>NC_073238.2:128850000-130050000 GCF_029281585.2 Gorilla gorilla gorilla
GGAGGAGCCGGGGCGGAGGCAGAGCTGGTCAGGATTGTCCAGGGGAGGCAGAGCCGGGTGTGCAGGGCAGACCCTCCAGTGGGGGCAGAGCCGGGTGTGCAGGCCGGACCCCACAGAGGCAGCAGAGCTGGGGCATGCAGACCGGAGCACTCCAGGGGAGGCAAAGCTGGGTGTGCAGGGCAGACCCTCCAGCGGGGGCAGAGCTGGATGTGCAGGCCGGACCCCACAGAGGGGGCAGAGCCGGGTGTGCAGACTGGATCACTCCAGGGGAGGCAGAGCTGGCCGGGACGCCCACAGAGGAGGCAGAGCCGGGTGTGCAGGGCAGACCCTCCAGGTGGGGCAGAGCTGGGGCATGCAGACTGGAACGCCCCAGGGGAGGCAGAGCCGGGTGTGCAGGCCAGACCCCACAGAGGGGGCAGAGCCAGGTGTGCAGGCCGGATCACTCCAGGGGAGGCAGAGCCGGGTGTGCAGGCCAGACCCCACAGATGGGGCAGAGCCGGGCACACAGGCCAGGCCAAAGGTGGTGGCTGAGGCCTCCCAGTAGTGCAGCCAGCGTACTGCAGCCGGGTGAGGCAGGTATCCCCACGCCTGGTCCTGCTCCCACCCCAACTGGGGTCACGGGGTGAGTCAGAGCTTCCAGGCAGCCACCGGCTGAAAAACCCCAAGCAGGTGACTGGCTTTGATTGGTTCATGAACAAAACCTACCATGTTGTTTTCGAGGTTTTCTCCGTCTTTCAACTTCACAGGGTCGATTTCACAGGGTTTGTGGCTCTGGCATATCTGGGGAGAGGTTTAAGACGGGGCTCTGTGAGTGGGTTCCGGGGGCACAGGCAGGGAGGGTGGAAGGGGTCTCAGGCCTGGCTGAGATGCAGACCCTGAACCTCATCCAGAAAATGCCGCGACAGCGCCCCGAACCCGGCCACTGGCACGGAGGGGCACGGTGAGGCCGGACTGCAGGGCCACCGTGGGATGGTGTCGTCTCGAGCCTCGGCTGCAAGGGGGCAACCCTGGGCCTGTGTCACTGGCTGCGGAGGGACAAGTGAGAGGTCAGGTGCAAACACTAGGCACGGGGCCCAGTCCATGGCCGCGATCAGACAAGCCGGGCTCTCTCAGGAAGTGATGCGCCTGTGATCAGAGCTGCCGAGTTTTCTCAGAGAGTGATGTGCGCCCGCGATCAGACGAGCCGGGCTCTCTCAGGGAGCGATGCGCCCGTGTTCAGATGAGCCGGGCTCTCTCAGGGAGTGATATGCGCCCGCGATCAGACAAATCGGGCTTTCTCAGGAGTGATGTGCACCAGCCCACACAGACTAGGCCTCACAGGGCTTTAATAATATTTTTACTTCAAAATGCTGCCATGATTTTGCCCACAGGGCAAACCAGAATGCTATGTTAAATTTTCTCACATTTGCAAAGAACCTGTTTACAAACCCGCTCATAAATGGGGGGCACAGCCTGGCGGGCATCAGAGGGTCACGTGAGGAGTGGGTGTGTGGGCATCAGAGGGTCGGGTGAGGACTGGGCGTGCAGCTCAAACATGCCACGCAGCCAGGGCCCAGACACAGGGGACTGCAGGACATGTGGAGAAAGAAGTTCTCCCTGGGAAGAGCCAGGTTCTTCTTGCATGTTCTCCTTAGTGGAGTGGTGGATTTTCTTATGTACAGTTTTAATTTGGGAGAATTTGGAAGGTTCTGGAGTACACAGGGAACATCCTCTTGATAAAAGTGAATGAATCAGCATCCCTGTGGCGAGGCCGGAGGGGCCGACATTCAAGCCCAGCTCGTGGTCTGGCTGGATCTCAGTGCAGTGCCCTCTGTCGGGGGAAATCCTCCCCACGCCTCCTGATGCTGAGGACTCTCGGCCCCGTGCTCACCTCCTCGATGGCGGGCTTCAGGGTGACGTGCAGGTAATGCATCCCTGCCAGCTTCATGGTCTCGTCGATGCACTTGGACGCCAGTGAGTTTCCTCGGAAGATGGTGTTGGGGTCCCTGGGAAATGGCGATGGGGACAGTGTTTGTCTCCTGGGGACGCGGAAGTGCAGACGGAGCAGAGCCTGGCCCCGAGCACCTGCCTGTGGGCTGTGAGGTCAGTGCACGCCCATCAGTCGGCTTCCTGACATTTTACAAGGAGCACAACCAGGCCAGGTGCTCGGAGGCCCTGGCCATGGAACCGTCCTGTGTCAACACTACCAGAGGGAACCATTCGGCTACCTGCGTGGCCACCAGCTCAGGAGGAGCCTGGCTGGCCTTCGCCCTCCCGTCCTCTCCCCCTCTGCGGCCTCTGCCTGTGCAGAGAATTGAGCACCAGACCCTGGCAGAATCCAAGGGCCAGCAGAGAAGCAAACCCCTCCTGTCAGCTACAGTGGCTGCAGGTGCAGCCGGATGTTTCTAGAACAGGGCGTCTGGAAACACCATTAGGCAGGTCCTGAGAGAAGCTGTGCTCCATTTTTGTGGGCTCCCAAAGTGCCCCAGGGAGGGGACCTGAGCTGTCCTCGAGCCCCAGGAGCCATTTCCCCTCCCCACTCATTCACTCTACCCGGGATTTCAAAGGCAAATGGGACTTTCAAAAAAAAAAAAGAATCATTAACTGGGTCTGTGAAAGAAAGCCTGAATCAACATGGTTTCTGGGGACCCTTGAATTCCCTCAAGCCCTGCCCCAGGACGCGCGGTTCTTGGCGACGACCTTGCCATCCCTGTAGCGGGTCCAGGCCGCTCTCCCCCGGGGCAGGGTGGGCACTCACTGGGTACGCTTCACCTCCGCGCTGGCGATGGCACTGATGAAGGGCACCACCCTGCCATAGTGTAGGAAGAGCCGCACCAGCGGGACGGCCGCCTCCTGCTTCTCCCGGCAAACCTCGCCCAGGATGTGGGCCGCAGACGCTGACACGGGCTGCGGGGAGGGGTGAGGTCAGTGCCAGGGCCCGGGGTGCAGGAACCCCAGAGGCCTGTCCCCACCTTGGCTGGGGTCTCACTTCCAGCCACAATAGATACGGCTCTTTGCTGAGACAGAAACACACACATTCACAAAAACACCAAACTTCCCATTTGCTGCTGCTTGGCTGGACCCTTGGAGGAGCGTCTGTACCTCCTCCTAGCGACCCCCACATGCAGCCAGCTCTAGGGCCCCTGAGCCGGTAGAGGGACTCTGATGATGGGGTCCCCCTCGAACAACCCGGAGAGTCCTCAGCATCACCAGGCTCCCACGGCTCTAACTGTCGACGGACCAGTGCCCCCAGCAAAGGGGTCCAGGCATCTGGACGGGAAACAGGCCAGGCTGGGAGGCGTGGGAAAGGCCCCCTCAGGGAGAAGGTGCCCTCTGGGGTGGGCCCGGGTGTAGGGTGGGGCCCCAGGCAGGTGGCACGTCCTGCCCACACCCACAGGCCACGGCGTGGACAAGCACCTCCACATCCGCAGACTTCAACAGCAGGTCCCGCAGAGGGCTGTAATAGTCAGAAGAAAACACGTGGTCTTCCGTGTATACCACGTTCAGCCGCAGGGAGCCCAGGTCGTCTGGCTTTAGGCTCTTGCTACCATTGTCCCGGGGCTGGAGGAAGTACCTGGGTGGGAGGGACACATGAAGGGGAGGCATGAGGCTGCATCTGCCAAGGAGCAGCTCTCAGGGAAGCCCAGCTGCCTGCTTGAGGTCAACTGGTCAGGAGGGTGATCCTGTAGGACCCCTCAGAGTGCAGCCCCTGGGGACTCCCCACCGAAGACCCCCAGCAGGGCAGGTCACCGGGGATCCCCAGGAGGCAAGTGTTGGAGCCAAAGGCGCAGGAGTCAAGGGGGGAAACGCGGAGGGGGATAGGGGGTGGAACGTGGCAGGAACGGGTTTCCGGGAACCGGCACAGAAGTGGTCAGTGACCCGCCCTAAGACCCACACCCAGCAGTGTCAGCAGCAGGTGGAAATGAAAATTATTTCAACCAAAGCGTGCCGTGGCTCCCGATGTCACGGGGTGGGGGACTTGGGCTGGTGAGCCTGGCAGGCCACCTGGGCACCTGGTCATTGTAAGAGACGTTTCCTGCCCGGACATTCTTCCATCTTTGGTTCTACCCCACGCAGTCACCCAGGAGCCCTCTTCTGCTCTCATTTGTGGGCCAGGCAGTCTAAGCTCTCAGGTGGGTGGAGCCTGTGTCCGAGGCCCCGCCCCCCATCAGGTGGGTGGAGCCTGTGTCTGAGGCATTAGCCCCGGTCAGGTGGGTAGAGCCTGTGTCTGAGGCATTAGCAGCCCCGTCAGGTGGGTAGAGCCTGTGTCTGAGGCATTAGCAGCCCCGTCAGGTGGGTGGAGCCTGGGTCTGAGGCATTAGCCCCCCTCAGGTGGGTGGAGCCTGTGTCTGACGCATTAGCAGCCCCGTCAGGTGGGTGGAGCCTGTGTCTGACGCATTAGCAGCCCCGTCAGGTGGGTAGAGCCTGTCTGAGGCATTAGCCCCCGCCAGGTGGGTAGAGCCTGTGTCTGACGCATTAGCAGCCCCGTCAGGTGGGTAGAGCCTGTCTGAGGCATTAGCCCCCGCCAGGTGGGTAGAGCCTGTGTCTGACGCATTAGCAGCCCCGTCAGGTGGGTGGAGCCTGTGTCCGAGGCATTAGCAGCCAGGTCAGGTGGGTGGAGCCTGTGTCCGAGGCATTAGCCCCGGTCAGGTGGGTAGAGCCTGTCTGAGGCATTAGCCCCCCTCAGGTGGGTAGAGCCTGTGTCTGACGCATTAGCAGCCCCGTCAGGTGGGTGGAGCCTGGGTCTGACGCATTAGCCCCCCTCAGGTGGGTAGAGCCTGTCTGCGGCATTAGCAGCCAGGTCAGGTGGGTGGAGCCTGTGTCTGCGGCATTAGCAGCCCGGTCAGGTGGGTGGAGCCTGTGTCCGAGGCATTAGCAGCCCCGTCAGGTGGGTGGAGCCTGTGTCCGAGGCATTAGCCCCAGTCAGGTGGGTGGAGCCTGTGTCTGAGGCATTAGCCCCCCTCAGGTGGGTGGAGCCTGGGTCTGAGGCATTAGCCCCCCTCAGGTGGGTGGAGCCTGTGTCTGCGGCATTAGCAGCCCCGTCAGGTGGGTGGAGCCTGTGTCTGAGGCATTAGCCCCCATCAGGTGGGTAGAGCCTGTGTCCGAGGCATTAGCACCCTGGGGCTCTCTGGGGTATGTGGTGGCTGCCTTGGCTACCAGGGCCAGGGATTCGTTCAGCATAGGAGGAAGCCTAACTCAGCTCAGGGGGCCTGTGCCCATGCCGTCTTCATAGAATCAAAAGACACGCGTGTTTCACAGTTTCTGGGATAGAAACCTGCCCTCACACATGGCAGAGGGACACATGGGGCGTGAGGCCCCGGCACACAGTCCACGCCTGGGAGTGCACGCTTCCCGTGACTCCGGGCCCTCTCAGGAGCTGCCTGTCACTAAGGGACACACATGAACTGGAGATAAAATGAAACAATGGCCTGTTCCTTCCACCAAAACACCAAGCACCTGGAGACAACAGGAAAGAAAGGCAGGAGGCAGCAACACACAACATGTCCTGGGGTGGGTTCTGGGTCAGAGCCGACCACTGAGGTCTAGATGTGCAAAGGGGAGTGGAGAACCCTGTAATGCGCCCTCAACAGGAGGTGCTGCCGAGGGCCGAGAACAAGACCCGGAGCGCAGCCGCGGCGCAGCCCTGCTGTGTGCGCATTCTGGGCTCCTGCACCGGCTGCTGATGCCCTCCCCTACTGGTGTCAGACCTCACGAGCTGCTCGCGGCTCAGGGCCCCGCTTTCACCCAGGATCAGACCCCACGAGCTGCTCCCGGCTCACGGTCCCACTTTCGCCCAGGATCAGACCTCACGAGCTGCTCACGGCTCACGGTCCCACTTTCGCCCAGGATCAGACCCCGTGAGCTGCCCGTGGCTTAGGGCCGCTTTCACCCACGTTCCCTGTCTTGTTTTGAGGTGCCAGCCATTGTGAGTCCCTGCTCAGTGTGATCCCTGCTGCCTCTCCTCACCTGCCATTTCTCACCTGCTGTGGGGCAGAAACTCATCAAGCCAGAGCTCCTCAGAGCTACATGCAAAATAAGAGCAGGTGGGTGCTGGGCACAGCCGAGGACCAGCACACGTGGCCTCTGTGCCTTTCCACTCAGAGGCAGCACGTGTTTTTGTGGCTCTCAGAGATGCGGAAGTCTGCAGGTGCAACATCATCTTACCACGCCTCGTAGGAGCTGGACTGCCGCAGGACTTTCAACGGGATCCTTAGTTCTCCCAGGAATTCATCTCCAAACTTCAGGTTACTGGCATTCCAGAGGTCGACTCTGAAAAACAGCATCGGTACAGCTCTAGCTGACGGCGGGCAGCCCGGGTGGAGCAAAGATGACAGGCCACGCTTTGTTCCCCCAGGAGCAGAATGGAGCCTGCAGTGCCTCCCAGAGTCTCCATCAAGGCTCAGCCCACAGGGCACATTTCAAACAAGTCAGACCAGCCTGTGGCTTTAGAATAAAGATGAGTGTCTCCCAGTGGTAACGGGCAGGCAGAGGAAGGCGGAAGGCCATGGGCCCGGACTCAGACCCAGGCTCTTAGATAGGAGGGAGCCTGGGCGTCGCTGCGTGCACCCAGGAGCTACATGATCCCAGGCTCTGTGCCAGGAGGGAGCCAGGAGTTGCTGTGTGCACCCAGGAGCTATGTGGCTGCTGCCACTCTCAGCTCCAGCACCATCTGTCCCCTTTGCCCACAACAGGCCCAGCACCAGCAGTCTGTGCACGGCGGGCAAGTGAGATCCTCCGGGCCCTGCGGCGTGTGCCTCTCGCACCGCCCCAGCATGCGGCCCAACAGCCTCCATCTGCAGGGCTCAATGCAGGGGATGATGGAGAACTTGGGCCCGTAGAGAGGAGGGTGCCCATGGAGGACGGGCTGCCCAATTCAACATCCAGGGGATGATGGAGAACTTGGGCCCGTAGAGAGGAGGGTGCCCGTGGAGGTCGGGCTGCCCAATTCAACATCCAGGGGATGATGGAGAACTTGGGCCCGTAGAGAGGAGGGTGCCCATGGAGGACAGGCTGCCCGATTCAACATCCAGGGGCTCTCTGCTTTCGTCACATGAAAATGTGCCTCAAAACAAAACTGGGTTCTTGTGAATGCCCTGCCCCTGCATGTAGAACCCTGTCTCCATGGATTGCTCATGATCTAGGGGCACAAAGTGGATTCAGGGGCCATGCACACCACAGCCGGGGGAAAACTGTGGCCACAAACCACAGCATGGTCCACGAATCTCCGTGACTACCGCAGGCCCAGCATTGTGAAGCTTCTGCTAACGTCTAACACAGCAGCGGCTCCCACTAATGTTCTGTCCTACTGTGGGATGGTACGTGTCCCCTCAGACCTGGGGCTGTGAAATTCTGACAGACATACAGCATCCCCGGCTGCAACAAGTCTACAGGGCTGGTAACCCAGTCCCTCATGGCCAGGACCCACTCATAGGCCTGAAACACCTGAAGTCAGGCGTGGCCAGCCCTACCCATGGGCCTGAAACCACACAGTTACATGTGGCCAGCCCTACCCAGGGGGCTAAAACTCGGCAGGCCTAACCACACTGTGGCCATCGGGGCATCCCCCTGGAGGGAGAAGATTCCAGAAGGCCGGGGATTTTGTTACCCTTGCGAATCCTGCAGGGCAGTGGCACCGCAGAGGCACTGGCATCTGGGCCGGGGAGGGCTGACAGGCTGCACAGGAACCCACAGCGCATTCCTTTCAGAAGGAACATGAGGGGACCGCTGATCTGCCCATGGACACTTTAAAAAAATGTGCCGAGCGGCCAGGCAGGCGCATTTGCCTTTAATAAGGGAAATATTTAAAACATGTTTTGTGTGCTTTTAAAAAATTTAATAACTAGGACTTCACTCCTGAATTCAAAACTTGGTGTAAAAAGAAACCAACGATGGCGCTTCCTTCTCTTGAAAAAGGGGCTGGTGTGAGTCCCTGGGGAGGCAGATCTGACCGACCACGTCAGGGACATTCTATGGTTCAGGACCCTGACCCCTCAGGAGGTGGATCTGACTGACCACGTCAGGGACATTCTATGGTTCAGGATGGAGACAACTATGGGGGACGGATCTGACCGATAACATCAGGGACATTCCTACAGTTCTCAACCACAAAACCACGCCTCCCAGCAGCTGTAGGGCCTGAGCCACGCACCGGCTCCACGTGTCCCATTAAGGGTCCCCCCAGGGCAGTGTTAGCCCCTGGGAGGGAGCGTGACCAGGGATTTGATGGCCAGCACATTCTCCAAAATGACCTAAAGAAAGCAGGTGCATCCCAGGCTCAGAGACATCCCAGGCTCGGGGACATCCCAGGCTCGGGGAACATCCCAGGCTCAGGGGCATCCCAGGCTCGGGGGATATCCCAGGCTCGGGAGAATCCCAGGCTCGGGGTCAGCCCAGGCTCGGGGTCAGCCCAGGCTCGGGGAACATCCCAGGCTCGGGGAACATCCCAGGCTCGGGGAACATCCCAGGCTCGGGGGCATCCCAGGCTCGGGGGATATCCCAGGCTCGGGGTCAGCCCAGGCTCGGGGTCAGCCCAGGCTCGGGGAACATCCCAGGCTCGGGGAACATCCCAGGCTCGGGGAACATCCCAGGCTCGGGGAACATCCCAGGCTCGGGGGCATCCCAGGCTCGGGGACATCCCAGGCTTGGGAGAATCCCAGGCTCGGGGTCAGCCCAGGCTCGGGGTCAGCCCAGGCTCGGGGTCAGCCCAGGCTCGGGGAACATCCCAGGCTCGGGGAACATCCCAGGCTCGGGGAACATCTCAGGCTCGGGGTCAGCCCAGGCTCGGGGTCAGCCCAGGCTCGGGGACATCCCAGGCTCAGGGGCATCCCAGGCTCGGGGGATATCCCAGGCTCGGGAGAATCCCAGGCTCAGGGTCAGCCCAGGCTCGGGGGCATCCCAGGCTCGGGGGCATCCCAGGCTCGGGGGATATCCCAGGCTCGGGAGAATCCCAGGCTCGGGGTCAGCCCAGGCTCGGGGGCATCCCAGGCTCAGGGGCATCCCAGGCTCGGAGGCATCCCAGGCTCGGGGGATATCCCAGGCTCGGGGGATATCCCAGGCTCGGGGTCAGCCCAGGCTTGGGGACATCCCAGGCTCGGGGGCATCCCAGGCTCGGGGTCTCAGGGCCAGCTGGGGAGGGTCAGGAGGGAGCCGTTTCCTTCCTTCTCTGTCCAGCATGGAAAGATTCGGAAGCTTCAGGGGAGGCTCATCTGCCTCTTCATAGGGAATGGAGGCATTTGTTGGTACAGAAGGAACAGAGGCTACGTTCAAAAAGAAACAGGAATCCAGCTTATTTTCACTGGGAGGAGGGAACCCGCCGGGGTTTGTAAAGGGCACATTCTGACGCCCGCCCTCCCCAGAACTCTGAGTCAGCGGGATCGTGAGGCTCTCTAAATCCTGGGCCTGAGATCGCGTCCTGACCTGCGTGAACCCACAAGTGATTTCCCCGTTTCCCGTGGGAGGCGTTGAGGAGCCAGGAAAGGGCGGTGGGGTTTCCATGGGCAAAGGCTGAAGATGCAGCTTCTATGACCATACGCAGGAAACATGAACTCAGGACGCCAGGTGAGAGCGTTTCACTCGAGTCAAAGGGGACAGGGTCTCCACAGAGGCTGCCCAGCCGAGAGTTTCAGCAGTGCCAGTGGGTCCTGCTCGGTCAGGGCCAGGCGTCGTGCTGCCCCGCCAGGCCCTGCGACCTCTGAGTGAGGCCTGAACCCATGGAAGGCGGAGGGCTTAGAACAAGACCTTAAGAACGGCTGCAGCCCCCGTCACTCCAGGTGGATGCAGCCTTACGGCCAGAGGGATACCGACCTCTGGCCTTCGCCTCTTCGCAGGTATTGCAAGGTGAGCCCTAACACCACTCACAGGCTGTCACTTCAGCTACAACTTCTAACATCCTGTTGTGAAAATTACCAAGAAAATGGAAATTCATTTCTATCTATGACCCTATATTTAGTAACAAAGAACAAAAGAGCTGAGGAGTTTGGGTGAAAACTGCCAAGTTGGGGATGCGGAGCCTGGTTTTCTCACCTGATTTCGAGCTTGTCCACGTCTTCCTCCTCAAAGTCAAAGTGGGACTTCTTGCTGTAGCTACAGGGCCGGGTCACCTGGAGTCAGACGAGAGAGAAAGCGCTGAGACCGCGGTGCCACCAGGCGGGGGTATATGCGGACCTAGGCCCCGGGCTGCCCTACCCTCTGCGCTTACCCACACGCCACTCAAGGGCCACAACCAGGAAGGCGCCAGGCGGGATTCGGGATTCAGGCCTGGCTTCCTGAGTGCCAGCATTTCCTACTCACGGCGCCCCTGGAGGGGCAGACCCAGGTGAGACCTGCCCCAAGGCTGTTCACGGCCACGGCCGGACTCTCCCAGCGGCTCCTGATGGGTGCCGGGCTCTGGGTACCTAAATGTCCCTCACCTGCGCCTGCTCTGGGCCTGCCACCCCGTGAGGGAGGGAGGGTCCCCTCTGCCGTGGAGACGAAGCCAGCACCGCCCTCCCGTGGCCCCACCTCAAGGCTCTATTTGCCAACAGGAAGTGAAACGCGTGAGGTCTGTGGAGCCTGAACCTGGCCGGCCCCGAACAGACCCCAGCACTCCGGGGAGGGTCAGACGGTGGAAAGTCAAAACGCTGCTACCTTCCTCCTGACACCTCCGCACTGTGGGTTCCTTAGAACAGAAACGGAGTGAAGGCGTGAAGGGTCGAGGCTCCGGGACCGCCCCCCGCCAGCCAGCAGGGCCCTTGCAGCAGAGCAGGAGGCCGACCCACAGGCTCCAGGAGACCACAGTCGGTTACCACCTGGAGTTCCGATTTAACCACCATCAGCCGTGCACCAGGTCACCTGCGTTTACAAGAAGGGCTCCCTCCTGCCCGGCCTCCTGCCCTGCCCCACCTTCTCCGGTCCTCAGCCGTGATGCTGGCTCAGGAGCTCTCAGCTCGAAGTTCTGATGTAGGGTTTGATACCAAAATCGTGTTGCTAAAACTGCCTAACCTCTGAGCTTGCACTTCCTGATTGGTAAACTGAGGTGAAGATCACGCAGGGGCAGTTCTCTGCTTCGGGTTGGGGGCTGCTGACGCCTCCTCCTTCCTGACCTACACACCACTGTCCTCAAATTTGCTTCCCCCCAACTTCCCCATCTCATAAAACTCAGGTCAGGCAATGCCTCCTCCAGGAAGCCCCCAGTGCTCCTGCCTCACGCCCTCTCTGCAGGGCAGGTCAGGCAATGCCTCCTTCAGGAAGCCCCCAGTGCCCCTGCCTCATGCCCTCTCTGCAGGGCAGGTCGGGAGCTATTGTAGGGGCTTGTCTGTTTGCATCCCTCCCATGCTGGCCTGGTGTGGTGGCCTTGGACTCCTCTGTTTTCTCCCACATCTTATCATCAGCTGATCACCAGCACGGTGCTGGCACCTGACACGTGTTGAGTGAATGAAGGCAGCTCCTACCAAATTTATGAAATTATTTAATCTCATTTAGAGAGTTAAAGGGCCTTAATGTGTCTAGTTGTTATCCTGGAAGAAAATGGTACAGACGCTGCTTCCCATAGAAACGGAACATCTGTTTTCCTGGGTCTGCTCCCGGTAGGTGGCTGTCTGACCACAGCCTGCGGGGGACATGCTCCCTCCCCGGGGCTCAGCCTCCAGCTGGGTCAGAAGCAGCTGAAGCCGAAAGAGACAGGGTCCTGGTGAAAGAGGTCTGCGACTGCTAAGGAAGGGGAGGAGACGGAGTGAAAGGTCACAGAGCCCAAAGAGCAGGGCCCCGCGCATCCCGCACAGCAGCGGTCAGCGAGGTCCAGGTCTTCCCTGGAGCCCCACAGGTGGTGACGCAGACCACGGTTTTCAGACTGTCTGTGGTCACTAAATTGCTCCTGTAGGCTGAGACCCACGTCTTTACAGAGTGAAACAGGAGTGCACACGGTAGAAACAGCGTGAGAACACTGCAAGCGTGATGAGCACCCGTGTGTGGCCGGGCAGTGGGCGAGCTCTACCCCACTGTGAGTATGACAGCTCTGTGTGTGGCAGCCGAGCCAGCAGCCAAGGCGGGGGGAGCTGCCACCTGGAACTCGGTCCATGCTGCATGCCTCCTGCACCTCCAACAGGGCCCACCCTCCCCCTGGGAGCCTGGCAGCTCCCTGCCTTCCCTCGCTCTGGCAAAACCATCTTCTCTGCCTGTCTATAAGTGAGGCTTCCGTTTGAGACAGAGAACAGATTCCACCTCTAAAGCCCTCCTCACAGTGGCCCTGAAAGCCTGGCCCTGGCTTTGGACACCCAAGTTCCCACCTCTGCCTGTGGGGCCCTTTCGAGCCTCAGCAGTGCCAGTGGGTCCTGCTCAGTCAGGACCCACTGACCGGTAGGTCCACTCTCCTACGGTCCCCTGAGAGCTGCATGCATCGAGCCCCACTCAGCCATCATGGCTCAGGGGAGCCTGCCCCACCCCTCAGGCGTGACTGGCCATGCTCTTGCCACAGAGGCCTCATCCATCCTCACATCTCCAGGGCCTGTGCACCAGAACGTTTGTGGATGGGAAGAACATCTGCCTAAAGGCCCTGCACACAGCCGTCCCCAAACCGCACCGGCCACATGGCAGGTCCTCACTCCACGAGATGCAGCCATCCCAAACGGGGTCCCATTCCACCAGGTGCACCCTTGCA
Source organism: Gorilla gorilla gorilla (assembly GCF_029281585.2). Classification (NCBI taxonomy): domain Eukaryota; kingdom Metazoa; phylum Chordata; class Mammalia; order Primates; family Hominidae; genus Gorilla; species Gorilla gorilla. Next base: position 128,862,614 of record NC_073238.2, read on the forward strand.
CCCTCCTTTTCATGGATTTTGGTGCTTCATGTTCTGAGAGGATCTCTGTGTCTGAATCCTTTCCCCTTTGTTTCAAAACCCTGCCTATTTCCACTGGAACAAGCCTTCCGCCTCTCAGGGATGCTTGGGCAGAGCAGCCAAAAAACCAAAAACCCCCAAGGTCCTGGTAATTTGGAAAGCATTAATCTGTCATCTTTTAACTCAAATCTGGGCCAGTTCGGGAGACAACGAATAACCTTTCTCTCTTGGGAGAGGAGGGAAGGTCCTGGGGCCACGGGTCCAATCCCCAGGGCCGGCCGGTGGGGCTCGCTCCTCTCCGGAAGGAACCCAGGGCCGGCCGGCAGGGCTCACTTCTCTCCAGAAAGAACTTTCAGAGGGAAGAGATTGAGATCATTCTGATCCCAGGGCCGGCCGGCCGGGCTCGCTCTTCTCTGGAAGGAACTTCCACGGCGGGGCTCGTTCCTCTCCGGAAGGAACTTCCAGAGGGAAGAGACTGAGATCGTTCTGGATCCAGACTTTCTGCCAACGTGTCTCGGGTGCAGATTTTCCACTTAACGTTGACCCACGAAGATACCAACCTCAAAATAAAACACTTCATCGAACTGGGGGTTGTTGGTCTTCCTCTTCACTTTCGTCTTCTTTGCTTCTGATCTGTTATCAAGTGAGAAAGAACTGGGATTAAAACAACACTGCTGATTCCAAGTCTCTCAGTGCCAAAACCGAGCTCTCAAACGCACAAGTCACTTATTGCCTTTATTTATTTTATAAATATTTCTGCTGGTCTCCAACTCCAGATGGTATGCAAATCAGGAACCTTTACTGAGCCAAAAATACCCAGCGTGAAGGGCACGAAGGCTTCATTTTCTACAAAGCAATTTTGGAGCAATAAAGAAAACAAAAGGAAGTAAAAATTCATATTCTACCTCAAAGAGCAACCTCCTGCCTCCTCCCAAATGAGGCAGTGGTCTCGTGATTTCAGAGCTGGACCCTAGCCCCCCAGGACCAGAACAGAAACCTGAGGCGTGAGGCAACTTGCCTGAAGGGTCCTGCCAGCGTCACGGTGGCGTAGGGGTCACATTGCCCATTCACGATGGGGAGGCCCTGGCACTCGACGATGCTAAGGAGGGAAGCAGAGGCGGCGTCAGGAGGGAGCGCAGACACCTGGGCGAATGGCGAGACAGCTCTGGGTCAGGCAGGAGGCCTGAGTTCAAGCTGTGAGATGCGGTTTCCTCACTGGAAGGCAAGGAGGGCCACACCAGCCATTCTGCCTCGGTGTGATGCTGGCCATTCGCAAAAGCCCAAAACAACACCTCTAAGGTGAGCATGTGCTTTAGCGAGGACGCCGGCAGTGTGTGACAGCACATCTAAAGCAGCGTCATCGGGGGGGCGGGGTGCAGGACCCCTAAAACAGTGTCGTCCTGGAGGACAGGACCCCTAAAACAGTGTCATCCTGGGGGGCCAAGACCCCTAAAACAGCATCATCTGGGAGCCAGGACCCCTAAAACAGCATCATCTGGGGGCCAGGACCCCTAAAACAGCATCATCCTGGGGGCCAGGACCCCTAAAACAGCGTCATCCTGGGGGGCCAGGACCCCTAAAACAGCATCATCTGGGAGCCAGGACCCCTAAAACAGCATCATCTGGGGGCCAGGACCCCTAAAACAGCATCATCCTGGGGGCCAGGACCCCTAAAACAGCATCATCTGGGAGCCAGGACCCCTAAAACAGCGTCATCCTGGGGGCCAGGACCCCTAAAACAGCGTCATCCTGGGGGGCCAAGACCCCTAAAACAGCATCATCTGGGAGCCAGGACCCCTAAAACAGCGTCATCCTGGGGGGCCAGGACCCCTAAAACAGCATCATCTGGGAGCCAGGACCCCTAAAACTGTGTCATCTGGGAGCCAGGATCTCTAAAACAGCATCATCCTAGGGGCCAGGACCCCTAAAACTGTGTCATCTGGGAGCCAGGACTTCTAAAACAGCATTATCCTGGAGCCAGGACCCCTAAAACAGTGTCATCTGGGAGCCAGGATCTCTAAAACAGCGTCATCCTGGGGCAACCTCTAAAACGGCGTCATCCTGGGGGCCAGGACCTCTAAAACAGTGTCATCCTGGGGCCAGGACCCCTAAAACGGCGTCATCCTGGGGGGCCAAGACACCTAAAACAGCATCATCTGGGAGCCGGGACCCCTAAAACAGCATCATCCTGGGGGGCCAAGACACCTAAAACAGCATCATCTGGGGGCCAGGACCCCTAAAACAGCATCATCCTGGGGGCCAGGACCCCTAAAACAGCATCATCTGGGAGCCAGGACCCCTAAAACAGCGTCATCCTGGGGGCCAGGACCCCTAAAACAGCGTCATCCTGGGGGGCCAAGACCCCTAAAACAGCATCATCTGGGAGCCAGGACCCCTAAAACAGCATCATCCTGGGGGCCAGGACCCCTAAAACTGTGTCATCTGGGAGCCAGGATCTCTAAAACAGCATCATCCTGGGGGCCAGGACCCCTAAAACTGTGTCATCTGGGAGCCAGGACTTCTAAAACAGCGTCATCCTGGGGGGCCAGGACCCCTAAAACAGCATTATCCTGGAGCCAGGACCCCTAAAACAGCATCATCCTGGGGGCCAGGACCCCTAAAACAGCATCATCTGGGAGCCAGGACCCCTAAAACAGCATCATCTGGGAGCCAGGATCTCTAAAACAGCATCATCTGGGGGCCAGGACCCCTAAAACAGCATCATCCTGGGAGCCAGGACCCCTAAAACAGCGTCATCCTGGGGGCCAGGACCCCTAAAACAGCGTCATCCTGGGGGGCCAAGACCCCTAAAACAGCATCATCTGGGAGCCAGGACCCCTAAAACAGCATCATCCTGGGGGCCAGGACCCCTAAAACTGTGTCATCTGGGAGCCAGGATCTCTAAAACAGCATCATCCTGGGGGCCAGGACCCCTAAAACTGTGTCATCTGGGAGCCAGGACCCCTAAAACAGCATCATCTGGGAGCCAGGACCCCTAAAACTGTGTCATCTGGGAGCCAGGACTTCTAAAACAGCATTATCCTGGAGCCAGGACCCCTAAAACAGCATCATCCTGGGGGCCAGGACCCCTAAAACAGCATCATCTGGGAGCCAGGACCCCTAAAACAGCATCATCTGGGAGCCAGGACCCCTAAAACAGCATCATCCTGGGGGCCAGGACCCCTAAAACAGCATCATCCTAGGGGCCAGGACCTCTAAAACAGCATCATCCTGGGGGCCAGGACCCCTAAAACAGCATCATCCTGGGGGCCAGGACCCCTAAAACAGTGTCATCTGGGAGCCAGGACTTCTAAAACAGCATCATCCTGGGGGCCCAGAACCTCTAAAACAGCGTCATCCTGTAAGGGGGTCAGAACTTCTAAAACAGCATCATCCTGGGGCAACCTCTAAAACGGTGTCATCCTGGGGGCCAGGACCCCTAAAACAGTGTCATCCTGGGGCCAGGACCCCTAAAACAGCGTCATCCTGGAAGGGGGTCAGAACTTCTAAAACAGCATCATCCTGAGGCAACCTCTAAAACGGCATCATCCTGGGGGCCAGGACCTCTAAACAGTGTCATCCTGGCGGGGGGGCCAGAACCTCTAAACAGCGTCATCCTGGCGGGGGGGCCAGAACCTCTAAACAGTGTCATCCTGGGCAGCCACCGGCTCTGGAAATTCTTGTGTGTTGGTGTGAAAACCCCTGCGTGCTCCTCGGGAGCCAGACATGCCACTCACTGCGCGCTCGCTCTCTGGTGAGGACGCGTCTTACCGTGTGGCGAGCTTGTGGCAGACGACCCCAGTGTCTGTGATGACCTCGCTCAGCCGCAGCTCCAGGTGCACTTTGCCCTGCAAGGCACAAGGATGGGGTGTCAGAGGCTGTGGCGCTGCTCCCACAGGCCACTAGGGCCGCGCGCCCAGGGAAAGCCTAGAGGGCAAAGGGAGCAGGCGGCCCCGCCCTGCCCTGGCCAATGGGCACGTCCAGCCCCTCCACTCCACCCTCGGGACGCAGGGTCCCAGCTGTGGCCTTTCTCCAGGAGAGCTGCTTGCCTGACTGCTCAGCCCCATGTGGCTGCTCAGGCTCCTGGCTCTGCTGAGAGCAGGTCGCTGCCTCAGAAGTGAGGGGTCCAACCGTGTAGGAGACCGTCATTCAGTGAAGCAGACCCCCAAAGGCGCTGATGCTGCAGGCTGCTCGTGTGTCCGTCGGGACAAAGCAGAGGGAAAGCACAGCTGTCTCCCGAGCAGGGGCCACTGCCTTTACCTCCCCTCGGGCGAGGCCGGATGGAGGCCCGCAGGAACCTCGGAGAGCTCACACAGAGGGCAAGGCTCACACAGAGGGCAAGACTCACACAGGAGGCAAGGCTCACACAGGGGGCAAGACTCACACAGAGAGCAAGGCTCACACAGAGAGCAAGGCTCACACAGAGAGCAAGGCTCACACAGAGGGCAAGACTCACACAGGGGGCAAGGCTCACACAGAGGGCAAGACTCACACAGAGGGCAAGACTCACACAGGGGGCAAGGCTCACACAGAGGGCAAGACTCACACAGGAGGCAAGGCTCACACAGGGGGCAAGACTCACACAGAGGGCAAGACTCACACAGAGGGCAAGACTCACACAGGGGACAAGACTCACACAGGGGACAAGACTCACACAGAGGGCAAGGCTCACACAGAGGGCAAGACTCACACAGGAGGCAAGGCTCACACAGGAGGCAAGGCTCACACAGAGAGCAAGGCTCACACAGAGGGCAAGACACACACAGGAGGCAAGGCTCACACAGGAGGCAAGGCTCACACAGAGGGCAAGACTCACACAGAGGGCAAGGCTCACACAGAGGACAAGACTCACACAGAGAGCAAGACTCACACAGAGGGCAAGGCTCACACAGAGGGCAAGGCTCACACAGGAGGCAAGACTCACACAGAGGGCAAGACTCACACAGAGGACAAGACTCACACAGAGAGCAAGGCTCACACAGACAGCAAGGCTCACACAGACAGCAAGGCTCACACAGAGGGCAAGACTCACACAGGAGGCAAGGCTCACACAGAGAGCAAGGCTCACACAGAGGGCAAGACTCACACAGGAGGCAAGGCTCACACAGGGGGCAAGACTCACACAGGAGGCAAGGCTCACACAGAGGGCAAGACTCACACAGGGGACAAGACTCACACAGGGGGCAAGGCTCACACAGGAGGCAAGGCTCACACAGAGGGCAAGACTCACACAGAGGGCAAGACTCACACAGAGAGCAAGGCTCACACAGACAGCAAGGCTCACACAGAGGGCAAGACTCACACAGGAGGCAAGGCTCACACAGAGAGCAAGGCTCACACAGAGGGCAAGACTCACACAGGAGGCAAGGCTCACACAGGGGGCAAGACTCACACAGGAGGCAAGGCTCACACAGAGGGCAAGACTCACACAGGGGACAAGACTCACACAGGGGGCAAGGCTCACACAGGAGGCAAGGCTCACACAGGGGACAAGACTCACACAGGGGACAAGACTCACACAGAGGGCAAGACTCACACAGAGGACAAGACTCACACAGACAGCAAGGCTCACACAGAGAGCAAGGCTCACACAGAGAGCAAGGCTCACACAGAGGGCAAGACTCACACAGGAGGCAAGGCTCACACAGGGGGCAAGACTCACACAGGAGGCAAGGCTCACACAGAGGGCAAGACTCACACAGGGGACAAGACTCACACAGGGGGCAAGGCTCACACAGGAGGCAAGGCTCACACAGAGGACAAGACTCACACAGAGGACAAGACTCACACAGAGGGCAAGACTCACACAGAGGACAAGACTCACACAGACAGCAAGGCTCACACAGAGAGCAAGGCTCACACAGAGAGCAAGGCTCACACAGGAGGCAAGGCTCACACAGAGGACAAGACTCACACAGGGGACAAGACTCACACAGAGGGCAAGACTCACACAGGGGACAAGACTCACACAGAGAGCAAGGCTCACACAGACAGCAAGGCTCACGGGGGCTTCTAGCAGAGCAGACAGCAAGGCTGCCCTGCGGGTCCACCTGTCTCTCTAGATCAGTCTGTCTGTATGTGCTGCTGTGTCCGTCCACCTGTCTGTCTGTGTGCACAGCTGTGGGTGTGTGTCCACCTGTCTGTGCGTACGACTGTGTGTCTGCCTGTGTGCGTTCGGTTTGTGTGTGCAGCTGTGTATGGGAGCATGCTGCTGTGTGTGCATGTCCACCTGTGTGTGTGTCCGCCTGTGTCTGTGCATCTGGCTGTGTGTGTGTGTGCAGCTGTGTGTCCTCCTGTGTGTGTGGCTGTGTGTCTACCTGTGTGTGTGCAACTGTGTGTGTCTATGTGTGTCTGCCTATGCATGCAGGCGACTATGTGTGTCCATCTGTGCTGCTGTGTGCGTGTCTGCCCGTGTAGCTGTGTGTCCGCCTGTGTGTGCGGCTGTGTGTCTGCCTGTGTGTGTGCAACTGTGTGTCCGTGTGTGGCTGTGTCCACCTGTGTGCATGCGACTGTGTGTCTACCTGTGTGCGCATGTGATTGTGTGTATCTGCTTGTGTGTACATGTCCACCTGTGTGCATGTTCACCTGTGTGTGCATGCAGCTGTGTGTGTCTGCCTGTCTGTGCATGTGGCTATGTGTCTGTGTGGGTGTGCGACTGTGTGTGCGTGTCCGTCTGTGTGCACACGGCTGTGTGTCTGCCTGTGTTTGCATGAAACTGTGTGTGTCTGCCTGTTGGTGTCCGCCTGTCTGTATGTGCATCTGCCTGTGTGTTTGGCTGTGTGTGTCCTTCTGTGTGTGCGTGCGACTATGTGTGCATGTCTGTCTGTGTGCAAGCAGCTGTGTGTGCATCTGCCTGTATGTGCATGCAACTGTGTGTGTGTCTGCCTGTCTGTGCATGTGGCTATGTGTCTGGGTGTGCGACTGTGTGTGCGTGTCCGTCTGTGTGCACACGGCTGTGTGTCTGCCTGTGTTTGCATGAAACTGTGTGTGTCTGCCTGTTGGTGTCCGCCTGTCTGTATGTGCATCTGCCTGTGTGTTTGGCTGTGTGTGTCCTTCTGTGTGTGCGTGCGACTATGTGTGCATGTCTGTCTGTGTGCAAGCAGCTGTGTGTGCATCTGCCTGTATGTGCATGCAACTGTGTGTGTGTCTACCTGTCTGTGTGTGTGGCTGTGTGCATGTCCTTCTGTGTGTGTGTGCGACTGTGTCTGCCTGTCTGTGCACGTGGCTGTGTGTGTCCACCTGTGTATGTGTGTTTGTCCGCCTGTCTGTACATGCGACTGTGTGTGCATGTCTGCCTGTGTGTGCACTGCCTGTGTGTATGTGTGACTGTGTCCACCTGTGTGTGTGTGCGGCTATGTGTGCCTACCTGTGTGTGCCGCTGTCCCTGTATTTGTTCCAGCCTGAATGGCACTGAATGGATGGGATAAACACAGACTCATCCATGCTTCAGGGGCTCTGCCTGGCCCAGCCCTTAGCTCTAGCTCCTGAGGCTCCGGGAAGGCCAAGGCCTGTTCCCCAGGGCTTGTCCCTGCGTGTGGGAGGGCGGGACAGACAGGCAGAATGCCTGGCGCTAAGACGTAGACGGCAGAACCGACGGCAGCCCTGCAGCATGTGGCCTGGTGCAGAACCTCGGATGGAGCAGGGACCCCGCTTAGGCCCCACCCACCTAAATGATTAAAAAACCTTCGAGTTCCTTCAAAAATATATCAGACACCTAGCCAGCCTTGAGTGGTAAATCACCTAACAAGCAAAATAAATAATAAAATAATAGCCAAAAAATTAGTCAGGAGATATTTATTCCCTATACAAGTTAAAAATAGCATCTTAACATATGTCCCTAAATTGTTTTTCAAAAACCGAGACCCGCACCAAACAGATCTACCAACACAGACCACAAATGCAGGGGGGATCACAGGCCCGAACCCTGAACCCGGCTCTATTCTGAATTTCTTCCTCAGGGGCCAGGAGGGGTCATGCCTGTGGGCCAGAGCCAACATTCTTTTCTGCTGATCTCAATTGTTTGGACAAAGCTTCTCCTCCTTAACCAATCACAAATCAAAAACGCTCTATATCCGACCCGTGGGCCACACGTCGTGATGTCTGCCTTCTCAGGTCAAACCGACATACGGCCTCCATGTACTGATTTATGACTTTGCCACAACCTCGGCCTCCACACCTTCTGAAACCCTTGCCTGTGAACCCTCGGGGTGCCTGGGTCGTGGGCGCAGCCTGCCCTGCCAGGGTGCACACCCCGAAGCCCCTGGTCAGGGAGTGAACATAAAGCCCTTCAGCCCTCACTTGACACCGCGTCGGTGCAGCCCCACGGCACCCCCACACTGACACCACGCCCCACGGCACCCCCACAGTGACACCACGCCCCACGGCACCCCCACACTTGACACCACGCCCCACGGCACCCCCACACTGACACCACGTTCCACGGCACCCCCACACTTGACACCACGTTCCACGGCACCCCCACACTTGACACCACGTTCCACGGCACCCCCACACTTGACACCACGTTCCACGGCACCCCCACACTTGACACCACGTTCCACGGCACCCCCACACTGACACCACGTTCCACGGCACCCCCACACTTGACACCACGTTCCACGGCACCCCCACACTGACACCACGTTCCACGGCATCCCCACACTGACACCACGCCCCACGGCACCCCCACACTTGACACCACGCCCCACGGCACCCCCACACTTGACACCACGTTCCACGGCACCCCCACACTTGACACCACGCCCCACGGCACCCCCACACTGACACCACGCCCCACGGCACCCCCACACTTGACACCACGCCCCACGGCACCCCCACACTTGACACCACGCCCCACGGCACCCCCACACTGACACCACGTTCCACGGCACCCCCACACTTGACACCACGCCCCACGGCACCCCCACACTGACACCACGTTCCACGGCATCCCCACACTTGACACCACGTTCCACGGCACCCCCACACTTGGCACCACGTTCCACGGCACCCCCACACTGACACCACGCCCCACGGCACCCCCACACTTGACACCACGCCCCACGGCACCCCCACACTTGACACCACGTTCCACGGCACCCCCACACTTGACACCACGCCCCACGGCACCCCCACACTTGACACCACGCCCCACGGCACCCCCACACTGACACCACGTTCCACGGCACCCCCACACTTGACACCACGTTCCACGGCATCCCCACACTTGACACCACGCCCCACGGCACCCCCACACTTGACACCACGTTCCACGGCACCCCCACACTTGACACCACGTTCCACGGCACCCCCACACTTGACACCACGCCCCACGGCACCCCCACACTTGACACCACGTTCCACGGCACCCCCACACTTGACACCACGCCCCACGGCACCCCCACACTGACACCACGTTCCACGGCATCCCCACACTTGACACCACGCCCCACGGCACCCCCACACTTGACACCACGCCCCACGGCACCCCCACACTTGACACCACGCCCCACGGCACCCCCACACTTGACACCACGTTCCACGGCACCCCCACACTGACACCACGTTCCACGGCACCCCCACACTTGACACCACGTTCCACGGCACCCCCACACTTGACACCACGTTCCACGGCACCCCCACACTTGACACCACGTTCCACGGCATCCCCACACTTGACACCACGTTCCACGGCACCCCCACACTGACACCACGTTCCACGGCACCCCCACACTTGACACCACGCCCCACGGCACCCCCACACTGACACCACGTTCCACGGCACCCCCACACTGACACCACGTTCCACGGCACCCCCACACTTGACACCACGCCCCACGGCACCCCCACACTTGACACCACGTTCCACGGCACCCCCACACTGACACCACGCCCCACGGCACCCCCACACTTGACATCACGTTCCACGGCACCCCCACACTTGACACCACGCCCCACGGCACCCCCACACTTGACACCACGCCCCACGGCACCCCCACACTGACACCACGCCCCACGGCACCCCCACACTTGACACCACGTTCCACGGCACCCCCACACTTGACACCACGCCCCACGGCACCCCCACACTTGACCCAGCACTCACAGGGGGAATGGAACTGGGTCTGTGCTGCCCAGGCAGGTGTGGGAGGTGGGGCCTCCGCTACTGTCCTGAGACTTTGGGGTCTGGAGGTTGGGTGTGGCCTTCATGCCGTGTGGCTGCAGCTCCAGAGCAAGTCCTGAGGGGCCACAAGGATGTTGGGCCGGGAAGGTGGGCACGAACCCCACACCAGCACTGTGGGCAGGGAAAGCAGGTGCCTAAAATGACAACAAAGACCCCGCCAAGACCACAGCTCCTCTTCCCACACCCATCAGAGCTCAGGGCTGAGCGGAGTATCGCCTGTGATCCTCACTGCCTGGCAGTGGGCCTGCTATCCGTGGCTATCCACGGGCTAAAGGAGTGTCCTGAACACCAGCCGGGCAGTGGGCCTGCTATCCATGGCTATCCACGGGCTAAAGGAGTGCCCTGAACACCAGCTGGGCACTGGGCCTGCTATCCGTGGCTATCCACAGGCTAAAGGAGTGGCCTGACCACCAAAGACAGGAGAAAGTGCCTGACCCAAGAATAACCAAGAATCCCCACTGCTTCATCCCCGTTCTCAAATGCCGGGCGCAAACTCTCTCAGGACAGAGAGTTCAGATTTGCAAGGCTGTGCAGACGGAGGTAGCTCTATTCATGTTCGGGAGCTTCAGGAAGAGTCACAACTGCATGCGGGGGGTCCTGGTCCCCAGCAGCAGGCTGTGCAGCCCCCGTGTGCTCTCCCGGCTCCTGGCTGGGTCCAGGGGCACCTGGCTGGGCACCATCAGGTCCTGAGGCTGCTCCTGTTCCTGCAGCATGAATCCCTCCCGACCGGCTGACTTGTGTGCTTCCATCTTCTGCTGATTCAGGAGTGGGAACAAACAAAACCCACCCCTGGAAGGCCCTTTCTCCTGCCAGAAAAGCCAATGAGTAAATCTGCAGGTGCTGGCACAGGCTGGAGAATCCCAGACGTTTAGAGGTTAAACAACACAGTTCTAAATAACACACAGATCAGAGAATGCAAGACAAATTTTAAAATGTTCCGGAATAAACAGAAATGAAAGTGTTACTCATCAAAATCAGTGGGATGCAGTGGGAGCCGTGCTCGGGGTGGAGGGGAATCTGGAGTGCCGGCCACACAGACTAGAACAGAAGGGAGATCTGAACGCTGACCTGAGCTTAGAGCAGAAGGGAGATCTGAACGCTGACCTGAGCTTAGAGCAGAAGGGAGATCTGAACGCAGACCTGAGCTTAGAGCTGGGAGACTGAGAAAAATGAGTAAACTAAACCCAGAGCCCAAGAACAGAAAACAGAAGTCAGATCGGAAACCAATAGGTAAAAATCAAAGCCAATGGCAAATTCCTTGAGAGATCAATAAAATTAATAAACCTCAAACCAGGCTACCAAGAGCAAAAGGGAAAAGGCACAAATTCCCACAGGAAAGGAACGAGAGGACCTGGCTGCCGACCCTGGCACCTGCCTGGACGCTGCACTGAGGTCCCTGGCGCTGCACTCCTGCGAACTCACAGACGTAGCAAAGGGGCCCCAGCGTCCAGCTCCTGACAACGCGTGGCTGCAGTGTCACCCATGGGGCCCTGGGCGGGGGCTGCTGAGGGGTGTATGGAAACTCTGTACTCTGCTCAATTTCCCTGTGAACACAGAACTGCCCCCAAAACAGAGTTAATTAATTTTAAAAAAGCAGCCGGTGGTCCCTATCCATCTTTCTCAGGAAGGCCTTCCCCAGGGAGACAGCTGTGCGCAGAGCCGCATCAGGGTCCTGGCCCCACCCACCGGCTGCTGTGTTCCCCGCTGAGCGGGCAGCGGCCCAGAGAGCAGCCAGGACGGAGGTGTCTTGGATGCAGGGCTGTTCCACGCCGGCCGCAGAGAGGAGACGAAGTCAGCGGGCAGATGAGACAGGACGCAGAGGCCATGAGGAAGGAAGCCCAGCCTCGGCCCTCTCCTCCTGCAACCCTGGAGAGATGTGAAAGCTTGACGACGGACGGTGACTTCGTTTGCTCCGAAAATCCTTCCAAGAGGACTGTCTGCTGCACAAACACAAAATTCCCAGAGGCTGTAGCGGGAGGCTGGAATTTCCAGCCCAGTGAGATTTCACGGTGCAACTGGAAGGCTCCAAGGGGGAAACACGAAGGTGTCTCTTGGGCGGATGGCAGACCCAGGGGTTTGCTGTGATCCCCTGCAGCGCTGTGCTATTTTCTGAATACGTCACAGATGCACTTGAAAGCCCGGTTTATAAACGGAGCTCAGTGACCCCCAGGCGCCCAGATCACCGCGGATGCCTCGCTGTCACAGGCGGTGCCCTCGCTGGCATCTGACGCTGGCATTCCCCCACTGGCATCTGACGCTGGCGTCTCCCCCACTGGCCCTGCATCGGGGGAGGGTCAGAGAGCACAACTCTGCATAATAAAGTGATTTAACAAAGACTTTCCAACAGTGGCCGTTCCAGAAGGAAGCAAGAAAGGTTTAATTGTGTTTCCCCCATTTCTGTGACTCACTTGCTGGCCTCCCCCATGGGCCGCTTCTGTGACACTCACTGTCCGGACACAGGACTGTTCCTGGGAATCACAGAGTGGAGGGACTCATGGAGCCACATGGCTACCCCCTGCCTTCCTGAAAATGGTCACTGTGACATCTTACGATGAAACGGCGGCTCCTGAGACTGGAGTTGTGGGGTTTCTTTTCTTCTTCTTCTTTTTTTGAGATGGAGTTTCACTCTTGTTTCCCAGGCTGGAGTGCAGTGGCGCGACCTCAGCTCACAGCAACCTCCGCCTCCCGGGTTCAAGCAATTCTCCTGCCTCAACCTCCGGAGTAGCTGGGATTACAGGCGCGCCACCACGCCCGGCTAATTTTGTATTTTTACTAGAGACGGGGTTTCACCATGTTGGTCAGGCTGGTCTCAAACTCCTGACCTCAGGTGATCCACCCGCCTCAGCCTCCCAAAGTGCTGGAATTACAAGCATGAGCCACCGCGCCCAGCCTGGAGTTGAGGTTTTAAAGGTTGGCTGGAGTCCAGCAGGGCCACTGCTCCCTGTCACGCTACGTTTTGGGCAGCGTTGGGGCTGACTGCATCAGTGAAGCAACGCATTGGAGAGCAGCGGGCATTGGAGAGCAATGACCTTGCCTCCTCCCTTTTAGACAACAGCTCGCATTTGCCTTCCATAAAGTGCAAATTCCCGGGAGACTGACACCACTCGGTCAGGATCCTCATGTTCCGGACAGTGAGAGTCAGGCTTGGAGGACGCTGGGCTTGGCCACGGGTACGCAGCCTCGGGCGTTAATTATGAGATTCCACCAGCTGTGAGATCAACCTGCGGCGTTCTTATTTACAGCTTTGTGGAGATGCAACGTCTGAGTCCTGATCGTCATGGTGGTTACACCATCTACCCTGTGATGAAGTTGCACCGACTGTCACAACAGCCCATCGGCAGGCGACTGGAGCAACAGCACACGCTTCGCACCTCAGATCATTCTTCAGCCTCGGAAGGAAGGAGGTTCTGATACCACAAGCGACCCGGAGGATGTCACGCAGAGCGACATCAGCCTCAGAAAGACCAGCAGGGTAGAGCTCACTCCCATGAGCCACGGGGAGTGGCCTACGTCGGAGACAGAGTGCCATGGGGCTGCCGGTGGGGAAGGGGCGGACGGGAGCGCGTGAATAAAACTCTAGCCGGGGGACAGAGGGGACAGAGGCTCCGTTTTGCAAGATGAAAGGAGCTCTAGAGATGGGTGGTGGTGACGGTTGTACAATATTATGAATATATTCAATGCTGTGCCACTGAATTGGACATTTTAAATGGTTAAAATGGTAAATTTCATGTCTCTGTTTTACCACATAAAAAACTGGAAAAAATAGCATAGAATACACAGAGAGATATACACAGAAACACGTGCCTGTGAACTGGTGAAATCTGGATAACGTCCGTGGACTGCACAAACGTCGGCGTCCTGGTTGACGTTGCACCAGCTGCGCATGGCAGTGCCTGGGGAAGCCGGGAGAAGGGAGCACGGCCTTCCGTTCGGGGGAGCCGGGAGAAGGGAGCACGGCCTTCCTTTCGGGGGAGCCGGGAGAAGGGAGCACGGCCTTCCGTTCGGGGGAGCCGGGAGAAGGGAGCACGGCCTTCCTTTCGGGGGAGCCGGGAGAAGGGAGCACGGCCTTCCGTTCGGGGGAGCCGGGAGAAGGGAGCACGGCCTTCCGTTCGGGGGAGCCGGGAGAAGGGAGCACGGCCTTCCGTTCGGGGGAGCCGGGAGAAGGGAGCACGGCCTTCCGTTCGGGGGAGCCGGGAGAAGGGAGCACGGCCTTCCGTTCGGGGGAGCCGGGAGAAGGGAGCACGGCCTTCCGTTCGGGGGAGCCGGGAGAAGGAGCACGGCCTTCTGTTCGGGGGAGCCGGGAGAAGGAGCACGGCCTTCCGTTCGGGGGAGCTGGGAGAAGGGAGCACGGCCTTCCGTTTTCAGGGAAAGGTGGGAATTCGCCCCTCGCCACTCCTGTGTACTGTTTTGATGCCTTCCTATAGATCTATAACCATTTCAAAATTAAATCAAAAAAAAGGCAAGAAAGAGGAAAAGCTACACCTGCCAATAAAACCAAACTTGAATCCGAGGCAAACGACGAGGCCGCACTCTGCCAGCTGCTCAGAGGCCCTTGTGACGGAGACCCCAGCGACGGCGGGTATCCCAGAATAGAAGAGCTGGGGAACTCGCTGACGCGCAGGCGGGAGCGGCCCAGTCACCAAGCCCCGTCTCCCGGGCAGCACGTGGGAAACCCCGCCTTTCTGCCAGGACGCCAAGGTCCGTGGGAGCAGCACGCTGGGGCCCTTGTGCTCCGGGGATGCGAAGACAGTCATTAGTTCTGCAGTAATCACAGCGTCCTTCACTTTCCACAGCACGTGTGGGTTCCCCAGCCAGTGCTTTCCCAGGAAGCAGAGTTAATTAAGTGTGAGGCACAATTAGCACAGGTCCCTTGGGGCAGGGCCATCCCCAGGGCCTCTTGGCTCCACTCCTTAATTTCCGTCAAGGGCCTCACCCCACCCCCACAGCTGGGCTCATGGTCAACTTCATGAATGAACCCTTTGCTGGCCATGGGCGTGTGCACAGCCCATGACCTCGGCAGATGGCAACCTTGACCCAGTGAAGCGCAGAGGACGAGGGTTCCCAGGGCAAGAGGGTTCCCAGAGGATGAGGGTTCCCGAGGGATGAGGGTTCCAGGAGGACGAGGGTTGCCGGGGGACAAGGGTTCCCAGAGGACACCAGGCCATCCAGTCCCCCAGCCCAAATCTGCCCTGAACTTGCGGGCACAGAGCCTCCATCCGACCCACCCAGTTGCCTCTGCTGAAGTCTCAGGCGAAGTCCTCACAAGGAACCTATTTTGGGGATTTGTCCAGGATGCCAGCCTCCAGGTGTAAAAATAACCATCACAGCCACCAATTTACGATGCGCCAGGCGCCTTCGAGTGGCACACACGCCATTCCAGCACGCTTCACAAACCCACCCAGATGGGAAAACTGAGGCCTGCAGAGGACGTTGGCAGCAATCCGATGAGGGAGCTGGCTCCGAGCTTGGCGGCCTGTGCTGGGACTCTGCACTCAGACACACACTGTGGTACCAGCTGAGGACCCAGGAAGCTCTCCCACATCCCAGGGCCGCTGTGCCGCAACCCTACACTCAGACACTCACCCTCCTACGTCCCAGGGCCGCTGTGCCGCAACCCTACACTCAGACACTCACTGCGGTCCCAGCTGAGGACCCAGGAAGCCCTCCCGCGTCCCAGGGCCACTGTGCCGCAACCCTACACTCAGACACTCACCCTCCTACGTCCCAGGGCCACTATGCAGCAACCCTACACTCAGACACTCACTGCGGTCCCAGCTGAGGACCCAGGAAGCCCTCCCGGGTCCCAGGGCTGCTGTGCCGCAACCCTACACTCAGACACTCACCCTCCTACGTCCCAGGGCCACTATGCAGCAACCCTACACTCAGACACTCACTGCGGTCCCAGCTGAGGACCCAGGAAGCCCTCCCGTGTCCCAAGGCCGCTGTGCCGCAACCCTACATTCGGACACTCACTGCGGTCCCAGCTGAGGACCCAGGAAGCCCTCCCGCGTCCCAAGGCCGCTGTGCCGCAACCCTACACTCGGACACTCACTGCGGTCCCAGCTGAGGACCCAGGAAGCCCTCCCGCGTCCCAAGGCTGCTGTGCCGCAACCCTACACTCAGACACTCACTGCGGTCCCAGCTGAGGACCCAGGAAGCCCTCCCGTGTCCCAAGGCCGCTGTGCCGCAACCCTACACTCAGACACTTACTGTGGTCCCAGCTGAGGACCCACTCGGGAAACCCTCCCACGTCCCAGGGTTGGGCCACGGTGCCTCTTGCTTGTGGCCTTTGCAGCTGCTCTCTGTCACAGACCAGGGCTCAGGGTGACCCCACAGGAGCTCGTGCAGGCTTGGGCTCGGGTGGACTGACCCCCACTCCCTCTGTTACAGGCAAGCCTGGAGCAGCTGTTGCCGGGCAGCTGGGCACCGTGCGTCCGTGAGCAGCTGTGAACACAAGGGTCTGGGACATGGGCCCCAGCACTGGAACCCCCGGTCTTGCGTGGGGAGGTGGGACAAGCTCCCTACACTGGACAGGACCGGGGTGAGCCCCAGTCGGCACACAGTTCCGGCAAGCCAGGGTGAGCCCCTGGCCACTTTCGACAACAGACACGGGAGACCAGAACGTTCTTTCAGCTCAGACCCTTCTTGGTGCCGCGTGCCAGGCAGCAGCCCGCCCAGCCGACCGGGGGGAAGTGAGGGTCCCTGAGGGCTGACCCTGGCTCGGCCCTTCCCCACCCATGTTTTCTCTTGGGCCTCAATGACGCGTGCCTGTCCTTTCCCACTGTGTTTGTTTTCACAGCTTCCTCAGTTGTGCATGACAAAGGGCGGCAGCAGGCAAAGGGAAAACCCAAAATCCATGCGCGGAGCCCGGGCTCACTCCGAGCACAAGTGGGCGAACAGACACAATGCAAAATCCATGACAGAGCCCGCGCTCACTCCGACCACAAGTGGGCGAACACGCCCAACCCAAAATCCATGGCAGAGACCGCGCTCACTCCGAGCACAAGCGGGCGAACACACACAACCCAAAATCCATGGCAGAGCCCACGCTCACTCCGAGCATAAGAAGGCAAACACGCACAACCCAAAATCCACACGCGGAGCCCGCACTCACTCCGAGCACAAGCGGGCAAACACGCACGGCCCAAAATCCATGGCAGAGCCCGCGCTCACTCCGAGCACAAGTGGGCGAACACGCAATCTGCTCATCGTTATTCCCAGTCAAGGCCGAAGCCCGATCTACGTCTTTAGCCACAGTCGGAGCCGGGCCCGTCTCGAAGCCCCATGGTGTCCCGGGGCTCTGGTTTCCAGGGCTGCGCCGAGAGTCTCACCTGCACTTCCGAGTCAGCGTCCACGTGCTGCAGCTGGAACCAGGTGTCCCTGTTGTGGTACTTCTGCAAGTCCTCCTTCTGGATGGCCACCTTCCCTGCAACACAAGCAGAGAAGACTTCACCACGGGCACAGGCCCCAGAGCCAGGATGCCTGCGAGCAGAAGCCAGCCCATCACCACCGCAGCTTATTTCCAACAGTTTAATTCAGAATGGGGCACCGGCCGGGTGCAGGGCTCATGCCTGGAACCCCCACGCTTGGGAGGCCCAGGGGGGAGGGTCGCTTGAGACCAGCCTGGGCGATATGGTGAAACCTCGTCTCTACAAAAAATAAAGGAATGAGCCGGGCATGGTGGCACTGTGTCTCTAAAAATTGATATTAAAAAGTCAAAATAATCAGGTGCAGGGGTAAGTCTCCGCTATGTCCCTTCCAGTAAGGCGTTCCAGAGGCTTCGCTGTGAAGGCGCGAACGTCTGCTCCATCGGCAATGCGCACCTCACTTTCACTGTGGTCCATGGCCAGTTCTCACGGCAGGAGGTGCCTCGGAGCCGGCTGCACCAGAGCTCTGATCTCACAGATGAACACCTCGTGCCTCACACACCACCAAGGCAGCGGCATCACGCCGCAAGAGACACGTGTGCACCCGTGCGAGCTACAGCCTGAAACACACGTGTGCCTAGGGTGCTTTCCATGTGTGTGGACACGCACGTGTGTGCATGCATGTGGGTGCTCAGGTTATTCACAGGCAGGACTGAGAGCCAGAATGAGCTGCCACCTTCCCACGCGACGTGGGTTGGTCTGAATCTGCGCCTCTGAAGTGTAATGAATGAGCCGCCTTCTGGGACCCCTGGAAAGCCTGAAAGTGTAGATTCCTGGCCTTCTCCAGACGGAGGAGAACAGAGGCTCTGGTGTGGGCTGGAATCTGCACCACCACAGGTCCCTGGGCACTTGTGTGGGCCCCGAAGTCTGGGGACGTCCACTCTAAACAGTTTCCTATGCCTTAAACAGGCTTAGTACTTTGGGGCTACGCTTCCAGTGAAAATACGTATCAGAATATATTTGTACAATATACATTTACCTAGTATGGATTTATGTGTGTAAACTCACATCTGTAACCATTATTATCTGCTTATACGTTCACCTCATTCCAGAAACATTCCCGAGGCGCGGCAAACGCGTGCCCATCCCATCCCCGGCAGGATAGGGCTTGTCAGGCGCTGGGCACCGAGCCATCTCCCATCCTGCATCCCTTCATGGCACCACCACGTCAACCCTGCCAGTGGCCTCCGCACACTGCGGACCACGCCACCCACCAAGGCGAGCACCCACGGCAGCACATGCACCTCTGTTGACAGATGCACGAGAACTCCTAGGGAGTCGCACACACATGTGAAGTCTGAGCCCATCGCAGAGCACACACGAGAGCAGGAGTGAGGAAGGAAATGTTGGCAGACTCCTCACGTCTTCGTTCTGCACCCAGAGACACACACGCCCTCCTTAAGGATCTTGATCCAGTCACTGAAGCGAGAAACTCTGGGACCCCGCAGACCCGGTTCACTGCAGCATCCGCAGCCGCAGGGTCTGAGCACATTGTGCATGACCCGGGCTCCTGGGAGCGGCCTGGGCCTCCTACCCAGCCACCCTGCCTCACGCCAGGACAGCGCAGCCCAGCCCCAGTTCTCTCTTCCAAGGAAGATCCTTTTATATTTCTGTGTCTCAAAAAACTTCCGCAGGCTCCCATCGGAACAACCCCGGCCTGGCATCCAGCAGCCGCACGCTTGGGCCTGATTCTCTGTCCAGCCTCAGTAAATTCGGGAACACTCCACTGCCAGCCTCTCACAGGTGCCATCTCAGTCGGTCCTGTGGTGACCCTGGAGGGGCAGGTACCACTCTGCATGCCCCACAGACGAGCAGGCCGGGGCTGCAGTGAGAGGGAGCTTCCGTCCCTGCCTTCCTGCCAGCATTCCTTCCTATGTTGGCGTCCCCACCCTGCGAGGTCCCAGGACGCATCTTCCCTCAGGAGCTCCTCTGCCTTGCGGGCTCATGCGAGCGAGACCTCTCAGCCTGACTGGTCCATTCCGTGACTAATCTCAGAGCCCGTGGGCCTGGGCCGCCAGGCCCCTCCTTTGTCTGCAAACTCGGAGGGTCTGAGACACGCCCAGCTCAGCACCAGCTCCAGACCCTATGGGACAGCGCAAGGTCGGCCACATGATGGGGCACCACGTGGCCACAGGACATGGTAGGAGGTGCGGAAGGTGGAAAGAGGCACAAAGACGCTTTCCAAGTGCCCAAAGGACAGAGGCGGAATTAGGACAGTTTGCCTCCAGTGCTGCTGACACCTGCCATGCACGTCAGCATCTTCATCTCATGTCCTCAGGGGAGCCGGCTGCACCTCACACCGTCCACTCTGCAAAGCAAAGCAGCCCTGGGAACAGCCCTGGAAGAAGCCCCTTCCCAGCTCCGGGACCCCCACTCACAGCCAGGGCCAGCCAGTTCCACAGCTACCCCGACGTAGATACAGCACACAGGAACTCATGGGTTCGTATGATCAGCCTGGTGACCTCATCGGCTCAGCTCTTGCCACACAGACATACACAGACCATCTGGAGCTGCACGGGACGCTGAAACCACCACTGAGGGCAGGCGAGAGCCAAATCAAGAACCAAGGGGGCCGGCACAGGAAACAGGCCCCAGCACATGTGGGAGAAGGAACACCAGGGAGGCTCAGAGAGAAATCCAGTGACACACCACGTGGACTCCCTCCAATGGCCTCTAATGGCACAGACCACGAGGGTGGACGACAGCCAGGACACCTCCTCCTGGCCCACCTCACTCGCTGAGCCCCCCGCCCCCTCCCGCCCTCCCACCGGCAGCCCTGGGCGGGCGCCTTTGACTTCAAGGGTCCCGAGTGGGGGCTCTGTCCTCTCCTCTGACGACCGCTGCGTGGCTCTTGCAAAACCTCCCCTTTCCCCCACAACACGAACCTCAGTTTTGAGTCTCACAGGAATAAAGCCACATGAAAGCAAAAACTTCTTAAAACTGAGTTGGGCAATATATTTCAGTGAAAAGGGATAAATCTTCAGACTCCAAGACGCCTTCAGCTGGACAGGAGGGTCAGTTTTGAAGTCTGAAGTTTTAAATACTTGCAATGTCACTGTGTCTTCACATTTTTATGAGCTGAAACTGGGACGGGAGAAGTCACATATTTACGTGGATAAGAATCTTGTAACTGGCACATGATTACAAGTCTTTAATTTTAGAAGTACTTCACTTAATTTTTTAATAGGTAACACAGAAACAGAACAAAATCCACAACATTCAAAAGGATTTAAAATCCCTTCGAGAAGGGATCCCTGCCCCTGCCATCTCATTCCCGATGTGGGGTCACTTCTGTCACCAGCCCTCAACCTTTCCTTCTAGAAGCCAGCCACATTCAACAATGGGGACCGTGGACATTTGAAGCATGCGTGTTCATATCTCCAGATGCTGACCTGAGAGAATGCCTGATCTAAAAGCCACGGCGTCTACTTAAATTTCTCTGATGTGCCTAATCCACAGGGTTGTCCCCATCTATTTGAGTCACACCAAAAAGTTTACCGAAAACTCTGGGCCTCCCTTTCTCACTTGGGCAAAGGCGGCTGCCTTCTCACCACGAGAGGCCGGAAGGGTCACTTTCTTCTGCTGCATCTGTGCTGGCCAGGCCCGTTCAGAAAGGAGGAGCCAGGGGTCTGGAGGGCATCAGACGGGGCACCAGCTGCAGAGGGACCAGAAAAAGGGGAAACAGCCACAGGACACAACTGAGCAAGAGCTGCCCGAGACAGGGAATGTGGCTGAAATGCGCGTGCCTCCCTCTGACCCCACCTGTGTCTCAGCCAGGGCCACGAGGAAAAAACAAAGCCCATACAGATCCCAAAGGAAGAAATAAAAGCCTTTATTCATAGAATGTACAAAAAAAAATCTACAAGCAAAGCTAATAGAACTAATTGGTGTGTTCAGCAAGAACAGAGAACACAAAGTCAGTGTGGAGACGTCGACTGCGTTTGTACATACAAGCAATGACCATGAAAATTACACAAAAACAGCACCTTTCACAAAATTATGCTTTTAGGTTTGTGCTTTTGGTGGACTACCTCAGAAATCTCTAACCACTCCACTAAACACATAAAACACAGGGAAATAAATGTTTTTAAATGTGCAAAATGTGTAGGCTGAAAACACATCACAAAACACTGATGAGAGAAATTGGAAAGACCCAAGCGTGTGGAAAGATATACCATGTCCATGGATTTGAAGACTCAGTTTTGTTAAGATATTAATTCTCCCCAAATTAATCTATAGATCAATGTAATCCCAGTCAAAATTCCTGTGGGACTATTTTGGAAATTGAGAAGCTCATTCAAAAGTATATATGGCAATTCAAAGCATCTAGAATAGAAAAACAAGTTTAAGAACAAATTTGATGATCTTACACTACAATGTAAGACCTGCTATGAAGCTATAGTGATCAAGACTGCTTGGTATTGGCATGAGGACAGGTGGATCAATATGACACATGGCAGGTGAGCCCCAAACTGGGGCTTAGCCTCAGAGGGTCTGTAGCTTCACTGAGGAAAGAATTCGAGAATGAGGTGGCGGTGGAAGAAAACAGTTTTATGGAGGCGGCAGTGACAGCTCTGAAACTGCTCCTGCACAGCAGGACTCCCCACGGGCGGGGTGTTGACAGTCTCAGCCGTTCCTGCAGAGAAGGGTTCCCCACAGGCGGGGTGTTGAGAGTGGCACCTCCGGGCACTCCTGCAGTCCTATTTATCCTCACTTTTAACTATATGTCAATTAAAAGACAGATTATGCAGACATTTCTAGAAAAAGGGTGGTAATTTCCTAGTCACGGGGTTGTTCCTATGGAAAGGGGTGGTAACCTCCAGGCGTTGCCATGGCAATGGTAAGCTGACATGGTACACTGGCAGGCGTGTCCGATGGAAAGCTGCTTCCACCCATCCCTGTCTCAGCTAGTCTTCAATTTGGTTCGGTGTCCGAGCCCTGCCTCCAGAGTCCAGTCCCGCCTCCTATCTCAGATGGAAGAGAATACAGAGGCCACAAACAGACCCACACAATGCAGCCAACTAAGCTGTAAATGTGCCAAAGTCATCAACAGAGGAAGGGTCGTCTTTCAACCAAGGGCGCCGGAACAAAGGGATGTCTACATGGAAAAAACAGAATCCCGACCCTTTTCTTTGTGCTATAAGTGAAAATTAGCTTGAAACAGATCATGGAACTAAATGTGAACGCTGAAAGCACATGCTTTCCAGGAGAAAACCGCCACAACCGTGGGATAGGCAAGACTTTCTTAGACATGACACCACAGGTACAAATCATACAAGAAAAAAATGTGATAAACTGGACCATCGAAATTAAAAACTTCTGTTCTTCAAAGCCAATGGTAAGAAAATGAAATACAAGCCACAAACTGGAAGAAAATATTTGCAAAGCACACTTGTGATAGACTCATATCCAGAATATACAGGGAACTTTAAAAAGTAACAAGAAAACAACCCAATTAAAAGGGCAAAAGATTTGAACAACGTACTAAAGAAGGAATGGAGCTGTCACTAAGCCCAAGAAAAGGTCCTCGACGCCACTCTTCACGGACACGCAATAAAAGCCACAGTGAGACAGTGCACACCTATGGGAGTGCAAACGGTAACCAGAGAATAAAAACTCACAGTCCTAAGGGCCGGGCAGGATGCGAAACACCTGCTGCTCTCACCCGCTGCTGGAGAGAAGGCAGACTGGGCGGCCACTTGGAGACACGGTTGGGTAGTTTTAATGAAAGTAAACACACACCCTACAGTGACCCAGCAACCTCGCTCCCACGCATTTATCTCAGAGTAAGAAACAGAAACATTGTCCACACAAAGACCTATCCGAGAATGTTTACGGTGACTTTATTCATAATTCCTGAGGATTAGACACAATCCAGAGGGTGGATGAGGCGGCTGAGCTGTGTCTGTATGATGGAAACCCACTGGCAGTGGAAGGGGGCGACCTGGCTCACAGCTGCACAGCGCGGGACCAGCGCAGTGGCAGACGGCACGGCCCCTCCAGGGTTTGAGTCACGTGGCCTCCTGGAAAAGGCAACTGTGGGAACAGGCCCCAGAGCAGTGGCTGCCAGGGGCTGTGGGCCAGGGTAGGAAATCCACCCCAAAGGGGCCCAAAGGAGTGTTCTGGGCTGTGGGAACATATCTTAGTTGTGCTGCTGTCTACACAACTGCATACACTGGTGAAGGCTACACCTAACAGTGAACTTTACCATATGTCAGTTGCAGACCACCTGATTTATACACAAAGAATGGAGGTCTCGGCCGGGCGCGGCGGCTCACGCCTGTAATCCCAGCACTTTGGGAGGCCGAGGTGGGCGGATCACGAGGTCAGCACATGGAGACCACCCTGGCTAACACGGTGAAACCCCGTCTCTACTAAAAATACAAAAAGTTAGCCGGGCGTGGTGGCGGGCGCCTGTAGTCCCAGCTACTTGGGAGGCCGAGGCGGGTGGATCACGAGGTCAGCACGTGGAGACCACCCTGGCTAACACGGTGAAACCCCGTCTCTACTAAAAATACAAAAAATTTAGCCGGGCATGGTGGCGGGCGCCTGTAGTCCCAGCTACTCGGGAGGCTGAGGCAGGAGAATGGCGTGAACCCGGGAGGTGGAGGTTGCAGTGAGCCGAGATCGCGCCACTGCACTCCAGCCTGGGCGACCGAGCGAGACTCCGTCTCAAAAAAAAAAAAGAAAAAGAAAGGAGGCCTCACTGCACCCCCACCCCATTGGGAAGCCTCAGAGAGTCTCTAGGGGCTGGAGGGGCAAATGCAGGGGGACGTGGTGTTAGCAGAGCCGGGGCCCAGAGGAAGGTGGAGGCCTAGCGGGAAAAGGAGGGAGGCGCCAGGATGGGGGGCGGAGACCCCAGTGCTCCTGACAGCACCGAGCCCGGCCTCGCGCATCTCCGCGGTTCACGCATCGCAGCTGCGGGGAGCCAGAGTTTCCGGTCTGTGCTCCGTGAGTGCAGCGCCCGGCAGCCGAGTCCAGGCAGAGGCCGCCTCCCTGCGCCGGGAATCCTGAAGGAGCCTGTGCCCCGTGTGTCCCGCAGGTCACGGCCCTGCAGCTGGGAGCCCGGCTTGACTGACAGTTCCCGCCGGCAGCAGCGCTCTGCGGGCCATGGACCCAGGGACAGAGGAGGCTACGGTCACGCCGCCCGGGACCCGCCGACCCTGGACACTTCTTCCTTCTGCTCCTGCTGCGGCGGGAGCTGACTGAAGCCGGTGGAGGTGCCGGGGTGGGCGGGGGAGGGCTGAGGGCAGGCCTTTATTTCCCCAAGTCTCACTTGCCGGGGCGCCGTATCCCGGCACGGCTTCAGCTGCCTTTCTCGGTTTCTGTCGCCACCGCCCTCCCCCTCCAGGCTGAAGATGCCCTCCCGTCCCCAACCCACACCCCCGACCCCATAGGAATGCAACCCCACTTCCTTCTGGCACCTGCCAGTGCACCTCTCACTCCTGGACCTGAACTTGCAACTGAGCACAGCTGTGGCTGCCCCAAGGGAAACTTGCTGGCAGGTGGGGTTTCCTCAGGGCGTGGGCGGCTGCTAGAAACGAGAACCAGGAGAACCACGCAGCCAGGAAGCCAGTGGCCACCGCGCACTTCCACCCAGAAACGCATCCCCCAGAACCTGGTGTTTCATGCCCGGTAACAACATAATTACCATCATAAAGATAAATCGTTACCGGAGATCCAGACAGCCACCCATTTTCATGGCTGCGAAAGCCACAGTGAAACATCTAAGTCCAGTCACCATAATCGTAAAGCCACCAAGAACTACTATCAGACGACGTCAACAGAATGATTAATAAACATCTTATTTGGTTATTTTCAGAGCATATAACTCCAGAACTAACTTGATCAGCTTCTCTTACTAAAATGTGCAAAAATTTTTTTAAATTTCTTTTTCCTTAGGGTTGTCGCTCAAAAAATGTCTCATACACCTTCGAGAATGAATCAAGTCCCTGTGGATTCTCAAGTATAAACGGAGCTGGTGACGAGGCCTGACAGACGGTCACACCTCAATTCGCGCGTGGCGCCCAGCACAGGCTGAGCCCTGCCAGATACACCATTAGCCTCCACTGAATAATCTGGATTCCATGCCTCCCTTTCTTCTGAGAACACCCTTGGAGGCCCCTGGCAGGCACTGAGAACACAGGAGCGAGACACAGGCCTGCCCTGCAGGACCATGGGCTCCAGGAAGCTCTGTCCAGTGGACACAGCACAACAGGCAAGAGAACCACAACCAACGAGTGGGGCAGGGGAGGCAGGTCACGGAGGGCAGCCCACCCATGCCGCGGGGTCGGAGGCCATCTCCTGCAGCAGGCCCCAGTCCCAGAGGTGGGCATGGCAGGACATGGGGATGGAGAAGTAGGTGCCTCAGGAGTGGGGTGCACAGCGGCTGAGCCCGGAGGCAGGAGGGAGAACTGCCAGCCACTAGCCCTGGAGCCGATGCCCTGGTCAGAGGGAGAGAGGAAGAGGGAACCCTTCCGCAGCACCCAGCTTGAATGCGACATAAAGCTATGGGCCTGAACCTGAGGGCCTCCCAGGCAGACACTGAGCAGGGGGGTGCAGGGGTCACGCTGGACCCTCAAGACCATCTCACCGACAAGGCTCCATGAGGCCCAGCACAGCAAGACCCTGAAGGGGGTCAGGTGCCCGCTGCACTCAGGAGCACAAACACCTTCTGCAGCCGCATTTCAGGGCTAGGGTGTCTGCTGCGGAAGCACCCAGCACAGTGTTCCCGCTCAAAATGAAGTCAAATGTCAATTATCTGAGATCCATGTGACCCATTCCATGTATTTTCTAAACAAACTCTGGAGACTTCTATGAAAAGCACAGCAGTTTCTAAGAATAATCACTTGGGTATAGTTAACAACAGTCCCAAAAAAGTCCAGGTCCCGACCCCTGCAATGGTGAGGGGGCACTGGCCTTATCAATGCCAGGTGAGGCCCTGCCCGGCCCCGAGGGCCTCTCACCCAGCCAAGCCTGTCTCAATGCCAGGCAGAGAGCAAGACTGGTCAGGATAGGCGTCTCATCTCTGTCAGGGGACTTGCCGTGGAGGCCCGGGACGTGGCAGAGTGCAGACAGCCTACGCGTTACCTGCTAGCCCGTTTCTCTCATGCCCCCCCCCCAACGTCGTGCTGACACACACTAGCTGCCGGCTGCCCAGTGGGGACAGGCTGGGTTTTAGGACACTCAAGCTCTGAGGTGGACCTTTGGCTGTGCCTCTCACTTCTGTGTGCCAAGCACTGGGAATGGATCAGATCACAGATCCTGGTCCATGGCTCACAAACAGAGGAACAGGGACGATGAAGAAAGCCCACAGCTGAGGGACACAGGTGAGCGCTGGGGAAAGGGGGCAGCTGACGTGGGGTGGAGTGGCCGTGACACGGTGTGAGGAGCCAGTGTGAGCAGTGAGCGTCAGATGGACGCGGACCCCGCCCACGCACAGCACCCTCATGGCCTCGCTGGCCTCCTGCACCCCCGGGCCCTCAGGCTGCCTGGGGCCAAGCTGGGGGTCCCCCTGGGGGACTCCTCCTCTCGCCCTGTCCCACTCAGCATCCCGGCAGCCATGAAGACGAGGAGCCTGCACCACCTGGGGTCTGGGTTCAGGCTGTGGCAGCCAGTACACACTGGCTCCCCGGCCGCCCGTACACACTGGCTCCCCGGCCGCCCGTCCTGGGCGTGAGCTCAGGCGCCATAGGACCCCTCCTCCCTTCCTGGCTCTCCCAGCGTCACGGCGGGAAGTAGCCTGATCCCTCAGCCTCCCACACCTGCTGCGTGAGGTCTGCTCCTGATGGGGTCCTCTGGCTGCATTTAGGAACAAGGAGCTCCCCGAGTAACCTGAAGTCCACTCTGCCCAGAGGCCCCACAACTTACAGGATGCCGCCTTCCTGTGATCCCAGGCAGGGCTGCCCATGAGCTTTCTCCAAGAGCAGCCCCACCCCTGCTCCAAACACACCATCTCCTGGAAGTAACAGTATTGCCCCAAAAACCAGGGGGAAACTGAGGCAACATGCCCCCACCCCCACCCGCCCTTCCTGTGCCCACACTGTGGGGACTAAAGTTGGGACAGGGACAGCCAAGATGTGCTGAGGAGGGAGGCCCCACATCCATGCAAAGGTCCCCCCGCAGGTGCCCCGGGGAACAGCCCTGGGAAGTTGTCTGAAGAGGGTCAGGGATGCTGTGCTCTTGCCTTGAGGGGCCACGGAAGCCTCGACTGGCAGTGCTCACTGACCTGAGCCTGGTGTGATGCTCTAGCAGGGACCACAGATGCCAGGCCAGATCCCAAGAGCAGATCAGGAGGAACACCCAGGGCTGCTGTGACCTCAAGCCCTGCAACGACCCCTCAGCACCATCCAGCCAGGCTCTGGACTGAAATGCTAATACTCGCCTGGTACAGAACAGGCAGAAAAGGGGAAGTAAATGCTCATTCATCACCTACCTATGATGGAATCCCTCCGGAAAACGTCTCTATCGAAAATGTAGAAGGACAGGTGACGAAAGCTCCGAGGAATTTCACAGTAAAAGTCTTCTCCGTAAAACGGGCTAGAGAGACAAAAGCGCCAGTTAGAACACAGGCCACGCTCGCGCCTCACTCCCGGGGCACATATGTGTGGTCTTAGTTTTAAACATGCCGTGAGAATGCCCTGCACTGTGTGGCACGCATGAGACACGAACCTGCAGCTCCCTGTGGGGTGAAGGGCCTCGTAGCTGCTCCCCAGCCTCCACCCCGAGCCTTTGCACTGCACAGATGAACTTCTGTACTGGGCTGCCTGGCGGCCCGGAAGCTCAGAGGCCTCCACAGAGACCACGGCCACTGCCAGAACGAATTCCATGGTACGTGCTCAGGTCTAGGTGCAGCCTCAGGGCCATCGTGATGTTTTGAAGGTACCTGGTTTGGGGCAGGCGGTGGCTCCCTTTATGCATTAAACATAAAACACAGCACTCCAGTGCCTTGGACGACTCCTTTTATCCAGAGATCCAGTACAAAGTCCTGACTGCCCAGCCTCCCTCACTCCTCGGGGAGAGATCCCCGCTGCTGACTGTACTTAGAGTCCTCGCTCCTGGAGGAGAGACCCCCGCTGCTGACTGTACTTAGAGTCCTCACTCCTGGGGGAGAGACCCCCGCTGCTGACTGTACTTAGAGTCCTTGCTCCCCGGGGAGAGGCCCCCGCTGCTGACTGTACTTAGAGTCCTCACTCCTGGGGGAGAGACCCCCGCTGCTGACTGTACTTAGAGTCCTGGCTCCTGGGGGAGAGACCCTCGCTGCTGACTGTGCTTAGAGTCCTCGCTCCTGGGGGAGAGATCCCCGCTGCTGACTGTGCTTAGAGTCCGGGCTCCTGGGGGAGAGATCCCCGCTGCTGACTGTACTTAGAGTCCTCGCTCCTGGAGGAGAGACCCCTGCTGCTGACTGTACTTAGAGTCCTCACTCCTGGGGGAGAGACCCCTGCTGCTGACTGTACTTAAGAGTCCTCGCTCCTGGGGAAGAGATCCCCGCTGCTGACTGTACTTAGAGTCCTGGCTCCTGGGGGAGAGGCCCCCGCTGCTGACTGTACTTAAGAGTCCTCGCTCCTGGGGGAGAGATCCCCGCTGCTGACTGTGCTTAAAGTCCTGGCTCCTGGGGGAGAGGCCCCCGCTGCTGACTGTGCTTAGAGTCCTGGCTCCTGGGGGAGAGATCCCCACTGCTGACTGTACTTAGAGTCCTGGCTCCTGGGGGAGAGGCCCCCGCTGCTGACTGTGCTTAGAGTCCTCGCTCCTGGGGGAGAGATCCCCGCTGCTGACTGTGCTTAGAGTCCTGGCTCCTGGGGGAGAGGCCCCCGCTGCTGACTGTGCTTAGAGTCCTGGCTCCTGGGGGAGAGATCCCCGCTGCTGACTGTACTTAGAGTCCTCGCTCCTGGGGGAGAGGCCCCCGCTGCTGACTGTACTTAGAGTCCTGGCTCCTGGGGGAGAGACCCCCGCTGCTGACTGTACTTAGAGTCCTGGCTCCTGGGGGAGAGATCCCCGCTGCTGACTGTGCTTAGAGTCCTGGCTCCTGGGGGAGAGGCCCCCGCTGCTGACTGTGCTTAGAGTCCTGGCTCCTGGGGGAGACACCCCCGCTGCTGACTGTGCTTAGAGTCCTGGCTCCTGGGGGAGACACCCCCGCTGCTGACTGTGCTTAAAGTCCTTGCTCCCCGGGGAGAGACCCCCGCTGCTGACTGTACTTAGAGTCCTGGCTCCTGGGGGAGAGGCCCCCGCTGCTGACTGTGCTTAGAGTCCTGGCTCCTGGGGGAGAGATCCCCGCTGCTGACTGTACTTAGAGTCCTGGCTCCTGGGGGAGAGACCCCCGCTGCTGACTGTACTTAGAGTCCTTGCTCCCGGAGGAGAGGCCCCTGCTACTGACTGTGCTTACAGAGTGCATGGCTCAGGCCACCCATGCGTGAGTCACCAGGAGATGCAGCCACCCCACAGAGGAGACTTGAAATAACCACAGCCCCAATGAAGCAGAAGCCAGTGGGCTTTGCCATTCAGCAAACCTCACTGTTGTCCTGGGCTGGCACAGATGGGGTTAGTTTCCTCCCCACGCCGGACCTGTTGGCGATTACCGCAGTGCACGCACAGCTACCACCAACTCAGAACTTAAAACAAGCCCACTTTCATGCACATTGATGCTAAGGTCCAAAATAGGAAAGATGTAAGTTATTCAAGGAGGAACCATTCTGATAGAAAGCAAAGGAAGGTCAACGTGCTGGGCCGGGGGGCGTCCACACAGTCACCAACGGCACAGGCCCCACCCTAGTCACACACAGAAATGAGCTCAGACCCCGCATCCATCTGTAAGGGTGTAAGGGTTGGAGCTACTAGCCTCTCAGAAGAAAATGAGAATGAACCTGCACCCTAAAGTCAGGTAAAGATGTCTTAGATCTGTCACCAAAAGCACAAGTGCCAAAAGAAAAATAAATGGAAAATCAAACTTCATCAAAATTAAAAACATTAAAAACTTTTTTGCATTAAAAGCATTATTTAAAAAGTGAATTATTTAAAAAGTGAAAAGGGCCAGTGCTGTGGCTCATGCCTGTAATCCCAGCACTTTGGGAGGCTGAGACTAACGAATCACCTAAGATCAGGAGTTCAAGACCAGCCTGGCCAACATGGCAAATCCCCATCTCTACTAAAAATACAAAAATTAGCAGGGCGTGGTGGTGAGCGCCTGTAGTCCCAGCTACTCGGGAGGCTGAGGCAGGAGAATCGCTTGAACCTGGGAGGCAGAGGTTGCACCACTGCACTCCAGCCTGGGTGACAGAGGTTGCACCACTGCACTCCAGCCTGGGTGACAAGAGCCAAACTCAGTCTCAAAAAAATAATAAAAATTAAAAAAATAAAAAGTGAAAAGACAGACTAGAAAAAATATTAGTAACAGTTATCTGATAAAAGACTTATATACAGAATATATAAAGAACTCTTATAACTCAATAAATGATGACAAATAATTCAGTTTAAAAAGGGGCAAAAGATTTGAACACACATCACCAAAGACAAATGGCCAACAATGTATTAAAAATGCTCCATGTCATTAGCCCTCGAGAAAACGCAAATTAAACCAGGAGATACGGCACAGGCATAAGCCCAAACCTGGGGCGGGCGACTGTTGCTACCCGGAGCCCAGGTGGGAGGGGCCCAGAGTCCAGGTGGGAGGGGTCCGGAGTCCAGGCCCCACCCCTTTTCCCTGCAGCGGCCTTAATGACAGGCATTTCATTTGGATTTCACTGATTTCATTATTTTTATAACTGGGTCAGAGACTGGGTAACGTTTACTCAGAAACCCATTTTTTGTCATAAAACAATCTTCCAAGGGAAGCCTAAAATGCCTACGTTGTTTTAAGCATTTTGGAAACACAGCAGTATCCATTTACACACAAAAGAAACATCACTTTATCTTTCAATGAAGGCAGAATGCTCAGGGACTTCCACCGACTCCATTGTAGCAGCATCCTGGTTGATGAAGGCCCATTAGAAAGTCACGTTTCCTTTAAACACATTCTCGCGTTGGTCGTTGACGCAGGCAAGCCATCCTCTGATCTCCTGCGTCTGCGTGGGCACCGCCGAGATCTGATGTCAGGGACCCCTAGGGGTGTGTGTGCCCACAGGCATGTGTGTGGGGGTGTGTGCACGTGTGTGCCCATGGGTGCGTGTGCCCATAGGCATGTGTGTGGGTGTGTGCACGTGAGTGCCCATGGGTGTGTGCACGTGTGTGCCCATGGGTGCGTGTGCCCACAGGCATGTGTGTGGGTGTGTGCATGCATGTGCCTGTACGTGTGTGCCCACAGGCACGTGTTTGTGTGTGCATGTATGTGCCCGTATGTGTGTCCCCACAGGCATGTGTGCATGTTCATGTGCATGTGTGCGCCTGTGGGTGCATATGCCCACAGGCACGTGTGCGTGGGTGTGTGCATGTGTGTGCCCACGGGTGTGCCCAAAGGCACGTGTGCATGGGTGTGTGCATGCACGTGCCATGCATGTGCCCATACATGTGCCCACAGGCATGTGTGCATGTTCATGTGTGCATGCATGTGCCCTGGAGTACTTGGGTGCACATGTACACAAAGGCACCACAGATGCGCCCCACACAATGCGCTGCTTTCATAACAAGGCGCAGGGGTCGTGACCCCGCCTCCACCCTGTGTAAAGTCACAGCTGCAGGATCTCGGGG
Organism: Gorilla gorilla gorilla; assembly: GCF_029281585.2. Lineage (NCBI taxonomy): Eukaryota > Metazoa > Chordata > Mammalia > Primates > Hominidae > Gorilla > Gorilla gorilla. The sequence goes on from NC_073238.2 coordinate 128,894,921, forward strand.
CAGGACGCACACTCCCCAGGCAGCACCCTGTGGCCTCCCTGGAGAAGCTTGGTGCTCTGCAGACAGCGTCCTCACTAGCAGGAAAAACCACTATCAACCTCGAAGCCAAAAGGGACACCAGACGCGCATTTTAATATTCACGACAAGGCCTCAGGTGACGAGCTACTCACAGGACAAGCGTTAACAATTAATAGTAATCCACAAAAACATTTGAGATTTTTACAACAACAAAACGGCCTCTTCTGTACGTCCTAGAGCAACTTTCAGGGCCACTGAGGCCTAAGTGACGGCAGGAAGCCATGGTGTTTGAATGTGTGGAAGCAGCCTGGACTTGGCGTTTCCAGCCCCGTTCGCTCCCGGCAGAGCCCCAAGAACCAAGGGCTGGAGGCTTCACTTCCTGCTCCAGAGTGGCAGGTGCCCAGGCTGTCCCGGCCACGGTGCATCTCACACAAGAAGCCCAGCGGGAGCACGCACAGCTCTGGGCCTTGCGGCAAATGCGTAACCAAAAGGCGTAAATCAAGCCTCGTTCACTGTGGAGGAACCTCAGAACCACCGGCACCGACGACAGCCAAGCTGCCAGAGAATGGAACGGACGCCCTCCATTGGCACAAACTCCAGCAGCCGGCTTGTCAGGAAGCTGCAGCAGCTTCAGAGCAACCCAGGCCTCGGGGTTCACCTGGCCACCTCGCCGTGAGATGGCGTCACCGTTTCCCGAGAGCCCCCCGCCCCCACACAGGCACGAGGACCCCACCACATGGGCCTGTGACTGCCTGGCAGGAAGGCGGGGAGGAGGAAGTGGGTTGGGCTGGATTGCATGTCTGATGTGTATCCGATGAATGTCCAGTGCGTGTCCAATGCGTGTCTGGTGAGTGGTGAGTGTCTGGCATGTGTCTGATGTGTGTCTGATGCGTGCCGGATGCATATTTGGTGCGTGTCCGGTGCGTGGTGAGGGGCGGTGAGATGAGGATGCCAGCGCTGAGCACACCCCACACACGGGCGCCGCGCACCTGGCATTTAACCCTGCACACTTCCTCACCACCCCGATGCACAGGGTGGGAAACCGAGGCACTCCGACATCTGATGAAACGAAACTAACCCCAGGGATCGTGTCGTGACTCAGGCCATGCTGTGTTGCTATAAACCGCTTTTACATTTAGAAAGGGGCACGTCCAGTCTGTGGTGATAATTTTATGGAGTTCGTATGTTTTCTTGCAGCTTCCTCTTTCTGCTATTTTTATCTCTTTCTATTGAATGGACTTCTGGTTTATTTATGAATTTTAAGCACCTCAATTTCCACGGACAGCCGTCAGCACCACCAGAAGCCTCACGGGACCCTCCCAGGTGCCCAGCCAGCACGGGCCTCCCCCCCACCGAGCCGCCCACTGCCAAGCAGAGTCGCAGTGAGAGGAGCCACTTGGGCAGAGCCTTTGGCAGAGCAACTGAACACCCCGCTACCGGGCAGCGCCCAGGGACGCCGCACTCTCAGCCCCGCTGCCCAAGCCCTGCTGCACTACCCCTGGGGAGCAAGACCTCCTCCAGCCTCCACCCAGGAATTTCTCCAGCAACGGCTTTAGAACCTTGCTCCTGAATCGCGGCAGGGGAGGCAGCGCTTTGGGGCCCTCTGTCAGGCTGCCCCCCCCCGCTAAGAGGAGCTGTTGTCCTCGGGAACCACGGGTCCCCCCTCCTGAAGAAGGGGAACGTCACACTCACGTTCCATTTTACACATTTGCAGCTGAGAACCCTGGAGCCAGAACAGGCTCCAGCACAGGCGATGGGTGAGCGTTTTGCATCTCTGATGTCGTTTATTCTAGTGGTTCCAATTGCCTATTTTAATGTTTTTCTTCTTATTTCATACAACTTTTTAAACTTAAAGTAATAAAGTTATTACTAACTTTGTTTCCTGCGGGTCACCTCAAGTCTTTCAGGAAACCAGGCAGGACATCTGCAGGCGGCCGGCCGGCCTTATCAACGGAGCTCTGAGCCACCAACCACTGTGACCAAGCTTCATTCCCACGAGCATGACGAGCAGAAGAGGAGAGAGCAGCTGGACTCCGGACGCGAAGTCCACACGGTGCAGAGCAGGGGGCAGGGCTGCCTGGGCAGAGAGATTTCGACCAGGAGGCCGCTGGGGAGGCTGCCCAGAGGAGGAGGCATCGCAGGGCAGTGGGGTCTAGAGAGGCGGCAGTGCTACAAGCCTTGCACTCATTTTAATGAAGGCTCTGCAGGATTTCAAGGAAAGCTGGAGCCAGTCTCTGTGCCAGAATAGAGGGTTCGTTCAGCTTCTTAGACCGATGATTTATTTAGGGAATAAGAAGGGCGATTCCAGGGACAGTGGAGGCCCCCACAGGAAGGAAACCTCTCCCCACAATGACTGTGCACAGAGCCAGCCTGACACCCAAGGCCACGATGCCATAGCCAGGGAGCCCTGAAGAAACTCCTGGAAGAATGTAAAACCCCCAGCTCAAGGAGGAGAGTGGAGGCGGTTCCCCACCTTCTGGGGGCAGTTAACAACCTCTGAGAATGAACCCACAGCTAAAACCCATAAAACCTCCGCCAATCACACCCAGACCTGGAAGGGGCACCTCTGGCCAGGGCGCTCAGCACGACGGGACCCAGAACAATGGCTTCCCTGGGGTGCAGGCTCGGCCTGCAGGCTGGAGGCTGGAGAGCTGCCATCCTAGCGCACACTGGGTAGATGCAGGTGTTTCCAATGTGCTGAAGAGGGCAGGGCCCTGGGAGGTCAGAGTCCTGGAGGTGGGTGGGGGGCGGTGAGTTCCCAGGTCACTTCCCCAGGTGTGCGTTTTCTTCACTGTCCTGTCCTATTCATTCATTTTAGCACGGAGGCCAGAACCAGCCGAGTGAAGCCCCTGCCTGATCACTCAGGGGGTGTGAGGACAGGGGCGAGGGCCGGGATCATCAGTCAGCTCCTAAAACGGCAGGTTTGTACCTGCAAACTGAGCACCAGAGTGACATCCCCCCAAGACCCCCGAGATGCCATGAGCCCCACGGAGACCACGCGCCCGGCAGGGGCCAGCTCCAGGTGCTGCTGCTGCGGGGAGGCCATCACCACCATCCACGCGTCCAGCAGGAAGAGCGGATGCCTCGGGCGTGAAGCTCACAGCTCACGTTGTCTGCACACCTGCCTGACGACCTCTCCCGAACCTGGATTCCCACCACAGAATTCAGCTCCTCGGGTGCTCACCAGCCCGTGACTTGTGGCCACCAGACTGGACGGAACACACAGAGACCATTTCCTGTTTTGCAGAAAATCCTGTTGGGCCATGCCAGTCCTAGAGCCAAAACACGCTGTCCACTTGAGGGTCCAGACCTGAGGCCACCCTTGCTGGGACAGCATCTCCTTCCCTCTCAGAGCAACGCCACTGATGCCCAGACCAGCAACCATGCCCGTCCTCGCCTGCCCGACAATGCCCTTCCCAGGCCCTGCTCCTCGGAGGACTGGTCATGGGCACCCTGGACTATGCCGACCCACAGTCCCCAGGGACCAAGCCCTGCTGCTGTGGACACAGGTGACCCTGCCCCTCGCAGGGGAGCTGCTCTTCTCCTGAGCCCAGGAGTGCGCTGAAACTTATATCCCAATGAGAACCAAAATCAGGAGTAGAAGTGGGAGTTGAAGGCCAGAGCCTTTTTCGAAGAACTTCCCTAAGCTCTTTTAAATACCTGCATCCAGGCCAGATGCAGTGGCTCACACCTGTAATCCCAGCACTTTGGGAGGCCATGCCAGAAGCGCCACTTGAGCCCAGGAGTTAGAGATCAACCTGGGCAACATAGCAAGACCCCAACTCAACAGAAAATTTAAAAATTAGATGGGTTTGGTGGTGCACGTCTGTAGGGAAGTGGAGGACTGCTTGAGCCCGGGGTTCCAGGCTGCAGTGAGCTGTGATCACAGCACTGCACTCCTGCCTGAGTGACAGGGCGAGACCCTGTCTCAAAAAACCAAACACCTGCACCTCCCGCATCTTCACAGCACAGTCCCGCCTGGCGGAGCCGCCGTCAGGGCCTCCCGCATCTTCACAGCACAGTCCCCCCGTGCAGCTGCTCCCCCCCACCTAATTCAGGCCCTGGTAAGCTTCACAAGACCAAGGGGACGTTGGTCTCCACCAGGAAGACTATATGGCACGTCTAAATGTAAGAATCTGTGACAGACGTCGCTGAAGCCCATGCGAGGAGGCGCAGGTACCCAGGAGGCACAGGTGCCCACACGGGCCTTGCTGGGGGAAGCACGACTTTGAAGATGGGGACGTCCATGTTTCAACGCTGCCTTGCCAGAGGCCAGTTCCCTCATCTCTCAGCCTCAGGACACCGCCCTCTCCACAGTGCAGCCTGCGGGCACAGAGGGTGCTCGGCTGGGGAAGGGCAGTGGCCTGCCCCCAAAGCGGCCTCCCCAGGACACGCCACTGCCTGGCTCGGAGGTTTCTTCCTCTGCCCTGCACAGTGAGACAAGCACATGGCAGGGCCTCCCACACACCAGGACCAAACAACTGGGAGCACTTTCGATGTCTTTGGCCCCCGCCAGGCGTGGCTCACTGGACCCAGAAACCACAGCGCTCTCTCCCCATGACTGTTTCAGCTGCCCATCCCCGTTCTAGACTGTGGGAATAGCAGCCGATGAAGCAAAGTCCTGGCCCCACGGAGCCTGACAAAGAGCACGCAGAACCACGAACGTCCAACATGGGCAAGGCTGGCGGGGGCGGCACTGTGGCCTCGCTCGGGGGACAGGGAGGCTTACGGACAAGTGAGCGCTTGAACGGCGCTGTGGACGGTGAGGAGACCTGCAGGAGGACAAGTGAACGCATGAATGAGGCCATGGACGGCGCGGAGAGCACAGGAGGGGTCTAGGCAGAGGGACACCAGGTGCAAAGGCCTCGAGGCAGCAGGGCTGGTGTGTGGTGAAGACATAGGAGCAAGGAGAAGGCCGGCGTGGCCTCGGCAGGGCACGGCAGGACCGGAGCACGCTGGGAGCCGAGGTCAGAGGTCAGGGTGCAGCCGAGGCCACGTGGTGCAGAGCAGACATTTCACCACAGCAGCTGGGAATGTGCAGGCCCGTGCAAGACACTGGATGGATGGATGCACGGATGGGGCAGTGGGCGTGCAGGGAGGAATCACCTGTCTCAGGTCAGCAGCCAGGAGCTGCCCAGGCCTGGCACAGCGGACAAGGAAGGGAAGGTCACCCAAGCCTCCACAGGTGGGGCTTTCTGCAAGCAAGGTGCAGCGGTCAGCCCGAGAGGCCACGGTGCTGAGCAAATCCTGGTTGTCCTCATGGGGACCACAGGAATTCAGTTCTGGCAGAGCCAAGACTGCCAGGAAGCCAGAGGGGCTCCTGCAGGAGGTGACGGGCCTGCGGGGACGCGAAGGGCCAGGACCGGACACGCCCCGTTCCGCTCTGCTTGCAGTGAGGCGAGAGGCGGGCAGGAGGCAGCTGGAGCCACGCACGCCCGGAGCTCGGGCCAGGACTGTCCCCCAGCGCTGCGCTCGCCTGCGGTGGAGCTGCAGTGTTATCAGTGGTCAGCTCAAGTCCAGTGGCTTGAAAGGGAGGCAGAGGCCCCACCTTCCCTGAGGCTCCCTGTGAAGAGCAGGAGGCTGGGCCCTCGGGAAGACCCCAGCCAGGCTCTGCCACCTCCACAGCTGGGAGACGGGGCCTCCAAAGCCGGCAGACGGAGCCCCCCACAGCCGGCAGACGGAGCCCCCCACAGCCGGCAGACGGAGCCCCCCACAGCCGGCAGACGGAGCCCCCACAGCCGGCAGACGGAGCCCCCCACAGCCGGCAGATGGAGCCCCCCACAGCCGGCAGACGGAGCCCCCCACAGCCGGCAGACGGAGCCTGGGCACTGCACACAGAGACATTTCTTCTTCCCGAGACCTCGCACAGAAATTACTCACTTAAAAGCACTTAGAGTTTTTTCATTTTTTCAGTGGCAAATATTTCGAGGGAATACCACAGAAATAGCCACACCAAAACCCAACTCAGTTCTCCGTTCTCCACCCCCTGCCACGGCTGGGGACGCTGCCTCGGTGCGCGGGGCTCCCTCCGCCACGGCCGGGGACGCTGCCTCGGTGCGCGGGGCTTGGGTTCTTCAGGTCTCTTGATGTTTTTCCTCTTAGAACCGCAAACTACGGTTGCCTGAAAAGGTTTCTAAAAACCCCAGGCGCCCAGGCCCACCTCAGAGAACGGCTCTTTAAGGGTGATGGGTTATGAAACAGGAGCCCTTTGGGAGGCCAAGGTGGGTGGATCATGAGGTCAAGAGATTGAGAGCATCCTGGCCAACATGGTGAAACCCCGTCTCTACTAAAAATACAAAACAAACAAACAAAAAAAAATTACTGGGCATGGTGGCAGGTGCCTGTAATCCCGGCTACTCAGGAGGCTGAGGCAGGAGAATCACTTGAACCTGGGAGGCGGAGGTTGCAGTGAACCGAGATCGCACCACTGCACTCCAGCCTGGGCGACAAAGCAAGACTCTGTCTCAAAAAAAAAAAAAAAAAAAAAAAAGAAAGAAAGAAAGAAAGAAATAGGAGCTTTGAAATCTATACTAGCCACGGAGTCTAACACGATCCACGATCCTTAAGCGAACTGCTCATTACAAAGCGTGGCAGGCTGCCTTCTCTCCAGAGGGTTTCTGGTGCCCTGTCCACGGAGGTGGCAGTGGGATTCAGCCGTCACCTGTGCTTGCGGTGGTAACTCCATCTCAGACTCAACAGGGGACGTGTCTGCACAGAGCACATGGCGCAGGGGTCGGGCGGGGAGGTCGGCAAGGTCAAGCCAGCTCAGGGGACATGGTGGGCGGGGGGCTCCAGATCCTACGGTGGGCAGAAAAGGCGGGGGTCGGACTGGCGCCGTCCTGGACCATGTCCACGTCTGGGGTCTGCAGGCTCCATCTCCCTTTCCACTGTGCCTAACCTTACGTCTGTAACCTACATCCAGAAAGACACGATTTTCCACGATGAGTTGATGCGTAATTCCACTTATGTGCAAGTTTTTAGAATTTTCTTGTGGGTTTTTTTTTTTACTTATGATTTTAATTTTGTTTGCTTTAAAAAAAAACACATGCATAGGAAAGAATGCTTCCTTTCATTTCAATTAAAAACATCAAATTGCTTTTTTTTAAGCAAAAATTCATTGAGGGGGGGCTCGCATTGTACAAAGAAAATCAGACCCACCGGGATGGCTGTGATCAAAGAGACAGTAACAAGGGTAGGGAGGTGGAGATGCGAATCCAAACACACAACTTGTGCGAAGGTCAAGTGGCCACAGCCGCCACAGAAAACAGGCTGGCGGTTCCTCTGATGTTCAACACACAGTTGCCACGGGACCCAGTGGTTCCACCCCCAGGTGTGCAGCAAGAGACATCACAGCCCACGTCCGCACGCAGACTCGGACACGCGTGCTCACAGCCCACGTCCGCACGCAGACTCGGACACGCGTGCTCACAGCCTCAGTCATGACGGCCAGACAGTGGAAACAAGGCAGGTGGGCCTCAGCTGCTGAGGGAGCAACAGCAGAACGGTGCTCAGCCCTGGAGAGGAAGGACGCCTGGACCCTGGCCCCACACCACAGGCATCCACAGTGTGGTGCCGACCAACAGGCCACGCACACAGAGGCCATGGGCCAGACGCTTCCACTGACATGAAATGCCCAAGAGAGGCACAGCCGGCGACAGAACGGGGACTTGTGTCTGCTGCCCCAGGAGAGGCTGCAGGCCGGAAACTGGAGGATTACAGGGCGCGAGTGTCCTTTTGGGGAGATGAAAATGTTCTAAAATTGGCTGTGGCAATGGTTGCACAACTCTGCAAATATACTAAAAACCACTGAATTGTACATTTCAAATTGGGTGAATTGTGTGGTGCTTGAATTATACCTCAATAAAGCTATTTTTAAAGAAACAAAATTTTAAATACGTAAAAAAATCAGAAAGTGAAATCTGGAATTAACATTCCAGGAAACATCCTCCTGGAGTTTTTTCTCCAAAGATATAAAATAGAATAAAATATATAAATGTTATAAGTTTAAAATATACAAAATACAAATATATTTGTGTTACATTTATAACATAAATACAATATTTATAATACAAATATAAGTATATTCATACTATAATGACTCATTATAATACAAATATATTAACAATAATAGTAAATATTTATGTTATAAATATAGAAGATACGAATGGAAATATGGATAAATTTTTTAAATAAAAGTGAGGTTATGTTCCCTGTGACAGAGTCAGCTTTTTCCTTTCACATCAGGCCATGGGCCACTTTCCAAAGAGCTGATAAAACGCTGGGGTCAGATGGCACGTGTGTGCGTGGACAGCACTGCCAGGTCCCCCTGCCATGCGCACGCTGTGCGGTGGGAGCAGCAGGGGTCAGCACCCTGGGAACGCAGATCTGTGCAGCAGCTGATTGTCCCCGTGGGATAAATTCCTCCAAGGATGTGCACTGTCCTGAGGCCTTTGAAACACAAAGCCACAGAACCCTCCAGGGAGTCTGGACCAGTGTCCACCCCCAGCATACGCTGTCTTATAAATATTTTTACAGTTTGCTAAACCGGTGGCAAAAACCTGCTTAAATTTTAAATGTCTGGCTCATTAGTGAGGTGGAATGTCCATCTTTTTATGAGCAGTTTTAAATCTCATTTTTTCTTGAAATGCTCTGGGCCTGTTTTCTATTAGAATGACCATCTTTTCATGCTCAGGATTTAACCCTCTGGGAACTTCTGAATGTGTGTTGCAACTTAAAAGACATTATTTCACAACATTTAAGGAGGATCTTTTTTGAACTAAAAAAACCCCACAAACTTGTTAAATTTGTCACCAGTGGGTGACTATGGACCTGTGATCGGCCAACTCTGAAATGAGCTCCAGCAGATGGACACAGCGTCCCAGGACCTGCAGGAGCAGAGGCTGCGAGGCCAGCCATGTCCACCTCGATCACGTCACCTCGTGGGCAGAATGGCCTACGCCCCATGTCCTCCCAGCCCCACCCAGAACCCACGGTGAGCACCCGGCAGGAAGTGGCCACAGCACCATCACTGGAGGCCACATGGAGTCTGAGGACAGCAGCTTCCCCCCCATGCTGTTGTGGGGACTCCAGGCTCAGCCTGAGGACAGGGTCAGTTCCCTCCACACAGCACCAACACTCCCAGGTGCAAAGCCCAGGCCCACGGACAGCCCCCTGCTGTCCGTGGGTCTCACGGTGGGGGCACCCATTTTCTTTCATCACCAGGAAGATTTGTGCTTTCTCCTTCCTGGGCAGCAGAGTTTGAAGCGTATTCCAAAAGAAAAATGAAACCGGCTGAACGCTAGGGCATTCCTCCCATCCCCCATCCTATTCGGTGGCCTGTGCCGGACAATCTCTTCTTTCTGATGGACTCAAAGGGGCCACACAGCCACCAGGCGCCCCCCTTCCCATCAGCAGCTTAACCTCGGGGTATCTCTCGGACAGGCCGGCTTTGTCTCCAGCCGAGGTCAGCAGCAGTCAGATGCGGGATGAATGCCTGGCCCAGGCGGCCCCCACTCACCACCCGAGGGCTCTGGAACTCTCTTTCCAAATAAAGAAAAAGTGCGGCCTGAGAGGACCAGGCTCGCCTGAAATCCTGCCATGTGGCCTAAGGAAATTAACGCACGCAGCAGCCTCTCCCTCTGAGGCAGAGACCCTGGCAAAGTCTCCTTTCCCTCAGTCATTTCTGGAAGAAGTGCAAATGAAGTTTCACAGAATCAAGCAAACTTTCACGGGGAAAAAAGAAAAAACCTCTTGCAGAAAACAGAGTTGACCTTTAAGTAGTGGCTCTGATGAGGGGAAACCATCTGAACTGAATTCCTCCTCCTCCTGGAGCCTGGAGCAGGGGCTCAGCTGGGACCAGCAGAGAAACCCCCGCCTTCTCCTCCCTGCGTCACTTCCCAGCATCTGCGCGAGGCTGGCGCTGCCCCATCCCGCCTGCGGCTGCTCCCATCACGTGATCACAAGAAAATAAACCTGGTTTCCCAGCTCCGTGCTCTGCTGCAGGCTGCCCATTTCCCAAACCCTGGGGGGAGCCGGGAGCTGCCAGGGCTGCCCCAGCCTCGGGGTAGAGGGTAAAGGCTGCGTGAAGAGGAACCAAACCCCAAACCGGGTCTGCGAAGCAGCCCTGGGGCTCCCAAGCCAGCCTCTGGGCTGAGCTCTGCGGTCCTGAGTCACTGCCTGACTCATCCTCAGAGGCGCCCCACAGAGAAAGGGCAACTCGGCCAGGGAAAATGCTCCATCTCCGCAAAGGACAGGAGGAAAAACACACCCATCAGAAGCACATGGCCAGTGCAGGGCCACACAGCCCTGGCTCCCACAGACCGCAGGCTGGAGGATGGGGGTCCGCGGTCCGCTCATAGCCCACCCGCCACCCAGCACTGCAGGGTCACACAGCCCTGGCTCCCAGAGGTCAGAGGCTGGAGGGCAGGGGTCCGTGGTCAGCTCACAGCCCACTCACCACCCAGCACGGCAGGTGTCAGCGGAAGCCCCACACACACTGGGTTGCAGCCTCCTGTGGTTCAAGATGGGTGGGGTTATTTTGAAATGTTGGCAAATAGAGCTGTGAGTCTTCAAACGGAACCCAAAGACTCAGTGAGGAAAGCAGGCGGGCTGGGCTGAGACTCACAGCTGCAGCGGCCGTGGTGAGCCACCTCACCTCCCCGAGCCTCAGTCTCCCCATCTGTTCAGGGGCACCGAGGAGCTGCCCCTCGGCTCATGGGCTCTGTGGTCGCCAGGCATGCCACACACCACACGCCACACACCACTGCACACAGCACCCCGGGACACTGTGGCCTTGGCTCCCGCCTCTCCCGCACACGAGGCTCTTTCCTCTCTCCCACCCCATACCCCCCAAAAAAGAACCACCATCCTTACAAACAAATGAAAATCGGCTGGGTCTTTAGGGCCCGGCCACGATGTGTGACTGCAGCAGTGACTCTCAGGAGGAGGCACAGCCAGACACCGGGTCCCCTGCAGCAGCTGAGACACCTCGAACCCCAAACCTTCAGTGAGGCCCTGGTGGGAAAAGGGGCTCTCCAGGGAGGAGCCAGGGGCAGGAGAGAGGGCCAGTGGCCGAGGAGCGGGAGGCGGCCGGGCGAGAGGAGGCCCGGGGAGGAGGGAGAAGGGGGGACCTGGCCTTTGCTCCTCATGAGATCCTCAGTGCGGCCCCCTCGTGACAGGCCCAGCCTCTCCCTGCAGTGGCCCAGCCACAGCTCAGGGCCAGGAGGCTCCTGCAGGCACAGGCGGCCGATGAGTCCCTTCCAGGCCTGGGCCTGGGGCAGCCTGCCATGTGCAGTAGACACTCAGTACTCACAGAATACGAGCAACCTCATGCTCTCCGCCGGCTGAGTTCCTGTGCGGCTGAGAGAACCCCCTGCATCATTCTGACACAGGCGCGCTCCTGTGAGCCAGCATAACACGGAAGGACACGCACATGCAGGTGGAGATGGAGATGCTGGGCCGGGCTTGGGGGTCATACAGACAGGACCAGGGGCTCTGACCTGCTGGGAGATTTGGGGCCAGCATTCCAGGACTGAGAGAACAGATCCCTGGCCTGGGGTGCTCTGGGGCTGAGGATGGGCCCCCACCTGGGCTGAGGATGGTCCCAACCTGGGCTGAGGACGGGCCCCCCGACCTGGGCTGAGGACGGGCCCCCCGACCTGGGCTGAGGACGGGCCCCCCGACCTGGGCTGAGGACGGGCCCCCCGACCTGGGCTGAGGACGGGCCCCCCGACCTGGGCTGAGGATGGGCCCCCCACGTGGGGCACTCTGGGGCTGAGGACGGGCCCCCCACCTGGGGCACTTCTGGGGCTGAGGATATGCCCCCACCTGCAGTACTCTGGGGCTGAGGACGGGCCCCCCACCTGGGGCACTTCTGGGGCTGAGGATAGGCCCCCACCTGCAGACACCCCGGGGCTGAGGATGGGCCCCCACCTGGGGTACTCTGGGGCTGAGGATGGGTCCCCTACTCCAGCAGTTCTGGGATGTTCTGGGCTTCAAGAAGCCTCCAGTCGTGTCAAGCAGGTTTTTGTTTAAGCTCTAACTTGAGAAAGAGTGAAAATAAATGTTCATGGGAAATGTGACTTTTCATGAGTCGCCTAATGTCAAAGTCGGTGTTTCCTAAGTCAACAACTTGGTTTTTATTAAAAGCATCTGAGAGAATGAACGGTCTGTCTCCCAAACCACCAACTTCCTCCTGCCCCTTTCAGTTTCTAACCCCAAATAACTTCTCCCCTCCTGAAAAACTTTGGAGCTGTGGAGACATTTCTTGGTTTAGTCATTTCTACTACACAAAAGTACTATTTTGGGGGTGATTTACATCTTGCAGTATGAACAGAAAGAAAACTCCCTGTCTTTAACAAACACCCGCTGCGTGCACACAGGACGGGACGGGCTTCCACCCAGAAGAGCTCAGAGCCTGTCCCTCAGGGCTGCCAAGTGAGGGTCCCTGGTGATGTCTGATGTCCTCATCTGCCTGGGAAGACCCAGCTCTCCTCGCTCAGCTCTAGAAGATCTATCTGTTCCTTCACTTGTAACTTCTAATTGTACATAAAACACACAAACAAAAGAACAAGAACTCCCCCATAATTCCACTTCTCAGAAATCGCATCACATTGACGTTTTTGTCTGCGTATCCAGATCATTTTGGGGGTGCTCATTTTTTAAACAAAAGAACTTTTCCTACAGACACAGCTTTGTAACCTAACGCATAACCAGCTTCCAGAGCAGGAGTTCAGGCCGTGGCACCTCTGGGTGGAGGAGGCACAGAAACCGGCCACGCCTGCAGTTTCTTCCTGTTGTGGCCACGGCCCCTTCTCCCCGAGATGGGCATGCAAATGAACCCTGCAAAGGACGCAGGGGCAACTCCACAGAAAGGGGGGGCCAGGGCTCTGCGTGGGGCAGAGGGCTTTGCCTAGCCTCAACCCCAGCGGCAGGGGGTAGGGTCAGACCCAGAACCCCGAGGCAGCGCCTCCCTGAGCCAGGACTGTCTGCATGGATGAGGGTTTGGGGAGAGGTCGGCCACGTGGGCGCAGAGGAAGCAGGCAGCGACAGACACCATTCCACGTCCTTACGTGGACGGAAGGAAATGAGGACATGACACTTACTGAATATTCTTGCAAATGACTGGACTAACCCAGCAAGGAGAGATTTAGATTCTGTTGTGTGTGATGCCAGCTGTTCCTTTCTGCTGGACAAGACGGTGATTTCCACTGCAGCGCAGCCTTGGGGAGTGGGGTCATCTCCTTGTTTTAGGGTCGTGGGTGCCGGCCCAGGGGAGGTCCAGGGCAGGAAGCTGGTTCCCAAGCCCCAGCCCTGCCAATCCAATTTCAGGGAGCCTTTTAGTTTAAGTAAATAAGGAAGCAAATAGTGGCTGCCCTTTAAATGATTAAAAATGATTGCTCTAAAAGGTATGGATTGTGAACACAGTTCACTCTCAACCTCAGAAAAATATTTTTCTAGTAGGACAGAAACTGCCAAAATCACTTCCTTGGAGAAGGGCCAAGGCCAGAGAGAAAGGGCTTGTTCTCTGAAATGTGTCCACTTCGATGCATTCTGAAGTTAAACCTGTGACAGACGCTGCCCTTCAACCTCCACCTTGAAAAATACAGAAAAAAGGGAAGACAGAGGACGCTCTCCCCAGACGTCGGCTCAGCACTCGATAAAGAGGCCCCACAGACTCCAGGGCCTCGGACGCGCAGCCCAGGGGCCCGGGCCACACGCAGGGAGGAAGCTTGGGGGACACAGGCCTGAGGTGGAGCTGGGTCGGTAACCTCCTTAGTGGGAAAGAGGGAAGAAGAGAAGCTGAGTTCCGCCTTTCCTTCCTCACACATTCCATTTGCAGCTTCCTGCTGAGTCAGACCGCGATATTGGGCAACAGCAAATCAAACTTGACCCAAGTGCTTCTCCCCAGGGAATGTGAGAAGGGGCTCCCGCCAGGCTGCAGACCCAGCGGCCAGAGAGCACCCTGGGGCCCTTCTGAGCTCAGAGATGCAGACGTGGGCTTTTTTCTTTCCACAGCGACTTTGCCAAATGAACGATCAGACCTTAAAGGTGACACTGACCTTGGAGGAAGCACACGGGGGGCTGGGAGACTCAGGGGCCGGGAGACTTGGGGGGCTGGGAGACTTGGGGGGCTGGGAGACTCGGAGGGCCGGGAGACTCGGGGGCCGGGAGACTCGGGGGACCAGGAGACTCAGGGGGCCAGGAGACACAGGGGCCAGGAGACTCGGGGGTCGGGAGACTCGGGGGTCGGGAGACTGGGGGGTGGGAGACTGGGGGAATGGGAGACTCGGGGACTGGGAGACTCGGGGAGCCGGGAAACTGAGGGGGCCGGGAAACTGGGGGGCCAGGAGACTCGGGGGGCCGGGAGACTCGGGGGGCCGGGAGACTTGGGCTGGGAGACTTGAGGGGCTGGGAGACTTGAGGGACCGGGAGACTCGGGGGCCGGGAGACTCGGGGGCCGGGAGACTTGGGGGACCAGGAGACTCGGGGGCTGGGAGACTGGGGGGGTGGGAGACTGGGGGGATGGGAGACTCGGGGACTGGGAGACTCAGGGAGCAGGGAAACTGGGGGGGCCGGGAAACTGGGGGGCCGGGAGACTCGGGGGGCGGGAGACTTGGGGGCCTGGAGACTTGGGGGGCTGGAAGACTTGGGGGGCCGGGAGACTTGGGGGGCTGGAAGACTTGGGGGGCCGGGAGACTCGGGGGCTGGGAGACTCTGGGGGCCGGGAAATGGGGGGGTGGGAGACTCGGGGGCCGGCAGACTCGGGGGGCTGGGAGACTCGGGGGGCCGGGAGACTCGGGGGGATGGGAGACTCGGGGGGCCGGGAGACTCGGGGGACCGGGAGACTCGGGGGACCGGGAGACTCAGGTGCCAGGAGACTCAGGGGCCAGGAGACTCGGGGGTCGGGAGACTGGGGGGTGGGAGACTGGGGGGATGGGAGACTTGAGGACTGGGAGACTCGGGGAGCCGGGAGACTTGGGGGGGGCCGGGAAACTGGGGGACCAGGAGACTCGGGGGGCCGGGAGACTTGGGGGGCCGGGAGACTCGGGGGCCCGGGAGACTCAGGGGGCCAGGAGACTCGGGGGACCAGGAGACTCGGGGGACCAGGAGACTCGGGGGGCCAGGAGACTCAGGGGCCAGGAGACTCAGGGGACTGGGAGACTCGGGGGGCTGGGAGGCTCGGGGGCCGGGAGACTTGGGGGGCTGGGAGACTCGGGGGCTGGGAGACTCGGGGGGCCGGGAGACTCAGGGGCCAGGAGACTCAGGGGCCGGGAGACTCGGGGGGCCGGGAGGCTTGGGGAGCCAGGAGGCTCAGGGGGTCGGGAGACTGGGGGGTGGGAGACTGGGGGCATGGGAGACTGCGGGGGTGGGAGATTCGGGGACTGGGAGACTCAGGGAGCTGGGAGACTTGGGGGGGCCGGGAAACTGAGGGGCCGGGAGACTCGGGGGCCGGGAGACTGGGGGGTGGGAGACTGGGGGGGGGTGGGAGACTGGGGGGGGGTGGGAGACTTGGGGACTGGGAGATTCGGGGAGCCGGGAAACTGGGGGGCCGGGAGACTGGGGGTCGGGAGACTCGGGGGTTGGGAGACTCGGGGGGCCGGGAGACTTGGGGGGCCGGGAGACTTGGGGGGTGGGAGACTGGGGGGTGGGAGACTCGGGGGATGGGAGACTCTGGGACCGGGAGACTTGGGGGACTGGCCCCAAAGTGGGTGCCACCATGGAGCAAGGAGGGGGCGGTGGCCAGGGCTAAACTCCCCAGCATGCGGGGCAGCCCTGCCTGACACCTGCCTCTCAGGTGGATGCTGACCAGTGACTAATACAGGACTATGTTAATGCATATGCACCGACTGAGGGCTTCCGACCACAGATGTAGTGTGGATTCCAGCTGCAAATTTATTAGAGAGCCAGCTTTTGGGTTCAAGTACCTTTCCTGCCAACTTTTCGTAGGGGATGGGTTGATTTGCGTTTTGCCCTCACACTACAGGGGCGGCCAGCCCGCACAGCCCTCCAAATGGGCAGGGCTGCCGGCGTCCACGCTAAACGGCGCCACAGTCTTACACGTGGGCAGGGCTGCCGGCGTCCACGCTAAACGGCACCACAGTTTTACTCTCTTGGAACTGTCCCACATGGGTTTCTCTTTCTTTGCTATCAGTCTTTTGTTGTGTGTGTTTTGGGTTTTTTTGAGACAAGGTCTTGCTCTGTCGCCCAGGCTGAAGTGCAGTGACGTAATCATGGCTCACTGCGACCTCAACCTCCTGGCCTCAAGCAATCCTCACACCTCAGCCTCCCAAAGTGCTGGGATTACAGGTGTGAGCCACCACACCCAGCCATGACCATGATTTCTATTTCTAAATTCTTCTGAAATATCTGAAAGACAACGGGCCCCCATTTCTCAACCTCACCTGAAAGAGAGGTTCCCAAACAGATTCTCCTCCCACTGGCTCTGATTCAGGGGGTCTGAGAGGATCCCGGCCTGAGAAAGACTGCCAGTAATTCTCCAGGCCCACAATCCATAGGCCTCTAACAACAGACCATTTAAACACAGAAGGGACTTTTATCCAGGGAAGCTCCAAAGGCACCTCTGAAGTGCTCGGTCTCTTCCCATTTTCTTCAGAAGAATGGCTGTGCCCAGTCATCGCCATGGCAACCCCAAGACACTCTCGTAAAGCCACACTGGGCGCCTGACAATGCCCCTCAGCCTGCAGTTCTTTTTGACGAGTTATTTCAAAGAACCCGGAGTGTGCATTAACATAACACAAATGACTCTCACTCCTCGGCCTGGAGGGCAGCTGCGCCAAAGCCTTTTGGAAGCACTGTCATTGACGGAGTGATATGAGCCCCAGTCTCTCCGGGGCAGGAGACCCCTCACAGTTTTCTAGTAAGTAAACTCACCCAGTCATCAGCATGGGTTGTTCATTCCCACTTGGAAGTAGCCAGATGCAAGGATATAATTCTTTAGCTAAACATGTTCTCAAAATCAAAATAGCTGTTCTGATCAAAGCACACGACCCACGCTTCTGAACTGAATGGTGCAGTCACAGCTGCAAGGATGTCTTCTCTGATCCCCAAGCCGCTCCTTATAACCTGGTGGAGTCACAGCTACACGGACATCTTCTCTGATCCCCAAGCCGCTCCCTTATAACCCAGCCGCCCCATGCTTCCCCTGAGGCCGCAGCACTGAGGCCCTGCCTGGCACACTCTCCCTGGCTTCTCTCTTCCCACCCCCGACATAAATCGCCATGGCTTCCTGTCCCTGTGCATCCCACCCCGTGCCATGTCCTGGTGTTCAACTGCAGTGGTCCTCCGAGTACGGCCTGGCCACTTAGCTGGAGCTTTTCAGAAACACACGTTCTGGTTGTGCTCTGGACATCCTGGGGTCGGCACCCACATCTTCACATGCTCAAGTTGAGGGGGAAACTTGTTGATTTTAAGAGTTTGTTTTTCTTGGCTGACTCCTCTCTTCCTCAAATCATATCAATAAACACTTTCTAGGCCTCTTACCTCAGTTAACACCCATCTTCTGTATAGCTATTTTAGAAAATTTTACAGGAAGAAAAAAGCTTTCTCAGTATTTCCCCCTCTCGAAATCCTTAATTTGTACTCTTTTATGGAGTGCGAGCTTCCCAGTTCATCTCTAATTAAAAAGCACTCCTGCGAGTCCACGCAGGGGGGCCGCCGCCTACATGCACTTCCTGGACAGCGGGAGCATTTAGCCAACACCAGTTCACATCCATGCACCACCAAGGACAGAAGCTCAGCTGCCTGCACACCAGAGCCCCAGGGAGCATCTCCTCCTCAAACTAAGCAGGAGGAAAATGGGAAGGTGATGTACATGCTCAGGACATAATCTACATACAGAAAAATTCTCTACACGTGGGAAAATAGGACGGTGACGTACACGCTCGGGACATTGTCTACACACAAAAATTCTCTACACGCGGGAAAATGGGACAGTGATGTACACGCTCAGGACATCCTCTACACGCGGGAAAACGGGATGGTCATGTACACGCTCAGGACATTCTCTACACATGGAAAAATTCCCTACACGCGGGAAAACGGGATGGTGATGTACACGCTCAGGACATTCTCTACACATGGAAAAATGGGATGGTGATATACACACTTGGGACATTGTCTACACACAGAAAAATTCTCTACATGTGGGAAAATGGGACGGTGATGTCCACGCTCGGGACATTGTCTACACACAGAAAAATTCCCTACATGTGGGAAAATGGGACGGTGATGTCCACGCTCGGGACATTGTCTACACACAGAAAAATTCCCTACACGCGGGAAAACGGGAAGGTGACGTACACGCTCGGGACGTTCTCCACACATGGGAAAATGGGAAGGTGACGTACACCCTTGGGACATTCTCTACACCAAAGAAAACACATCAGTGCCAAGTAAAGCAACAGAAGACATTACCAGAGTGACTTTTCCACAATTTTGGTCCTGAAAACCTCCTCCTGGTCCAGGTTCACCGTGCAGTAGCAATCCCTCATCTTGCTTGGCCCCGGGTAAGAGGGAAGGTTTTTGGCTTCACCTAAAAAGTAAAAGCAACATACATCATCAGCAGCGTAGAAATGTTTGTTCCCTGCTACGTCGCAGACACGTTTCCAAACAGTAGATTTACTTCACAGCCACACACCAGCCTTTGCTTGTGTGCATTCACTAGCTCTCTATAAAGTCTTGGTTTTTTTGCCACCACAAGTCAAAACGTGGACGCGCACCCCACGTGTACTGCCGAAAGGCGAGGGACACGCACGCCACCCTCTAATGCAAGTCCCGCAAGCAGGGACCCGCCAGCCTGGAACTCAGGATTGCTGTGTCTTGTTTACTGGCATTAGTCCCTTTATTTTAATTTTTAACAATCAATTTTCCATCTCTGACCTGCTCGTGTGCACAGTTGTGTGGCATTAACCACGTTCACCGAGTTGTGCAACCATCACTACCGTCCTCTCCGGAACACTCTCGTCTTCCCAAACGGAGACTCGGTCCCCATTCAACACTCACTCCCATCCCCCTCCTGCTGTCTCCCAGCGGCCCTCACCCCACTTTCTGTCTCTGTGGATCTGACTGCTCTGGGGCCTCACGTCAGCGGGATCCACAGGACGTGTCCTTTCAGCCCGGCTCACTCTACTCAGCAAGTGTCCTCCAGGGTGGCCCCTGCTGTGGCCGCTGACTGGATTCCCTTCTTTTTTAAGGTTGAATAACTTTCCATGATGCAAACGGACCTCGTCTTGCTTATTCATTTATCCACTGAGTCCCTTTTTATTTTGAATTTTATTTTATATTAGGTCAAAGTTGGAGCCAGAATTAAAGGAAAGAGCTCTTTCTCGTGGACGTGAGTTAACTGTAAACTCCAGCTGTTCGAATTGCCAGTTAAGAGAAGCGTCCCAGAGAGACCTAAGCTAGGTCCACGTCTCCCTCCTTCAAGCCCACAGAGACGCCACCTGAACGTGCTTGAAGGAAGCGGAGCCAGTTCCTGGCTGGCCCTGCAGAAAACGCCCGTGATCCCGGACTCCTTGTTTGCCAGGGGTCAGTCTGGAGGTCATAACTGAACCCCAGCTGTGACTTCTCTGCTGGAAGCTCGGAGCATGCCCCAGCGGCAAGCCTAACGGCCCAGTTTACCGGAGAATAGGGAGTGAGCAGGAAGGGATGAGTGACAGCTGTCAATCCAGACAGCGGATGCCCAGTTTAAGTCTATTCTGTAAAAAAAAAAAAAAAAACGCCTCAAACACACTCGCGCCTCCCCAGGGCCTTTTCTGCCTCCGTCATTTGGCTCTAAAGACGCCTGGCAGTGGTGTCTCCATGACGCAGGTCGAGAGGACAGATGCAGGCACAGGCACCACGCTGAGACCACACCAAGGCTCCTGCTGGCGCCACTCAGGGCCACATCACCTTATTCTTGTTGAAACAAACAAAATCGAAAACGGGAGCAGAGTAGAAGTTTCTCAGAACCCCACTTCCACCACTCCGTGCTGAATGTTTCGCGTCAACTCAGCAAGCGCACACGTCATGGCTCACATGGGGCAGTCGGCTCATTTCAAAGATGCCAGTTTGCAAACTGGCATGCCAGAAACTCCAAAGGGCAGAGATAAACTCAGTTTGAAGCTTTTTAAAGACTTTTCATCCACAATATTAACCTGAGGCACTGTGAGAAGGAGCAGAAGCCCCAGGGTCTGGACAACGCCTCCCGTGTCCGCGCCGCGTATCTCTGCGTGTGGAGGCGCCGGCAGGCGTTCCCAGCAGCACCCGCTGCTGCCCACACGGAGCAGCTCTCAGGGTCTCACTGCTTGCGGCCATTTCCCGCCAGTGCCCCCAACACACAGTCTACCTCTCTGGGCCTCAAAGTCCTGAACTGCAAAAGCAAGAGACACAGCAGCTCTCGAAGGCTCCTCCGGCTCTGAGACGCCTCTAATTCAAAAGGTTCTGGAAATTTTTATTTTGGGAATCATTAAGGAAGCATCAATGATAATCGGTTGGTGGAAAAAAACAAATGAGTATTTCCCGATAGGCACTGGACCCTCAGCACACCTCAACATGGCGACTCTCCCGGGATGCGCCTTCTTCACCCGCTGCATGGCAGAACACAGCTAGGCTGCTAGGAGGCACCTGGCTCCAGGCCAGGCCTCACGTCGGTCATCCCATGTCAAAAGACAGGCTTTCTGAAGGCTCCCACCGATGTGAAGATCCCACACGCAGCACACGCAGGCAGCACACACAGGCAGCACATGCACACACGCAGCACACACAGGCAGCACTGCACACACACGCAGCACACGCAGGCAGCACACGCAGGCAGCACCGCACACACACGCAGGCAGCACACGCAGGCAGCACTGCACATACGCAGCACACGCAGGCAGCACCGCACACACATGCAGCAGACACAGGCAGCACACACACGCAGCACACGCAGCACACGCCGGCAGCACCGCACACGCAGCACACGCAGCACATGCAGGCAGCACCACACACACATGCAGCAGACGCAGGCAGCACACACACGCAGCACACGCAGCACACGCCGGCAGCACCGCACACGCAGCACACGCAGTCAGCACCGCACACGCAGCACACGCAGGTAGCACGCACACGCAGCACATGCAGGCAGCACCGCACACACGCAGCACATGCAGGCAGCACACGCACACACACGCGGCACACGCAGGCAGGGTGTGTGATGAGTTCACAGGCACGAAGGGGAGAACATGGCCGGCGAGCTTCTCCAGAGAGGGAAGGGAGCCTGGGGGATGGCAGTTGAGGTTCCCGGAGCAGACGCAGCCTTCCTGGTGGCCGCGGCTGCCCCTGAATTTGAGGGCAGCCGCAGCACACCCAGCAAGTCGGACAGGGGCCCCTCCAGCCTCCCAGCCCTGTTTTGGAACTGACGGCTTCTGCAGCAGATAGAAGTCCTTACCCTCAAACACAGCTTGACTTTGCTGACTTTCCTTCTGACACCTTTACAGTGTGACCTGACGCTGACCATATTTCCCTTGGGATTTTACTGGGTTTTTTGTTTTTGTCTTTGGGAGTTTTTTGTTTTTGTTTTGTTTTCTGGGATTTCTTTGTTTTTTGCAACAAATGAGTGTAGATATTTAGCTGTAAGTTCCTGTGTTTCTTAAAAGGAGAGAGAAAAAAGCTTTTGAAAGTCCTGCGGGAGATGGTGTTTGTGGATAATACGGAACTGAGATTTGTTCCCACAGGGCCTCAAATCACAGCAGTAACAGCTGGGTCTTCCGAAGGTGGACATGCAGGACGGAAACACACAAGCTTTCTGTGGACTCCCTGTAAGACAGATGCCGTACGACAAGAAAAGGCCGGATACCCCTGCGCTGGCGCCAACACACCGGATTCATCCCTCCCTGCCTCCCTGCCCGATGATGCCCAGTCCCACCGCACTGGCACCAACGCACCAGGTTCCTCCATCCCTGCCCGACGATGCCCAGTCCCCCCACACTGGCACCAACACACCGGATTCATCCCTTCCTCCCTCCCCACTCAATGATGCCCAGTCCCCCCACACTGGCACCAACGGACTGGATTCATCCCTCCCTCCCTCCCTGCCCAACGATGCCCAGTTCCCCCACACTGGCACCAACGCACTGGATTCATCCCTCCGTCCCTGCCCGATGATGCCCAGTCCCCCCACACTGGCACCAACACACCGGATTCATCCCTTCCTCCCTCCCCACTCAACGATGCCCAGTCCCCCCACACTGGCACCAACACACCGGATTCATCCCTTCCTCCCTCCCCACTCAACGATGCCCAGTCCCCCCACACTGGCACCAACGCACTGGATTCATCCCTCCCTCCCTCCCTGCCCAACGACGCCCAGTCCCCCCACACTGGCACCAACGCACTGGATTCATCCCTCCCTCCCTGCCCGACGATGCCCAGTCCCCCCCACCCTGGCACCAACACACCGGATTCATCCCTTCCTCCCTCCCCACTCAACGATGCCCAGTCCCCCCACACTGGCACCAACGCACTGGATTCATCCCTCCCTCCCTGCCCAACGATGCCCAGTCCCCCCACACTGGCACCAACACACCGGATTCATCCCTTCCTCCCTCCCCACTCAACGATGCCCAGTCCCCCCACACTGGCACCAACGCACTGGATTCATCCCTCCGTCCCTGCCCGATGATGCCCAGTCCCCCCACACTGGCACCAACACACCGGATTCATCCCTTCCTCCCTCCCCACTCAACGATGCCCAGTCCCCCCACACTGGCACCAACGCACTGGATTCATCCCTCCCTCCCTCCCTGCCCAACGATGCCCAGTCCCCCCACACTGGCACCAACGCACTGGATTCATCCCTCCCTCCCTGCCCGACGATGCCCAGTCCCCCCACCCTGGCACCAACACACCGGATTCATCCCTTCCTCCCTCCCTGCCCAACGATGCCCAGTCCCCCCACACTGGCACCAACGCACTGGATTCATCCCTCCCTCCCTGCCCAACGATGCCCAGTCCCCCCACACTGGCACCAACGCACTGGATTCATCCCTCCCTCCCTGCCCAACGATGCCCAGTCCCCCCGCACTGGCACCAAGGCACTGGGTTCCTCCCTCCCTGCCCGATGATGCCCAGTCCCCTGGCCCCCAAACACACCAGGTTCCTCCCTCCCCGCCCGATGGCCCCGTCTTTACCTCCTTCTCCCTGCTCACTGTCATCTGGGGCTGAGACTCTTTCTTTTTAATCTACTTCTGCTAATGATGCATTTAATAAAAAAGAAAGTGGTGGGACAAAATGCAAGCCCATTTCCCTGCCTCAGGCTTCTGATGCCATCACCTCCAAGGCACTGGTTTTGTTTCCAACTGTTAATAAAGCATTGAAACAGAAAAAAACACAAAAAACTCCTGAGAAACATCCTGGTTGCTATGACGACAGCAACACCAGGGAGCCTGCTGGACGCACCAACATCCAATGAGCTGCTCAGACCAGGAGGGCTGGAGCTGCTACGGCACGGCCTGGCCACGTCGCCCCGGGGCCTCGCCGTGTGTGCCACATGCACCAGGACCGAGCCTCTCCCTGCAGCCCCACAGCTGAGCGGGACGGGGGCTGCCCCAGCTCCCAAGCAACTGTTTCTTCTCCACCGCACCCCAAACAGTTCATTCAGTTACCTTCACCAAAGGTGCCTGTTCTGTCTCTCTTAGAGGAGACACGTTTTCTCTTTTTTTTCTGGTGCACAGAGACGTTCATATAAAAAGACAAAGCTGTCTGTGGTATACAGTAAGTGCCTAATTATCTGTTGCATGCATGGATAAATAAATGAATTAAAAGAAAAGTAAACTGGTTTCATCCTAACAGCCAAATAAGTAACAGTTCTCATGACCACTTTTCCCACAGACCGTGCGTCTAAAACATATGCGGTGTGTTCACCAGCCGGCAGACTGATGAAAACAGCCAACACAGCACCTTGCATCGGCTCTGAAAACTCAACTAACAGGAGTAAAAGGCAGCACTTAAACACATTTAATGTAAACAGCATAACACCGCAAAACCTGATTTCCAACTCCAGGAATCAGGCAGTGAGTAACAAAAACAAAGGCCCTGATCCGAAGCATCATGACTCCCAAGCCCACGGCAGCCCTTCTGGGCCATGGAGGGAAGCTGCACCCTCAGGGTGAGCACAGGCCCAGCCCTGACTGAGGGTTAGGATGCCCAGGCTTCCCTGGAGGCCCACACAGGGTCTCCAAGTGCTGACAGCGAGCTGTCGGGGCTGCCCGCGGCACCCGGAGCCACACCCCTGTACCCAGGAGGAGCTGTGAGGGCATGGGGAGGTCTCCGCAGACCCCACCCAGCGCTGCTCCTCCCTGCAGGCATCCCGGGGAGGGCCCTCAGGCGGGGCTGGCCTCATGTACTGCTCAACACAGCAGCGGGCGTCTCCCAGGCGCTCAGCAGCTCAGCTCAGCGCCCAGTGAAGAGGGCGGAGGAAGGAATGAAGGCAGCCACGGGTGAGGACGAGGGCCCAGGGCTCCACTGAGCAAAGCTCCTGGCACCAACCCCGACAGAAGACGTCCTGGAGAGGCCAGGGCTGTGCTGGGACTGGCCGTGCCCACCCAGGCTGGGCGCTCTTCTCTTTCCCGCGTCATCACGGCGTTTTACTCAACTACAGGTCGGCCTCACTGAAATAACGTGGAGCAGGTGATGGCGACAGCCCCAGTGCATGGTCCAGCGAAAGCAACCCTGTCCCAGCAATAAAGCCCAGGGCCTGTTGGGGAAGGAGACCCTGCGGGAGAATTGGAGGAAGTGCGGCTCTCAAGGCTCCCAACCTCAGCCTTTTAGTCGTCCCAACGCAAAACATTCAAAGGAGTCTAAAAATTTTGCTAGGCACACAGCGTCTTCTAACAACATAAAGTATTTACCGGAACAGTAGTCTTGTGACTAAAATATCTGAATAAATGATGAAGAGCCCCGTCTACTTTGGGCTATTTAGAAGCCTGGAACAGCGACCCCAGCCCCGGCCCCTGGGATCCTCACTCGAACAGGTCCTCCTCCAGGCCCTGGCAGGGTCTCAGTGAGGCACAGAAGCCTCTGTGCCATGCGTGGGTAGAGACCCCTCTCCGGGCTCTGAGCTGCTGACTGCAAGGCCCGTGTGCCCCCTGGCTCCTGTTCGCCTCTGGACACGGGGGCTCCGTGACTGGCCTCTGAGTGGGCCTGAGTGCCCGTCCGCACTGGCCTCCCCACCCGGCACCCTCCGTGGGATGAGGCTGCACATCTCGGTGGGCTGACTGCGGTGCAGAGGCCATAAGAGGAAGAGGCGGGGGGGGGGGGGCCTGAGGCACGGGACACAGCGTCTTGAGGACACAGCATGACCCTGACCCCCCGACCCCTGGCAACACAAGTGCCTTCCCGAAGGGCCTGCGAAGCTGCCAGAAATAGACAGAACTTGGCGAGGCCGTGGGAGTGGGGTTTCCTCTGGGCTGAGTCGAGGGCAGACGGCACCTGCTCTATCCTCATGCTCAGGAGGGACAGAGGGCGCTGGGCTTGGATGGAGCCAGGTCTTGTCCAGGGCTCTCCAGGGCACCATGCTCCTCCCTCAGGAGGACTCCTGTGGGTTATGAATGACAGAAGCCCAGGCTGCCATCCTCAAGCAAGGCACCCCCAATCCTCCTGGCCGGGAGGGGCTGCTGGGAGCCCCGGCACCAGCGGGCTTCTGTGGGCGGTGGAAGGAGGAGAGGTCTCTGCGGGCTGATTCCAAAACTCACTGGGTGACACCACCTGCCCAGGGAGGGCCCAGCACTGCCGTCCAGGGGGTCTGCCTCTCGTCCAGTCTCCTTGAGAGCACCTCCAGCTCCCTCCAGTCTCCACGGCTCTTCAGAGGGCATGGGAGGTTCTGCTGAGGGGCGGGTGACCAGGGCTAGATGTTAAACCCTCCCCAATAATGGGCATATTCAATGTAATTGAAACTTCCACCACATGGAGAATGAGTCTATGGTGACGGGGTGGCAGGAGGGGTCCTAGAAGGCGCCCACTGTGCTTACTGGAGGCCTGACCCCGACAACGGCTGAAACAGGGGTCTCCCCCAGGGGCCACCTCCCAGGGCACGCTTGGTTTTCACTATGGGCTGTGCAACTGGCATCTGGTGGGCAGAGTGCAGGGTGCCTTCTGTTCAGTGTCCTGCTGCACATGGTGCCCCAGGGCACAGGGCCGTCCACCTAGAACACCAATAGTGCCGTGTGGCAGAGGGCCGTCCACCCAAAACGCAACAGTACCCCAATTACACGCTCCTGGTGCAAATGACCCTCCTCTCGTGCTTGGTGCAAAGGCTGTTAGCAATGGGCCACAGAGGAGATGCTGCCACATCACTCCAGAGACTCACGCGTCCCAAGACCCAAGTGATCCCTAAACATCTAGGAGGAGACCTGGCCTTGGAGCCAAGTCAGCCAGAAGGTTGTCCAGGCCGGGCCTCCCCAGGGCTGCCCAGTCTCCCGATGCAGTATAACCCTCAAGGCGCGGGGGCCGCGTCACCCAGCACTCTGGAAATGCTGCCCGCAGACCACGGCCACCAGCGCATGCACTCTCGCGGTTCCGACCGCCTGTGACTCCAGCTGGTCTACAATGAGCCGCTGGGGAAAATACTTCAAGTCCTGAGATGAATGGAGCAGGAGTGCCTCTGGAATATCCTGAGAAACACGACTCCAAACCCTGTCAGCTGGTTCTAACTGTGCTCACTCTTATAAACAGGTAATAAAATATGGGAAAGAAGGCGATTGCAGACAGGGGACCTCTCCTCCACAGAGACGTGTCCACCAGGAGACTGAGGCAAATCCTACGGGTTCAAAACCCGTTTCACTGGCGGCTGAAAACACCCAGGGAATAACGAGGAAAGAGAAGGCAAAGGTGGGCTGAAATGAAGCCGCCCTTCTGAGTTCACAAAGGAGCAGAGACACACCGGTGCTGCACAGGAACTCCCAGGGCCCCCGCGTTCCTGGCGCAGCAGAGCCTGCCCCGCATCCAGGCTGCATCTCCTGGGGCTGCGACTCCTCTCCTGAGCTCACACACAGAACCTCACACCTGCACTCACCGGCTGCAGCTGCACACACAGGAGAGCTTCTCACAGGACAAATGCCCGGAACCCACCCAGAGACTGCCATTCTTTGACTAGGACGGGCTCCAGGCAGTAAGAACAGACATTCGTCTTGATTAGAAAGCTTGCAGGTGGTTCTGGGTGCAGCCAGGACTGAGAGGCATTACTTACTGCTGAGAACTGAGAAGCTGTGAAGATGCCCCCACCTCCTCGCCCCACTCACCAGGGAGCTGCAGGTCTCACAGGGACAGGCAGGAGGCCCGAGACGTCCACGTCTGAGACAAAGGACATCACCGCAACAGCAGAGCCGGAGCTGGAGCGTCTGCAGGTGCCCTGGTTTGCCTCACGCAGTACCAAATTGGGATTGGGAACCCAGTGATGCCTGCACACATATTGGCTGCACCTCGGGAGCAGGGCCTGAGCCTGGGGAACCCTAGTCTCTTATAACGGGCAGTGGCGACAATGCTGACGTCTGCCTTGGAGAGAGATGCTTTCTTCCTGATCACGGACAGTGGGCAAACCTCCCTGTGCTCCGAGGCTGCTCCCCGGGTGGACACACGCGCTTGAATGGAGAGTGAGGAACAAAAGGAACTGGGTCTTTCTCCCTTGATGCGCCGCACTGAGATAAAACCATGAAGAACGTCTCCCAGCAGCGTCCCGTCTCTGGAGGCAGCCCCAGAGAAGGAATGGGGGGCAGGGAAAACAACTTTCCTTAACCCAAGCGACGTTTAGTTCACACCCAGCCTGTACGCGAGAGGGGAACGGACAGGCCTGGGGCTGCACCCCCAGGTGGGTGGTCCCAACAGAGGTTTAACAACCTGGTTCTCTAGGGGAAAGATGCATGCACGAGCTCAACTAGGTTAACTAAGTCATACATCGCACTAGTGTAAAAGATGTGTAGCACACAACTCACAAAAAATAATGAGATACACAGTCCTCTATTTCAAACTCACAGAACTAATCGATTCTCACAGCAGACTCTTGTCTCTAAGCCAATCCTGGGCTGCATTTAACCAGGATTTGACAAACAGAGGCAACGCACCCTCTGCTAGCTCGTTCTCAAAAAGTGCGTCATCACAGTGTGATACGTGTCGACCATTAAAACATTTCTCCCACTCATACAAATTATATTAGGCTGACATCTCTTCTGGCTTCCACACTGGGAATGCTGGCGCTTCACTCATTCATCAATGTCACAAGCAACTTTGTTGAATCAGGTAAAGTTTTAAATGCCAGAAAAACATTGTCTTAATTTTTTTGTGCTATTGCAGTGTAACCGCTATAGACAAGATTATTTAATTCAGGTTAGCAATATTAGACGATCAACAAAACCTTTGTTCAAACGTGAGCTCAATTTCCTCCAATGTGTGGCCCTTCCTGATTTCTGTGGTGTGAACATTCCTGGCCGATTTCAAGTGACCAGTGTGGCCCCAAAGCCAGACAGAGGAGAGCAGGGCCCCGTTCAGTGGCACCCACACCTCCAGACGCACCCAGCCAGACAGCCTGGAGCCCAGCAGCAACGGCGTGCAGTGAAATCACAGGAAGTGGTGAGTCTGGAGTATTTATTCCCTTCCTCCTCGCGGGGAAATCACAGGGAAGTGGTGAGTCTGGAGTATCGATTCCCTTCGTCCTCGCGGGGAAATCACAGGAAGTGCTGAGTCTGGAGTATTGATTCCCTTCCTCCTCGCGGGGAAATCATGGGGAAGTGGTGAGTCTGGAGTATTGATTCCCTTCGTCCTCAGCGTATGTGATGGGATTCTGAATGGGGGCTGTGTTTATCTGGGCATAAAACTCCTGAAGATTGGCAGCAGGAGTCCACGCAGAGACCTCCTGGAGATGGGCGCGCTACACGAGCTTTTGAAATGAGCAAGTTTCCAGAGCCGGCGGGATTGCCGGGGCACCTGGGAAGGCAAAGTCACCTGCACCCGCTCTGCAGCCCCGGCCTGCGCCTCTGGAGGGAGGGCCCCGGGCAGTGCCAGCAGGAACAAGCCTGCCTCAGAGCCCCAAGTCTCAGTGGAGCTCCTTCCAGGCTGACATGGGGCTGACGGCTCCCGGGGCCAGCAGGGCACCCGCCCGACACCACCACAACCCGTTTCAGTGACAGATAACTTCAAACAACTCATCAGAGGGCCTTGGAGGGCCGGAGGCAGCAACACACACAGCCTGATTCTGGGAGCAGCATTTCCTTCCAAAAACCTTAAATCAGATAATGAGCCGGGCGCGGTGGCTCTTGCCTTTAATACCACAATTTTGAGAGGCTGAGGCTGACGGGTGGCTCGAGCCCAGGAGTTGGAGACCAGCCTGGCCAACATAGCGAAACCTCATCTCTACTAAAAATACAAAAAATTAGCTGGGCGGGCGTGGTGGCACACGCCTGTAGTCCCAGCTATTTGTGAGGCTGAGGTGGGAGGATCACTTGATCCCAGGAGGTGGAGGTTGCAGTGAGCCATGATCACACCACTGCACTCCAGCCTGGATGACAGAGTGAGGCCCTGTCTCAAAAAAAATAAAAGGAGAGAGAGACACATCAGTCACAGATACACACACAACAAATCTAAAATAGACATGTGAAGGCCTACACAATTAAGAAATAATATTTTGGAAATGTCAATGATTAACGTGCCTTTAGACTTACAAAATTCTGCTGTGTGACTTATTTTCTAACACCTCAGCCGCACACCCTTGAGCCACAGTTCTGCTCACTCTCAGGCCCACATAAGGAAGGTTCTCAGTCTTCCCCGCCCTGGAGCTCCCAGCCATTTGCTCTGATCCCTTCTACAGCAATTCTCTTGGGCTCCTTCAAGTGTAAGCCTCTTGCCGCCTAGAGAAAGGAATGCCTGAAGAATCACACTTTGACTTCCTTATCTGAAGGCCATACTTGATGGATTTGAATAGATTTGCACATTTAAATTCCCAAATTAATTTTCTTTTTTTTTTTTTGAGATGGAGTTTCACTTTTGTTGCCCAGGCTGGAGTGCGATGGCACAATCTCGGCTCACTGCAACCTCCGCCTCCCAGGTTCAAACAATCTCCTGCCTCAGCCTCCTGAGCAGTTGGGATTACAAGCGTGCGCCACCATGCCCAGCTAATTTTGTATTTCTATTAGAGACAAGGTTTCTCCATGTTGGGCAGGCTGGTCTCGAACTCCCGACCTCAGGTGATCCGACCGCCTTGGCCTCCCAAAGTGCTGGGATTACAGGCGTGAGCCACTGTGCCTGGCCCTAAAATTCCCAAATTAATTTTCACATGGTAAAATGTTACCTGGTTACTAATAACAATAAATAAGATTATGGAAACAAAGTAGAGACGATCCGTAAGAAATAAATAGGGATTAAAAACTCCACCATATGTGAAGTTCATAATTACCAGCACAGCAGTGCAGGGACAGCCCCCAGCTCCTCCTCCCAGGGCAGCAGAGCCTGGCAAGTCCCGAATCCCTGGTGGAGCTCCCCTCAAGCCTCCCAGCAGGGCTCTGTCCCCGAAGCCTTCTGCTCCTTCGCTCCTTCCTGCTGCACTTTCTGCTACTTGCACAGCAATTTCTAATAGTTCTCATTAAAGGGGCAGAGCAGCTGAAAAGGGTGAAGAAAATAAGAGACCAAGATGGCAGGGATGTTTGGAGGAGGAGAGAAGAGGGGAGAAGAGGGGAGAGGAGGGGAGAGGAGGGGAGAGGAGGGGAGAGGAGGGGAGAGGAGGGGAGACGAGGGGAGAGGAGAGGGGAGGAGGGGGGAGGAGGGGGGAGGGGGAAGGGGAAAGCTGCAGAGAATGAAGGTGAGGACCTGGTGGAAACCTCACACAGGGTGATTTGAATACAACCTGATCTTCCCTGGCATGGAGGGCAGGAGGCGGCCACCTGAGCCCCGCACAGCTGCCCAGCAAGCCCAGGCCGAGGACCAGGCAGAAGGTGCTGTCCGACCCAGCCGCACCCGCGGGAACCTCAGGCTGGGAACGCCTTTAACCCCTGCTCCCAGCTGCAGAAGAGTTGCCCGGTGACCCAGGAAGCAGGAGGGAAGGGCAGGCCTGGGCCAGCCCCACACGGACATCAGCCCCGCACGGCCGCCCCACAGCCTGCACACAGGTGTTCACGGCACGTGTGTGGGTGTCTTGATTGACACCACACAACTCCCTGCTTTTAAAGGGTGCAATCCCATGGTTTTTAGTGTATTCCGAGTTGAGCAACCGTTATCACGATTGATGCGAGCATTTCCGTCCCCCTGAACGAAACCCACCCTCCTCCCCCAGCCCCTGGCAACCAGGAGTCCACTCTGTGTCTCTGTGGGTCTGCTTGTCCTGGGCATTTCATGGAACGGGACCACAAGGTCCTTCCTCTTCTGTGCCTGGCTGCTTTCACTGAACGTCCTGTCTTCAAGGTTCGCCCGTGCTTAGCCTGTCACAGCTCTGCCCATCTTCCTGGCCGGATGATATTTCATGTCACGGATGGAACGCATTCTGTGTATTTGTTAATCACTGATGGATGTTTGGGCTGTTCCCAGCTTTCGGTTGTTGTGAATGGTGCCGCTGTGAAGTGTGCACAAGTTCCCGTGTGAACACGGACAGCTTTGGGATTCTCTTGATTATTTACCAACGGGTGGGGCCACACGGCAACAGGTTTAATTACCCTGGGAGCCACCCGGCTGCCTGCCCAGGGCCGTGCCTTCACACCTGCCTGCAAAGCACAAGCGCTACCATGTCTCTACACCCTCGCCAGCACTTGTTACTGTCTTTTTGGTTATATATTTGCTTTGAGTCAGAGAAATATCTGTCTTTAATTTTGTCTTGTTTTGTTTTATGGTGGCAAAATGGGGGTACATGATTGTGGCAACAGTTTTGAGACAGTTAATATTTTTGGTGAAAGACCAGACAGATGAAGAAACTGTCTCTGAAGAAAAGGGACCAAGGCTCCTCCCTGCGTGGCAGCAAAAGGTCCACAACACATCACGTCGGGTCTCCTGTCCCAGGAGATTCCGCTTCCGACCAGGCAAGCTTGCCCCCTGCGCTCATCACAGCGTGAGTCTGGATTCACATCGCCCACACTGGAGCATGGGCTGTGAAACTACAAGAGAAAAACACCTCACAGCAGAGAGCCCACGTGACAAGCACACATGCCTGACGGGCACGGGCGTCTCTGCAGCAAGCGCAGGCAGTGAACACGCAGACCCTTGCTTCCTCTAAATTCACAGGGCTGGCCCTCAGGTATGCGTAACAAAAAGAAAGCCAGTTCCCTTTTCCTGGAGAAAATTCAAGAGGTTCCAGAGCCTTAATCTACAACTCCAGTTCAAAGTCTCAAGTAGAAGGTGGAGAGGGGTGGGAACATTCTATTTTTGAAGGTTTCCCTATAAAATCTGTTACATACATATATATGTTTGTTTTTTGGTGGTGTTATTGTTCAGTAATACCAGAAATGCATGGTAGAAAACTTTCAACTATAGGAGTGCAAGATTAAAAATTAAGAGTATCCCTAAAGCCCCACGCCCATCTGTAGACGCACTCTCTAGAAATAACCACAGTTACTAATTTCTTAGTTTTTTGAGCTAGCATTTCAACTTTAAATAACAGTCCCATTGCTATTTCTTAGATCAACTTAAAATCAGCTGCTGGCTCCCTGCTGTGAAAGATGAAGGGTCTGGGGCCACATGGGTCCCCCTCCACTGTCGTGTCCCAGATTTCAGTGGAAAGGCTTCCGAGATTTCCCCATTTGGTGTGAGGTTGTGTCCCAGATTTCAGTGGAAAGGCTTCTGAGCTTTCCCCATTCGGTATGAGGTTAGCTATGGTTTTGTCATCAACAGGCTCTACCATTTTGAGGTATGTTCCTCTATACCCAATCTGTTGAGTTTTTGTCATGAGGGATGCTGAATTGTATCAAATGCTTTTCCAGCACCGACTGAAATAATCATGGTTTTTGTTCTGGGTTATATCCATGTGACCGATCACATTTATTGATGAGCAGGTATTAAACCATCCCTGCATTCCTGGATGAGTCCCACCTGTCACGCTGAATGGTCTTTCTAATGTATTGCTGGCATCTGCTTGCTGGTGTCTTGCTGAGGACTTTTGTGTCTGTGTTCATCAGAGACATTGGCCTTTAGTTTTCTTTTTGTGATGTGTCCTTGTCTGGTTTGGGTATCAGGTAACACTAACCTCACTGCTTGAGTTTGGAAGTATCCCCTTCTCTCCATTTGTTTGGATTAGTTTGAGTATAATTGGTATTAGTTCTTTAAATGTTTGAATGATCCATCAGGGCCTGGGCTTTTCTTTGCTGGGAGATTTTTTGTTCTGATTTCTACGTCTGTTCAGGTTCTGTTTCTTTATGGCCCCACCTTGGTAGGTTGTATGTGTCCAGGAATTTATAAAATTTCTCTAGGTTTTCTAATGTATTGGTGTATAGCTGTTCATAATAGTCTCTAGTGAGCCTTTGTATTTCTGTGCTATCAGTTATAATGTTTCTTTTTCCATCCTTGATTTTATTTATTTGGGTCTTATCTTTTTTTTTTTCTTAGTCTAGCTAGAGCTTTGTCAATTTTATCTTTTCAAAAAAATCAGCTTTTCATTGTGTTGATCTTTTGTCTCTTTTGTCTCAATTTCATTCATTTCTGCTTGGATCTTTGTTATTTCTTTCCTTCTACTAATTTGGGGGTTGGCTTCTTGATTTTCCAGTTCCTTGTGATGCATCACTAGGTTGTTTACTTGAAGTCTTTCTACTTCTATGACATAGGCATTCATTGCTATAAATGTCCCTCTTAGCACTGCTTTTGCTGTATCCCATAGGTTTTGGTATGTTATGTTTCCATTTTCATTTGTTTCAAGAAATTTTAAATTTTCCCTCTTAATTTCTTCCCTGACCCACTGGTCATTCGGGAGCATGTTGTTTAATTTCCATGTGTTTGCATAGTTTCCAAAGTTCCTCTTGCTATGGTCTAGTTTTTTTGATTGTGTTGAGAAAAGAGACTTGATATAATTTTTACGTTTTTAAATTTTTTGAGATTGTTTTGTGAGCTAACCTATAGTCTATCCTGGAGAATGTTCCACTTGCCAATGAGAATAATGTGTATTCTGCAGCTGTTGGATGAAATATTCTGTTAATGTTTGTCAGGCTCTTTTGGCCTAGAGTATAGTTTAACTCCAATGTTTCTTGTTGATTTTTCTGCCTGGATGACCTTCCCATTGCTGAAAGTGGGGTGTGAAGTCCCCTACTATTATTGTATTACAGTCTGTCTCTCTCTTTAGATATATTAATATTTGCTTTATATACATCGGGGTGCTCTGGTACTGGGTGCATATATATTTACTATTGTTATATCCCCTTGCTGAATTGACCTCCTTTTGTAGGCCTCATGAGGCTTATGAAAAACATTCTGTAGTTATAACAAGTTATTAAAACTGATACCAACTTACCTTTGATTGTAAAAAAAGAGACAAAACCATGTACACATTAACTCTCTTCTCCTCCCATATTTTGAATTTTTGGTGTCACAATTTACATTTTGATATTGCCTATCTCCTAATTGTTGTGGTTATTATTTTATTAATTGTGTCTTTCATTCTTCTTACAAAAGATAGAAGTGGTTTACACACCATAATTACAGTATTAGTATGACAATCACATTAGCATCCTTTTCCTTTGGTTTGAAGAACTCCCTTTAGGGCTTCTTGTAGGACAGGTGTGGTAGTGATGAGTTTCCTCAGCTTTTGTTTGTCTGAGAAAGCTGCCATCTCTCCTTCATTTCTGAATGATAGCTTTGCTGGGTACACTATTTTTAGTTGACAATTGTTTTCCTTTAGCACTCTGAATATATCATCCCACTCCCTCCTGGCCTATAAGGTTTCTGCTGAGAAGTTGCTGCTAGGTATATTGGATCTCCCTGAAATGTTGTTTGCTTCTTTTCTCTCGCTGCTTTTGACATCATCTCTTTGATCTTTGAGAGTTTTTTGATTATAGTATGTCTTAGAGTATTCTTATTTGGGTTGAATCTGATTGGTGACCTTTGACCTTCCTGTACCTGAATATTTCTATCTTTCTCCAGGTTGGAAAGTTTTCTGTTACTTATTTGAATAAGTTTTCTTCTGCCTTGTTTTTCTCAATTCCCTTTTTAACTCTGATAGCTTGAATATTTGTTCTTTTGATGTTGTCCCATAGATCTTGTAAGCTTTCTTCATTTCTTTTCATTTTTTTCTTTTTTCTTCTCTGTGTATTTTCAAATACTCTGTCTTTGAGCTCACTGATTCCTCCTTCTATTTGATCAGTTCTGCTACTAATGCTCTCTCTTTCATTTTTGCATTTCATTCACTGTATTTTTCTGCTCTAAGATTTCCATTTGATTTTTTCTATTACTTCAATCTGTTAACTTTCTCTGATAAATTTGTAAATTCAGTCTCTGTTTTCTTGAAGTTCATTGAGCTTCCTGAAAACAGCTATTTTGAATCCTTTGTCTGAGAGATCACACATCTCCATCATCATGTTAGGGCCAGTCTCTCGCATCTTATTTTATCCATTTTGTAAGGTCACATTTGCCTGAATGTTCTTGGTGCTTGTGGATGTATGATAATGTCTGAATCCCAAGAGTCCCACAGAGAGATTTTTGACTGTGCATAGGTACAGAATTCTTGTTGTTGTGGGAAATATGAGCAGGTTACCTTCAATTCCACCACTCAATAAACTAAACACAGCATTACCATATGATCCACCAATTTCACTCCTAGGTATATACTTAAAAGAATTGAAAACTGGTGTGCAAATAAAAACATACACGAATGTTCATAGCAGCACTATTCACAATAGTCCAAAAAGGTGAAAACAACCCAAACGTCCATCAACACATGAATGGATAAACAAAATGTGATATGTCATTTGTGGCTGCCAGGGGATGGGAAGTGATTACTTAAAGGAAGTTCTTCTGGGGTGATTACAAAGTGTTGAAACTAGAGAGGGATGATGGCTGCACAGCATTGTAAATGTGCTAAATGCCACTGAATCGTACACTTTAAAATTCTTAAAATGCTGAATTTCATATTGTGTGTATTTTGCAACTTAAAAAAAACATGTTTACCTAAGTATTGGTAGAGGCAACATTGGTAAATGTGAATGTGTTTAGTAAACATGCATCACATTCTACCTGACATCCTTTTTTGGAGCAAGAAAGGGTATAAATAAATACTTCTTTTAGAGCTTACATTTAATTGTATTATTTTTATTTATGCATTTTGTTGGGCTATAATATACACTCAGTAAATAGAGCTCAACACGTTTACATATGTGCACAGCCACACAGTCAGTACCCAGACCGAGGCGCGGGCTCCCCCGCTCCAGAATCTCCTCTCAGATCCTGCCCCACCCAAAGCTTAGCACTCTTCAGACTTCTAGAGTCACCCTACTCTTACATCTCAGATCAACAGAACCACACAGTATGTACCTACATCTGCTGCTCTAGTAGGGGGTTAAAGGTGATGCTATTATTCTACCTTTCATTTTAATTCATGAAATGAAATAATTTTATAAGCAGAATTTACTATTTAGTAACCCATCAGTGAAGTTCACACAGGAAAGTCAGGATAAATGCTTGATTATTCCCTTTTATTTACTGGGTTTTCAAATAATGACTTGGCTACCTATCATCCTCCATTGGTGAATAATTTGGGGCTTTTCAGTAATTTTTTGCAATTATTTTTTATTGAGATGTAATTCACATATCATACAATTCACCCTTTAAGTGTACAACTCAGTGGTTTTTAGTGTATTCACAGAGCTATAAAACCATCACCACTAACTCCAGAGAATTTTCATTACCCAAAAAAGAAACCCCATACCCATTCCCACTCCCATCTCCCCTCCCTACAGTCCCTGGCATCCATTAATCCACCTTCTATCACTACAGATTTGCCTGTCCTGAACATCTCACAGAAATGGAATCACACATGTGGCCTCCTGCACCTGGCTTCCTTGATGCAGCCTCATGTTTTCTAGATTTTTCCATGCTGTAGTCTCAGGGCTTCACTCCTTCCTGTGGCTGATTAATGGAGACCTGTTTATGTCATGCACACACCTTCCCATGCGTCCACTCACACTCACAAGTCATCAAAGAGCTCAAGCAGCAGGCAAGGCTCAGGAGAGGTACTCCGAGGGTCAGGATGATGGGTCCGGCTGTTTCCACAAACCAGGTGGCTTGGGGCAACTCATCCAACCTCTCCAGGCCTCAGTTTCCCCATCTGTAAGCTGAGTGGCTGGGCCTCAGGTGACCCTGGGTCTCTTTCCAACTCCACAATTCTGTGATTTGAGCAAATAAGTCCAATCCTGAGTTTTGTCTCACTTTCTAATCCAGTAAAAGTTAAGCTATTGTGTTCACTTGACTCAGCAGAGTGTGTGGGGGCAGAGCAATTATGACATAAAACCACGATCCTCTTTGATACTACAAGCTAATCAAAGTTAATTTTTCACACAACGATTGGCAAAATCTGCCTACAGGAAGATGCCACCCTGGGAGGCATTGGTGTGCCAGGAGGGGGTGCTCTCCAGGTGGCCCTGGCGGCATCGGTGTGCCGGGAAGGGGGTGCGCAGGCCCACCCTGGCGTGCTGCCTGGGAGTCCACGTTCTCGAAAATGCAGGGTGACCCTGGCGCAGGCTTGGGTCTGAGAGCTGCCCACCGGCCCATGCCTCCTGTAGCAAATCGCCTCTCTCACAGTCACCTGAATAGCACCTCAGCCGTTGTCCGACACTGGGTGGTTCTGCACGCCCGGCTCGGAACCCTGTGCTTTGCCCATCTGTGAGCCGACCTCCTGCCTGAAGCCACCTTCTCATCGCGTTCAGTACTGGGGACCCTGGCCGGGAAGTTTGCACAGAGTATGAGCTCTGGCCGACCATCCATGTCCTGGGTACAACTCGCCCTCCTCCGTGATTCAAACTGTTCCAGCCTGGAATAACCCGATTGCTCCTATGGGAACAACTGCTCCTTTCCAGCCAAATGACCCATTTCCCAAACGCCTTCCCTTTCCGTTCTCTAAATACTGTAGCACCCCACTGACTAGCGTGCGGGTCTCCACCACAGTTATGACCACCCTTCCCTCCTCGTCCCCCAAAGCACTCAACAGCTCTCCAGCACCCACCAAATGAAGCACTGACCCTTCAGCCAGGCTCTGGAGCCCCTGCAAGCAACGTCCGTCTGTGTCCAGGCCGATCTCGCTGCTCCCTCGGACATACTCGCCCTACACCCCAGCCAAACGCACTCCGTGTTTGCCAACATGTGCGCCTTTGTACATGCGTTCTCTCCGCCTGCAGTGCCCTCCTCTGTGTCTCAATCCTTCCCGTGCACCAGGCCACCCTCAGAGTCTGCTCCTCCACGAGGCTCCCAGATCACCCCCAAAGCCACCACACCCGTCCCTGAGTGTTCATGGCGTCACAGTTGTCACTGAGGCTGTGGCACTTCCCCTTCCACCAGGCACAGCAGCTATAGTTGTGTGCACACATCCCCTCCTGAACCGAGCAGTTCTCAGCAGATATGGGCTGACCAAAGGAGCATCTTTAGAGCTAACTGGGAACTGTCCAGGGGCGAGAGGCCTGGGTGGTCTTAGTACTGTCACTCATCTCTGCTTCAGTTAACTGAGCAATAAAATACCCTGCAGATAAGGTCAGACGGCAGGTGCCAGTGTGTCCTGAAAAGCCGCAAGTCTACAGGCAGCCGGCAACCTGCCCGGCTATGCTGTGTGCATCCCCACAGGGCGCCTGCATCCCCACAGGGCGCCAGGAGCAAACACCCGAACACCCATCCCATTCCCGATTCAGGGCAATGGTCCAAAAGACGCCATCGCTGCTACATGAGACAGAACGTCACAGCGAAGAGGCAGGCAGCAAATAGATGCCTCAGGGCGTTTCTCAAAGAAAGGCATGATGCAGCCTGAAAACCCCACCAGAAGTGTCTTCCTGAAGCATCTAAACGCCCTCTGAGTTCCTTCTCCCAGAAGAGAGCAGTTACATGAAGCAGCAATCACAGAACGGAAGTGCCCGGCCACAAAGGCTGCCGTCCTTCTCCTTGTCCCAGTCCATGTTACAGAATGGTTCCCCTCTGCAGGGCCACACAGTTGCCCGGGATGCAGACGCTGAGACGGGAGCTGATGTGCAGGTTTCTAGGGCAAGAGGCGGGAGAGAGTGGGCAGCAGACAGGATGGGGGACGCAGCCTATGCGGAGTGGATGCGTCAGGAAGGCCCTGCCTGGGTCTCAAGGCCCCACCATGGGGTCTTGTCTCATTCGTGACCCTGTGCACACCGTGCAGCAGTGCAGACGGCCGGGGCCCCACCACAGGGGGTCCAGGGAGACCACCAGCGCGAGAGTGGATACCCCTGGGAACAAAGCGGGCCCAGATGGAGACCTCAGACAAAGGCAGCTCTCGGCCCTCGGCTGAGCACGCCGAGGGGCTACAGCCCCCATCCAGGCCCAGGCCGGCTGCCAGCACAGAGAGGCCCAAGTGGACCCCGGGGCCCAAACCCCAAGTCTGGGGGCTGCAGGGGAGCACGGCACCTGGCGAAAGACACAGCACACAGGGCTACAGCGGGCAGCCTGTGGTCAACGGCTCATCAGCGACGAGCCAGGCCCAGCCAAGACAGCAGGAAAAAAAATCAAACGGGAGGCCATGCCCTCTACCCTGGGGGCAGAGCTGAGAGGACAGAGAACAGGCGGACAAGGCAACAGGGACCCAGGTGTGGGTCAGCAGGCGCTAAGGATCCCAGGGTCCGCGTGCCCAGCCAGGCCTCACACCAGCGACATCCAGGGGTCTGCACCAGAGCCATGGGGGAACAGAGACACGAACAGGTGAAAGTTCAGCAGGGCTGCAGGCGCCCAGGCCAGCCCTGAGCAGAGACATGAACAGGCGAAAGTGCAGCAGGGCCGCAGCCCTGAGACCTGGTGGGCTGGGGTCAGGACGTTAAGGGTGTGTGTGTGTGTGGACTCGGGCTGGCCGGCCCCCTCCCAACGAGATGTGGGAAACCCCACGGCCGGGATGAGGGGAGGCAGGAAGGGCAAGGGGCATGGAGGCCGGCTGAGAGTCCAGAGGAGAGACCAGCCCAGACCCAGGGAAGCAGGAACCCCGTGGGATGTCCGAGACAGCAAAGAGAGAGGCAGTGGAAGGCACAAGGGCGGGAGAAAGACCTCAGAAGGGATTTAAAGAATGAAGAAATAAAAGCTCTGAAATTTATTTTAACAGAGCTTTGGGCTACACTCTAACCTTTGCTTCAGCAGCACAAGAAAAAGAGGCTGCACAGAGTGGCCCCGCAGGCAAGAAGGCAGCAACGCCCACTGATGCCGGACCACAGTAGTCGGGGCCCGGCCACCCGAGCCCCCCAGACCACCCCTGCTTTCCTCAAGGTCAGAACAGCAGTGAAGGTCAGAGCCAGAAGCACAGCAGACACTCCCAAGCCACAGGCAGCTGCTGAGGCCTGAGGCCGGGGACGAAGCTCCTCCCTGCATGGGGACACGCGGGGCTGCAGCCACTCCCAGGCCTCCATTACACAGAGACGGTACAGAAATAGCGTGTCTTGTGGGTGGGTGCTGGGTCGGGGAGGGAGGGCGACTGCCTCTCCCTTTCCAGGCACATTTGGATTCCCCGGGGTGTCCAGGAATGACTCAGGCCTCTGGTCAGCGCTTCTCAGACCTGTGTTCACACAGCACATCTCCCTCCTTTCCCTCCCTGCCTGGGACCTAAGTAAGGCTCTGTTTAAAACGGGCCCAAATGCAGGGTCAGCGCCTGAGATGCAGCCCCCACAGCACCCCCACCCCATAGCCCCCACAGCAGCCCCCCCACAGCCCCCCGTAGCCTCCACAGCAGCTCCCCCCCGGCATCCCCCCCACAGCCCCCCTGCAGTCCCCCCCACAGCCCCCCTGTAGCCCCCACAGCAGACCCCCCACAGCCCCCACAGCAGCCCCCCCACAGCCCCCCTGTAGCCCCCACAGCAGCCCCCCCACAGCCCCCCTGTAGCCCCCACAGCAGACCCCCCACAGCCCCCACAGCAGCCCCCCCACAGCCCCCCTGCAGCCCCCACAGCATCCCCCCCACAGCCCCCACAGCATCCCCCCTGCAGCCCCCACAGCATCCCCCCCACAGCCCCCACAGCAGCCCCCCCACAGCCCCCCTGTAGCCCCCACAGCAGCCCCCCTGCAGCCCCCACAGCATCCCCCCCGTAGCCCCCACAGCATCCCCCCCACAGCCCCCCTGTAGCCCCCACAGCAGCCCCCCCACAGCCCCCCTGTAGCCCCCACAGCAGCCCCCCCACAGCCCCCCTGTAGCCCCCACAGCAGCCCCCCCACAGCCCCCCCCGTAGCCTCCACAGCAGCTCCCCCCCGGCATCCCCCCCACAGCCCCCCTGCAGCCCCCACAGCCCCCCCCCACAGCCCCCCTGTAGCCCCTGCAGCCCCCACATGCTCCACTCGATGCTCACACACACAGTTTTATCTCCTTAACTCTAATGCTGTTTAAAAACTATTGTCCTAATCAAGCAAGAAAAACTGCAGGTTTGCAAAGCGTCTGCTCTGGAAGAGCGGCAGGCCAGGGTGGAGAGACCACACTGCCACACCTGAACACAGCAAGGCTTTCCAAACTCTGCGCAATAGGAAGACACCGAATGGTGAACGGAGGAGCTCGCAGGAGACGCGGCTCTGACTCTGCCCCGCCCCGGCCCGCGGTGCCGAGGGCGCGCCGATGTGGATGCCTCTGTGCCAGCACCGGCGGCTGCCCCTCGGCCCCGACCCTCCCCACTGCGTCCTGGGGCACCCTCAGAGCTTCGGCCATGGGGTGCACAGCACCCTCCAAGCATTCTGAAAGGAGATTTTAGACTCTTGTGTGGAACACCCAGGAGCCGCCTGCCTGCAAAGCACTTGGTCAGCGTGGCCTGGAAAGGGGAGGAAGGTCCTGGAGGCAGGGCTCTGTCAGGCGGAGGACGTGATGCTCAGAGCAGCCAGGGACCCCCGTCTGGGCCCAGTCCCCCTGCGCTGCGCCCCACAGCTGGCTGGAAGTTTGTTCTGGAAACCACCTCCAAGACAAGTGCAGCAGCCGGCCCTAGCAGTTGGGAAGAAGGCGGCTGACGTGGCTTCCATGGAAAATGCCAGAAAGCACATCCCACACCAGGACACTTGGGCAAACAGCCTCAACTCGGAAAATCCCAGGCTGTTTCGGTCTCTCTGCTGCCCGGACCTGTTTAAACGTCCAGCCGTTTGGGAACTGTGTACCCTTCGAGAAACACTCCAAGGCCCCAGGGACACCGGAAGCCGTGGAGCCCGGACCCCGTGCGTCTGTGTTCTCGCCACCTGGAGAGGCTGCGACTGACAGGAGGACCGCGGGGCCTCAACTGCTACTGAGAATGCCACACAACTTTAAAAACTCAGAAATTGCTTATTTTTAGAATTTTCCATTTAACATTTTTGGACCACGGCTGACCACATGTGACTGAAACCGCAGGTGAGGGGGTGAGTGTCAGCCTGTGTCAGGCTGGACACACCTGGGGGCCTGAGGAGCAGCCGGGGG
Source organism: Gorilla gorilla gorilla (assembly GCF_029281585.2). NCBI lineage: Eukaryota > Metazoa > Chordata > Mammalia > Primates > Hominidae > Gorilla > Gorilla gorilla. Next base: position 128,937,489 of record NC_073238.2, read on the forward strand.
TGTAGGGACAGGGGCTCCCCACACCCACATGGATGGCCTGTGCAGTCACCAGCAAGGCAGGGTCCTGCAGGCCTGTGTCCCGGCCAATGGCAGCCACCAAACCTCTCTGCACTTCTGTTACAGACTAGTCAGAGAGGCCCAGAAAAAGGGACCAAAATTGAAGAACCATGGAATTTCAGAGGGAAGGGAAGGGAAAATCCAACTGGCAAGCAGACCCCTGGGCCATGTGCGAGGAAGGGGTTCTGCCCAGCGAGGTCTACCCCCAACCAGGACGGGTGGGCAGTGGCCCCAGCACCCCCTGCACCCCCACGGCCCACCAGGGGACTGCATCTCTACAGGAAGGACAGAGGCAGGAGGAACCCCTCAGGGCTGGAGAGTTGCCAGCCACTGCCGGTGCTGGGCCCTGCCCCGAGACACTGTCTAAGCACCACCCCATGGACAATCCGAACCTCGAGGGGCCTGATCCCAGTCCTGACCCATGCCAGGGGCCCCAGCCGGCACTGCACGCCGGAGATCCGGGCTTTCCTTGGCAAACACGCTTGGCTGTCCTCGTTTCCAAGTCACCCCTGTTGGTAAAACAGTGAAGCCAGCATTGAAATACATGAAACCCGAACAGCCCCGGAGTTGGAACTGGAAGCTTCCAGGGAAGACGGCAGTGTCTAAGTGTCTCCCTTAACTGCTGTGGCTGCACCCGGGGTCCCAGGGGTGAGAGTCTTGTGGGCCCTGAAGTCACCTGCTGGATTCCAAAGTGGGCCATGCCAATGGCGTCTGGAAAACATACGGAAAATGTCATCCCCAGGAAATGTGGCACATCATTCACCCTGGACCACGGCACGAGGAAATCAACTCACCCTGGACCACGGCATAAAGACAGACGGGGCCCTCTCATCAGAAAGTGAGGAGCGGGGGTCTCAGTTTCCAAGGACCCCACAAGCGACGTCTACAGGGTGAAAGACCCCGTGCCCAGCACCGAAGGACCTGCCGGACACACAGTCCCCAGCCTTGAGCGGAGACCCCCAGACTGCATACAACTGTGCAAATGCACTTGACCTCCCTTTGGTTGTGAGTCACAGGACTGTCTTAAAAAGAGTGTCTTCTTCCAGTGCCAGAAAACAGAGAGACGGGGGCTGTGAAGCACAGGGTCCATAGCGGGCGGGTGGTGGGCGGGCAGCAGGTGGGCGGTGGGCGGGCAGCAGGTGGGCGGTAGGCGGGCAGTGGGCAGGCAGCGGGCTGAGAAGCAGAGCAGAGCCCCAGCCAGGAGCCCAGAGGGCGGCAGAGCAGCGGGCACCGAACCAGACTGTCGGACCTGTGCTGGGGGAGAGCGAGAGTGAAGGAGGAAGAGAGACGGAGACAGAGAGACGGTGAGAGGGAGAGGGACAGAGAGACGGAAGCAGGGAGGGACAGAGAGGGAGTGAGAGCGCTTCCCACAGGAAGAACCAAGCTCAGGTCCCACCCTCCCCTGGAGCCTGGTGCAGCTGTGTGGGACGGGCAGGAGGTGCGAGGGGCCCTGTCTCTGACGTTTTGTGCCAGCACTGCCCTCTACACACAAACTCTCAGGAACCATCACGACCCCATTTTGCAGGAGAAGATGCTGAGGCCCAGGGCGGTGAGCAGGCCACTTGGCTGGTGGCAGGGGCAGAAGTGGGACTGCAGCCCACCAGGTGGTGTCACAGCCAAGGCCGCAGCGTCACTGCCCGTCCTGCCTCGCCTACCCCCAGGGCGACGCTCCCGACTAAACCACCTCTGTCCTATGGTCTCCGGGGCTTCCTGACCCCTGGGGAGGGCGGCAAAGCCTGTGGAGGCTGGAGTCCTGTGGGCTGGGGACGACAGGAAGACCAAGTCGTCTGTATAATCGCCGTGGGCGCAGCCGGCAGTGCCACCCACCCACCCACAAGGCAACACGGGGCCTGAGTCCAGCCCCAGGCAGGTGGGCTCCCAGAGTTGGAGTCCCTGAACCAAACCACCCCTGCTGCTCGCTCACCCCTAAGAGTGAGGCTGCGATGCTGTCAGCCAAGGACGCTCATGTGGGCAGCTCTTGTGCAGCCGGCCCCAGGGGGAGAAATGCAGCTGTGGCTGTCGTGGAGGTGGCTGTGGCCAATGGCCGTGACTGTTGCTGTGTTTGGCAGAGAAGCCAGGTGCACTGGCTCTGTGCTTCAAGGAGACCTAGAGGGTCTCCCCCAAGCCCGCCAGAAATGTGTGCACATTCGCCCTACCCCACTGTGCACCTGGCCCAAGTCGGGAGAGATGCCCAAGAGACCACAGCCAGCCTCAGCACAGTGAAGGCTGCCCTGGCCCTTCGGGAGGTCTGGGAAGAGCCTGGCATTCTCTCTGGGGTAGCTCTCACCCTCGCAAAGCACAGAGAACACCAAGAGCCCCAGACACACACTACATCCAAAGGGAAGGTCGGGCGGCTCCCGGATGGGGGACGGGGGGATGGGGGGCACAGAACCAAGCCGCCGAGGAGCACCTGACACCGGAGCCCGAGTCTCAGCTCAGCACCGCCACCCCCGATGCGTCCACGCTGCCACGGCCACAGACACCCACCCCTGATGCGTCCACACTGCCCCCGGCCACGGACACCCACCCCCGATGCGTCCACGCTGCCACGGCCACAGACACCCACCCCCGATGCGTCCACACTGCCCCCGGCCACGGACACCCACCCCCGATGCGTCCACACTGCCCCCGGCCACGGACACCCACCCCCGATGCGTCCACACTGCCCCGGCCACAGACACCCACCCCCAATGCGTCCACACTGCCCCCGGCCACGGACACCCACCCCCGATGCATCCACACTGCCCCCGGCCACGGACACCCACCCCCGATGCGTCCACGCTGCCCCCGGCCACGGACACCCACCCCCAATGCGTCCACACTGCCCCGGCCACAGACACTCACTGGCAATGCGGCCTGAGATGCCACCACACCCTGGCCAGAGGCTCAGCCCACAGCCCACACTCCATGACCTGTACCCACAAAACCTGCAGCTAGCAAGAACCGGCCTCTTTGCCTGACCCTGTCATCAGGGGCGGGAACTCCGGTGGCGGGCACACCCAGCGCGATTACAGGGCGAGCATCCGATGCCCTCCTAGTGGGCCGGCCACAAAGCCTCTCATCAGCCGCCCCGTGGAGAACCACAGCCAAAAGCCTGAACCGCCCAAGATTTGGCGTCTCAATGGCACCTTCAGAATAGGAGAAAATAGCAAATCGAAACTTTGGTTTTCCGTTCCTTATTTACGACTCAGGACAAGACTGCCTGAGAGAGCAGCAGACTCCAAGTGCAGGCTGCAGTGCGGTGTCTGTTCTGGAGGGGGGGCTACCGCCTCCCCAGCCCACACATGCTCACCCCTCCCTCCCCACACACACTACCCCCTCCCTCCCCCCACACACGTTCACACCCTCCCCACACACGCTACCCACTCCCCTCCCCACACACATTCACCCCCTCCCCTCCCCACACACGTTCGCCCCCTCCCCTCCCCACACACATTCACCCCCTCCCCTCCCCACACACGTTCGCCCCCTCCCCTCCCCACACACGTTCACCCCCTCCCCTCCCCACACACATTCACCCCCTCCCCTCCCCACACACGTTCGCCTGAGCATTGCCCACACCAGCGTCAGCAGCCCTCACAGGAAGGGTGGCCCCCAGGCTCTCGCCCCCCCAGCCCAGCTTCCATCTCGGGCCATAAACACCCTTTGGCCAATTGGCGCACCCTCCTCCAACAGACTGTGACCTCCCCAAGCCCCAGAATCCCTGGAGATGGAGAGCACGCCTGGCCCCCAGTCAGGGCAGGTAGTCTCCAGGGCCAAGCTGTCACCTCAGAAGGGTGGGTGGGGCTCTCTCCAGGTGGAGGGCAGGTCCGGGACTGGGAGGACGACCCCCACGCAAGCCCCCACCCTGCCCTTGGGCTCCAGCCTCATCCCCAGCAGCCGCCAGCCCTCTGAGATGCCAGGGTGCCATGGACCCTGCACTGAGGGGTGCTCACTGGGCAGCCGTGTGACCAGCAAGCAGAGGCAGGTTCACAGCAGCAGCGGAGCCCTCCAGAGGCAACTCCACCAAGGGGTGCCGCAGAGCTCTGTACCCCCAAATTTATGAGGAGCCTGGCTTTGGGAGGGGACACCTAGGGGAAAAGGGCTCAGGAGGCCTCAGCCAAGGAGGAGCAGCACCGGCAGCCCCCCTCCTCCAGCACGGGGACAGTGACCGCTGGCATCGAAGCTCCTCGCCTGCCTCCTGCCTGACAAGGCCACAGGCACATCCGGGGCCAGCACTGACCAAACAGACGCTCCCTCCACCTCGCTTCACCCAGCCTGAGGCTGGATGGGAGGCACTGGCGTCTGCAGCAGACCCAGAGCATTCCAGAAATGACAGAAACCAGGCCAGGCTCTGAGCAGCCCGTCCGTTGTCCTGACACCTGACCATGACGGCATATTTACGGTGTCTTCTCAATCTTTGAAAAATATTTTTAAGAGAACATGAGAACAAATCAATATTCCAGTGGCCTAAGGAAGTCAGCTAGCTGCGAAACTATTACAGTAAGCTACACAGTGGGGGAATCAGCGTGGGGGAAAGGAAGCGGGCATTCCACAGTGCAAGACTCTGACACACAGAGCGTCTTGCACCCGCCCTGAGCTGAGCAGTCCTGACCCTGAAGAGCTGCTATTCCTCTGGGGCCACGGCAGGAAATCGCAGGCACTGAGTGGGAGGAAGAGGATGACCGGGTGTTGGGATGGGTGCGCATCGCAGAGCGGCACACGGCAGCCTCTGGATGGGTGTGCATGACAGTGGCACACGGCAGCCTCCGGATGGGTGCGCATGACAGAGCGGCACACGGCAGCCTCCGGATGGGTGCGCATGACAGAGCGGCACACGGCAGCCTCCGGATGGGTGCGCATGACAGTGGCACACGGCAGCCTCCGGATGGGTGCGCATGACAGAGCGGCACACGGCAGCCTCCGGATGGGTGCGCATGACAGAGCGGCACACGGCAGCCTCCGGATGGGTGCGCATGACAGAGCGGCACACGGCAGCCTCCGGATGGGTGCGCATGACAGTGGCACACGGCAGCCTCCGGATGGGTGCGCATGACAGAGCGGCACACGGCAGCCTCCGGATGGGTGCGCATGACAGAGCGGCACACGGCAGCCTCCGGATGGGTGCGCATGACAGAGCGGCACACGGCAGCCTCCGGATGGGTGCGCATGACAGAGCGGCACACGGCAGCCTCCGGATGGGTGCGCATGACAGAGCGGCACACGGCAGCCTCCGGATGGGTGCGCATGACAGAGCGGCACACGGCAGCCTCCGGATGGGTGCGCATGACAGAGCGGCACACGGCAGCCTCCGGATGGGTGCGCATGACAGTGGCACACGGCAGCCTCCGGATGGGTGCGCATGACAGTGGCACACGGCAGCCTCCGGATGGGTGTGCATGACAGAGCGGCACACGGCAGCCTCCGGATGGGTGTGCATGACAGTGGCACACGGCAGCCTCTGGATGGGTGCGCATGACAGAGCGGCACACGGCAGCCTCTGGATGGGTGCGCATGACAGAGCGGCACACGGCAGCCTCTGGATGGGTGCGCATGACAGAGCGATGGGTGCGCATGACAGTGGCACACGGCAGCCTCTGGATGGGTGCGCATGACAGAGCGGCACACGGCAGCCTCTGGATGGGTGCGCATGACAGAGCGGCACACGGCAGCCTCTGGATGGGTGCGCATGACAGTGGCACACGGCAGCCCCTGGATGGGTGCGCACGACAGAGCGGCACACGGCAGCCCCTGGATGGGTGCGCACGACAGAGCGGCACACGGCAGCCCCTGGATGGGTGCGCACGACAGAGCGGCACACGGCAGCCCCTGGATGGGTGCGCACGACAGAGCGGCACACGGCAGCCCCTGGATGGGTGCGCACGACAGAGCGGCACACGGCAGCCCCTGGATGGGTGCGCACGACAGAGCGGCACACGGCAGCCCCTGGATGGGTGCGCACGACAGAGCGGCACACGGCAGCCCCTGGATGGGTGCGCACGACAGAGCGGCACACGGCAGCCCCTGGATGGGTGCGCACGACAGAGCGGCACACGGCAGCCTCCGGATGGGTGAGCGTGACAGTGGCACACGGCAGCCTCCGGATGGGTGCGCGTGGCAGAGCGGCACACGGCAGCCTCTGGATGGGTGCGCGTGGCAGAGCGCACACGACAGCCTCTGGATGGGTGCATCACAGAGCAGCACACGGCCTCTGCTGTCTTTTCCGATGAACTTTCAATAATACATAGAAACATATGGGTTTAATGTTTCCTGTGTGTGTTTACAGATGTGTGTTTAATATTGAATATGTGTGCGTGCACCGTATCTCCACGGGGCAAAATAAGAATGGAGAGTAACTAACGCAAAGAAAGACGCTAACGTGCCAGGCTTTCAGTGGGGACAACTTCTCATTCTTGAAAACTTAAAATTAGCTTTTCTAAAACATCTATAAAGCAACAGAAATGCTTACAAATTTAACAGCATTTGAGATTATTATAAATAAAAATGATAGGTCTAATTTCTCTTTTGCCAACATTTCCTTCATTTATATTAAATATTGACAGTCAACTCATTACGTGTAACAATAATGGCAATTTTTCCTAATGAAGTTTAAACATAAAATATAAAACGTAATGTAATTCGGAGCTTTGTAAATAAATGCCCATTTTACTTAGCGTAGGTGTAGAAATTCACACACAAGTCCCACTTAGAACATGCTTCCCGCTCCGGAGCATAAGCCCCTGGCGTGGAGAGGGGTTGGGCTCTGTCTGAACTGATCACCACCATTGCTTTATTAATTGTTTTTGGTTTAACACCTGAACCAGCTGGGTGCAAACTATGACACACATTACAAAACCACCTGTCCCTCCTCCAGGCACATGGAAGGCACATGGCCTTGGTTTGGTTTCCACAGAAACCAAACTATATGCTGCGTCCCTTTTAGAAAGCTCTGCGTATGTTTAAAATTAAAGGTCTTATAAGGAAACTATTTTTCTGTATTTTAAAATGTTCTTAATTACAAAGAAATAGATATTCATTCTAGCCAGTTAAGTCTCCAGGTAGAAAAAGTTAACTTTTTTCCCTCCCTCAGCCAGGCCCCCCCCCAGAGCCACAGCCGGCGAGGACGGCTTGGTGTGCACGCTCACACCTCCTCTGTGGTGCACGGCCACATCTCCATCAGATGTGCAGGCATTTCAACATGGCAGTCTCCATCCAGCCACGGTCTGCGGACAGCGTTCAGGCTCCAGCCTTGACCCTGGGCACCCTGACCCTCAGGGGGTACGTGGCCTGTGTGTCTGCCTTTGTGTCCTGGTCCTCGCAGGGGACAGGCCTGTGTGTCCCACGTTCGTGTCCTGGTCTTCGCAGGGGATGTGGCCTGTGTGTCCCTCCTTCGTGTCCTGACCCTGGCAGGGGACGGGCCTGTGTGTCCTGCCTTCGTGCACCCTGACACCATGGGTCTGATTTTCCCACGCTGGAGGTCTGCTTCTGAACGGCTGCATCTCCTCCTGCAGGGGAAGCCGTCTGTTCACCCAGGTGCCTGTCCTGTCTGAGGCCTGGGCTCTTCCTACCCAAGGGTTGGGGGCTGGCCTGTCCCTCATGACCCAGGCAGGCGGCCGGGGCTCCCCACAACTCCAGGCTGCTGCGGGTGTCCGCTCTGCCCTGGGTGAGGCTCTAGAAGATTCCTGTGGAAGCGACTGTGTCTAGGGGAGCCCATTCCCCAGTTTAAAGGACGTCCCCCACCATGGCTATCCACATGCCCAGTCCTCTCAGGAAGTTCCAGGCTGCCAGGATCAGAGGAAGCAGAAGCCGCTGTCCTTCAGCAGGGCCCTGCAAAAGCAGGATGAATCAGCGGGGCCATTCAGAACAAGGCTCAAATTACTGCTGCACTTTTCAGAATGGAGCCAGGCTCAGTGTTTCAGAACCAGAGGCTGACGCGGATCAGCTCGCACCCGGCCTGGGACCTGAGCCAGCCCCTGAGTGCCACTCTCCACGGCCGCCTCAGAGGCTAAGCCTCTCCAAGCCTGCTTCCTCGCCGGCATGGTGGGGGTGGCCCTGCCATCCCCTAGGGGCTCCGCGGGATTCCCTAAACACTACGAAAAACCTGAGCCCCACTCCTGGCCACTGGATAAGGACCCCTCCGAGCCTTTCTCCTTCCCATTCATTCCCACCCCCAGGCAGGAGCGACCAGTGCTGAGAAGTCCTATCATCCCACAACCCATCATCCTCCGTCATCCCCTGTCCGTCACCCCGCATCTGTCATCCCCCATCACCCCCCATCTGTCACCCCGCGTCTGTCACCCCGCATCTGTCACCCCGCATCCGTCACCCCGTGTCTGTCATCCCCCATCCATCACCCCATGTCGGTCACCCTGCATCTGTCACCCTGAAACCATCACCCCGTCTGTCACCCCACATCCGTCACCCCCATCCATCACCCCACGTCCATCACCCCATCCATCACCCCGTGTCCATCATCCCCCATCCATCACCCCATGTCCATCACCCCACGTCCATCACCCCACGTCCATCACCCCGTGTCCATCATCCCCCATCCATCACCCCACGTCCATCACCCCACGTCCATTATCCCCTGTCTGTCACCCCATCCATCACCCCATCCATCACCCCGCGTCCATCATCCCCCATCCATCACCCCGCATCCATCACCCCACGTCCATCACCCCACGTCCATTATCCCCTGTCTGTCACCCCATCCATCACCCCGCGTCCATCATCCCCCATCCATCACCCCGCATCCATCACCCCACGTCCATCACCCCACGTCCATTATCCCCTGTCTGTCACCCCATCCATCACCCCATCCATCACCCCGCGTCCATCATCCCCCATCCATCACCCCGCATCCATCACCCCACGTCCATCACCCCACGTCCATTATCCCGTCTGTCACCCCATCCATCACCCCGTGTCCATCATCCCCCATCCATCACCCCACGTCCATCACCCCACGTCCATCACCCCACGTCCATCACCCCACGTCCATTATCCCCTGTCTGTCACCCCGCGTCCGCCATCCACATCTCATCACCAGGTGCTGTTTTCTTGGTGCTAGAGCAAGGTGGGATTCACACCTTGTGTGCACAGCTTCTGAGTCACTGGGCAGCTGGGCACAGCCTAACTCAGGAGCAGGGACCCACAGAGGGTGTGGCGATGCCACAGCCCTCGGCTTGCTCTCCAGGAGTTCTTCTGATACCTCGAGGACACTCTGGACCCTGTGTCTGGGTCCCAGCCCTTCCGTAGCAACGTGGCTCCTCTGAATCAGTCACAGGGAAGATCCAACTTAACATGGAGAGTTTTTCCCAAACAGCAGAACTGGCAGCAACACAGGCATCCCGCAGTTCAGTCCACTGCATGCAGCGTGCGGGTGTCGGAGGGCGAGGCTGCCGTGGGCTCCCGGCGGACGGCGGCAGGGCAGGCCCAGGCCTCTATCACAGCAAAGCCTCTCCACTCGGCCCCCTCCACCTGTTTACAACCTCGAGCTGGGTCAAAACCCCAGGGGTACTCAGAGGGAGTGTTTCTCCCCAACTGGATTCCTTAAGCCAGAGGGCAGGCGGCAGGGCCCTGGCCTGACAAACACACACGGGCCCCCGACCACGACCGGCTTCGTGACGGTCACAGGACGTTCAGGTGGCTTCATTTTCAGTCCACGCCTCTGGTGCCAGGGTCTTGCTTGGCACTTGTGTGAACGGCGACCACGTGAAGCCTCTGTCTTGAGAAAAGTGTAAACAGCAGCTGCCTTTCAAGGCACTGAGGCCTTCCTCGAACTCAGCCCGTTTGTGCTGCGTGGTTCCCAGTCCAAACCCTCCTGTTCACAGCCTCCTCTTGCTTCAAGCATCTTAGAACTCCACTCCAATCCACACCCCAGCTGCCTTTTACAAAGTCCCAAGCCAATGACAGCTTGAAAATAAAGTGAGAAAAACACCGACCAACATTTACTCAGCGCCTACGGTGGGCTGCGGACGTTGACACAGGGTCCCCTCTAATCTTCTTCCATACAGATCAGCCACGAGGGCCGCGGAGAGGAGAAAAGCACAGCTGAGCTGTTTTCTCTTAAAGCAACATAAACGTCAAAGCAAAACTAGAGCCCAGGACTCTCTGACTTAAGCTCATCCTCCTTCTGCTCCATCCCGGCTGTGCACACCCAGAGACCAGGCCCTCGAGCCTCCAAACGCCGTGAGCAGCCTCCTCCTGCTGTGGCTTCCAAAGAGACGTCACCAGAGGCGGGGCTGGCGCAGGGCTGCGAGGCAGGGGACTGGGCCTCTTTGACCGGGGGTGGTCTCGCGGCGGCATGAGGCTCAGCATCGTGTGGGTCTAGCTCTGGGACACGAGGCAGCCCCCAGAACACCCTTGGGGCGCAACTGCCCGGTGAACATCCCGTCTCCTCAGCCACCCACAGATGCTGCCACAGCTGCACCCTCACGGCAACGAGCGTCTGGCGGAGCCCAGTGAGAGCCGTGAGACACAGACCTCAGGGCCAGGCCCTCTCCCCGTCACAGAAACCTGACCAGTCACAGGTGGCTGCAGCCTGGGTGGTTGGTAAAAGAAAAATTATTCCTTCTATAACCAGAAAAAAATAGTGAATCAACAGAAACAGAAATGCTCAGAATAAAACATAAAAAATCTAAGTCAGTGGGACAGAATTCAACAGTGCCCAGGAGGGCCTGGAACCTGGACCCCTGCTCTGGGTCTACGGGCTTACATGGCTGCCAGGACCAGGGAGAGACAGACCCGGGCCCCTGACCAAACCCTGTGCTGTAACGACTGCAAGGTAGATTTTAAGTAATTTAAAAATTATCAAAAGGATAACATTTCATGCCTGAGAACATTACGTGCAACTCAAATCTCAGTGTCTGAAATAAGGTGAAATGGATACAGTCCGGCTCACTGGACCGCACCGTGCCTGCGGCTGCTTCCCTGCACAGCTGCATGACCCCTGGCCCTACACAGGACAGGTTCTGCGCACTCGGCTGCCACCTTCCTTACACGGCTTCTCAGGAAAGCAGCAGGCAGCTGTGGCCCAGGGTGAGCTGGCAAAGCACTTCCCTCCCAGAGCCCCGTTTCCTCATCAGCAACAAACACAACAAGCTTCCTCCCCTGGCTGCTGTGAGGACCGACAGCCCCTCCTGGCACCTGCACAGGGCGTGACACACACATCACAGCCGCCTTCACCCGCTCAGCCTCCCGCGTCCCCACAGCCCGGACCGGAGCCTCAGAGCACCAGGACACACCCATCCGGACACCGGCAGGTTTGACACCACAGACTGTGCTTGGCTGGGGAGTAAGAATCCTCCTGAGAGAGCCACGGTGTCCCAGGTGGGGGGCAGCAGAGTGAGGGTCTGGCCGTGGGCCCCGGTCGGGGGCTGAGCCACGCTCTGGTCAGGAAAGACATCACCAGACACCTGTCATAATCCAGGGCTGCTCAAAGTAAAAAAAAAAAAAAAACCTAAAACTGCAACATGGAACGGCACAAACGAGCTGCAGGCGGAGTTCCAACGGGCTGAACCTCTAAAGAGGGAAACGTCACTTCCTGCATCACACAGAGCCCAGCCTCTCCACGTCCACTGACAGCCTTGGTATTTGCAACTATGTCCATGACCATCTCTGTTTCTCCAAAACAGCCTCTAGCTACATAAGCTGTTCAGAAAACCTCACGCATAAAGCAGAGTATGTCAAACCTCCATCTGTGGTCAGGAGTTAGGACATCCCCAGCTGCACTTTGAGCAAAAACGGCGCTTCCAGGGGATCATCGGATCCTGTGTCTTGGTTGGGGTTGGGGCCCATCAACTTAAAATAGCTTCTGTTTATGCTGGTGAAGGAGGCACAGACTTCACCCTAATTCCAAGGAACAGGCGAGGGTGGGAGCTGTAGCGGAAGAGACAAAAGCAAAAGGCAGATTCGCCCCTTTGTGTGGTCCTGTAAGTGACACTGTCCCTCCCTCTCCCTGGAAACAGCAGCCCCCAGGCACCCCCCACCCCCAGCACCTGGGACAAGGGCACACCAGACTAATTTTTAATCAGATGGATTTAGTGACAGCAAATAAAGAGAAGGAGAACAAAAACCCTCAGCCAGGCTATTGTGAATGGGTGTTACCAAAAAATGGCATTAGCAGGGCACCAGGGGCCAGGCCAGCTCCAGGCAGCCCCGCAACTGCTCATCAATCCCCAGAGTCTTCTAGGGGGCCTGGGGCAGCCAGAACCTGGCCGGGTGGAGGATTTCTACCACGAGAAAGTCAGGGCCCTCCCCGAAGGAGCAGAAGCTCTGCGGGTGACTGTTTGGGAAGCTGGTCTGCTCCTGATACTCCGCAGGAAGAGAATCACACTCTTTAGACCGGGGTCTCAGATTTCAGCCGGACGGGAACTCTCTGCAGGGCCTGTGGAAAGAGATCGCCAGCCCCAGCTCTGTAGGGGTGCGGCCTGCCTCGAGCACTTCACACACGTGCCCGGGGATGCTGGTGCTGCAGGTATGGGGACCCCGCTAGGAGAGCCCCGGATTAAGGGTTGGTAACTGGAGAATGGGGTGGGGTATGCCAGCTCTCCCTGCTTGCCCTGGTCCCACACACTCAGGCCTCTGTGGCCAGCGTGGTCCTCCTTTCCCACAGCCAAGGTGCCCCGACTGCCAGCGTCCACTCCCCATGGGGCCGCAGGGTACACCAACATCCGAGGCAGAGGCACCGCTGTGGGCTCATCTCTCAGCTCAAAGGGTTTCCAAGAGAATCCTCAGCAAAAAAGCAACACTCCCCATTCAGAGAGTGAATTAGAGGCCAGCAGAGGGCTGGGAAGGTGCTTAGCTCAGGGAGGGCTGGAGGGTGGGGCTGGGAGGCACTAAAGCCCTTGGGGCTCAGAGAAAGGCCCAGCCCATCCCAGCAGAGGCCGACCAGGACTCCAGAGCGCGTGGAGGCCCTGCCATGCACGGGAAGCCTTTCCCGACTTGGTGGCAGGAGCTGGAGGGCTGGGATGATCCTAAGGGGATGCTCGGCCATAAGCCACATGCCAAGTCCAGAGCCCAACAGCTGCCGTACCTCCTGGGCTGTTTCCACGGATGAGGCTTCTCTGAATGTAAGTTTGTCTGCTCAGCCACACCGGCCTCCTCCTGGCACGTCATCTCTCACAGGCACCTCCTTCCATGGAGACTGGGGGCCTCAGACGGCTCTTCCCGACAGGGCCCTGCACTTGGGCAGACGCACCTGTGGCTTGAGCTCAGCACAGCACATACTGGCTGGCAAGGAACGGAAGGAGAACTGGAGAAATGTATCTAAAATGTCAAGCAGACCTCTGCTACACTCACTGGGAAGAACCATGTTGCTTCTGACGGATTTCTTAAAAAGAGAGAAAGATACCAATGAGAAAACCAGAGGGGACAAATGCTACCCAGGAATGTAAAACAGTTGCCATCAGAGACTGGCTGGCTCACATCGTGTCCACCATGGCGAGTGATGTCCGTACAGCTCACACCGCATCCATCAGTCCACCCACCATGGCGAGTGATGTCCGTACAGCTCACACCGCGTCCATCAGTCCACCCACCATGGCAAGTGTCTGCGATGTCTGTAGTGTCTGCAATGTCTGTAGTGTCTGCAATGTCTGTAGTATCTGCGATGTCCGTACAGCTCACACCGCGTCCATCAGTCCACCCACCATGGCGAGTGATGGCCGTACAGCTCACACCGCGTCCATCAGTCCACCCACCATGGCAAGTGTCTGCGATGTCTGTAGTGTCTGCAATGTCTGTAGTGTCTGCAATGTCTGTAGTATCTGCGATGTCCGTACAGCTCACACCGCGTCCATCAGTCCACCCACCATGGCGAGTGATGGCCGTACAGCTCACACCACATCCATCAATCCACCCACCACAGCAAGTGTCTGCGATGTCTGTAGTGTCTGCGATGTCTGTAGTATCTGCAATGTCCATGCAGCTCTCACCATGTCCATCAATCCACCCCATCACGGTGAGCGTCTGCGATGTCCGTGCAGGGGAGAGAGACCTGCCCTATCCTCAGCACGGCCCATGTGACGTTAGAAAGGCAACCGCAAATTCAGCTGTGGAGTGCAAAACGAATTTCCTCCTGTCACACGCTAACTTTCTGTTCTGGATTTCCTGGGGTTTCCTTTATTAGACTTGAGTCCAGAACTCCTCTGGAAACATTCTCTGGGATATCTTGACCTGGCACGCAGAGGGGTGAAGGAATGGGGACATGGACAGATGGAGGGAGATGAATTAATCAGCAAATGCTCCTTGCACATTTCCTAGCTCTGTCAGCCAAAGTGAGGGCTGACCACAAAAGCTACCCATTCACTTGCTAAATGGTGCAAAATGGGCCCAGACCCTCATTTTACCTTTACTTAAATAACAGCATATTCTCATCTGGTCTTTAAATCACACAGGCCAAAATGAGTTGAGCACTATTACATATTTAATTGACTCGTAAAAGCAACTTGTTTTTCTTCATCCTTCGCCGACCTTTGTTTATGGGCATCCCTTGATAAAACGTGGGCAGGGTTTCAGTGTAAACCCGAGGGCAGGTTAAACACGCTCCCTCCAAAGCTTACTTGGCTTTGATTTTTCAGCCACCCGCCCTCATGTGCAGGGACAGGGCAGAGTCGTGACCAACAGTGCAAAGACCCATAGCTCCCAGCTCTGGGGATGACGCGGGGGTGCTAAGCTGGTAAGCTGGGAAATTCCCGGGCACGACCCCTGGCCGTGGGTGAAAGCACCCCCAGCCCCACCACCAGTTGTGGGCTGCTGCAGGTTCCCCCAGCCCCACCACCAGTTGTGGGCTGCTGCAGGTCCCGGCAGGAGAAGGCTTCTCCACAGAGAGGCCGCTGAACAAGGCACAGGGCCAGGTCTGGCCGTGTAAAAATACTTGGAACCCGTGGGAGGCTTTGTGTGTGGTGTCATCGGCAGCTTCCATTATGTCCAGCAGCAACATGTTTACGGTCCCTGTGCCGCCGTGCGGTAGCAGTTTTCCCGAGTGTCTCCTGGCTGGGACGGCTGGTGAGGAAGTGAGTTCAATAGATGAACACGCCACCTTGGTGACACAAAGGCCGGACAGTCACACCGACCCTCGGCCCGGGCGAGGCCACGTGTCCCACAAAACATAAGGCTTGGGTTAGTGTCGGGCACGCGGAGGAGGTGCCTGCCTGCATGAAGACTGGTCACAAGACAACTTCCCAGTTTAGAAAATGGTTAACTGATTCATTAATACTCACTTCCTGTCACAAGAGACTCACGCCCTAGAGATAAAGCCGTCGGAGGCAGAGTGCAGGCCTCGAAGCAGCTGCTCATGTCCACGCCCTCTGCAGGCCGCGTGTCCCCCTCGCTGTCGCCTGCCGATTTGGTGGCTCCTCCCATAACACACAGCCTCCTATGTATGTTTTTACCCTACAAACGCTCTCTAACCGGTCTGGAGGTCAGAAACAGCCGCAGTCTCCTACCTCTATTGCTTCTCAAGGGAAAAGCACAGCCTGGAATGATGAGGAGCCCCCACGCCTTCTCAGTCTCCTGTAACTACGTTGCTGCAGATGTATGTGTTTGTGTGAAGCTATATTTAAATGTGAGATTATTCTTCTTGGTTAATATTTTACTTTCTGTCATAACCAGCATGCTTAAAGAAGAAACCCAAACGCTCTGTGAATAGGACACGTGCTCAGAGGCCGCCTGCGGTTGAGGCGGGTGACGTTCTGGGGTCCCTGGGAAGTTGTCATCACCCTGCTGACATGCGTGTGGATGTTGAGGCCTGGAGGGTGACGGGTCACAGAGCCAGAGCCTGGCAGCAGCGCAGGGGCGGAACCCCGGGTCCCCTGTGGGCCTGTGCCCTCTTGGCCGGCCTTGCAACGCGCAGCTAACGCTGTTCAAGAAAACATTCTCTGGAGGAATCCTGCTGGTCCTGAAGTTTTGGCCTTGAGAAGGTCATCACAGACACCCCTCCCCTCGGGCCAGGCCTGCTCTCTTGTCTAAGGGGCCCTATTTTATCTGAGGTGATTTGCAACTCTGAAACACACATACATAAAATAGAAATACCGTCCTCGCTATTAACCTAGAGACCCCCATCCCTACCCCTCCCTATGAATGCTTTTTCATAAACATGCCGCATTCTGAGTAATCCAAAAGACTCCAGCGTAGGACAGACCGCTGTTCCAAGCCACTGGGAAAGGGGAAACTGGTGACTGAGCGGCGCCCGTCAGAGCCGTTAAAACGTGAGGGAAAACTGCGCCTTACGGCATACGAACCGTTAGAAGAGGCAAAACACTACTGAGTTAATGCTTAATTTATTTGTAATGATAAAAGTTTTTATCACTTTAAATAAAGTTATTTGAAAAAAGTTATTCAATGGCAGCCTAATAATTTTGCTTAATGAAAAATTAACTCTGCAAATACAGTTTCCACTATTCACGTGGAGCCTGCAGGTTTGGAGAATCCTCTGCATCAGTGTGGGTGAGCACGTGTGTGAGGGATGCACGTGTGTGGGTGACCACGTGTGTGTGGGGTGCACGTGTGTGAGGGGTGCACGTGTGTGAGGGGTGCACGGTGTGAGGGGTGCACGTGTGTGAGGGGTGCATGCAATGCTCCTGTATGCACATCTGTGGGTGCGCACATGTGTGAGGGGTGCATGTGTGTGAGGGGTGCACGTGTGTGGGTGTGCACGTGTGTGAGGGGTGCACGTGTGTGAGGGGTGCACGTGTGTGAGGGGTGCATGCAATGCTCCTGTATGCACATCTGTGGGTGTGCACGTGTGTGAGGGGTGCACGTGTGTGGGTGAGCACATGTGGGGGGTGCACGTGTGTGAGGGGAGCACGTGTGTGAGGGGTGCACGTGTGTGAGGGGAGCACGTGTGTGAGGGGTGCACGTGTGTGAGGGGTGCACGTGTGTGAGGGGTGCATGCAATGCTCCTGTATGCACATCTGTGGGTGTGCACGTGTGTGAGGGGTGCATGTGTGTGGGTGAGCACGTGTGGGGGTGCACGTGTGTGAGGGGAGCACGTGAGGGGTGCATGTGTGTGAGGGGTGCACGTGTGTGAGGGGTGCACGTGTGTGAGGGGTGCACGTGTGTGAGGGATGCACGTCTGTGGGTGAGCACGTGTGTGGGGGTGCACGTGTTTGAGGGGAGCACGTGTGTGAGGGGTGCACGTGTGTGAGGGGTGCATGCAATGCTCCTGTATGCACATCTGTGGGTGTGCACGTGTGTGAGGGGTGCACGTGTGTGGGTGTGCACGTGAGGGGTGCACGTGTGTGGGTGAGCACATGTGTGGGGGGTGCACGTGAGGGGAGCACGTGTGTGAGGGGAGCACGTGTGTGAGGGGAGCACGTGTGTGAGGGGTGCACGTGTGTGGGTGAGCACATGTGTGGGGGGTGCACGTGTGTGAGGGGTGCACGTGTGTGGGTGTGCACGTGTGTGAGGGGTGCACGTGTGTGAGGGGTGCACGTGTGTGAGGGGTGCACGTGTGTGAGGGGTGCATGCAATGCTCCTGTATGCACATCTGTGGGTGTGCACGTGTGTGAGGGGTGCACATGTGTGAGGGGTGCGTGTGTGAGGGGAGCACGTGTGTGAGGGGTGCATGCAATGCTCCTGTATGCACATCTGTGGGTGTGCACGTGTGTGAGGGGAGCACGTGTGTGAGGGGTGCATGTGTGTGAGGGGTGCACGTGTGTGAGGCATGCATGTGTGTGAGGGGTGCATGTGTGTGAGGGGTGCATGCAATGCTTCTGTATGCACATCTGTGGGTGAGCACGTGTGTGAGGGGTGCACGCAATGCTCCTGTATGCACATCTGTGGGTGAGCACGTGTGTGAGGGGTGCACGTGTGTGAGGGTGCACGTGTGTGAGGAGAGCACGTGTGTGAGGGATGCACGTGTGTGAGGGGAGCACATGTGTGAGGGGTGCACGTGTGTGAGGAGAGCACGTGTGTGAGGGTTGCACGTGTGTGAGGGGAGCACGTCTGTGAGGGGTGCATGTGTGTGAGGGATGAATGTGTGTGAGAGGAGCACGTCTGTGAGGGGTGCATGCAATGCTCCTGTATGCACATCTGTGGGTGAGCACGTGTGTGAGGGGTGCACGTGTCTAAGGGGTGCATGCACACACACCTGTATGCATGTGTGTGAGTGGTGCACGTGTGTGAGGGGTGCATGCACACGCACCTGTGTGTGCATGTGGATGTTGCCGTGTGCACGTGTGCACACCAAGTGTCCGTGAGTGCACGGGAACAGCCGTTTAGAAGTGCCTTAATCTTCCTGAGCACAATAGTAGCTCACCTCTGCAAGGAGGCTGAAAATTCTCATTATGAGTCTCATAAATACGTGGCCACGTTGATGGGTTTGTCTTATTTATCCCTTACCCTATAATAACTTGGAAGGCACAGCCAATATTTCCCTTATATCCTGGGACAGCCCCAGTTCATGGCTCCCGACTACTGCAGCTGCCTCCTGGGAACCCCAGGGGGGCCAACTCAGGCCCACCCCCGCCTGTGTGACTCAAACCCCCCAGCCAAGTGCCTGTGGGAGGACATTTTAGTGGGTGGGGAAGCTTCTGAAAAATCACTTTACTCTAACTAATATTTGTAATTAACACATCAAGTAAAACTAAAAGCTTTTGCCTTGCCGTTGTTGCCTTTTGGTGGGTGACCTCAAAAAGTCATCCATCTCACACTGACTCTATCACATCCCAACTCTAGCCCCAAATCCTAATAAACACACCAGTTAAGAATGCACGGCACATTTTTACAAGCCTCACAATTTTCTGATTAGATGCACAGAAATGTCCCAAATATTTCTGAAATATTTTATTTGAAAACCAATGTCACCACCACTTTTAAGCCATAGGCATACTAAAATCTGGACTAGCGTCTAAGCAAGTGGCAGCTTTTGAGCTCCGCACACTCAACGTGACCATCCACAAATCTATGATGAATTATTAACCACACCAGGCTAGCCCACTGCCTGGCCTTCTCTGCTGAAAGTCAGCAGCTGTATCCTGCCTGAAAAACACCAGCATTCTTGTGTTCATAAAACCCGCTGGTTCCAGTGCAGCTACCCAGAGGGAAGCCTTGGGTGTGGGCAGCGACAGGGGTGTGGGTGCCACCGTGGGGTCCCCCAGAAGGAAACCAGGGGAGCACAGAACTAAATGGTCACCCATGACAATGAATCATGATCTGGTGGAAAGAAATCAAAGCGCTTTTATTTGGAGATGACATTGGCTGCCTGCCCCTCCCTCTCCACCCCCCGCTTTCCTCCTGACCCACCCACCCCAGCTCTTTTCCCGGGCCTGGGAAGGGCACATGGAGGGCAGAAAGGGCTTCCCTAAAGAAAACACAGAAATACACTTTATGAAACAAAATAAACTTTAAAAAAAGGCGCTTAGCAAAAATGTAGTGAGAAGTGTTTTTTCCTTTCCAGTCTTTCATTTTCACTCAGCATTTCCATAAACACATTCTTGGGTCCAAATGCTGAGAAACTGTTTCTCTAAATACTCGAGGAGCGCTGAATGGAGCAGGAAATGATGGAGAGAGAAAGGAATGCCACTGATTCCAGACGGATGGGACCAGCTGGGGAATTCAGGAAGCCGTACGGAGGTCCCGGAGACAACTGCTCACGCCTCTGAGGGGCCGATCGCTCAGGATCCCCCAGCAGCAGCGAGAGAACCAGCAGGGCCCCCCTCCTCTCTCCAGCCAGGCGTCGATCAGGGCCCCTCCCTCCCCTCTCCAGCCAGGCGTCGATCAGGACCCCCCCTTCTCTCCAGCCAGGCGTCGATCAGGGCCCCTCCCTCTCTCCAGCCAGGCGTCGATCAGGACCCCCCCTCCCCTCTCCAGCCTGGCGTCGATCAGGGCCCTCCCTCCCCTCTCCAGCCTGGCGTCGATCAGGGCCCCTCCCTCTCTCCAGCCAGATGTCGATCAGGGCCCCTCCCTCTCTCCAGCCAGATGTCGATCAGGACCCCCCCTTCTCTCCAGCCAGATGTCGATCAGGGCCCCCCCTCCCCTCTCCAGCCTGGCGTCGATCAGGGCCCCCCCTCCCCTCTCCAGCCAGATGTCGATCAGGGCCCCCCCTCCCCTCTCCAGCCAGGCGTCGATCAGGGCCCTCCCTCCCCTCTCCAGCCTGGCGTCGATCAGGACCCCCCCTTCTCTCCAGCCAGGCGTCGATCAGGACCCCCCCTTCTCTCCAGCCAGATGTCGATCAGGGCCCCCCCTCCCCTCTCCAGCCAGGCGTCGATCAGGGCCCCCCCTCCCCTCTCCAGCCTGGCGTCGATCAGGGCCCCTGCTCCCCTCTCCAGCCAGGTGTTGATCAGGACCCCCCCTTCTCTCCAGCCAGATGTCGATCAGGGCCCTCCCTCCCCTCTCCAGCCAGGCGTCGATCAGGGCCCCCCCTCCCCTCTCCAGCCTGGCGTCGATCAGGGCCCCTCCCTCTCTCCAGCCAGGCGTCCATCAGGGCCCCCCCTCCTCTCTCCAGCCAGATGTCGGTCAGGGCCCCACCTCCTCTCTCCAGCCAGGCGTCGATGCCGTTCGAGGGGTCTGGACCAACGAGCCCTGGTGGAGAACAATCCCCACAGAGAAACTCCGTGTGACCCTGCCCCACAGATAACACGGAAAGGGACTTTTCATGGTCAGAACCTACTGATCTAGAAGTGATCAAACACTCTCCTCTCCTGACTTCCTGTCACCAGGCACGGGTGAGGAGGAACACCAGCAATTTCTTACTAATTACGGCTCAGGCACCAATGTTTGTCCACTGTTTTCTTCTCACACAGATCTAAGAGGATCAAGTTGATTCCCAGAGTAACATCTGTCTCATTTGAATTCCAGTGTGCTTCCCCGAGTGGCACAGCCGAGCTAGTCTTGGGCTCTGGAACAGTCCAAAGACTGGGGACTCCCCTGTAACACGCAGCCACCTAAGAGAACAGGTCAGCGACAAGCAGGGGGAAAGCTATTAGGAAAAAGAACAAGTTGTGGGCCTAAAAACAAGACGTTTCTTATACAAATACAAAATACTAGAAAATTGCACAGCAGTTGCCAAAAAAGATCCCAAGTTGTGGAAAGTAGAAAGGCAGGTGCATCCCAGCACTGCGGCCGGGGGCAGGAGGCCACCCGCGGGGCATCCGGACCCTGGTGCCCCAAACACATCCCGCTGAGCCTCCTGGGACCAGGCCCCTGAGAGCCACGGGGCTGTCTGGAGAGTGTCCCCAGCCTCAGCCATGTGGGGTAGAATAAAAATGATTAAGAACTGCTTGAGAAGTTTTAAACTGCATGCACCCTACTCAGCACAGATTGGCCCGTTTCTTCTGCCACGGATCTCGGCTAAAGGAAAAGCCAACAGTAGCCCACCGGAGCCTCCCTTACCTCCACCCAACACTGCACATCAAGCCGTGCAACCCTGCCCCATACGGTCCCAGGGTCATGGGTGTGCATACGTGTGCATGTGCGCAAGCATGTCACAAGAGGAGACCTCCGAGGAACATAAGGATGCGGACTCCTCCCTCAGCCTGAACCTCTGCCTCTCGGGCACAGCTCGACCTTCGACCTTCGGCTTCCCCCGGGAAAGACTTTGAACGCTTCACTCCTCTGTAGCCCTGAGGACGCGGGCGGCCAGACCAGTCCCTGAGTGCAGCACCATGGCCGTGTGAGTTTATGGCCCATCGCGCTAGCCCTGTACAGTGAATGAGATACTAGTTGTTTACAGCTGTGAGCATGCACAGCCCCCCACACGCTCAGGAAGGAGCTTCTCGGAATCTCTCTCCTGCTTCGCACCATGCAGCCGGGCTAGCAGGTTTGTGGGCCGAGTGCAGGAGCCTGCTCCCACTGTCACTGCAGGTGACTGGCTGAGGGGCACACAGGGCCCAGAGGCTCCTACCTCTAGCCACCGCCCTTAACTAATGAAGATTCCAGTCCATGGGGCCCACCGCAAATCCCAGAATCTCAGCAGTCAGTCTTGGACATTAGTTGTTGGGGAGGGAGAGGATCTGGGAGGCCAGGCGTCCCTTCCAGGCTGCGCAGCCGGCCACAGCGGCAGAGCTTCCCCAAGCTGCTCCAGCCTCCAGGGCCCCTTGGCGGTCAGCCCCACCCTCGGCCAGCAAGGCTTCCTGAGAAGGCTGAGCTTGGCACCTACAGACTGGGGGGGATCTGGAATTCCCCAGAAAAGCCCTCATCCCAAAGGCCATGGGAAAACCAGCCCTGTTGGAGCATCCCACCCTGACCTCGGAGGAGAGTCCGGCATGGCCAGTCCCCTGGGCTCTGCATGCAGATGGTTTTCCCAGAACCGGTTCCTCTTCCTGAATCTCTGCTAATGGCCCTGTCCACCAGTCTGACCCCAGCCTTGGAAACCCCCATGCAGCCTGGGCCAGAATGAAGTAGGCAACCAGAGGCTCAGGGCGCTTGGGGCCGAACCACCCCCAGCTCCACCACCTCCTTCCTGCCCCCGAGCCGTGCCTTCCCCCGCTGGGTGGGCTTGCTCTGCATCTGGGAGCACCTGGGCCCGGGGGTGCAGGCGGGTTCGCCCCTGCCCATTGGAGAGAAATGTTCTGACATGGAAGCAGAGGGCACAGCATTCAGGAGAACCAGTGGGGCCTCCACACAGGGGGACGCAGCTAGGAAGGGGGTCTCCGGCCGGTCGGCCCCGAGTGAGGGACGCAGCTAGGAAGGGGTCTCCGGCAGGTCGGCCCCGAGTGAGGGACGCAGCTAGGAAGGGGGTCTCCGGCAGGTCGGCCCCGAGTGAGGGACGCAGCTAGGAAGGGGGTCTCCGGCCGGTCGGCCCCGAGTGAGGGACGCAGCTAGGACGGGGGTCTCCGGCAGGTCGGCCCCAGCCCTGACTCCAGGCCTGTGCATCTCACTGCTGCCCAAAGCAAGGACCACTGGCTGCCATGACAGCTACCACAGTGCTGAGCAGGCCCAGCCAACACTGCATGAGAAAGGGCTCTAGGAAGGAAAAGGCCGCGGCAGCACCCAGCCTCCTTTCTGAGGAAGCAATTCCACAAGCCACAAAAGCGCCTGGGCTGTGGTCATCAGAGTCCACCACAAGACAACCTTCCTGGGTCCCTACACCCTGGACACACCTTCGGTGCGCACCCGGCATGGAGACGCTCCTGCTGCCGGCGTGGCTTTGGGGACAGCACTTTGCTCCTGGAGCCTCAGAGGAGGGGGGCAGGAAACATGTGTCCTGCACAGTCACCACCGGACGCCGAGGTGGCCGCCCCAGCAGGGGCCATGGGCTGAGGCTGGTCCTCAGGCTCCCAGAGCAATGGCTGCTCTGGGGAAGAGAAAACACAGAAGTAACAAGATCAAGGCAAACTAGCTGCTCCAGCACCTCGAGGGTTTGGAACCAAAACAAGAAATCTCCAGAGCTGAAAAGAAGAGTGAAACCTTTTCCTTCAGAAGGAACACAGCTAAAGAGAAGATTTAGGGGTGCACGCGAGGGCCCTCAGGTACTCTGTGCAGCCCCTCAAAGCAGGGAAAAGGCCAGGAATGAAACCTAACGCAGAAATGGGAACTGGCTCCAACGCCACACGAACAGCCGGCCTGGGTCTATCGCGCCCAATTCAGACCCGGGCTGCAGCTTGGAGATGATGAAGTCCAAAAACCAAGCTCCAGGAAGACACAACAACAATCACCCCTAAGCTTTGTCAGGCATCCCAGAGAATCCTCCGTCCTACCCTGGGCACGCCATGAGCACCAGGCAGGGAGGGTGGCTCTCAGCAAGGGACTGAGGACTCTGGCCCATCCTGGGGCAAGGGAGGCACCCACGGGGTGGGCCATGCAGGGCTGGGAGCCACGACCCCCATGCAGGTCCTAAGTGGACATCTGTCTGGTCGGTGGTCAGAAAAAGGATCCCCACGGTGTCTAGGAAAGACTCAGACCTCTTACCAACCTCTGGAATTTTATCCTATGGGCAGTCAGGGCCAAGACAGATGATTCTTTACAGGTTGGAAATTATTCGGATAACATAAAAGAAACAATGTAAAGAGGAAAGAACAGGTGCAGGAGTCGTTCCTCGATCAATTCCAGGTCAAGGCACCGGTTTCGGTCCCCAGTGCGGCTCCTGTCTCCTGACCCAGCCCCCCAGAAGCCCGGCACGGTGTCTCTCAGGACCCAGGACACGCAGGTCAGCGCTGCAGCCGTTACTGGCTGTGTTGTGATACCAGCAGGGCACTGACTATCCCCAGAAGGAACAAAACTGAGCCTTAAATTTGGGTGATTGTTCCAAATGTGGGATTCAAGCTTATTTGAAAACGAAAACTAAGAATGCCAAATTTCAGGGTGGCTAGAGCTACAGCCCCAGGAATCCAGCCCTGTCTGCAGAAACACACCTAATATTTTCAGACACTCATAGAACAAGGAACTACTATTTTTGAGAAAATACTCACAGAAAAACAAAATCTCCCAGACACTCTGATGCCGTTTGACCAATAACCCATGGGGAAATTCACTTCCGGGGATCCAGGCCCGACGAGGGGGTTCCCGGGCACCTCGGTGACTCTGAAACTCGTATCTACAGCAAAGCTTGAACGTTTGTAACTGTTCACTTTGGACTCTGCGTCACACCCAGAGAGACCCTGAGCCATCTGTCGCAGGTGACGTAACCCTCAGTTCCCCTTCACCTGTGCCAGAGCCTCCCAGACACAAAGGCTGGAGCCCCAAAACCTGTCAGGGGCCTGTCAGGGGCTGGGGCCTCTCAGGGGCCGGCCACAACTCACTCCGCCTGTCACTGCTGGACGCCCGCTGCGGCCTGACGGAGCCACTCCTTCACCTGTCCACACGCATTTCCCACACAGCACATTGTCTTGAATGAAGGCAAGTTATTTTCTTTCTCGGCCTTGGTGTCCTCCACAGCCGACACTGTTCTTGCAATCTGTGAAGGGATGATTTCTAAGCTCCGCCTTTGTTCTTCACTCACTCACCCACCGTGTACATAGTTGCACATTGATGCATAATAGACATATACTTGCTGCTACGGAAGGCCTTGTATTCCTGTCTCTCTTCCTACCACAGCACTCCTGCCATCCCACAGGTAATCCAATTAGCAGGCTGTGTGGGTCTTATCCCTGATCTGCGCACACTCATCTGATCTGTGTTTATCATTCTTCTAGGGGGTGGTGTTGGGTGCTCTCATTTTGCTTCTTTTGAATCTTATGCCGTGGAACTTCCTGCGAGTCATGTGGTTTGGCCTGGGCTTAATATGTTCCTTGAAAGCCACAGAGCAGCCCACGTGTGGATGCACATGACATAATCACCGTTTCAGTTGGCGATTACTCATTGGGCTGTTCTTGCATTGCTATAAAGAAACACCTGAGACTGGGTAATTCAAAATAAACGAGGTTTATTGGTCACGGTGCTGCAAGCCGTACAGGAAGTATGGAGGCATCTGCTTCTGGGGAGGCCTCGGGAAGCTTCCAGTCATGGCAGAAGGTGAAGGGGGAGCAGGCGTCTCACACAGCGAGAGCGGGGGCAAGAGCGCGAGGTGGGAGGTGTGCCACCGGATCTCACGAGAACTCACTCACTATTGTGAGAACAGCACCAAGGGGATGGCGCTGAGCTGTTCATATAAATCCACCCCCAAGATCCAGTCGCTTCCCACCAGGCCCCACTTCCAACGACGGGGTGACAGTTCGACAGGAGATTGGTGGGGAGACCCCAACTCCTCAACATTGCTTCTACTGTTTGCTATTTGCTCACTCAGCCACTGGCCACAGGTGCTGCTGCAGTAGACACGTCTGTTCATTGCCTTCACCTACGGTTCAAAGCTAGAAGCTCTGGTTGCACGGCAAGCCCCTCCTTTCCTGCGTGAACACAGACCCCTGCTCTGACCCACGGCTGCGTAAGACGAGATGTGCTCAGTGAGCTGCCTCCCCGACCCCCACCACAGTTCCACAACAGCTGTCCAACCTCGCACCCTCCAGAGGTACCGGCACCTGCTGTCCAACCTCGCACCCTCCAGAGGTACCGGCACCTGCTGTCCAACCTCGCACCCTCCAGAGGTACCGGCACCTGCTGTCCAACCTCGCACCCTCCAGAGGTACCGGCACCTGCTGTCCAACCTCACACCCTCCAGAGGTTCCGGCACCTGCTGTCCAACCTCACACCCTCCAGAGGTACTGGCACCTGCGGGGCGTGACACCACATCCCCACGGGACCCCGTGCGGCCCCTTCTGTCAACCCATCGGCCAGAGGCCCATCCGCACGTCCCACTGGCCCCTCCAGCTAACTTATCTGGGCCCCTCAAAGGCCAGGCTGTGCATCTCATAACACCAGCCCAACCCAAATGATTTCTTCCCTTCCTGAGACCTCACTCTCTCTTCAGGGGCAAGTTCAAAGCTACCCCTCCCAGACCCCCTCCAAGATGACAGCCAAAACCAAAGCCACCTCTCTCTTCAGGAGCAAGTTCAAAGGCATCCCTCCCAGACACCCAGATGACAGCCAAAACCAAAAACAAAAGCCACCTCTCCAGAGTGTGAGCTCTCCCAGATCTCAACACCCTCCTACTTATTAAAGTGTAGCTCTTTTTCAATTTATATATTTGCTTACATAGAAGTCCAGTTCATTACAGATGAACAGATAGCTTCAAATTCTGCTAGAATAATACCTCCCATCTATGAAGATCTGAGCAGGGGAAGTGCCTGGTACATCTAAGTCCCATTAATCTCTGCAAAAGAAGGCCTTGGCCTCCACTTTCACAAACCAAGAAACCAAGGCAGAGAGAGGTTAGGGGTCATCTAAAATCAAAGAATTGTCAAGAAACGTGGCCAGCACGCAGTCTCGGGTGTCTGATTCCAAGTGGGTTCGCTACGTCCACCTCTCCTCCGAGGGCCCCCAGGAGCTCTCCTCCTCACCAAGCCCCTCCCACCATCACTCAGCAGCCTTCACTTTCAAAACCTTAGCAGCCATCACTTTGCTTGTGGCTGTTTCCAGCCAATACGTCCATCTCCTTTCTAAACACATACACGTCTATGTTTAAAACATGACACACCACCTGCAAACACGGTGCCACAGCCTCAGGGAGACACTGTTCATCCACTCTGTGCCTGCGAGGTTCACACGCTCATTAGCTCCAAATGCCTCATTTGCTTCCATTAGCTCCAAAGAAGCAAGTCAAAGTGTTTTCCACCAATGCCAGATTCCCTTCCAGGAATGACGCCCCCAGGGCTGCCTCCGGGGTCCACACTCTGCCCACCAGTCTGGCACCCTGGCTGAGTCCACCTGCCAGGCACCATTTGCTCACATGCCTGAAGGCTGGATGGGTGGCTGTGGCCCTGCTTAAAGGATCACCTCTGCATCTCCAAACTGTCTTCCCAGCACACCCTGTGTCTTGGGCCTCCCAGGCCACTGTCCACCCACACAGACCAGCAGCCCCTTCCTTCCTTCCCTGCCTGAACACTGCCTGCCTTGTGTCCCTAAGGTCACCAACAAGTCTCTGTTCTCCAGCCCTCCATGATTCCCCCCATTCCAATCCAAGATCACAGAGAAGAAACAGCTCTCTAAACTGACAGGCAGGCTGCAGTGGTGAGCACCTGTGTCCCAGCTACTCAGGAAGTTGAAGCAGGAAGATCCCTTGAGTCCTGGAGTTGGAGAGTTGGAGACCAGCCTGGGCAACATAGTGAGGCCCAGTCTCAAAGAAAAAAAAATTAATGGACAATACTAAGTGGTGAGGAGAAGAACTCGGATCCCAGGAGCCCGTGGAGCTGGGGTGCTTGGGCCCAGATAAGTCCGTGTGTCTCCCTTTCTCCACCTCAGTGCCGTGGAGTTTCGAGAATTTAGATAAAATGAGATAATACATGGAAACGACGCCCTTGGCATCTGCATCCCGCCTCCACACCCACACACGCACAGGAAACCCACTCCCCTTCCCAGGCAAGGCCCGGGCCCCAGGCTGAACCTGCCCCTGCCGGAGCCCCTGCTGTTTCCCAGGTGCAGCCAAGCCCTGCACCTTCGTCCTCAGGGGTTAAAAATAGCACAGGCAGCTTAGCTGAGCTCGGTTAATAAAATATCCAAGTTAATTTTAGCATTAGGGGAATCTAGGATCTCTGATGCCAAGGCCCATGTGTGGCCACACAGCCCCTCCTTACACTGTCAGACAGACACGGGGAAAGCCACGGCGTGGCCAGTATCCCTCCCTCACATTCACAAAACACTTCTCTTACCTGAGTGAGCCCTAGCCCTGTGAAGACACTGTTGCTACTTTCTCTTATTAAACAGACCATCACCTAATTTGATGCCTGTAACAGCCCTGTGACCAGCGGCCTCCACCTCCCGTGAGGGAGTCCATCAGGCTGAGAGTGTCAGCTGCCACTTCTAGCAGAGCTGGGCCCGGAGCCCTGACCTTCTAGCCCAGGAGCTGGGGCCAGGGAGGCACAGTCCAGGGGACCCTCCAGGCACCCCACGTGTCATTCTCCCTATTCTCACCCGGTGCCACCTCCTCCTGCTTCAGGTGGGATTCTGTTTGTGATCAGGAGAGGGATAGCTGGGGCTGGAGGCCGGCAGCCCCTGGCTCTCACTGCCCCACAGGCCTGCAGGCACCAGCGGTTCAATGTTGGGCCAGACCGGCCGTGGGTCTTCTTCATGGACAAGCTCCAGCCTCACAGGAAGGGAGCAAGAGCCCAGCGGAGCCACAGGCACTGAGCCCAGAGGAGGAAGAAGGGAGCGACCAGAGAGCCACAGGAAGCCCCAGCGGGGAGCCCACGGCAGGCCCGGCCTCCCACGGACGGCATTCCCGGACGCTGACTGCCTCCAGCTCGACGGCAGGGTCACCGCGGTGCAAGAGCCTTTCCCACCCTGGACCGCGGGGCTGGCTTTTTCTTTTCTTTAACAGATTGAGAGAAACACCTTGTGTACTGCTCTTTATTGAACACATGTATCAAGATAAGGTGCGGCATTTAAAAACAAGCAGTAAGTATTGTGGAAACGGAAGACATCACCGCGAGGGGAGGAGGCACCGCACGCCTTGGGGGCGGGGGCCCCAAAACAACACCGTGGCCGTGGCGGAAGTGCCCTCCCTCTGGGTCCCTGACTCATGGAAAGTCAGAAGCACCGGCTTCCTCAAAGCAGCTATCACATAGGAAGTGTGGCTCAGTCATGCATGATACACAGACTCTACTGTGAAAGGTTAATGACTGTTTCCAAAGACACAGTGTTTAAGATGTTTAAGTGCACAGAAGGACATATCCAAAATGATTCCACAAAACTGAAATGCAGAAAGCCAGATTCTTCAAGACAAAGACTCCAAATTGTTACCATCAAAGCACCTCACTTCTACGTGGCGCTCTCCTCTTATTACCTCACCTGCAAGAGCTGGAAGGACAAAGGAAGAGGAAGGGGGAAAGGAGGAAGAGATTCTTTCCATTTTTCCCAATGTCAGCGTCTGAATGAGGCCACACACCACCACACACTTCAAAGCTATTTAAGAATTTAAATGGCCAATGCCCCTATACCTTAAAAAAAGCTCCCTATCCCCCCAAAAATGTGCTGGCTTTTTTTCTTAGTAAGAGTAGTAGCAGAATTGCTTATGGTATAACTTTAGGGACAACGCTTGTTCTGGGAGTGAGGAGGCAGGGTGTTAACTTAACCCTGAACAACACTGCCTTGTACGTTCCCACCGGATACAGTAGACAATAATTGCCTGCCTTTTGCAAACGGAAAAATGAGGTTATGAAGGGGAAGACACGGGCCCTGGGTCATGCAGCAAGTCACTGGCAGACTCATGGGCAAATCCGGCGCTCCTGGAGACAAGGCTCCGAGGTGAATGACAGCGAGGGGCCCTCAAATCAACCACAGGGGCACCATCTTGTCTGAGCCTTCAAGACCAGGGACTCAGGCAGGGCAAGTCAGAGCCAAGGTTGGCCAGGAATGTGGATTAAAGAAAGAGCCTGAGGGGCTCAGTGGCCCCCTGGCACCAGCGCCGCTCAGGGTCATCCTCCACTTCGCTTCTACAGATGGGCTTTCTGCTGGAGCCCCGGGGTATCAGGCCAGCAGCACAGTTACATGAGACTAACCCCAAACCAGCGCACCCACAGGTCACCCTCAGGGTCTCCAGCCCAGACTGCATCTCTGCTCAAATGCAGGAGGTGCCCTGTCTCCCCAGCTACTTGGGGCACAGATACCCCTCAGGCAGCCAGCCCTGCAGGTGACCTCTGGAGGGGAGAGGAAACGGGGACTTCTTGCTGGAGCCACATCCAGAGAGTCGGGCAGCTGGCATTTGGGCCTCTCTACCCGTCCTCACCGCTGCTGCCCCTGGGAGGGTCAAAGGTTCAGATGATATCCAGGCCCCACGTGGGATTAGCAGCCTAAGCCTCAGCTGAGCCAGGGTTTCACTGGCTTGTTTAAAGTGGAGCACAGAGCCTGACCAAGTGGTGGCATCTCCAAACCTCCTTCTCTCCGAGGGATCCTCCAGGGGTGCCTGACCCCCACGCCTGTCGGAAGTGGGGCCGAGTGCCCGCAGGCCGGTGAAGCTGCCTTCTGGGAGACTCAGGGTCTGAGTATCTGGTCTGAGACTCTGGTCTTCCCTCGCCCTCCTGTTCTACTTCTCATGCCTTCTGTAAAGTCCTGCCGTGGACTGAAGTGTAGCCCTTCCTGGAGTACACAGCGAGCATGCTGTGCCGGCTGTGGGCCCCCCACCCGCGAGCTGCAAAGCCCCAGGCTGCCTCTGCCTGTTGCCTGGAGACCTGGCACTGCCCCACAGGGGCACCCACCTCCAGCCCTCCTGCCCCCGTGACTGAGGAAGCCCAGTGCTTCTCACACTCCTCAGACTCACTGGCTGAGCCAAGCAGCCTTGGCTGAAGGAAAGAGCAGCAAACTGACCCCCACGGGCGGCGACCTTTCCCCACCCAGGCAAGGCGACCTCAGACACTTCAGGGAGCGCCAACTCTGGGCTTTCTTGTATGAAAGTGACAGCGGATTTAAACCACATTAACAAAAGAAATCCCTCCTCTCTGGACTACTCAAAGCGGAAGTGCTGCCACATCCTAGCTGCAGCGCTTCTGGGCCAAATATCAAGACAGTGTCTCAGCGATGATCCGCAAACCAAAATAAAGCCGACAGGAAACAGCCCGCTGGTTTAGGGGAGCTGGAATGCCTCCGGCAGCATCAAATGTCATCAACAACTGACACTCAGCCCGTTCCCGGAGGCCTCTTCACACGGGAAGAGGCCGGCTGCGAAGTGCGGCTCAGCGGGGGAGAAGGACCGTGGGGACCGCGACACTGCAGGCCCTGGAAGCCTCTCCAGCCTGAACCGCGCTGTGGTCCAGCACACTCATGGCATGAATATGGAACAGTCACTCCAGGAAACGGTCTTGCTCTGGGGGAGGGGGAGGACTTCCACATCACTCTCCCAGGATAAAACAACCAGGGAAAAGCAGATCCCTCCAGATAAACCAGAAGTCCAGACACAGCCTCCTCTCCGGAAACGCCTCCCGGAGCCCACTTCAGAAGCTGCTGAAGCCCAGAGAAAAACCGCAGCCTCGCAGGCCCTGGCCGCCACCAGCTCGCCCGCCACTTCTCAGTGGAAGGGGACTTGGTGCCGATGGGTCCGGGGTCTCCCCGCCCCGCGGGAGCCCTCAGCCAGAACGCCCCACCAGCACACACGCACACATGCACACACACAAACGTGTGCACACATGCACACACACAAACGCGCGCACACACACGCACCCACACACAAATACACACGCGCGCACACATGCATCCACACACAAATACGCACCCACACATGCACCCACAAACGCACGCGCACACACACCCACCCACACATGGACACACAAACACAAGCACACACAAACACGCGCGCACACAGGCACAGACGCGCGCGCACAGCAGCAGCAGCGCGCCCGGGCCTCACGCCCCTGGGGAGAGGCGTGAAGGAGCCTCCACATTCCCCGGAAAGGAAGTTTCTGGGCGCAGCGGAGAAAGGGAGATGCCGAGACCCCGACGTCAGTGGATTTGACACCTGAAGTGCAGGCGCCCAGACAGCCTCAGGCGCGCGCACTCCTGCAAACACGCGGGGCACACGCTCGGGCGCACACGCGGGGGCGCACACGCGGACAGACGTCCCTCGGCGCAGGGACCCCACCTCCTCCGCCGCTACCAGGGACCGGGGCCGCTCCGGGCGCAGAGGAGGCGCAGGGAGCCGCGTTCCCCCGGAGCCGACTCGACCCAGCCCGAGCCCCGGGGAGGCGGGGAGGTGGGGAGGGGCCGCGGAGCCGGACCAGCCGTTCTCCGGGGAGCGCGCCGCGCCTGGAGGGCGTCTCCGCCGGGGTCCCCAGCAAGGATCTGGGGAGGGGAGGCGGGCGCGGGAGAGGACAGGGTCGGGCCGGGGGGTCGGACGCGTCGCTGCCGGCGGACACTCACCGATCTTGATCTTCACGCTCTGGAAGACCCGGAGCCCCTCGTCCTCCACCGCCATGCTGCGCGTCCGCGCCCGCCGAGCCTCGCCCCAAGCGCGCGCCGAGCCCGGGCAGCTCAGGCCGAGCAGGAGGAGCGGCGGCGCCGGAGCCACGAGCGCGGCCGAGGGTCCGCCCGCCTGCAGGACCGCCAGTTGGCCGAGGGCGAGGGCGGGGACCGGGAGGCTCCGCCCGCGGCCCGGCCCCTGCTCCCAACTGGCCCGGGCCCTGCAGGGGCGGGGTTGGCAGGGACGGCGCTGGCGGGTGGCGGAGACCCGGGGGGCGCAGGGATCGGCTTCCCCCGAGGCCTCGGCCCCCGGTCCCGCCCCGCGGATTGGCCGCTGAGCGGAAGGGACCCCCGCGGGCTGCCTGGCGGAAGAGACGAAGGGAGGTCGCCGGCGCGGCCCGGGCCCGCTGAGCGAGGCTGAGCGATTCACTCGCGGACGAACTTTGCAAAGAGAAGTTCACGTACAACGATCTGGCAGGGGAGGAATCCCGCGCCCAGCCCCAGCTCCTGAGATGCGATCCGAAGGCACCTGCTGCAGACGCACGAGGGAGGCGGGGACACATACACGCACACACAGCCCCCCACCCCAGACCTCCGGCATGGGCAGGCCCCCTCCTCCCCCTGCAGACCCCGACATGGGCAGGTCCCCACCCTAGTCCCCCTGCAGACCCGGGCATGAGCAGGTCCCCCCCCCAGTCCCCCTGCAGACCCCGGCATGGGCAGGTCCCCCCAGTCCCCCTGCAGACCCCGGCATGGGCAGGTCTCCCCCATAGTTCCCCTGCAGACCCCGGCATGGGCAGGTCTCCCCACCCCAGTACCCCTGCACACCCCGGCATGGGCAGTCTCCCCACCCCAGTACCCCTGCACACCCCAGCATGGGCAGGTCTCCCCCATAGTTCCCCTGCACACCCCGGCATGGGCAGGTCTCCCCACCCCAGTCCCCCTGCACACCCCAGCATGGGCAGGTCTCCCCCATAGTTCCCCTGCAGACCCCGGCATGGGCAGGTCTCCCCACCCCAGTACCCCTGCACACCCCAGCATGGGCAGGTCTCCCCCATAGTTCCCCTGCACACCCCGGCATGGGCAGGTCTCCCCACCCCAGTCCCCCTGCACACCCCAGCATGGGCAGGTCTCCCCCATAGTTCCCCTGCAGACCCCGGCATGGGCAGGTCTCCCCACCCCAGTACCCCTGCACACCCCAGCATGGGCAGGTCTCCCCCATAGTTCCCCTGCACACCCCGGCATGGGCAGGTCTCCCCACCCCAGTCCCCCTGCACACCCCAGCATGGGCAGGTCTCCCCCATAGTTCCCCTGCACACCCCGGCATGGGCAGGTCTCCCCCATAGTTCCCCTGCACACCCCGGCATGGGCAGGTCTCCCCACCCCAGTACCCCTGCACACCCCAGCATGGGCAGGTCTCCCCCATAGTTCCCCTGCACACCCCGGCATGGGCAGGTCTCCCCACCCCAGTCCCCCTGCACACCCCAGCATGGGCAGGTCTCCCCCATAGTTCCCCTGCACACCCCGGCATGGGCAGGTCCCACCCTTACCTCCCTTTCTTCTGTCTCAAGGTCTCCTCCTCCCTGACCTCCTCTCTGAGGAGTATGTTTGTGTGTGTTCATGTAGGTGTGTGTATGAACTGAGACTCTACACTCCCTCCTCTATGTTGCAAAACTTCATTGCACCCAGCACCACACACACACCCTACACATATATACACATATACATGTACCACACATACACTACATATACATATACATACACATAGACACCACACACAGACACACCACACACATACTACACACATGTGTACACACATACATATACACATACATATACACACACCCTACATACATACACCACACATACACACACCACATATACACATATACACATGAACACATATGTTCATATACACACAGACAGCACACACATATACTACCCATACACATGCACAGACATACACACACACTAAACATACATACACACACCTACGTGAACATACACAAACACACACACTGCATAGAGAGGAACAGGAGCTTCATGAAGATAGAGGCCTGTTTTTTTCCACTGCTTACCTTCACTTCCTAAAAAGCAGTTCCACGCGTTGAAAGAATGAATGGCCTTTCTTCCCCTGACTGCTGGGAGCCTGCAGCCACAGGGGCCTCTCTCGTCCTCAGCCATTGCAAGCCTGGTGCTCACCGGGGCAGAACAGGAGGTTAAGGCGGCACCCCTGGTTCCAACCCAGAGCCTCTGCGTCTAGCGCTGGCCCTGGGTGGCGTCTGCAGTGGGTGCTGTGGACGCCATCCACACCCCTGCTTTACGACGGAGACTATGCTTCCGTTTGGGGCCACTGGAAGCAAGCCGGCTCCTGTGTTTCTCCCAGGACCAGTGGAGTCCTCTGTGGCAGCCCAGCCACAAAGCTGCTTCTCTGCCATCCCTCCACCCTCACAGGCCTGCTGATAAACTCAACGCAGATCTCGCTTTGGTGTTTGTTTCCAGGCGACAGCTGGGGTCAGGAGTGAATCTCCAGACTGCAGCAGTGGCAGCCGGGTCGGGAGCCCCTTGGAAGGAAATGCACTGGCAGCAGCAGGATCTCGGGTGCTGGAGAGTTTGGGAAAGTCACAGATACATGGACTATGGAATCAGGTGGCTCGTGTTGAGGGCAAGATAATGAAAAGATCACCACCTGAAACAAAAGGGTGGCACATTAACGGGCCTCCTCAGTGCCACGTAAGACACTCATCTCCTGTGACCAGAGGAAAACCAAAAAACTGGATCAGGGCCAGGACTTAACCGTGTAGAAGGCAGAGCTCCAGAGAAGGCCAGGTGCTCGGCCTCAGAAGGTGTTGTTCCAGGGCTGGGTGCTCGGCCATGGAAGGTGCTGTTCCAGGGCAGGTGCTCAGCCACGGAAGGTGCTGTTCCAGGGCTGGGTGCTCGGCCATGGAAGGTGCTGTTCCAGGTTCGGGTGCTCGGCCTCGGAAGGTGCTGTTCCAGGGCTGGGTGCTCGCTCGGCCATGGAAGGTGCTGTTCCAGGTTCGGGTGCTCGGCCTCGGAAGGTGCTGTTCCAGGTTCGGGTGCTCGGCCTCGGAAGGTGCTGTTCCAGGGCTGGGTGCTCGCTCGGCCATGGAAGGTGCTGTTCCAGGTTCGGGAGCTCGGCCTCGGAAGGTGCTGTTCCAGGGCTGGGTGCTCGGCCTCGGAAGGTGCTATTCCAAGCTCTGGACCCTGACTGGGAAGAAGAGAGGCCCTGAGGCTTGCGATGGGGCCATCTGAATGAATGCACTCAAAAATCTTGAATCCCAGATTCCTGTAAATCTGCTGGGCCTGAAGAGGTGTCACATTTCTGTCTGTTAAGGACAAATGCTGTTTCTGTGCTTGAAGACATTGCAGAGACCTCTGCAAGGCGACACGCCTGCCACCCACCTCCAGCTCAGCTCCTCCAGGTCAGCATCATCAAGCTGGAGAAGTGCTGAGGCTAAAAACTGAGGAAGAGACAGTTGGCCAAGGAGCTTCAGGACCAAAATGCATGCACCAGCATGAGCCAGGGGTAAATGCAGAACTAGATCCAAAGAACGTTGGATTCAGGGGAGGCACAATGTAGAGTTAGATGTTAGAATTCATTGACATGGGCGCATTCAATCATGACACGGGG
Organism: Gorilla gorilla gorilla; assembly: GCF_029281585.2. Lineage (NCBI taxonomy): Eukaryota > Metazoa > Chordata > Mammalia > Primates > Hominidae > Gorilla > Gorilla gorilla. Next base: position 128,973,541 of record NC_073238.2, read on the forward strand.
TTTAGCCCCTGGGAGGTGCTCCGTGCTGCTAGGGTGGCCTTTTCAACTTGTAAAATAAAGCAATGTCCCACATTAAGCAGCTGTCTGTCAGGATTGGAAAAGGCACTCCTGGGGTCCAGGCTCACTGCACTGGCTGGTGGCCCAGGCCCAGAGGTCAGCAGGGCTGGAGCAGGGCTTCTCTGGTGCTCCTGCTGGCGGCTGAGGTGCACAGTCACCCTCACCTCCCGGCAAATGAGCACTCCTCTCCCAGTCATGATGGAGAAAACATGCATCTCCCTGACTCACTCCTTAACCCAGCCACAAACTTCACTGGGTTAGCCTCGGTCCATTTCACTCCTACATCTCGAAACTGTGGTCGTCTTTATGATACCACAAGAACTTGGGGGGTGGACAGTCCCAGAGAAAAAGTTTGTGCTGCACAAATGGATGCTGGGCATGACCAGAGTGCCCCACAGACGGTCGACTCAGACCCCACGTGCATCTCTCCCCAGTCGGTCCCTAAAACCCACCCTCAGTGCTTATACAGGCACATCGGAGCAAGGTATCTGTATGTGGGGCCCCCGGCCCTCTGAGAAGCACAGGGGCTGAGCATACATCCAAGGCTCCCGCAACAAAACACAGCCCCACAGAGCTGCCCAAGCACTGGCCTTCTCACATTTGTGTTCTAAATGAAGGATTTGGTCATTCGTTTTCTAAATTAGAAAGTTGTCCCTTAGAGCTGTGATAATAAGAGCCAGGAAATAAAATATTGAGAGATGAAAGGAACAGATGATGACCCAATAGAAAACCTCTATAATTTCTTCTTTCAATGACCTTGGTGTTACACTTTGCTCTCTTTGATACACTCTTCTGTTCACGTATCAATCCATTGACAAGTGGACATTCATTCATTTCCAAAATAGCATTATTAGATCATGTCTGAACAATCTACTTTCAAAGGACTTGAAGCCACATAAATGACCAGTACACAACGGAATAATTTTTGGAGGGTTCAAAGTAAGAACTGAAGGAAGAATGCCGGAATCAGGCATCTGAACCTGAAAGAGCCCATCCTGCCAGGTGCATCCCAAGGGGCTCACTGGGCCTGAATTCAAAATGGAGGCAGGTGACCTTTTGCTGACTAGAGGTCACATGCCAGCTCTGCGTTCCCGGAAGTGCTGGAACTTTCACAGCTGTCTGTTCATGCTGCTGGAATCAACCAAGGCCAGAAAATCCCAATTTGCCCTCTGGACCAAACCAATAGACTGCTACGAGGCTCTACCAAACAGAACGAAGCAAGTCTGCCTCCCTTATCTGCATAAAGGCCAGAATGAGATCCTGGGCAGGAATTCCCTTGTGGAAGACAATCCCATGTTTCTTCTCTGGAATGCACCTTTGTTTTGTTCCAAAGGCAGCATCTCCCAGTTTGCAAACTGCTTGCTGGAATAATGTCTCTTTCCCTTTTTTTTTTTTTTTTTTTTTGAGATGGAGTTTCGCTCTTGTTGCCCAGGCTGGAGTGCAATGGCACAATCTCGGCGCTCACCGCAACCTCCGCCTCCCAGGTTCAAGCAATTCTCCTGCCTCAGCCTCCCGAGTAGCTGGGATTACAGGCATGCACCACTATGCCTGGCTAATTTTGTATTTTTAGTAGAGACGGGGTTTCTCCATGTTGAGGATGGTCTCGAACTCCTGACTTCAGGTGATCCGCCCGCCTCGGCCTCCCAAAGTGCTGGGGTTACAGGCGTGAGCCACCGCGCCCGGCCCATCTCTTTCCTTTTAAAAGAAATTTTTTAGTGGATTTGTTGACACATGTAAGGTGAGAACAGCTGAACGTAAAGCTCCACACTGAGCTTTCGGATAGCCAAGGTGAAAAGGGAAATATGGAAATATGAATCTTACACAAGTCACATTATCTAATAAAAGGAAGCGTGTCAGACTTTCAGGAAAGACGGTACTTTAGCCCACAAGGCAATACAAGAAATTTTTTACGGAATTCTTTTCAAAAGGAATATTGGACAAGTTAGGGGAGGGTGTTTTTAATCTCAAATGACACTCACTACAGGGTCTAGAACATGGTAAATGCTCAATGAATGTTTGTTGAATGAATGTAGTAAAAATATAACATTAAATGATAACTCTCACATAAAATTTATGTAGGCACTTAGAAGTCAAAGAAAGTAGCTTTCTAGTGACCTGATGAGCTGCGAGAGAACACATTTGGAGAATCTAGAGAGATGAATAAATAGCCACCGAAGAGTCTTTCTCAAACATTCGTTGAGCCACACAACTGAGAGAAGCAGACAGGTCCACTCCAAGATTCCTGTGGATGCCGAGGCCTGGTGGTCTGTGTTGTTGATGGACAGGAGACCCAATGCTGTGCTGGGTTTATCAACTACAGTCGGAGGCCCAGGTGGGCCTTACCACGGAGCATCATGGTCTCGCTCTCATCTTCTTGAAATGCAGAGACAGAGGAAAGAAGCAGCCTAGACCCCCGAGTCACGAAGCAGACAGCAGTGGGTGTAGACACGGTGGCAGTGGGTGTAGACACGGTGGCAGTGAGTGTAGACAACGGAGGCGGCACTGCTTGGTGGCAGTGGGTGTAGACACGGTGGCAGTGGGTGTAGACACAGTGGTGGCTGTGGACACGGTGGCGGTGGGTGTAGACATGGTGGAGGTGGGTGTAGACACGGTGGTGGGTGTAGACATGGTGGAGGTGGGTGTAGACATGGTGGTGGGTGTAGACACGGTGGAGGTGGGTGTAGACATGGTGGTGGGTGTAGACACGGTGGAGGTGGGTGTAGACACGGTGGCAGTGGGTGTAGACACGGTGGAGGTGGGTGTAGACACGGTGGCGGTGGGTGTAGACACGGTGGCGGTGGGTGTAGACAGGGTGGAGGTGGGTGTAGACACGGTGGAGGTGGGTGTAGACACGGTGGTGGGTGTAGACACGGTGGAGGTGGGTGTAGACACGGTGGTGGGTGTAGCCACGGTGGAGGTGGGTGTAGACACGGTGGCGGTGGGCGTAGACACGGTGGTGGCTGTGGACATGGTGGCGGTGGGTGTAGACACGGTGGAGGTGGGTGTAGACACGGTGGAGTTGGGTGTAGACAGGGTGGTGGGTGTAGACAGGGTGGAGGTGGGTGTAGACACGGTGGTGGGTGTAGACATGGTGGAGGTGGGTGTAGACACGGTGGTGGGTGTGGACACGGTGGCGGTGGGTGTAGACACGGTGGAGGTGGGTGTAGACACGGTGGAGTTGGGTGTAGACAGGGTGGTGGGTGTAGACAGGGTGGAGGTGGGTGTAGACACGGTGGTGGGTGTAGACATGGTGGAGGTGGGTGTAGACACGGTGGTGGGTGTAGACACGGTGGCGGTGGGTGTAGACACGGTGGTGGGTGTAGACACGGTGGTGGGTGTAGACACGGTGGAGGTGGGTGTAGACACAGTGGTGGGTGTAGACACGGTGGCGGTGGGTGTAGACACGGTGGCGGTGGGTGTAGACAGGGTGGAGGTGGGTGTAGACAGGGTGGAGGTGGGTGTAGACACGGTGGAGGTGGGTGTAGACACGGTGGTGGGTGTAGACACGGTGGCGGTGGGTGTAGACACGGTGGCGGTGGGTGTAGACACGGTGGCGGTGGGTGTAGACAGGGTGGAGGTGGGTGTAGACACGGTGGAGGTGGGTGTAGACACGGTGGTGGGTGTAGACACGGTGGTGGGTGTAGACACGGTGGCGGTGGGTGTAGACACGGTGGAGGTGGGTGTAGACACGGTGGTGGGTGTAGACACGGTGGAGGTGGGTGTAGACACGGTGGCGGTGGGTGTAGACACGGTGGCGGTGGGTGTAGACAGGGTGGAGGTGGGTGTAGACACGGTGGAGGTGGGTGTAGACACGATGGTGGGTGTAGACACGGTGGTGGGTGTAGACACGGTGGAGGTGGGTGTAGACACGGTGGCGGTGGGTGTAGACACGGTGGCAGCACCGCACGGAACACTGAAAGCCCACTTTCTGGCTGTGATGGCCGAGGACAGCTGCCCTCCCCTCAGAGTGGCCCATCCTAGGTACCCTTGAGCCTCACAAGCTCAGTTGCCAACCTCCCTGCTTCAGGGAGGGGTGGGACAGCGGATGGGACAGGAAATTCACCACCAGGTTGTGCAGGGCAGGGCAGGAGAACAGAGGGAGACACTCACGCCCCACCCCCCCACCCCGCAGAAGCCGTGGGTGCTGATGAATGCCACTCAGCCCACAAATCCCTGGCACCTTGACTGTGACAACGATCGCGGCTGCTTTCATTATACTTAGGAGTTGTGAACCACCGCGTCAATTACTTTTATTTCTTCAAATAGTTTCCTGTGAAGCTAATCATCTCCCCAGATTGTCTCCCAATTTCTTCGTCTGTAAAATGGAGCTGGCAGCAGTGGCCGCCCGCAGGCCTGTGCCGGGACCAAGCTGCGTGTGCTGTGTGTCCTGTGTCTGGCAGATAAGAAACAGTCGGCTAGAGGTAGCTTTTCTCGTGGTTATTTTTCCCGAGAGCACTGGCAGGCATTTTTCCTCTCTGCCATCCTCCCAGCACTGCACACTGTGTCGGGCCCCTGGTGGATTTGCAGATCTAACTCTTGTACGTACATAAACCGCACCAGGGCCACAGAAGAGAAGCCGAAGTGTGGGTGCTGTCCCCAGGGAGCCCCCGCAGTCTGCCCAGGCTCAGCCTCCTCCCACCCACAAGGAAGGCTGTGGATTAGGAGAGTGAGGAAAATGCCCTTCAAAATACATGATGCATAAAAAACACAAACGTTCACCGCAGATTTATTTGTAATGGCAGAAAACTGGAGGCAACCTTCAAGCTGTCCTTCAGCAGGTAAAGGGTGAACTGCGTGAAAAGCAGCAAGCGAGCGGGTGCACAGTGTTGCAGGTGAGCCTCAGGGGAACTGGGCTGAGTGAAGGGAGACAGTCTCAAGCTGACAAAGTCACAGAAACGGAAAGCAGATCAGCGGGTGTCAGCGGTCAGGGGTCAGGGGTCAGGGAGGGGGCAGGAAGTGGCTGTGGCTGGAAAAGGAGCAGGAGAGATTCTCGTGGGATGGAAATGTCCGGCATCTGCACAGAGATCTGCATACAGGGCACAACTGCCCAGCTCTAGACACACTCACACACACTCCCTCACACACACACACACACGGGACACAACTGCCCAGCTCGTCCCTCACACACACATGCACACACACTCCCTCACACACACTCACATGGGACACAACTGCCCAGAACTAGACACACTCACATGTGCACTTCCTCACACACACACGCACACTGCCTCACATGTAAGCACACATGCACAAGGCTCACACACACTCCCTCATTCACACACACACACTCCCTCACATGCACACACCCTCCCTCACACATGCTAGCACACACATGCACACACACACTCCCTCACTGACATGTGCACATACATACTCCCTCCCTCACACACACCCTCACACACAAATTCCCTCACATGCACACACACTCCCTCACACATACACATGCACACATGCTCACACATGTCCTCACATGCACACACCCTCCTTCATTCACGCACACACACCCTCCCTCGCTCACACATGCACACATGCTCACACACGTCCTCACATGCACACACCCTCCTTCATTCGCACACACACCCTCCCTCACTCACATGCAAGCACACACATGTGCACATGCTCACAAACATCCTCACTCACACACTTCCTCACACACCCTCACCCACATGCACTCACACACATGCACACACACTCCCTCACTCATGCACACGTACACACACTTCCTCACACACATAAGCATACTCATGCTCATACATACACACCCTCCCCTCCCTCACACACTCACACCCACATGCACACACTCGCACATGCACATATGGTCACACAGTCCCTCACACACACACTCCCAGTCCCTCACACTCACACACACGCACACACACAGACGTGCACACACATTCATGCACTCCCTCCACACACATTCACGCTCCTCTCACACACATACACTCACACCCACATGCACACATGCACACAGACACACTGGTACACACACATGGACACCCACATGCACACACACACACACACACAAGCATACCCACATGCACATACAGACACACTGATACATACTCACATGCACACCCACATGCACACAGACACACTCACACACAAGCACACCAACATGCACACATACACATAGACACACTGATACTCTCACACACTCACACACCCACATGCACACAGACACACACACGCACACCCACATATACACAGACGCACTGACAGACTCACACAGACTCACCCATACACATACACTGACACACACACACCCATACCCATACACACACTGACACACGCTCACACCCAGTGTATGTGCAGCTGGTGCCATCCGCCCTCAGGGCACTTGATCCCATCGGTGACCACTCCTTGCTTTCCAAGACGCTGCTGTTGGGGGAACTGGGCAAAGGGAACAGGCACTCTCCGCGTTATTCCTTATGACTGTGTGTGAATCTGCAATTATCTCAAAAGAGAACCGTTTAAAGCAAGAGGACTATGTGGGAGTGGACACCAGCTCCCTGGCCCTGTCCTGCTCTTGCGGCAGCCCCCACCTGCCCGAGGCCTCCGCTGTGGGAACTGGAACCTCCCTCACAGGAAGGGCGTGACCTCGTGTTTACCAGCCCTGCCCTGAGCGCAGAGCCCTTCGTGGAAATTGGTGCCTTGTTGTCATGAGAGGAAGGTTGAGGCCAGGAGAAACCTCAAGTTCTTGTGGGCATGGTGCTGCCTCGCGGTTTGACTGCAGGAGACCTTACGGCGGCTCCGAGATGGGTGGCTTGGCCTGGAGCAGGAGGAGTCAGGGCGAGGGCAGCTGCTGGGTGCCGTGACCCTGACTCCTGCTGCAGGCTTTCCTCTGGGCCCCCTGTTCCAGAACCTTCTCCCTCTCAGGCCACCTGTGTCTGTGCCCCTCAGGAAGCAAGCAGGCTTTCTGCAGACCAGGCTCTCTCCACCCTCCAGGAGGCGTGGCTGTCAGGGCAGCTGGCTGGCGCCCCACTGCTCTCCAAGCCAACCAGCACCAGGTGTGAAAGGAATCAAATGTGTCCCAACGTATAAACAATGTTTATCCCGACTAGACAGGCCACATCCTGATGTTTTACATTCTGTTCTAGCTTCCTAGACTAACCTTGTGTACTCAGCTTCTAAATGAGTGTCGGTCCCCTCAAGTAGATGCCGTGAGCAGCTGCTGTGTGCACGTATGTGTGTGCTTGTATGTGTGAGCGAGGGTGTGTGAGTGTAAGTGAGGGAGTGTGTGTGTGTGAGGATGTGTGAGAGCACGTGCGCATGTGCTGAAGGTGCCAGCTCAGGACAACCAAGCATTACGTGTTCAGGAATTTTGCAAGCTGGTTGTTAAACAGAGCCATTACTAAAAATTCAATTCGATGGGCTTACAGAGTTTACAAAATTGCACGAACCCATGCTCTGGGGTCGCTGACATCTGTTCTATGGAGGAAATACAGTCACGCACCACATAACAATGTTTTGATATGGAGGAAATACAGGCACGCACCTCATAACAATGTTTTGGTCAAGCAGGGTGGTCCCATAGGATTGTAGCACCATATTCTTACTGTCCTCTCCCGGGTTAGTTGTGTTTGGACACACATACGCCACTGTGTTGCAGTGGCCTGTGGCATTCGGTACAGGAGCCTGCACACAGGTTTGTGGCGGAGGAGCGCTGGCTGCACCATGCAGCCCAGGCCTACAGGGGGCCCGGCCATCCAGGCGTGTGTAAGTCACTGTGAGGCCCGCACAGAGAAATCGCCCAGCCATGTATTTCTCAGAGTGCATCCCTGTCGCGAAGCCACGGTGAGTGTGAACGCAGGGAGCACTGCCTGTACCTCCTCCCACCTGGGAGTGTCTCATGCCCTCCCCCAACCCCGTTTTTTCCTGAGTCATTTGTTAAACCTTGGCCTCGCTTGTGACTGGCAGTTTGAAATGCCCTATTCAAGTCAACTCCCCTCCCTGGCCCACGCCACCTTCGTGTTTCCTGTGAAGAGGCAGAAGGGAGGCCATGGGGGCCCAACGTGTGACCAGTGGGTACTCAGCTGGGAGTGGTGCACACTCCAACTCAGGGTCCAGAGCTGTCACCCCACAAGGTCCTGCCTCTGGACTCATGCCCACCCCAGAGGTAAGGACCGTCTGCCCACAGCCTGGGCTTCAAGGCGCTGCAGCTGGAAGCTGTCACCCCACCTGGAATGGTCCACTGAGATGAGGCTCTGTGAAGGGCTGGGGGCAGGTTCTGGCTCCGGGCACGTGGACTCTCGCCCACCCAGGTCTAGGACCCAAGGCACAGAGGCTGGGCTGATTCCTGGGGGCCTCGCTGTGCCCTTCCTGAGCAGCCCCTGGGGGATATGCAGGGTGTGGGGTCTTTGTGGGGCCCTGTCCTTCAGAGCTTCCTATTTGCCCCTTTCAAATTGGTTGAAGAAACCTTGGGGAGTCAGGAGAAAGCCGAGAATCAGGACTGAGTGACAACAGCGAGCTGCCCTCCAAGGCCGCCTCTGACTGGGGAGGCTTCCGCGTGGCTGTGCAGTCACTGGGCTGATGAGGCTTTCCGCCCTTACCACACAGGTTCAACTACAACACCTCAAACTCAACCCCAACAGCTATGAAAGCAGCATCGGGGAATTGGAACGAAATCACTCCCGATCCCACCTCTGCTACGTCCGAGCCGTGTCTGTTCCTGCATTCATTTCCTGCAATTTTACTCCCCAGCATTCGTGTTTTCATGTGGTTCTAACTAAGGCCCTAGAGGCTACAGCCCCACACCGTCCTTGCAGAAGCTGTAGCTCATCTCCTTCGCTATTTTAATTGAATGGGCACCAAGCGTTTGCCCTGGACCACCTGTGAAAGGCACCGAGGGAGAAGCCATGGGCTCAAGACCCCCCAGCCAGGGCTCGCCTTAGGACCCTTTACATATTTGAAGGGAGGCCAGGAAGGTGCAGCCACAGTTTCACTCTCTTATCACTCTGCCTGCATTTTTCAGGTTTCAATAAGAGCAGATATAATTAAAGGGGCTCTGTTCCTCCTGGAGAAAGAACACTGCAAATTACAGGGTATCTCTAATGAGCCATGGACCGGAAGGCAGCATCACTGACCCCTCATCATCTCAGGCTCTCCTCTTGCCACTCCCACCATGACTGGCTGGATGACCAAGTAGGGGCCTGAGTGTTCAGCTACAAAGACAAGCAGCTCCATGCAGCCTTCAGAGAGGAAGAGAGGCAGGTGGCTAGAGAGCCCCCTGTGACAGATGGGCTGGTCCGGGCAGGAGGAAGGAGGGCAGGGGCTGGAGAGTCCCTGGGGACCAATGAGGCTTCTTGGCCTAAATGCCACGGGTGGGAGCTGGGGCAGCAGGGGTTCATGAGGCACTCACCTGGATTATCTGTCATTGTTGTAGCTCATACAGTCCAAGGGCCTCAGACTATAAATGTGTGGTGGTGAATTAACTACCTGTTGTGATGTTATCTTGGTCCTGTGAAGATTTACAAGGAGCCATGTCACTTCTCTGCCAAAACCCTGGACTGTCCTCCTGTCCCCCTTGGCACAAATCACAAAGCGCCATCGTGCACACAGGAGCCCGGGGGCTCAGGCGTCACCCAGCAGCTCCAGGCCTCCTGGCTCCAACCCTCTGCCTTCTTGCTTTCCTTTCAGCAGAACGGGTCTCTCCCTTCCCGGGGCCTTTGCACATTCCCCCTGTAGGAATGCTCTGTCTTGCTCTCTGCAGGAATTCCCTCTGCAGGAATGCTCTGTCCCCAGGGATCTGTGTGTTGCTTCTCTCTGTGGACACCTGCGAGGGAGATTTCCTCGACTACACAATGTCGAATAACTGGCCCTTACCTGCATCTGCCCTGCTTTATTTTCCTGAGTAACACGCACGTAACACGCATCACCACCTGGCCTGCTCACTGATGTGACTGCTCATTGACCCTCTCAGACTCAGTGGGGTGAAGATATCTCATTCCTAATTGCATCTCACTTAGCAGTAATAAACAGAACAGGAATCTGCGTTCAACGGTTGATGCTTCCACAGTGTTTCCTCCAATACTCGAGAATCTGCTCCATAGGTAAACAGACTTCTCCAACTGGTGATAGAAATGGTGGTGCCCATGGTGGTGGGAACCCACACCCACCCTCAGACTCCAACTCGCAGCATCTCCGCAGGCCCAACAGCCCCCGCTCCAGTGGCGCAGAGACCCCCGAAGGCCGGCACCTGGACGTTCCCCTTGAGCTATTCACTGAAGAAGAAAAAACAGTGCAGTCTCCATAGGGCACTCTTCTCATTCATTCTGAGAACTGAAAATCAGGCTTTTTATTTGTTTGTTTTGTTTTTAACCTCAAACAGCACTGTTTCTAAACCACGGGGAGTGAATCCAAATCTGAAGACAGAATATGGACTGAACTTCAGGGCTCCCTGGGCTGCTGGCTGTCAGCTCACCCGTGCCCACCTACCCCGTGCCCACCTACCCCGTGCCCACCCGCTTTACCTACCATCCTGGAAAGACTTCTCAGTCTCAGCCACGGCCCATGGCAGCCCAGGCAGCCCTTGCCTTCCGCTCTCTGCGAGGGAGCCCCTGGGGGGCGGCAGTGGAAGAGACGCTCTGAAGCCTCAGAACAGCTCCAGAGACCAGTGGGCAGCCTTTCCATTCCTGTGTGCCGGCCTGACATCCCCCCGCGTGAACTCCTTTGCACACACACGAACACACACACACAGAGATTACCCACACGCCCATTCAAACAGCAACTTAATAACAAGGAACTGAAAAAAAGAAAGGCTATTAGACCCAAATGACAATCACAAGGTGGATCCCAGTGAGAACTGTCTGCAGCATCACACCGCTGTGTCTGAGAACAGGATTTTCCATTTCGGCAGCGGATCTAAACCTGATGCCCAGGACCTGTTGTAAGCAGTGAATCAAAGATCACAGAAGTTAAAGTTTGGCAAGTTTTCGATGTCAGGGAAATGGAAAGCCTAAAATCAGTTTCTGAACCACTCAATTAGAGGGAACAGCCTTGCTCGTGAATTTTCCAGAATTCCACAAACAATTAAGAAGACCCAGGGTAGGAAGCACATACAATTTGTTTTCTTTGATGGTTAAGTTGGTTTAAGGCACAGAGTTGAGAAGACAGGTAAGAAGAAGCAACTGTTCAAGCCCCAAGGAGACCCCAGAACCGACCCAGCCCCCGAGGAGAACCCAGAACCGACCCAGCCCCCGAGGAGATCCCACAACCGACCCAGCCCCTGAGGAGATCCCAGAACTGACCCAGCCCCCACGGAGAATCCACAACTGACCCAGCCCCCAAGGAGAATCCAGAACCGACCCAGCCCCCAAGGAGAATCCACAACTGACCCAGCCCCCAAGGGGAATCCAGAACCGACCCAGCCCCCACGGAGATCCCAGAACCGACCCAGCCCCCGAGGAGATCCCAGAACCGACCCAGCCCCCATGGAGATCCCAGAACCGACCCAGCCCCCAAGGAGAATCCAGAACCGACCCAGCCCCCACGGAGAATCCAGAACCGACCCAGCCCCCAAGGAGAATCCAGAACCGACCCAGCCCCCGAGGAGATCCCAGAACCGACCCAGCCCCCACGGAGATCCCAGAACCGACCCAGCCCCCGAGGAGACCCCAGAACCGACCCAGCCCCCAAGGGGAATCCAGAACCGACCCAGCCCCCAAGGGGAATCCAGAACCGACCCAGCCCCCACGGAGATCCCAGAACCGACCCAGCCCCCGAGGAGATCCCAGAACCGACCCAGCCCCCGAGGAGACCCCAGAACCGACCCAGCCCCCACGGAGATCCCAGAACGGACCCAGCCCCCGAGGAGAATCCAGAACCGACCCAGCCCCCGAGGAGAATCCAGAACCGACCCAGCCCCCGAGGAGATCCCAGAACCGACCCAGCCCCCGAGGTGAATCCAGAACCGACCCAGCCCCCACGGAGAATCCACAACTGACCCAGCCCCCACGGAGAATCCAGAACTGACCCAGCCCCCCAAGGAGAATCCAGAACTGACCCAGCCCCCAAGGAGAACCCAGAACCGACCCTGCCCCCGAGGAGAACCCAGAACCGACCCAGCCCCCACGGAGATCGCAGAACCGACCCAGCCCCCGAGGAGAATCCAGAACCGACCCAGCCCCCACGGAGATCCCAGAACGGACCCAGCCCCCGAGGAGAATCCAGAACCGACCCAGCCCCCACGGAGATCCCAGAACCGACCCAGCCCCCGAGGTGAATCCAGGACCGACCCAGCCCCCACGGAGAATCCACAACTGATCCAGCCCCCACGGAGATCCCAGAACCAACCCAGCCCCCGAGGAGAATCCAGGATCCACCCAGCCCCCAAGGAGATCCCAGAACCAACCCAGCCCCCAAGGAGAATCCAGAACCAACCCAGCCCCCATGGAGATCCCAGGATCTCCTTGTTTTTTTAATGGAAAACTTGTTTTTCTCTCCTGTTTTTAATTTCTTAAGGAGAAAATTTGAGACCAAGACAATGGCCCCTAAATTTGTGTGATACCCTGTTATTTCACAGTTGCCTTACAAGAATAACCGTGTCTCATTTGTCACTTTCTGCTACCTGAGAAACCACTCTGTATGATGTTGACGTGTGACCATGTCCAGGTGCAGCTGACGTAGTCTCAGAGATGTGTCTTTGGAAAAAAGAGTACACAACAAATGATTATGAGCCGTTCTGAGCATGGTGGTGAGCTGCAGCCAGCAGAACACACCCAGCCCTGCCAGCAAAGGAAGCTTGGTCAACCACAGCAGCCTGTATGGGCTGTGATGGAAACCATGTTGAGTCCCCATCTCACAGTTGAGAAAAGCAACATAATTTCACATGATGCACTAGCTGTGGCGCCTGCTACACATGAGCTCTGGAAACCTCAGCTGCCCTCATCACTTCCTGCCATTCTGGAAGAAAAGTTAAAATTGGAATTAGCAGTAACACGGGCCTCTCAGAGTTTTGAATAAATAGTGCTGTAACTCATCCTAGTAACTTAACTGGGAACCAGGCATCTCAGCTGGTGTTGCAAAGTCACGCAGGGCTGGGGATCCCCGAGCCCCCTGGGTGAGCTGAGTCTTGCCTATTAGCTCTGTAGACAAGGCAGGTTCCAAAGGGCAGTACGAATGTGCTTCGAGTTTTACAAAATTCTGTGAGTGCAAAGCCTTTGGATATCTGAGTCTGTCTTAAGAGAGCCTCAAGCTAATATTCACACAATTGTGTGTCTCGGTATACAGTTTAAATGCTGGCATTTAGCTTAGACAACAAAGAAAACGTGAAGTCAAAGAAGGAACAAAAGCATTATATCCTATCAAAAAATAACCAAATACTATTCAACCATTTTGAAAATTTCTGATTCTGGCGTTGGGGAAAGTGGCTGCAGACGATGGTGATGCATGCCCAGCAAGTGGAGGAGGCCGGGGGCAGAATGTTGCCCGGGTGCTGGGTCGGTTCTGGATTCTCCGTGGGGGCTGGGTCGGTTCTGGATTCTCCATGGGGGCTGGGTCGGTTCTGGGATCTCCGTGGGGGCTGGGTCGGTTGTGGATTCTCCTCGGGGGCTGGGTCGGTTCTGGGATCTCCGTGGGGGCTGGGTCGGTTCTGGGATCTCCTCGGGGGCTGGGTCGGTTCTGGGTTCTCCTCGGGGGCTGGGTCGGTTCTGGGTTCTCCTTGGGGGCTGGGTCGGTTGTGGGATCTCCGTGGGGGCTGGGTCGGTTCTGGGATCTCCTCAGGGGCTGGGTCGGTTCTGGGGTCTCCTTGGGGCTTGAACAGTTGCTTCTTCTTACCTGTCTTCTCACCTCTGTGCCTTAAACCAACTTAACCATCAAAGAAAACAAATTGTATGTGCTTCCTACCCTGGGTCTTCTTAATTGTTTGTGGAATTCTGGAAAATTCACGAGCAAGGCTGTTCCCTCTAATTGAGTGGTTCAGAAACTGATTTTAGGCTTTCCATCTCCCTGACATCGAAAACTTGCCAAACTTTAACTTCTATGATCTTTGATTCACTGCTTACAACAGGTCCTGGGCATCAGGTTTAGATCCGCTGCCGAAATGGAAAATCCTGTTCTCAGACACAGCGGTGTGATGCTGCAGACAGTTCTCATTGGGATCACGTTTTCTTCTCTGTTCAGGTGGAGGCATTTCATACATTTTTTACCAGGACCAGACAGCCTTGGCATATCATCTACAAAGCACAGTAAATGTGAAAATGTGATTAAATAAACAGGTGTTGGATTTCAGAATACTGTCTTTTATTTTTTTTCCTCAAAAGACATCTGCTTACCAATCTCAGTGTTACTGGGGCTGACGGCCATGCTCTTTCCAATGATGGGACTACACTCAAGTGCTAATTTATTACAATTACAAGTTTCCCTTCACCACTGCTGATGGCATAATTTGACCACAAGTGTTTTGCAAATATATCACACCTGGTATTCCGGGACCCACTTCAAGCACTGGTTTGACTCAGAATTTTCCAACAGGGACGATTAGCATGTGCCACCTGCTGGAAACACTAGCCACGCCTGAAGTGAAAGGAGAATCCTGGAAAGTCGTCCCCTGGAGCCACCAGACTCCTCACTCTCGAGTCTGGTGGGCACGGCACTGTCAGGACCCCTCCCCTCGGCAGAGAGTGGTGGTCGGCTGCAGGTCTGCCCACCGTCTGACGGGATTCCAGCTCTGCCCCAGTGCTTGGCACCAGGGGTGCTTCTGTTAAACCCAGTTCCTCCCAGACCCTTCCCAGATTAAACCCGGACCCAGGACCCCGCCCTTAGCTGCATTATCACTGCCCAGCAGACCTGACCCTAACCCTAACCCCCAGAGATCCTGTTAAGCAGGTCTATCGTGGGGTCCAGAATTCACACTTCATCCACTTCCCAAGTGATGCTTTACTGTTGGTCCCAGAATAGGGTGATAGCCCCTCAGTCTGCCAGGGGCAAAGGAGGGTTCCTGTGACCTGGGACTTTCAGCGTTGAAGCTGGAGCAGCCCTAGGGCAAAGTGGGACGATCACCTCACCTGGGGACCTCACCTGGGGACCTCACTTGGGGATCACACCTGGGGACCACACCTGGGGACCTCACCTGGGGATCACACCTGGGGATCACACCTGGGGACCTCACCTGGAGATCACCTCACCTGGGGACCTCACCCGGGGATCACACCTGGGGACCTCACCTGGGGATCACCTCACCTGGGGACCTCACCTGGGGATCACCTCACCTGGGGACCTCACCTGGGGATCACACCTGGGGACCTCACCTGGGGATCACACCTGGGGACCTCACCTGGGGACCTCACTTGGGGATCACACCTGGGGACCACACCTGGGGACCTCACCTGGGGACCTCACCTGGGGATCACACCTGGGGACCTCACCTGGGGACCTCACCTGGGGACCACACCTGGGGACCTCACCTGGGGATCACACCTGGGGATCACACCTGGGGACCTCACCTGGGGACCTCACCTGGAGATCACCTCACCTGGGGACCTCACCCGGGGATCACACCTGGGGACCTCACCTGGGGATCACCTCACCTGGGGACCTCACCTGGGGATCACACCTGGGGACCTCACCTGGGGACCTCACTTGGGGATCACACCTGGGGACCACACCTGGGGACCTCACCTGGAGATCACCTCACCTGGGGACCTCACCCGGGGATCACACCTGGGGACCTCACCTGGGGACCTCACCTGGGGATCACACCTGGGGACCTCACCTGGGGACCTCACTTGGGGATCACACCTGGGGACCACACCTGGGGACCTCACCTGGGGATCACACCTGGGGATCACACCTGGGGACCTCACCTGGGGACCTCACTTGGGGATCACACCTGGGGACCACACCTGGGGACCTCACCTGGGGACCTCACCTGGGGATCACACCTGGGGACCACACCTGGAGATCACCTCACCTGGGGACCTCACCCGGGGACCACACCTGGGGACCTCACCTGGAGATCACCTCACGTGGGGACCTCACCTGGAGATCACCTCACCTGGGGACCTCACCCGGGGATCACACCTGGGGACCTCACCTGGGGATCACCTCACCTGGGGACCTCACCTGGGGATCACACCTGGGGACCTCACTTGGGGACCACACTTTGAGAACCACTTACCTGGATCCTTTATTAATCCTACGGTGGAGAAAAACTGCTGACATTAATTGTGCTGAACTTTGTATTTTTATTGCAGACTTCTTCCTTCGAGATGTATATGCACAAGAGAAGATAACAAATGAGTCCCGAACACCTAATCTGGAATTTTTATATTAAGTTTTCTCTCTCTTAGAGAAGAATTTTCAAAGAGTAGTCATTCAAAAAGCAAAACACACAAACAAAACCCTAAAACTTTGAGAGACCATTTTATGCCTGGAGCCAAAGATGAATTTTATAGGCTTTGCTTCTTTAGGTCTTGGCTCCAAATTCTACACAGTACTGTGTTCCTTTCCACCATCAACATACAGAACCACTTCCCCTTCTGGACTGTATGCACTGAAGAACTTTAGCTTTATTTATTAACTTTTTAAAAATCTCTCAATCGGTTACATAACAAACCACCACCAGCCTAGTGGTGTAAAGGAAGCAGCATCATTTCCCGAAATTCTGAGGGTTGGCTGGAAGGTTCTCGGGGCTGAGACTCCTGGGCTGGGCTGGGGTGGAAGAGGGCCTCACTCACACGTGCAAGGCCTTGGCAGAGACATGGCCTCCGAGGCACCTGAGGTCTCTGTCATTCACTCCCTCATTCTCAGGAGGCCAACTCGGCCTGCCCACTTGGCAGCAGAAGGTTCCCACCGCAACAGCGGGGACGTCCAATGCCTTTCAAGCACTTCCCAAGTTTCTGCTGCTGTCAGGGCTGCTTTTGTCCCCTTGGTCAAGCCGCACCGTGTGTCCAGGCCCAGCTGTCACAGGGGAAGGGCCATGCAGGCTCGGTGTATGGAGGCAAGTCTGGGCACCATCACAAACTCACCATTTCAACAAAACACTCATTGTTTCTGAACTATCTTTAAAAACAACTTTTAAGAAATAAGAAAAGCTATTTCCAGAGCACTCACCAGTGCCAGGTGCACACGGATCATCTAATTCTAGGGGGGCAACTGCACAGTTTGCCCCCAACTGTCCAGTGTTAGTGTCCAAGGAAGCCCCTCAGTTCCGAGGTGAACCGACAGAACAGATCACCCTGTGAGGTATGAAGTGTTGTCCTCTGCATTCGACAGATGAGGAGGTTACAGCTGGGAGACTGTAGGCGGTTGCCCGGGCGCTCTTCCAAGTAGGTAGCAGGGCCGAGTGAATGAGCCTAGGCACTGCCCGGTATTGCTGCAGCAGCCAGGCGGCGCTTTGACTTCTGGGCCAGTGTCACTGCCTACCTGAATCACTCACTTCCTGTAAAATATTTGATTCCAAATTACTTTGGTCTGTATTGAAAAATAAAATTCAAGTTTACCTTTAAAGACAAAGATTTGCCATATTTAAGGATATTTTAGAGAACGTGCTACTGACTCTGAAGAAGAGGCATAAAGCCACCTTGAGGAACGGCATCGTCTGTGCTGAAGCAGGCAGCGCCCAGCTGACGACTGTCAATGCAGCCCTAGCAAACACGGCCACGCTGCCCTCCATCCAGGGCCCTGTCCAGTGCTGTGCTAAGCACTTCACGTGGTGACAGCTAGCTGCCCACCAGGCACGGTCAGGTGCTTAGCATTTATTAAGTCGTCCAATTCTTCTGTAACCCCATGAAATGGATGCTATTGCTAGAGCTGTTTTCTACAGAGAATTTAAGGATTTTGCCTAAGGAGATGTCACCAGCAAGTAGCAGACCATGGTTTGAACCTGTCCCCCAGTCCCAAGTCTACACATAACTGTTGTCCCACGGGTGATAGGTGTGACAGTCCTAGGCTCCAGCTCTTTCCCCGGCGCCACAGTGCCTGCTGTACTTGGAGACACCACCCTCACCTGGCTGAATAAGCTCCTATGGGGCGTGAAGGGATTGTAATGCGCCACCCCGCGACGTGCCGCTTTGGTGTAAGATCGTTTCGAGCTGAGGGCGATTGAGAAACAGCAGCTGCAGAGAAGGTCCTCTACCCTGCCGTTATTTGCCAAAAACCATGGCATAAATGTTGCTTTGTGAAGGAGTCCCCTCCTGTCTCTCATTCTAGGAAGGGCAGAAGAGTCTTCATCACTGACGAGGGTTCCAGGCGCTCATCAGCCCTGAAACAGCACCGAGAGAGCTCCACTCAAGGACCCACACAAAAATAATCCCAGCTTCCGTGGTTTCCTCACACCATTCCCCGCTCACAGTTTACCTCCTAGGAACCCAACACTGTTTTCCTGTAGCTCTTCACTTCACAAATGTATTGCCTTTTGTTAAAATCGTGAATAAGCCTCTGGTCTGACTGCCTCTGCGGGGTTTTTGTTTCATTTCGTGAAGCCCCCGCATGCATATGAAGTAACGCTTTTTCTCCTGTTAATCTACTTTTGCCAGTTCAATTTGCAGGACTCCAGTCACTAAAAAACATAAGTGAGTGAAGGAAAAGTTTTTTTCCTCACCACCTGTTTGTTGGAAAGCAAGTAATGGCCCACCTGGTATTCTTTTGGTCAAGACACAATGGGGAAATGGGGCTCCGGTCAGGCCCCTCAGGTTGGGCCTAATTGGAGCAGAATCAGAGGGGCCTGGGCTTCTTGCTGCCAGTGGCAAATGTCCAGTCAGGAAGTCACACAGGCAGCAGCAATGCCGGCAAGGGACGCTTGTAGCAGGAACGGGGCAGCCTCCCTTACTCAAACAAGACACGGACCGCCTGAGGCCGGCAGCTCAGAGAACAAAAGGCAAGTGTGAGGGGGACCGGGTCAGTACTCAGAAAGCTCCATCTGCCTTCCTGCCGAAAGCAACATTGAAAGCACAACATGTGCATTTGGTTAAAAACGCTGAGGGCTTGTGCTGGGAGGCGGCAGTGGTGGCCTCAACCATCTCCCCGTCCGCCCGCATGGCAACCACGTTGACTATTTCCTCTGGTCAGGCATTTCCAACTTCCTCCTGTTATTACAACACTCTCTACTCACTAATTTTAGATAGAGTCTGTGCCAGACTTCCGACTACGATAGTGAGAATTCAGCCAACTTGCTCTGAAGAAATCATACAGGGCCTAAACTTTCTGAGTCCGTATGAGTCTAAAAATATCTTTATTATTCCCACACACTTAATTTAGGGTCTAGGATAAAAGCAGATTGCCGAGAGCCTAGAGGCATCACTCCACCATCTCCATCGCTACATTACACCATCATCTCCATCATCTCCATTGTCTCCATCACTCCATCATCTCCATCATTTCCATCATCGCCATCATCTCCATCACTCCATCATTCCATCATATCCATCACTCCATCACTCCATCGTCTCCATTGTCTCCATTGTCTCCATCACTCCATCATCTCCATCTCTCCATCACTCCATCATCTCCATCGTCTCTATCACTCCATCATCTCCATTCTTCCATCACTCCATCATCTCCATCACTCCATCAGTCCATCATCTCCCTCATCTCCATCACTCCATCACTCCATCATCTCCCTCATCTCCATCACTCCATCACTCCATACTCCATCATCACCATCTCCATCACTCCATCATCTCCCTCATCTCCATCACTCCATCACTCCATACTCCATCATCACCATCTCCATCATTCCATCATCTCCATCATCTCCATCATTCCATCACACCATCATCTCCATCATCTCCATAGTCTCCATCACTCCATCATCTCCATTACTGCCCACTCCATCACTCCATCACTCCATACTCCATCATCTCCATCACTTCATTATCTCCATCACTCCATTAACTCCATCATCTCCATCACTCCATCATCTCCTTCACTCCATCATCTCCATCACTCCATACTCCATTATCTCCATCACTCCATCATCTCAATCATTCCATCACACCATCATCTCCATCATCTCCATCACTCCATCATCTCCATCACTCCATCATCTCCATCACTCCATCACTCCATCATCTCCTCATTCCATCATCTCCATCATCTCCATCACTCCATCATCTCCTCATTCCATCATCTCCATCATCTCCATCACTCCATCATTCCATCATCTCCATCACTCCATCATCTCCTCATTCCATCATCCCCATCATCTCCATCATCTCCATCACTCCATCATCTCCATCATTCCATCATCTCCTCATTCCATCATCTCCATCACTCCATCATCTCCATCACTCCATCACTCCATCATCTCCTCATTCCATCATCTCCATCATCTCCATCACACCATCATCTCCATCACTCCATCACTCCATCATCTCCTCATTCCATCATCCCCATCATCTCCATCACACCATCATCTCCATCACTCCATCATCTCCATCATCTCCATCACTCCATCACTCCATCATCTCCTCATTCCATCATCTCCATCATCTCCATCACTCCATCAATCCATCATCTCCATCACTCCATCATCTCCATGCCTGTTGACATTTTCTCAGGACCTGCCTGCACGCCTCGACCTCTGCCTTGGAAAGTCTGGGCTGCTGTGTTTTCTGCTTGTTTCTTGCACACAACATAAAGTTGGGTTTCACTTTGCGAATGATCCCACGAGTCTTTTTGTTGAAGAGGTGAGTCGAACTTATTTACTTATGTAGACTGAGAGGAAGGATGCAGTGGCCCTTGGTTTTGTCATATTTCATGTTATAGTTTCTAACAAATCCTCTTTTAAAAATTTCACTAAGCATTCTGTGTTCCACTGTGGCTGTGTCTTGATTTGGAAGGTTGATGTTTTTGTTCCAGGAGATACGTTTGCTCAGTTTTCCTTCCCCTTGTGGCCACACTTCTCTGCTGCTCTCATTGTTTCATTTGTACCTTTCCCACTTCTCTGCTGCTCTCATCGTTTCATTTGTGCCTTTCCTGTTTTTTGTCTGTTGGTTTGTCTGTGCCACAGTGCGATCCTAGCTCACTGTCACCTCCAACTCCCAGGCTCAAGCACCTCCCGCCTAGGCCTTCAAAGTGCTAGGATTGCAAGCGCCGCCCCACGCTCAGCCCCTTTCCCTTGTTAAAAAGTGCCTTACTCTCAGGAGGCTGAGGCAGGACAATCGCTTGAATCCGGGAGGTGAAAGTTGCAGTAAGCTGAGCCGAGATCGCGCCATTGCATTCCAGCCTGGGCGACAGAGCAAGACTCTGTCTCAAAAAAAAGAAAAAAAAAAAGCCTTACTCTGTCTGTGTCTAGACCCTGTGGGGCTTCTCTGGTTAAGGGGGCCTGTCCTCCTTAGATGAGCTGTCCCTGGAGGCTGCTACTTCCTGCAGCTGCTGAGGCTCACCCTCCTCTTTCCACCACTGAGGCCCAAGGCTCCAGTTGCTCTGAGGAGTGTGGAGGCCCGTGAGGTGGGGGGGTGCGGGGTGGCCACGGAAGATGTGTAGGGGATTGCAGTTGGGCTTGGGTGCTGGATGTGCAGGTAGAGTATTAGGGTAGGGGGTTAAGGTGTGGGGCATGGGGGGAGATTGGGGAGGTTGGGAACATGGGGCAAAGTGGTGGGGGATGTAGGGGTGGGGTGTGGAGTTATGGTGAGTGGGGGGCTGTAGTGGGACGTTGGGGGTGGAGGGGGCTGTGAGGGTGTGGGGTGTGGGTCATGAGACATGGGACAGTGGGGGCTAACGGGGTGGGTGGGGTGTGGGGTGTAGGATGCAGAGTGTGGGAACTCGGGGAGTTAGAAGGTCCAGTTAGAGGGTGTAGGTGTGGGGGCATGATGGTGGGGCCTGGGGGAGGGGGAGGGTGTGCAGGTGCAAGGTGTGAGCGTGGAAGGCTGGGAGACCGGTAGTGTGTGGGACTGTGGGGTGTGGAAGTGGGGGACTCAGGGGAGGAGTGGGATGTGGAGGTGTGGGGCATGGGGTGGGGGGTTAGGGAAGGGTGGAATGTGGGGGGAGTTTGATGTGTGGGTGGGGGCTATGAGGAGGGGTGGGGTGTGAGGGTGAGGGTGGGGGCTTTGGGCAGGGTAGAGGTGTGGGGCATGGGGGTGGAAGGCTGTGGGAGCTGTGGGGTGTGTGGTGCAGGGCATGAGGGTGACGGGCTAAGGGGAAAGTGGAGGTGTGGGGCATGGGGATGGAAGATTAGGGCCAGTGGTGGGGTGTAGGGGTGTAGGGTGTTACGTGGAGGGGGAGGGTGTGGGATGCAGGGTGTGAGGGTGGAGGGGTGGGGAGGGGTGGGGGCCGGGCATGAGGGTGGAGAAGTGGGGAGGAGTGGGTGCTGGGAGTGGAGGTGGAGGGGTGGGGAGGGGTGGGGTGCAGAGGGTTGGGAGGGAGGGGTGAGGGAAGGGGAGGTGCTGGGCGTGGGGGAGGTGGGGTGGGGTGGATGCCAAATGTGGAGGTGGAGGGGTGGGTGGGGTGGGTGCTGGGCCTGGGGGTGGAGGGGTGGGTGGGGTGAGTGCCAGATGTGAGGGTGGGTGCCAGGCCTGGGGGGTGGAGGGTGGGCGAGGTGGGTGTGGGGGTGGAGGGGTGGGGGGAGTGGGTGCCAGGCCTGGGGGTGTAGGGGTGGGTGGGGTGGGTGCTGGGCCTGGGGGTGAAGGGTGGGTGGGGTGGGTGCTGGGCCTGGGGTTGGAGAGTGGGTGGGGTGGATGCCAGATGTGAGGGTGGGTGCCGGGCCTGGGGGTGGAGGGGTGGGTGGGGTGGGTGAGGTGGATGCCGGATGTGAGGGTAGAGGGGTGGGTGCCGGGTGTGGGGGTGGAGGGGTGGGAAGGGTGGGTGCTGGGCGTGGATGGGGTGGGTGCTGGGCGTGGGGTGTGCACCTCCTCTGGGCTCCCCGACCTTCACCCTCGCCCTTCCCAGTCCTGGTGTCATGGTAACTGGAATGTGTTTCTGTTTCTCTTTCTCCTTTTGATTGTTTTTCTCCCCAGAAGAGGAGAGGAAGTGTCCTTTCGGTCCCCTGCCCTGGGTCTCCTCGCTTGCCCCCACCTCCCCACCAGCCTCTGCCCTGTCCTTCTGCTCCGGAAAGTTTCCTCTGTGGAGGAAGCGTCCTGCCTCCCTTCTCTTCTCTGAAGCCTATTCGCCTGGCATTTCCTCAGCGCGTGGTCCAGGACTTTAATCTCTCCTTGAGAATTCTCCATCTGTCTTTTTGAGGCATATTCTGGAAACCTCACTGGACCCTGAAATCCATCTCTTTCGTGGGATTTTCAGTTCAGAAATCATATTTTAAATTTCCTGCTCTCTGCCTGTTCTTAACTAGTATTCTGTTCTTATGTTACCTATATGCGTATTTTCTTGAATATTCTGAGGACAGTAATTAGATCTTTAACTTCATTTTTTGTTTTCCCACTTAGCTGTTTTCTCTGAGGTCAGCTGTCACCTTTTTTTTTTTTTTTTTTTTTTGAGACGGAGTTTCACTCTTGTTGCCCAGGCTGGAGTGCCCAGGCTGGAGTGCAACGGTGCAGTCTCAGCTCACCGCATCCTCCGCCTCCCGGGTTCAAGCGATTCTCCGGCCTCAGCCTCCCGAGTAGCTGGGATTACAGGCATGCACCACCACGCCCGGCTAATTTTGTATTTTTAGTAGAGACGGGGTTTCTCCATGTTGGCCAGGCTGGTCTTGAACTCCAGAACTCTCAATCCACCCACCTCGGCCTCCCAAAGTGCTGGGATTACAGGCATGAGCCACCACGCCCAGCCAGCTGTCACCTTTGTGGATCCTCCCCCTCTGTCGCTGGTTTCTATGGAAAGTCTGGAGAAGCCTGCCCACCTGTGTCTAAGAACCAGTGGCTCATTTAGATGGGATACTGTGGGTTTTCCGTGGGGTCCTCCAGGTGGAAAGGTGAGCTGGGGGTGGAAAGGTGAGCTGGGAGGGAATCCACAGACGGGGCGTGGCTGTGCTTTATTTAGGACAGATGGGTGAGGAGCAGGCAGCAGGCTAGCATCTCTCGCTTCCCCCGAAACACTACAATCCACACTAGAATAAGGCACATATACACCATGGAATACTGTGCAGCCATAAAAAAATGATGAGTTCATGTCCTTTGTAGGGTCATGGATGAAGCTGGAAACCATCATTCTCAGCAAACTATCGCAAGGACAAAAAACCAAACACTGCATGTTCTCACTCATAGGTGGGAATTGAACAATGGGAACACATGGACACAGGAAGGGGAACATCACACACGGGGCCTGTTGTGGGGTTGGGGGGAGGGATAGCATTAGGAGATATACCTAATGTAAATGACGAGTTAATGGGTGCAGCACACCAACATGGCACATGTATACATATGTAACAAACCTGCATGTTGTGCACATGTACCCTAAAACTTCAAGTATAATTTAAAAAAAAAGATTTTACCCTGGGGCCCTAGACCCAGGCTGCAAGCTGTGGCCACACCCAGGCTGCTGACTCCAGGGCCGTGAATAAGAATCTTCTGACGCTGCCTGGGAACCTGCTGGCTTCTTGGCGGGATACAGACACAGGCACGGGTTGCAGAGGTGACTACTGCCAGGCACTTGTTCACAGGCAACTGGAATTACCAGCCCCCACCCCGTTTTCAGCCCCACATCTATCTCCCTTTGACCTCCCAGCTCAGTGCCACTCTGGGATCCCTCAGCAAGATGACCCTGGCCTCCACCATTGATCTCTGAGCATCTCTGGCTGGGCCCCTTCACCCTGCCCCACCGCCCACACCCTTGCATCCCCTTCCACCTTTGGAAATCATTGGCCATTCTCATCTGCCAGCACCTCTATTCCTGTTCTCTTTGGGGCTACACGTTTCTCCTTGGACTTTGTTTCAATCCAACTGGGCCTGAAGAGGAGGGAGGCCCTGCATTCAGCGTACCCAGCAGCAACTGCCCTCCACTTAGCGGGAGTTCGGGACAGGACAGAGTGCTCAGACATCTGGGGGCATTCCAGCACTTCCAAAGACCCCCTGTGTGGTGTTCTCAGTGTCTGTAAAATGCGGAGGTGAACATTAGACTATTGCTCTCCTAAGAACTTCAGTCACGCTGAGCACAGGGGGTAAATTCATCCCTGGTCGCATTCTTGTGAAAGGCATTCTGTAGCAGATCATCTTTTTTTTTCTTTAATTTCATTTTATTTTATTTTAAGTTCTGGGATACATGTGCAGGACGTGAGGCCTTGTTGCATAGGTAAACGTGTGCCATGGTGATTTGCTGCACAGATCAACCCTTCACCTAGATATTAAGTCCAGCATACATTATCTATTTTTCCTGATGCTCTCCCGCCCCCCGACCCCACGACAGGCCCCGGTGTGTGTTGTTCCCCTCCCTGTGTCCATGTGTTCTCACTGTTCAGCTCTCACTTATAAGTGAGAACATGCAGTGTTTGGTTTTCTGTTCCTGTGTTAGTTTGCAGAGGATAACGGCTTCTAGCTCCATCCATGTCCCTGCAAAGACATGATCGCATTCCTTTTTATGGCTGCATAGTATTCCATGGTGTATATGTGCCACATTTTCTTTGTCCAGTCTATCATTGATGGGCATTTGGGTTGATTCCATGTCTTTGCTATTGTGAATAATGCTACAATGAACATACGCATACATGTATCTTTATAATAGAATGATTTATAATCCTTTGGGTATACACCCAGTAATGAGATTGCTGAGCCAAATGGTATTTCTGGTTCCAGATCTTTGAGGAATCACCACACTGTCTTCCACAATGGTTGAACTAATTTACACTCCCACCAACAGTGTAAAAGCATTTCTATTTCTCTACAGCCTCACCAGCATCCGTTGTTTCTTGAGTTTTTAATAATCTCCATTCTGGCTGGCGTGAGATGGTTTCTCATTGTGGTTTTGATTTGCATTTCTCTAATGATCAGCGATGTTGAGCTTTTTCTCCTATGCTTGTTGGCCACATGTATGTCTTCTTTTGAGAAGTGTCTGTTCATGTCCTTTGCCAACTTTTTAACAACGAGGTTGTTGGGTTTTTTTCTTATAAATTTGTTTAAGTTCCTTGTAGATTCTGGATATTAGACCTCTGTCAGATGGATAGTTTGCAAAAATTTTCTCCCATTCTGTAGGTTGCCTGTTCACTCTGATGACAGTTTCTTTTGCTGTGCAGAAGCTCTTTAGTTTAATTAGGTCCCATTTGTCAATTTTTGCTTTTGTTACAATTGCTTTTGGTGATTTCATCATGAAATATTTGCCCGTGACTGTGTCCTGAATGGTATTGCCGAGATTTTCTTCTAGGGTTCTTATAGTTTGGGGTTTTACATTTAAGTCTTTAATCCATCTTGAATTGATCTTAGTGTAAGGTGTAAGAAAGGGGTCCAGTTTCAATTTTCTGGATGTGGCTAGCCAGTTTTCCTGGCACCATTTATTAGACAGGAAATCCTTTCCCCATTGCATGTTTTAGTCAAGTTTGTCAAAGATCAGATGGCTGAAGATGTGTGGTCTTAGTTCTGAGTTCTTTATTCTGTTCCATTGGTCTATGTGTCTGTTTTTGTGCCAGTGCCATGCTGTTTTGGTTACTGCAGCCTTGTTTGAGGTCAGGTAGCTGAAGCATCCAGCTTTGTTCTTTTTCCTTAGGATTGTCTTGGCTATATCGGCTCTTTTTTGGTCCCATATGAATTTTAAAGTAGTTTTTTCTAATTCTGTGAAGAACGTCAATGGTAGTTTAAAGGGAATTGCATTGAATCTATAAATTACTGTGGGCAATATGGCCATTTTCACAACATTGATTCTTCCTGTTCATGACCATGCCTTGTGTTTCCATTTGTTTGTGTCCTCTCTGATTTCCTTGAAGAGTGGTTTGTAGTTCTCCTTGAAGAAGTCATTCACTTCCCTTGTTAGCTGTATTCCTAAGTATTTTATTGTCTTCGCAGCAATTGTGAATGGAAATTCATCATGATTTGGCTCTCTGCTTGTCTATTATTGGTGTATAGGAATGCTTGCAGTTTCTGCACATTGATTTTGTATCCTGAGACTTTGATGAAGTTGCTTATCAGCTTAAGGAGATTTGGGGCTGAGATGATGGGGTTTTCTAGATATAGGATCATATCATCTGCAGAGACAGTCTGACTTGCTCTCTTCCTATTTGAATAATCTTTATTTCTTTCTCTTGCCTGATTGCCCTGGGCAGAACTTCCAATACTGTGTTGAATAGGAGTGGTGCGAGAGGGCATCCTTGTCTTGTGCCAGTTTTCAAGGGAACGATTCCAGCTTTTGCCCATTCAGTATGATATTGGCTGTGGGTTTGTCACAAACGGCTTTTATTCTTTTGAGGTATGTTCCATCAATACCTAGCTTATTGAGAGTTTTTAACATGAAAGGATGTTGAATTTTATCAAAGGCCTTTTGGTAGCAGGTCATCTTTACAAATGCTGTATCTACTCCTGACTCATTTTCAAAGCAGGACTCACCGTGACCCCCCCCATCCCGCAATTGTTCCACTGCCTCGTCATTCGTCCCCAGCTTGTGAGAACGCTCACGTTGGCCCTCCGTGCCCCTCCTGATTGTCACCCACTGGGTGAATCAGTTTCCTGAGCAAAGGTTCGCCTCCAATGAGATCAACGCACATGTGGCAGGGACCCAATACGGTTTGTTCTGAAACCCGTTTCATGCGGAGCCGGCAGAAGCCACGTTAAACGCACGCGTTCTTCCACCCCTCCGCTCACACGCAGCGAGCTTCCCAAGGCGGGCACGGCGCCGCCCCCACCAGTCACGCGGCTTCCGCTTCCGGTCGCGCCCTCTCGCCTCTAATTAGGGAACGCCTCACGGTGTGAGTGAAGCTCTGACGGCCTCACTAATCCGCCAAACCTCTATCCTCAGAATACGAAGGGCAAAGTGTGACCCACTCACGCGCAGGCTTCCCCGCAGCGGCCACAGCGGCGGGGGGTGGGGGGGTCGTGCTCACCGTCGTGCAGTTCACCGGCACGTTTAAAATCAGCCATCACGAGCGAAGTGCTGCTTCGTGTCCACCAGGGAAAGCGTCAGGGAGCACGTTATCGGCACTCAAGATGCCAGCCATGGGCTGCCTGGAACGACGGTTTTTATCATTTATATGAGTCCTGGGACATTTTCTTCAGACAGACTTAAGTATGTACGACACCAGCATATTACACGAAGCCGAGAGGGGCTGCTCTGGGTGAGGGTGGAGGAACACACAGACCCCTCCCACGCTCACGTGCCCACAACCTCCAGGACAGCCTGGCAGGAGCACACCCAGCCTGGCTGAACTGCAACTTCTTTAGCTCAAGGGAAATCTGCTTTTCCCCGGAGGGGCCCCTGGTGCGGAAGCAAGTTGGGGAGTGTGCAGAGCCGGGAAGAAGCAAAGAGAGGGTATGGGTGGGAGGGAGAGGGAATCCTTGGATTTGGCAGAGAACAAGGAAATTTTCGGAAATCATAGTCAGCGTGGTCTCCACAAAGATGAGAGGGCAGGAACTCGATTGGAAGGGGGCCAGTGAAGCTGCTGTCAGGAAGCTCTCACAGGGCAGTAAACAGCTCCTGGCACCCGGAATAGGAGGAGGAAGTCGAGAACCCGCAGCCGCCCTGCCCGGCCTGGCTCCTCCTCACCCGCCCAGGCTGCTGTGCTCCTCACAGGAGGAAAACCCGCCTGCGTCCAGCTACCTCCAGGAAAGCAACAACTGCCCGTCCTCGACTAAAGGCCAAACCTTTTAACATTTTTGTCCTTGACCACGGCATCAACTGTGCTGTCTACAGAAGGAACTATATTATTCCCACTTAAATACCTCGGTGTTTCGTCAAGACAGTGCAAACACGAGGGCTTCGGTAGAGGGAGGAGACGCTGGCTCAGGAACCAGAGCTCACGGTTCCTGCTGTCTCTGCCCCTTGACCTCGGTGTGAGGCGGCTGCGGCTGGGTCTGCTGTGTAAATATTGTGCCTGAGGGCCGTTTTGACAATGACCGTTTCTACTTTAAAAATAAAGCAGACTAAGGGAGTCTCTGGTCCAGGGATAAGGTGCCTGCAGTGCTTTTCCGACACCTAAATCTCTGCTTTGTCCTGAGAGAAACAAGCGTCACGAACTTAGCTCACTGTTGGTGAAGTGATGGCCACCAGGGAAGAGTGCAGGGATCTCAGGAGAGACGCTCGGGTCCTTTTTCAAAACCAGTGTGATGCACGATATATGACTACTCACCAGAGTCTCGGGAGAGTGTGACGAGCGATGTGCGGCTACTCGCCAGAGCGACTGGATTTCTGTCTGAGGCTACTGCATATGCTGGGTCTTAGCAAGCAACGGCCGTGCAGCCATCAAGGCACAACAGAGAGCTCTTCTTCTAGGAAGTTCGAGGCATTAAAAATTTCCTCCACTGGGAGCATGAGCATAAATATCTTCCATATTGTTCCCAGTTTTTCTGAAGGCGAAAGAAAATAAAGAAGGCCAGTCAATTAGAAATCTGAATTTTTCTATTGAAGAAGGCAGGGGTTAGCCGGGCACAGTGGCTCACGCCTGTAATCCCAGCACTTTGGAAGGCCAAGGTGGGTGGATCACCTGAGGTCAGGAGTTTGAGACCATCCTGGGTAACATGGTGAAACCCTGTCTCTACTAAAAATACAAAAATTAGCTGGGCGTGGTGGCAGGCACCTGTAATCCCAGCTACTGGGGAGGCTGAGGCAGGAGAATTGCTTGAACCCGGGAGGCAGAGGTTGCAGTGAGTGGAGATCGCGCCACTGCACTCCAGCCTGGGTGACAGAGTGAGACCCCGTCTCAAAATAAATAAATAAATAAAAATAAAAAATAAAGAAGGCGGGGGTTCCTGTCTCTATTTTTCCAGGAGAACAAATATTACCAATGTACAAAACTAGGGGGAGACAGGAGTGACTTTACCTCACTGCCAACGCCTCCAACACAGTCTCCGTTCACAGCTCAAGACAGAAAAGGAGTTTCCTGGAAGACTGCAGAGTCTGCCACAGACCCAGGGCAGCTGGACTTCCTGCAGATCTAAAGCCAGGGCTGGAAAAGCCACCCAGAGCCCATCAGGCCTCCTGGACCTGCTTCTTGGTCCCTCTTCTCAAAGTCCTCTCCCCCGAAGGCTATTTCCCCTGCCTCTCCCTCATCTCATCTCCCACAGTCTCCTAGTGTCTCTGCCAGCCACATGCCGAGAGAACCAGCTGCGTCCCAACAACACTTCCAGTCTCTGAAGAGGTCATTTCTGTGAGCCATTCAGCTGGGCCCAGGCCGAGGGTAGGGGCAGGGGTGGCCATGTGCTAAGAACAGGGCAGACTGGGTGGGTTGTGGGTCGTGGGGGCTGGGCAGACACCCTGCAGGGCGTCCACAACACCCGTTCCTAATGGGAATGTAACTGAAAGATAGCGGAGTTGAGCTTTTCCCAGAGTTTGGGAAAAGCATAAGGAGTGAGGAAGGCTGCACCCTCACCAGCCTTCACCAGTGACGAGGGAGCTGTACTCCCTCAAGCAGATGCTGTCAACTCCTGGGAGACACAGTTTCTTTACTGAAAACACGAGCCTAGACTAGGACTGGACGGTTCTTGCTTTGTTTTTTTGTTTCTTTCTACACCATTCACATTCCATGGTAGAAGTGCTCCTTCCATACCCGGCAGGGGGACCTAGGGGGCCATGTGGCACTGAGCGGGCTGCCGGGACCAAGGGGGCTCATCAGCCCCTTAGGTGGGGTGAGGGCATGCACTGTTTGAGCACCCCTGCCGGACTCTGCACCCGGGGAGGGACCCTCTCCTCCCTGCCTCTGACCACCACTGTGAATTACAGCTCCAAGCAGTGCTTCCCTGGCCATGCAGGAGGAGTTACAGGGGTTGAGGAAGTGTGGCCTAAGGAGAGGCAGATGGGGGAAGGACGTGTGCTCTGCCGTCTTCAATACTGAGGGGCCTCGTGTGCAGAAGGACGTCGTTTCTTCAGTGTGACTTCAATGGGCAGAATTAGAATCAAAAGGTAAAGGTTATTATGGAAGAAGGTAAATCTCAGCTCATCTCAACCACTTTCTCTAAGTTAGAGTTGATTTTCCCCCCGATTCAAAGGTGCTGCTTCTGGAAGGCACAGTGCATGTCCCTGTGCTGTCTATGGCAAGAACTTGATTCAAGGAGGATGGAAGCCAGAGGCACCCAGCTCCTCCACCATTCAGCCCGAGGCCCAGGAGTGCCGTCCTTTCCCAGTGCTTCTACCTCTGGTCTTATTCGCCTCTTGTGACACAGCTATGATGTGACGTCCTGCATTTTACTGATGTGGACGCTGAGGTCCAAAGACAAGCAGCCTCCCAGGGACACACGGAGCTGGAGTCCCCCGTGCCTCTGGGCTCCCGGCCGGGGTTCCTGCCACCTGCCCTGCTGCCAGCACAAGCGTCCTCGTCGCCGTCTGGGGTGCACGCTGGGGCACGTGCTTAGTTCACACTTCCCATTCATGGAAGAGATGATGAGCCCCAGTAAGAAAATAATTTGAAAATAATTTACTGGCGGGTGCACGCTAAGTTCCCACAAGGAAACAGACATGCAGTTCGGTGCTGAGAGCTCAGTGACCATCCTGGGGACGAGTGGTGTGGGAGTGATCACACTGCACACCAGGCCACCTGCCCCCCAGCTTCCCAGCTCACCCTCACGCCTGTCTTCCTCACCCCAGCCCACCCACACGGCCCCTTCACCATGCACAGACCCTGGCAAAGCGCAGAGTGCCTTCACTCGAACTTTCTCAGGACTACAGCCTGCCCGGCCAGTCGGCCCTTCCTAGCCTGCTTGGAAGGTGAAGAAAGTGGTCTCCATGTCACCCGCATAAAAGGCGACTGCCTGCTCAGATGTCATAGGCCAACCTTCCCAAAACAATCTCCCTCAGAACCAACCTAGGTGCTCAGTGTGAACTCTCACCCATTAGATTGACAGAGTGGTTCTCGACTGGGGTTGATTTTTGTTGCCATCTCTCCCCAGGGGACAGCAACGCCTGCAGACTCTTTGGGCTGTCACATTGGATGTGAGGCACACCTACATCCATAGAATCCTAGAAGCCAGGGGTGCCACCCAGATCCCACAGCGCACGGGACAGCTCCCCACAGCACAGAATTGTTTGACCCAAAATATCACTTTTCATCAGTGGCCTTCTAAACTCTGCCCCTTAGGTGATAGGCCGCTCCCACCTAGGACTGCGTTAAAATGTGAAAACGGGGGAAGCTTGGCAGCATGCACAGCTTTAATCAGGGATTCCGTCTGGAATACCTGCTGGGAGTCACTCTCTCCAGGTCAGTGGCCATCGTGATAAGCGATTCTGGGGGAAGGAGGAGGAGGAGAAGTGGGAGGAGGTCCTGGTGCAGCAGGAGGCATTTAAGATGGGACGGACTGAGGAGCCGCAGTCGCTGGACTGGACCCAAGCCACCAAGCTGGGCCAGAAATGAAGCCCTGGATCCACACCTCCTCCTGGTCACAGTGACAGTTCCCACCTAGGACATCTGACCTTCTAAAGGCCAAGGCAGTTCTTTACTAATCAGACGAATACTACTTTCTTCTCAATTTCATTTTCCTTCTCAGTTGGAGGAGAGGGTGCAGTTTGTATTTCATTGCATTTTCTCCTTTTCTTGAAGGGAAGGATATGTTGCCAAAAATACTCATGAACTGCTTCCTTGTTTTTGTGATGGAGAAAATGATTATTTATTTTACAATTGCATCTGCATTAAGATGGCAACAAGGGGCCGTGGGCTGAGAGGTTAGGGTCCTGTCCCCTCTCTGTGGGCTGGAGAGCTTACTGGGCATCTTGCAGGTCTCCTGGACACAGGCCCCAGGGCTCAGAAGCACACACACACATCCTGTCTAGTTTGTGGGACCCTGCAGAGGCCAGGCTCCAAGGGCTGCTGAGATGGCTCAGCACACGCGGGTCTGAGCATCAAAGGCTTCTGTGCCTTGCGCCGCCCCCGCCCCCGCCTGCAGCCTCAGCTGCCCTCTGCCTTCCTGGCAGGCAGTGCCCATGGGTTCTCCTCCAGGGCCTGGCTGCTTTCCAGCCTGTGCCCCAGCCCTGGAGGGACCGTCCCCTGCAGATGACATGAGCTTTGCCTAAGGCCAGACTTGAGGACCAGTAACTAGGGACAAAAAAATAGCTGCTCAAAATAGCACAAAAGCTGTTGTTGTTCAGTTCTGAAAGTCTTACTGCATTCTATGGCCAGATAAAAAAAGGAACCGAGGCAGAGACCCCAGGCAGGACATGGTACTTTTGCAGACAGTAAGGGAACCAGGCAGCCTCCAGCTCTGGTGTGCTCTCTGCCCGCATGGGTCTGCAGCCCCTGCCCCCTCTCCTCACTATGGGCTGCGAGCTCTTGGCATGGCTGCCCCAGCATCGGGGTTGCCCAGGTTTCCTGGCAAAAGCCAACTGAACGTTCAGATCACCTCCCCACTCAGCTGGCTTGGAGCAGAGAGCAGGAATGGTGCCTGGCCTCCTTCCCAGGCAGCCTTCCTGGGAAGCCTCCAGGGCCCTGGAAGTTGAGTGTCCGGTGCCTTCTTGTCTGTGGTCTCCTCTCTGTGATTCCCTGGGACATCCAAGGCCTGAAACAATGTGGGGCTGAGGAAGCAAGGACGCCTTCGCCAGCCAGGCGGTCAGACACCATGAGGCCCCAGGGAGGGGCTGTTCAGACACCGACGGCCGAGGGACTCTTGTTTGCTTTATAAGAGAATCCATCTTGTGAGCAGGGTGGGCTTGCAGGCAGTGGTTTTGTGTTTTTTTGAATTTCTAAGCTCAGTAGGTATGAGATGGTGTCAGTGGGGAAGGGGCCGGCTGTAAAGATGTGATCAAGGCCTAGTTTGCACATCAAATAGATTTTCTTTAATTAACCACACAAAATGATAAAAACTTTAAAATGGCTTTCTTCCCACCTGTGAAAAGAAAAACTTCAGCTGAATTAAATCTAAAGGAGTTTAATTGAGCAATGAAGGATTCACGAATTGGGCAGCCCCCAGAATCACAGCAGATTCAAAGAGATTCCAGTGCAGTCATGTGGTAGAAGATTTATAGACAAAAAAAAGAGAAATGATGTACAGAAATCGGAAGTGAGGTACAGAACAGCTGGCGACTCAGTGTTTGCCTTATTTGAACACAGTTTGAACACTCAGCAGGGTGAGTGGCTGAAGTACGGCTACTGGGATTGGCCAAGGCTCAGTGATTGTTACAGGCTCAGACTCCTAAGTTTTCGATCTTGTCTACCTATTAAGTCAGGTTGTAGCTCATCCACAAGGACTCAAATAGAGAAGTACAGAGACCTTCTCAGGACATATTTAGTTTGCTTTAACAATTCCCCTCTTTTGGTCGTTTTCTCAATTTTTGAGAGATTAACCAAAACTTTAGTCAGTGATGTCACTATCACCATAGTAAATGTACTTATTTGGTCTTGAAACCCACTGGAAAATAGTAGAACAGTGAGTTTTGCAAAGGTAAGAACAAGGACTGAACAGAAGGGACCTCCTCATACTGAACGTCCTGTTTACGGGAGGAAAACAAAACCTGGTCTGTTCTGTCCTAGGATCTGTACGTTTCCTTCAAGTCTTTGTTTGATTATGTCACATTTAGCACAAGAAACTCTATTTTTGTCTGATTGGGTCTGTTGGGGGCCTATTGTATGAGCTCCGTCCAAAGCAATGGCCTCCCATCATTTTGTTTAAAATAAATTCTCCCTTTTTGGTCAGGTTCTCACTTAGGTGAGAGTGTGACCAAAACTTAGGGCATTAGCGCCGCTCTCAGTTACCATGATTTTGGGTTTCTGGTCTCAGCACATCCCTCATAGGTTATGGTGTCCTCACGGTCACACATTTCTTTCAGCTCTAGTCATTCCAGTTGAAGAGAGACCATTTGACATTCTAAAGATAGCTGCATGCAAACATTTAAAACCTTTGAGAGAATACAGGGCACCAGGGAGACTAGTATTATGACTATTGGGAGGATAATACCAAGAGCCTACAATATACTCCTTACCCAGGGTCCCCATAAACCAAACCTCCTAAAATCAAATAGATCAAAGAATGAGCTAGATAAGGAGTCTACTCACTTGACTAAGTCGTTTTTTCATTAATCCCCTTCAACTGAATCTCTGTAATACCCGATGTTTTCTTCATAGGCTGTAAGTGCCAGCAACTGCACAGATACTTCTCTGTTTAGCCACTTTTCAGCATAACTTTTATAAGAGAATTTAAAGTTTGTTGTGTAACCGTAGCTTTTCAGTAGAATCTGCTATAGAGCCTATCATGAGGGATACATTTCTAATCATCGCCTCTTTTACTCCAAACAATGGAAATAAGGACCTAACAAATGATGCCCTTCCAGAAGAGTGAAGGCTTCCTGGCAATGTTCTCTTTAACTCATGATGTGGGTTAAGAAGAATTAATCAATGTTCTGTTTCTGACTGATTATGAGGCAATGTTTGTACCATTAAAGTTTCTCACCTACATCCGGCCTTCATCTTTTATCTGTCAAAGTATAAGATTGTCCATGTATAAGACTGGCTGCAAAATCCTTCACAAATAAAAGTATACCCCATAAGTGCATACAGCAGACCCCCTTTCCATTTCTATTGTTCATAGAGGCATAAGCAAGGAGAAAATATTCAAAACTAAGAGTCTCGTGATAGAATTCTTGATCCGTGATCTTGGGAAAAGTTGGTCACATCAAGGATGCCAACTACTTCTGGGGAGAAACTTCCCTGGTTAGCTTTACCTTAAGGGTTCCAATGGGTGTCCAGTTCCAAGAGTGTGGAGGGACCCTTCTCAGTTGTGAGATGATGAACTCAAGGTTCAAGTTTCCAAAGTTTTGTTGCAGTGAGGATGGCAATGGCAGTCTTTCTCTGACGTTCTCAGAAGATCCTATCTTTGTGTTCTAGATTGTGAAGGGGTTGACTCTCCTCAGTGAACCACAAAGAAGCTTCCTTTACCTGATGGAAATGCACTGTGGCACAATAACTTAGTGCTATAATATCAGCCCTATCGCATGGGAAGGCTTTTACACAACCAGAAAACATGCACTGAAAATGACAATTGAATGAAATTCCTTAATAAATGTTTAAATGGCCCATCAGGTAGCCAAATTTATCTGAACCTTTGATTGTCTTCCCAGGAATATGGAACCAAACATTGGTTATAAACCATTTTTGCAATTTATAAATCACCACATCAATATATTTAATTTGGATTATTTTATCTTTTCCGTGATGAGTCATGGAATGCAGAACTCTTAATAATAAAAGCTTTAAGGACTCAGGAAGGACAAGGAAGCCATCCAGTTCTCCATGAGTCCATGCTTAACATTGGACTTATGTCCTCTTGAATAACAGTTGTTTCTCCAAATGAGGTGCATAGCACTGATAACTAATGGGTTATCATAGGTAACTTGACTTAGACCATAGATTTCATTCAAATTGTATATCTAAACAATTTCCGTATTGGCTGATTTAGCATGAAAATCTGGCAAAGTATTTCATTGGTATTCAGTTAATTTTTGTCCCACTCGAGTTAGCAGTTTGATAACCCGGTCAGTCCTTTCATTCAAGTTCCAGGAACTGTTATGCGGTTCAAATGACATGACTCTGAAGTTGTTAGAAACCTGTGTTCAAGAGCGCTTGTCAGCGTCCTCTCCATCCTTTCATGAACATCCTAAAGGACACCACGCTTTTGAAGTTTTCAGAAACTGCATCAGCGTTAAGCAATTAACTGTGGAAATGACTTTAAATAGTTATAGTTAAAAACATAATTCCAGCACTTTGGGAGTCCGGGTCAGGTGGATCACCTGAGGTCAGGAGTTTGAGAGCAGCCTGGCCAACATGGCAAAACTCCATCTCTACTAAAAAATACAAAAATTAGCCAGGTGTGGTGGTGGGTGCCTGTAATCCCAGCTACTTGGGAGGCTGAGACAGGAGAATCACTTGAACCTGGGAGGCGGAGGTTGCAGTGAGCCGAGATCACCCCGCTGCACTCCAGCCTGGGCGACAGAGTGAGACTCCACCTCAAAAAAAAATGAAATAAAATAAAATAAATAGTTATAGTTATAACCACTATAACTAGGAAACTTTAACACTTAAGCTAGGAAATTTGTTTATTTCTGTGGTCTACAATAACTTAACATAATAACCATAATTATGATGGATAGCATATACTCAAACATATTAGAATTTTAGAAATTCCATACAATTTTGGAACATATATTAATATAATTCGCCAAAGTATAACCTGAAGATTAAACACTATTTTTATTTTAACAATGCTTCCCATGCAACTTAACATGTCAGATAATCCTGCTGACCTCTCTTTTGGATGTTTCAAGGGCCCTCTGTAGCATCCCAAAGTTGGAGGTCAGAAAAGACCATTTTGAAGCTGACATACCATTTTGAGAAACCTATCAAATACGTTAAAGGTTTAAAACACTTGAGATTATGAAATGGAATTCCACATGTCCCCAGGCCTTAAAAGTCAAGGCAGTTTACCACCTTAACGCACTTAGCGAACCTAGTATTTGACCTGCATCATTTAAACCAAATGTCTTTATTTTTGCCAATAATCTTTACAACTTTTTATTTCCCAAAGATTATTAAAATCATGTGAACTAAAGGGCATTAGTTTTTATTTTTCTTTAAAAATATTTGATTGAAGTGCTTATTTTTCTTTAAGCCAATTAATTAGAGCTCTTTCATATAAACATTACACACACATTTGTAACTACACGGACAGACAGACAGAAGATTATTACAGTAGTTGTAAGTTTTCTTTTACCAGTTTGTTAGTTTCTTAATTGGATTACTGGTATAGGGTCCAGTCCTTGGAAGAATGGGGCCAGGAAAGGGTCTCTGGTGCCCCTGTTTTTCTTAAGGAGTCCCAGGCTCTTGGAGCTTGAATATCCACTTTTAATTAAGCTGACTATTATCTATAGCACTGTTTAATAAAAGTTCTTTTAAGTTTCTTATTACCCGACTTTAGCCAGGCCAAACAGCCAATATTTTTGTGCTTACAGAAAGGAAAATTCAAGACTGTTCATGGAGGGGAAGAGGATTTAAAAATGGCAGATGTCACCCAAATATCAATCAGAAAGTACTCATTCCCTAAGCCGGGAATTGAACCATGAACCTGGCAGCCGTTGTGATAGAGAGACTGAGGAAAACATTTCCACGTGGTTACAAGCTCAAGCCCCCAGGGACGTTTAAGACAAGATGGAGACCTCATGTACTGTTTTTTTCTTTTTCTTCTTTCAGGGACCTGAAGCAAAGTTTATAACT
Organism: Gorilla gorilla gorilla; assembly: GCF_029281585.2. Classification (NCBI taxonomy): domain Eukaryota; kingdom Metazoa; phylum Chordata; class Mammalia; order Primates; family Hominidae; genus Gorilla; species Gorilla gorilla. Next base: position 129,011,741 of record NC_073238.2, read on the forward strand.
GACCAGTTTGCATCTTCAACAGTGGACTTATGGTGTTTTAGGCGTGCATTTTATCCCAAGGTACCCCTTTTAATGACAGAACAATACAGAAAGACACACAAAGCACACCAGATTCACTACAGTTTAAGACCAGCCTCAGAATTCTTTTTCATATTAATTAAAACTTTACAGAGGAGATAAACAGTGATTTTTACCATTCATTTAACCAGTTTGCACAGAGAAAAAGAGGCCAGGATTTCTCTGACTCACGAGAAATCCTTAGCCTTTTGTCGGCAGGCTAGGCTTCTGGGTTCCCTTTCCCCGAGGGCCCTAGTGACCCGGCTTGATGCACCAAGCCACTGCAGCCAAGCCACAGCACAAAGGAAAATTATCTTTTTCTGCTCTGGCCAGAGCAAAATACATGTGACAAAACATAGATGTTAGCCACTCTGCTTTGCCCCCAATATCAAACTGGCAAGGCTCAAACTTGCCCCCAGATTGGCCCCATCATCTCTAAATCTTTCTAAAAGCTTCCGCATATTAATATGCATCCCTAGATGAGACTAATTTGTGAACCCTCATTTTTAAATGCACTTTTGTGCATTGTTCATTTGGAACATTCCACTGTAAGTTACCTTTAGTAAGATTTTGCCAAGACTTCATGGCCTCCCAGGCCTAATGTATAAGCCAGAAGGAACTCAGTTTTCTAGAAATTAAGGATCCCATTTTTTATAGCATTAGTATTAAGAGAAATACGTAATGTAGATGACAGGTTGATGGGTGCAGCAAACCACCATGGCATGTGTATACCTATGTAATAAACCTGCATGTTCTGCACATGTACCCTACAACTTAAAGTATAATTTAAAAAAAAAAAGGATCCTATTTTTACCTAAAATATTGGCTTTACTCTCAGATTCCCTTGATTAACTTAGCCAATTGATATGGTTTACTGTGTCCCCACCCAAATCTCAACTTGAATTATATCTCCCAGAATTCCCACATGTTGTGGGAGGGACCCATCGGGAGGTAACTGAATCATGGGGGCTGGTCTTTCCCATGCTATTTTCATGATAGTGAATAAGTCTTGCAGGAACTGATGGGCTTATCAGCAGTTTCTGCTTTTGCTTCCTCCTCATTTTTCTCCTGCTGCTGCCATGTAAGAAGTGCCTTTCACCTCCCGCCATGATTCTGAAGCCTCCCCAGCCATGTGGAACTGTAAGTCCAATTAAACCTCTTTTTGTTCCCAGTTTCAGGTATGTCTTTATCAGCAGCATAAAAACAGACTAATACACCAATGATTTTTTTCTACCTAAGCGCACAGGGAAAATGAAACAAAGGGGTGGAACACAAAAATCCCTGTGAATTTCCAAAAGCCAAATTTTATAACCCCTACAATATCGGATCCCACTTCTGACACCATCTATTAAAAGAAAAACTTGAGCCAAATTAAATCTAAAGGAGTTTAATTGAGCAATGAAGGATTCACAAATTGAACAGCCCCCAGAATCACAGCAGATCCAAAAAGACTCTAGCGCGGCCATGTGGTGGAAGAATATTTATAGACAAAGAAAGGGAACTGACGTACAGAAATTGGAAGTGAGGTACAGACAGCTGGATTGGTTACAGCTCAGGGTTTGCCTTATTTGAACACAGTTTGGACACTCAGCAGGGTGAGTGGTTGAAGTACAGCTGCTGGGATTGGCCAAGACTCAGCTGTTGTTACAGGCTCAGACTCCTAAATTAGGTTTTCAATCTTGTCTACCTATTAAGTTAGGCTGCAGTTTATCCACAAGGACTCATAAATCTGGAAGTACAGAGTCCTTCTTGGGCCATATTTAGCTGCTTTAACACACCTATAACAAATCAACTTTACCAAGGTGTCTTCCAGTCTCAGCTTCTCATGTGCTAGTAAGAGGAAGTTTTTCCAAGGTATCTTCTGGGCTCAGCTCCCCACTTACTGGTAAAAGGAGCAGTTTTGTGCATATCTTGCTGGGTTTGTCTTTCCAGTCATCACAAGAGTGGCTGCACCACACCCCATCACATTCTGTGTGGAGTGGGCCCAGCTCCAGCTCTGTGCAACAGTAAACCAGTGACACTGGAATTCATGTGTTTATACACTCAGCTTTCGCATGCTTCTGCATCAATTTTTTAAGACTATTTCCAGAGTGGGATTGAGACCTAAGTGAATCGTCCCAGGAATAGGGTTCTTGAGAAACGATTGCATGAGTAAGGCTGCAGTTAACACCACCATGACTAATTACCAGCAAATTGAACTCCTTCTGTTCTGTGAAAGTTGCTAGTACCAAAATAGGTTCACTCATATCAAACCCTAACAAAATGGGGTGGGGAGGCCATGACGGGGCACCCTCATACACAAACACCTGGACAAGCCTCATCTCAAGACACCCCTGCATGGGCCTCAGGTTCGCCCACATTAGGATGCATTGCACGAAAATTCCTCAAGACAGGTCGGTATTACAGGTGAGCGGCCTGCACAAGGAGCTAACACCAGCTGTGGGACAAGCTCTGCTAACCAGTGATTTTTGTTACAAAGCAGCTTCTGTGGAGTTCTCTCTGTCTTTAAAGATCTCCCCTTTGCCCTGGCCCCTCCAGTGTGCCTGTGATCTATCATAGCATGCAATCCCCTGCTATTCCCATTTAAATTTATTTGTTCTGGAGAGCCTGTTCCTCTGAATTTCCTTTTAGGTGGACAGTTCAAGACCCTAACACATTAATCCACTTAATCCAAAGAGCTCCTCTTGTATCAGGGAAGGCCACAGGGACATCCCTGTCTTGTTCCTGACCTTGGAATTGCATTGCTTAGTTTCCAAACATGGGATTTCCCAGTCATCTTTTGTTATGAATTCCTGGCTCTCTGCCACTGTGAACATTATCTGTATGATTTCAGCCCTTTGAAACATGTGGACACTTTTTCACGGCCCAGCGTACGGTCAAATTTTGCAAATGTTGTAAACATTCCTTCTGTATTGAAAACTTTTATGGTTTCCTGTACTCTGCAGCTATTTCCGATTTTGTCTTTTGTGCCTTGAAGCAGAGTGAGTCTTATCATCTGTGTCTGAGCCATCTGCTCCGAGGTTCCTGTGGTGCTGGTCGTGTCTTCTCTGCAGGATTGATTCACTTTGCAAGATGTTTGGTGCACTGAGACACTGGAAAGTTGGCAGCATCTTGAGACGTCATCAGTCCAGGGCCACATTAAGATTATTTCATGACTTAAGGGTTTTTTAGGCACTGTGACGTTAAGCTAATTTCACAACTGTGTGAACCTGGGCCGCAGGGCTCTTCCTTGTCTTGTCCCCTGCTCTGCTGTAACCTGGCGGTTGTTGAAGGATGGGTTATTTCTGATCCACATTTTCCTGAGGGTGAAGACTTCAGCTCCTATGAAGACTGCCCACCTGCCCCATCCCCCACAAAGACCCCACTGCTGGCATCCTGAGTGCTTTCAGGAGAAGCCCTCTGAGTGCTGGCTCGGGGGTCTGACAGATTTCTTTGACCACAGCCTCAAAATTCCTGACTCCTGGGTGGGCTCTTCAGTATATGCAAGATGGCCTCCGGGACTCTGGCTTTGTTCACTGGAAGGGTCGACTTAAGCAGGTCACGCAGCAGTTCCTGGTGGTGGTGACTCCCAGCTTCTTTAGCTCAGCTCTTGAGTGATTTGCACTACACAGAAGGTACTGGAGACACAGTTACCTTTTCTGGAAATCAATGTTTGCAAGCACATTTGCCCTCCAAAGGTTGAAGGTTGAGTGAATTTGAAGTGGTTGGAGATTTGTTTGTAAACCACTCTTCTGCAGAATGAGAATGAAGTTGCTGCTTGGTTTTGAAGATATGGCCTTTTGTGGGAGGGCAGAACAGAAGAATCAAAGCTTGGATTTAGAGTTAAGGACACAGGAAAAGAATTATGAATATTAAAGACTGAGTTAATATGTGTCATATAACAAATACTTTACATATTGCATGCAACATAATAAGCTGTTCTATGTAACGGCCTCCACATTTCAGGATATCACTTGGTGACATTTCAAGGCATTTCTAAGAAACACAACGTTAAACTTAATATTGGGCCAAAATATTGATTAAGGCAGGAGCTGAACACCCAAATATAATCTGGATAATCAAAGTCAAAAATAGGCATTGGTATTTACTTTCTGTAGAATATAAGTAGAAACTATATAATACCAAACATCCAAACCTAGCCCAGTATAAAAAATAATTCTCCACTTAATATAGAAATCACAAAATGCAGTGTGGTGCCATGGCTTGGATCCCGGAACAGAGGTGCACGGTGGAAGTCCGCACTGCTTCTCAACACTGGACCCCAGACTGCAGCTCACTTCCATGCAGTGTTCCTCCATGTGTGCAAGCCCTTGTCAGTGTTTCATTAGTCCTCAGGACAGATGCCAAGGAGCTGCTGCTTAACTGGCTTGTCTGGTCTGATCTTAAGAAGCAAAACTTGATTGGAGCCCTGTGGTGCCCTGAAATCCAGAGCATGTTGTTGGGGGTGATTGATTTTCCTGGGTCTTTAGCAACATGTCTGATGTTTGCAGATTCTGTACCATGGGCCCTGCCGTCAGTCAAGTCCAAGAGCAGATGTGAGTCGAGTGGTCAGTGGGTTGCAGGTAACCATAGGCCAGCCGAGGGTGGCAGCCGTGGGTGGACAGCTGGGACTCCTTCCCTGTGGGTGACAGCTGTGGGTGACAGCCGTGGGTGGACAGCATGGGTGACAGCCATGGGTGGACAGCATGGGTGACAGCCATGGGTGGACAGCTAGGACTCCTTCCCTGTGGGTGACAGCTGTGGGTGGACAGCATGGGTGGCAGCCGTGGGTGGACAGCTGGGACTCCTTCCATGTGGATGACAGCTGTGGGTGACAGCCGTGGGTGGACAGCATGGGTGACAGCTGTGGGTGGACAGCTGTGGGTGACAGCTGTGGGTGGACAGCACGGGTGACAGCCATGGGTGGACAGCTGTGGGTGACAGCCATGGGTGGACAGCTGTGGGTGACAGCCGTGGGTGGACAGCACGGGTGACAGCTGTGGGTGGACAGCTGTGGGTGACAGCCGTGGGTGGACAGCATGGGTGGCAGCTGTGGATGGACAGCTAGGACTCCTTCCCTGAGGGTGGCAGCTGTGAGTGACAGCCTTGGGTGGCAGCTGGGACTCCTTCCCTGAGGGTGGCAGCTGTGGGTGGACAGCTGTGGGTGACAGCCGTGGGTGGACAGTGTGGGTGGCAGCCATGGGTGGCAGCTGGGACTCTTTCCCTGTGGGTAGCAGCTGTGAGTGACAGCTGTGGGTGGACAGCCGTGGGTGGCAGCCGTGGGTGGCAGCTAGGACTCCTTCCCTGACCTGAGCTCACTTCATTTGACCAGGAGCATCAAAAACAGTGTGTGCATCCAAACCACTGTGAATCCCCACACTGTAAAAACAAAAACTTCAAACATCACATATTTTGTCCACTTTGCCCTCAATGCACGCTTTATCCATGTGAGTGTGAGCAGACATAGAGCACAGCCCTCACTCCTCCATCCACCAACCGATGGCAGCAGCAAGCACAGTCAGGCTTCTCAGCACACAGGATGAAAGAACAAGGGAAGACAGGGCTACGCAGGGTCAGCCCCATGGTCTGACTCCGAGTCCCAGCTGAGGAACCAGCCAATAGCATGGACAGCACTACTTCCCATCAGCATGACTGTCAGGTATTTGTCGAGCACCTACTGAATATTAGGTATTTGTTGAGCACCTACTGAATATTAGGCTTTTTCTAGTCATTTTTGACCAATGACAATATCAGAGTAAAGGAAATTGATTATTCTAATAGAATTCCTCTGAATGTAACATGTAGATTGTATAGGCTAAGAAATCGTAACTAAGCCTTATGTCTTAAAGTGCTGGTTGTATTTCTAGGTAGGAATTCTTATATCTAAATTCTACAGTATATGCAAGTTATCTAAAAATTAATACTTGTGAACAATTATGGATTAAAATAAATTTTTCTTTTCAAAAACCCAGGCAACTTTAAAATTTTCATTAAATCAACAGTTTTAACAGCCTATAAAGGCTTCTGCCAAATGTTGAAGATCATCAGAGCTAGCTGAGTACAGAGCACCTCAGCCACCTCAAGAGTGGCAGGGGAGGAAATAAAGTCATATTTTGGCTTCACTCACATCTTATTACTTCCAGATCTGATTCTTTCTTTCAGACTGGCAGCCACTACATCCTGCTAATATTCAGAGCAAATTTCTCATGAAATGCCCTGTATCTGCTCCTCACATATGCATAGCTGAACAATGAGTTCCCATCCATGGATTCTGCACTGGAGTCTTGTGTGATGAGAACTGTAGTGTAATGAAGACCACAGCTCTGACATGAAAATGATGATGCTATTTTCTCATTAACCAAATCCTCTGCTGTGTCGTCGCCAACATTGCGCACGTGGCTTCAACAAAGATGAAACGACCGACAGCTGTCCTAGCGCCATGTTCACTCCATTCGTCTCAGGAAAAACCCATCCCGACCTGATTAGAGCAATGGAGAGAGGATGGCTTAAAACAGCTGAGCCTCTGCATAACTCGTCTTCGAGCCAATCAGAAAAATTAGGGAAGGTCTGCTGCCTAACCTTCAAACAAATATTTTGGAATTGTCCGAATTATATAAATTATTCAAGATAGAAGAGAAAGGAGATAAGGAAAGCAGAAAGAAAGGTAGTAATTAAGAAAGGAAAGAACTGGAGAGCGGGAGAGGTTGGGAGGAAGGGGAGGAGAAGAAAGAGGTAGAGGAGAGGAAGACAGCAAGGAGCAGAGGAAGGGTGGGCAGAAGGAAGGTTAGTTGGAGAATTTCTCAGATCTTATGTGTGATTATCTCCTTCCTCTGTAGCTGAGGAGTGGCATCAAAATGGCAACACTAAACTATCCAAGACCTCCGGAAAAAAAAAAAACCACCCCAGTGGAGCAGAACATCCCACTCTTCACCATTATTCTTCGCGTGCTGTTTGAGAATCCCAGACTGTCTTCTGGCTCCTGTTCTTCCCCCTCCTTGGACGCCATGACAACTGTCACATGACCCTGCAAACACAGCGTCTCCAGGTCTGCACCAGGCCCCAGCTGCTCCTCTGTCTGGAAGGAGCAAGACGATTTTGTTGCTGAGATGCACGGAGCCCCCCGGCTGACCTTTCCCTGTGCCAGTGAGTACCTGTGGCATGCAAGGGAGAAAGCCTATCAGGACCACAGGAGAAAGGTAGGAAAGTCCCCAATCCAGCCCTGACAGCTCAGCGGGCGGGCACCAAGCAGTGCCCACGAAATGCCTGTGCTTTCCCTGGAGTCCTGGAGGTGATTTTCTTTTTGGAGACAGCATGGTTGAAATGACATTTCCTAACAAGATTCATCATCTATGTTGCCATACAATAAAAATCTCATTAAATAGTCGACAGCTTTCTTTCTTTTTTTTTTTTTTTTTGAGATGACAGCTTTCATGTGCCATGTTTTAGGGCCATCCTATTTCTAATCACAGCATATATTTAAGAAGTACTTAATTTTTCCTAAGTGACTTGAAAGCATCTTAAGACAAAAACACCAGAAGCATCCTTTTCTTTTTCTTTCTTTCTGTTTTTGTTTTTGTTTTTGTTTGTTTTTGAGAGGGATGTTGCCATAGGTGTGTTGCCATGTTGGTCAGGCTAGTCTTGAACTCCTGATTTCAGGTGATCCACCCGCCTCAGCCTCCCAAAGTGCTGGGATTACAGGCATGAGTCACCGTGCCCGGCCCGGCATCCTTTTATCTATCAAAACAGTGGACTCCAAGGGGGACTAAAAGCCAACCCTTGTCCCCATTAGAAGATATGTTATTATTTCCATTTATTGGATGCAGATGTGGACAATTGTTTGAGGGCATCGCCATGCAGCTCTGAGGTGGCCTCCCACAGTCTTCTGCCCACACCTCAGTGGAGGCGTCAGAGAACGATGTTCCATGTATCATGTCTCCACGTGTGTGTTGATCAGGCTGGAAATAAGAAGGAGAAGTTTGGGTTTCTGTTTCTGGGAATGGAGACACTGCCCTGTAATGATCTTAAGTGACTACCCCAAGGAGTGAACTGCAGGTCAAGCATTTCTCTTCCTCCTAGGGTTGCAAGTGACATTGTGTGGCCTGGGCTGCAGGTCACACTCATTGCAAGGCGCCAAAGCACCCAGCCCCCACCCCACGTCAGGCCTCTGCACCTGCTGTCTCCTTTGAGGTCCCCACTGGGAACTCTTCCCGGCTCCTTCCCCAGCTCAACCTCACTTCCTGGCACTCCGGTTCCAATATCACCTCCCTGGAGTCTTCTCTGTCCCCTCTGCCGCTCTCTGGTTCCTGGGCCTGCTACCTCCTGTCGCCACGTGATTGATGGGCATGTTCATTACTTGTGTTGTTTTCCCCACTCAGTGAGGGTGCTGACCGTGTCCTGCCCACCACTGTGTTCTCTGCACGTAGAGTGTGGAGTGAGCACTTGGTCAGCCGCTGTCAGTAGGGAAAGATGGAAAGGAGTGGGTAAGGCAATAGCGCATATGAATCAGTTAGCATTACAGTAATACTGCAGGATAGAAAGCCCATGGGTGTTTTCTTGTTTGCTTTTGTATCCCGGGGACTAGAATACCTCCTGCATGAGGTAGCTGGTCAGTAATCCTGCAGCCTAAGTGAGTAACCAGGCTCTGTACCTGAGAAACTGTAAGGTAAAGAAGGTTGAAATTATCATCGTGGGAGGTGCAGAGATGATTGAATAGTGAACTTTGGTAGGTTGACTGGAGCCATGAGGCCCCAGGGGGCATAAGCTAGCTTAGCAGCTTTGTGACGTCGGAAACCTACAGGTACTGGGTCCAAGGATGGAGTCATTGGAACACCCCAGTGTGGCCCCTGAGTAGCAGCAAGGGGCATGGGCCGGGAACCTATGATTCTGGCACGAAAGTGTTGAAGAGAGGGACTGGGTGTCTGACCTGGAGGGGATGAAGTGAAGACAGAGAACCAGTCCAGAAAGAGAGAAGCTGGAAGTCACATATCGTCAAGGAACTGCTGTTGGGCACAGCTGACCAAGTGATGAAAAGAAGGAGGTTGTGGTGAAGAACAGGGCAACTGAAAGCACAGCTTCCCAGCAGGGGCAGACACAGGTGGTGATGATGCCTGGGTGTCCTGGCAGGGGTACGCTGAGGGGCGTGAGGGTAGGACATGAGACCTGGCAAACGAGGTTAAGGCAGCTGGCAGAGCTGTCCCCCGGGGGTAGGGCTCATTTAGGACAAAGAAATGGGAGAAGAGCAAGATGGGCCCTGATGCTACAGGCCCCACTAAATGAGGAGAAGGGCAAGCTACAGCAGAAGGGTGAGGAGCAGCAGGGGCTGGAAGCAGCTACATCAGCAGGACCCCTCTAACACTCCACAGTTCTCCAACTGGCACTAAAACTTGAATGCAAACAATGTTTCTCCCAAATTAAGAGTGGAGAGAATCAGCTCTTTGAATAACTTAGTTTTTTATTGCTTGGCTGAGAATCTCTGAAACTATAAAGGACCTTGGTAGAATAAGAAGAGATAAAATAAGAGGAGAAAAAAGACCTGTGGGAGAACAGTGCATCCCAGTCCCCTGATGACTGCCCTCCTAGAATAGGGGCCTCATCCTCAGCCCAGCCTTCCCCCTCACAGCCTGAGCGGCCCCTGCCCCCAGCGCTCCCCAATGCACCTGACCCCTCAGCCAGGCTGGCCATGCCTGAAGGGGTGGCCTGCCCCTCCACACCTGTGGGTATTTCTAGTCGGGTGGGACGAGAGACTGAGAAAAGAAATAAGACACAGAGACAAAGTATAGAGAAACAACAGTGGGCCCAGGGGACCGGCGCTCAGCATACCAAAGACCTGCACCAGCACCGGTCTCTGAGTTCCCTCAGTTTTTATTGATTATTATTTTCATTATTTCAGCAAAAAGGAATGTAGTAGGAGAGCAGGGTGATAATAAGGAGAAGGTCAGCAAAAAACGTGAGCAAAAGAATCTATGTCGTAATTAAGTTCAAGGGAAGGTACTATGCCTGGATGTGCACGTAGGCCAGATTTATGTTTCTCTCCACCCAAACATCTCAGTGGAGTAAAGAATAACAAGGCAGCATTACTGCAAACATGTCTCACCTCCCGCCATAGGGCAGTTTTTCTCCTATCTCAGAATTGAACAAATGTACAATCGGGTTTTATACCGAGACATTCAGTTCCCAGGGGCAGGCAGGAGACAGTGGTCTTCCTCTATCTCAACTGCAAGAGGCTTTCCTCTTTTACTAATCCACCTCAGCACAGACCCTTTACGGGTGTCGGGCTGGGGGACGGTCAGGTCTTTCTCATCCCACGAGGCCGTATTTCGGACTATCACATGGGGAGAAACCTTGGACAATACCCCGCTTTCCAGGGCAGAGGTCCCTGTGGCTTTCCGCAGTGCATTGTGCCTCTGGTTTATTGAGACTAGAGAACGGCGATGACTTTTACCAAGTATACTGCTTGTAAACACTTTGTTAACAAGGCACGTCCTGCACAGCCCTAGATCCCTTAAACCTTGATTTCATACAACACGTGTTTTTGTGAGCTCCAGATTGGATCAAAGTGGTTAGGTCAAAGTGGCTGGGGCAAAGCTACAAATTGACAACATCTCAGCAAAGCAATTATTCAAAGTACAGGTCTTTTTCAAAATGGAGTCTCTTATGTCTTCCCTTTCTACATAGACACAGTAAGTCTGATCTCTCTTTCTTTTCCCTACAATGCCCACGGTGTCAACTCCAACCTTGCACTCACTGCTACCTCCAGACACTGCCATCTCCAGAAACTCCTTTTTCCTCTTCCCTGTGCTACCTGGACTTCTCTTGGATGGGCTTGTTAGTAGACTGGCACTCCTGAGGAAAGAATCCCTGAGCTTTAGGATGTATCAATTAAAACCCCTGTCTCAGTCCATTTCTGCCACTACAACAAGATATCACAGATTGTCATTATTTATTTATTTATTTATTTATTTTGAGACAGTCTCGCTCTGTCACCCAGGCTGGAGTGCAGTGGTGTGATCTTGGCTCACTGCAACCTCTGCCTCCCGGGTTCCAGCGATTCTCCTGCCTCAGCCTCCCAAGTAGCTGTGATTACAGGCGCGCGCCACCATGCCTGGCTAATTTTTTATATTTTTAGTGGAGATAGGGTTTCACCATGCTGGCCAGGCTGGTCTCGAACTTCTGACCTCAGGTGATTAGCCTGCCTCGACCTCCCAAAGTGCTAGGATTACAGGTGTGAGCCACCACACCCGGCCAAAGATTGTCATTTATAAACAACAGAATTCACTTCTCACAGTTCAACAGGCTGGGAAATCCAAGGTTTAGGCACCAGCGGATTTGGTGTCTGATGAGGTCACTCTCTGCTTCCAAGATTGCGCCTTGTTGCTGCATCCTCATATGGTGAAAGGGGCAAAAGGGATGAACCGCTGTGTCTTTACATGGCATAAGAGATGGAAGGCCCAGGCAGCTCTCTAAAGCCTCTTTTATTAATATGAGGGCATTAGTCCTATTCACAAGAGCAGAGCCCTCATGACTTAGTCACTTCCCTAAAGGCCCCACCTCTTATTACCACCACAGTGGGGATTAAGTTTCCACACGAACAATGGAGGGACACAAACATTCGAGGCATAGCAACCTTCAAAACTGAAAAGCATGCTGGACACAGTGGCTCACGCCTGTAATCCCAGCACTTTGGGAGGCCAAGGCAGGAGGATTGCTTGAGCCCAGGAGTTTGAGACTAGCCCTGACAACATAGCGAGACACCTTGTCTCTACAGTAAAATTTAAACGTTAGCTGGGCATGGTAGTATATACACGTAATCCCAGCTACTTGGGAGGCTGAGACAGGAGGATCACTTGAGCCCAGGAGTTTGAGGCTGCAGGGAGCCACGATCACTCCACTGCATTCCAGTCTGGGCAACAAAATGAGACCCTGTCTCAGAAAAACCAGCCAAACAGCCAGACAAGGAACAAACTAAAAAGCAAAGAGAACGAAGTCTGAATAAAGCAGAAAAGGCTATCCAAGGACTGTGGGACAATAACAAAGGTGTAACTTACTTGTAATGAGAATACCAGGAGAAAGGGAGAAAGGAACAGAAGAAATATTTGAAGCAATAATGAACGAGAATTTCCACCATGCTAATGTCAGACACCAAGCCACAGATCCAAGAGGTTCAAAGAATGCCAAAAAGGATAAATGCCCAGAAAACTACACCTAGGCATATCGTCTTCAAACTACAGAAAATCAGAGATAGAGAAAACATCCTGAAAGAAGCCAGAGGAACAAGACTCCAACAGAGGAACGAAGATGAGAATGACACGCTCACCTCCTCCAGCCGGTAACCAGGAAAAAGTGTAGGGAGACATGTGAAGTGTCCAGACGAAGGGAAGCAAGACCCTAGAATTCTGTACCCTGAGAAATTATCTGTCAGAAGTGAAGAAGAAATAAACATTTTCTCAAACAAAAATTGAGGAAATCTGTCAGTTGACCTGCCTTGGAAGAAATAGCAGAAGAAATTCTTTAGAGAGAACAAAAATGGTGTAGGTCAGTAACAGATCCACATAAAGAAAGGAAACCATCAGAGCAGGAATAAGCAACAGTAAAATAAAAACTCTTATTTTTATTATTCTTAGTTGATCTAACAGATAAAAGTTTGTTCAAAACCATAATTACTGCATGGTGTTAGACTGCGTATACTTATGTGCATATCTCTATCTGTGATACACGTACACCTGCTTTTATATTAATATAAGTGAAACGAATAAGCAGCCACTGTCATCATGTCAGTTGCAGTGGGTGGGGGGTGGTGCGTGGGTGGTGGTGGTGGAAGCAGCTGCAGGAGTGGCAGTAATAGCGGTGGGACCTCTGTGTCCCACATCCCCAAGGCAGCCAACTGTGCTGCCCCAACCCTTGTGTGGCCAGGCAGGACCTGCTCCCAGGGCCAGGGCCTCCACCACTGCAGACTCTGGCCCCGTGTCACCGCTCTTGCCTGCTGATGCAGGGAGGGCACAGGAAAGAGGTGAACAGTACCCGGAGCCCACCCCTGGGAGCCCCCTGGAACCTGTCACCCTAAGAGCCGCTGTGATGGAGCCAGGCTGAGCTGCCTGCTGACGGGAGAACAGTGCAGTTGGGCACACAGGAGCAGGTGGAGAGGGGCCCAGTGGGGACCTGGAACCCCCACCCCGGCTGTGAGGAGGCATGGCCAGGGCTGCACACTCCACGGAGCCTGTGGGAGCCAGGAATGAGTGGCAGCCCCACCCCTTCTGAGTTGGCATGTCAGGAGCTCCCTGGGTGCAGCTGCAGCCACCTGGCCATGGCTGCGGACCCAGGCATGTGTGTGGCTCTGCACTCTCAGGAGCCCAGGAAGGCCCCCTGTCTCCCCGCAGGCTCAGAAGTGCCTGCTCCCACTGCCTGGCTTCTCCCCACTGTTGGCACCAGCTCTGATCTTGGAGAAAAGTTGAGGCCAAGCCCAGGCACTGTCACAGCCCGGCTGGGTGTGCCCACACTTAGGGCAGAAGTGACATGCCAGCCCCTTACCACCTCGGCCCCCTCCAGATTTGGGCACTGACAAGCGCAGGAGGGAGGCTGAGGGGGATGCAGAGGACAGCACAGTGCTGGCCTGCGTGCCTCTTGGCATGAACAGCCTGCGTGCCATGAACAGCAACAGGAGGCAGACGGACTCCTGGGCAGAAGGGGTCAGGTTCCTGGTGAAGCCACACCTTCAAGCTGGGGAGGGCCTGAAGCCTGGGGGTCCAGCTGCCAGTCCTGCAAGCCAGAGAGGGAACTTGTGGTGCTTTTCCCTGGGTCTGCCCATGGCCACCCATGGACCAATCAGCATGCACTTCCTCCACACTGAGGCCCATAAAAACCCTGGGCTCAGCCAGACTCTAGCAGAGGATGGAGATATGATGGGGAGACGATGGGCTGACCAGCTGCAGGGAGGAGCTACCCTCTCTGCTGAGAGCTGAAGAAAGGACAGGATGACCAGCTACAGAGGGGAGCTGCACACCCCAAGGTCTCCTCTCTGCTGAGAGCTGAGACGTCAGGACAACCAGCTTCAGGGAGGAGCTACCCTCTCTACTGAGAGCTGAACACTTGTCAGGACACCATGGCTATGGAGAGGAGCTGCCCACTGTGGGTCTCCTCTGAGCTGTTCTATTGTTCAGTAAAGCTCCTCTTTGTCTTGCTCATCCTCCACTTGTCTGCATACCTCATTCTTCTTGGATGCAGGACAAGAACTTGGGAGCCATCAAATGGTGGGGCTAAAAGAGCTGCAACATAAGCAGGGCTGAAACATGCCCCTTGTTCACCATGCTGTGGGTGAAGAGGAGAAAAGAGAGAAGGAGAAAAGAGCTGAGGCTCTTGGCGGGGGGGGGAGGGCCAGGCCTGGGAGCTCCCTGAGCCAGGGCTGTGACTCCCACTTTGGGGCCCTGCAGTTCCTGGAGCCTCCAAGCTTCTGGGCACCACTGCATTCCCCAGTGCCAACTATGGAAGCTTCTTGCAGTACGCCTGGTCCAGGCACAGCCTCACAGCGAGCCAGCACCCATGCTGGCACCTGGAGCTGCCCATCTCACTGCAGCAGCTGGCATGACTGGCTGTGCAGTGACTGGACCCCACACTCACTCACTCACACACCCCTCGCCACTCCACTCCAGTCTCTTCAGAGGGATGGGATCCAGGCCAGTAGCATGAGCTGAGCACAGCCTGCCAGTCCAAGTGGGCCCAGTGGGCCCCAGCAAAATTCGGCAGAGGTGCCACCAGCCACAGAGGTTTCCATCCAGAAAGGCAACACCCTCAAGATTCCCATAACAACACCAATGATAAGGAACAGGAGAGAGGTATTCAGATTATTTTGTAATATAAGTTACTCACACTACCTGTTAAGCAATATAGTGTTATTTGAAAGTGGACTTGAGTTATTTGTAAGTACATATTGCAAATCCTAGGGCAGCCATTAAAAATGTAATGAAAGAAGTATGACTGATAAACTAAGAAGGGAGAGAAAATGGAATCATATAAAACGCTCAATTAAAACCACAAAAGGCAGAAAAGACAAAAATAACAAATATCAAGAGTAACAAACAAAATAGTAACAAATATGATAGCTATTTATCCAACTATATTAATCACTTTGTCAGAGTAGATTAAAAAAAAAGGCCCAACTATATGTTGTCCACAAGAAACCACTTTAAGTATAAAGATGTATAGCTTAAAAGTAAATGATTGAAAAAAATATACCATGTCAACACAAGTCAAAAGAAAGCTGGAGTAACGATATTAATTTTAGACAGAGCAGACTTCAAAACAAGGAAAGTTAAAGGGAATGATAAAATGGGGTCAATTCTCCAAAAAGGCGTAATAATCCTTAATGTGCAAGCACCTAACAATAGAATATCAAACTACTTGAGATACTACAAGAAAAAATAGATGAATCCCCTTATCACAATTGGAGACTTCAACACCCCCGTCAGAAATGTGCAGATCCAACAAGCAGAAAATCAGTAAGGACATAGTTGAACTCAACGTCATCATCAATCAACTAGATGTAATTGATATCTATCATCCAATTCATCCAGCAACAGGATAATACTCATTCTTCTCAAGCTCACATGGAATATTCACCAAGATAGATCATGGATCATCTTCTGGGCCACAAAACACATATTAGCAAATTTAGAAGAATAGAAATAATACAATATCTACTCTTAGACCACAGTGGAATTAAACTAGAAGTCAATAACAAAGATAACTGGAAGATCCCAAAACATGTGAATATTAAACAACAACAATGGGGGCTGGGTGCAGTAGCTCACGCCTGTAATCCCAACAATTTGGGAGGCCAAGGCAGGAGGATCACTTGAGCCCAGGAGCTTGAGACCAGCCTGGGCAAGATAGCAAGACACCATCTCTACAAAAAAAAAAAAGTTTAATTAACCAGGCATGGTAGTGCATGCCTGAGGTCCCACCTATTAGGGAGGCTGAGGCAGTAGATCATGTGAGCTGAGAAGTTTCGGCTATGATCATGCCACTGCACTCCAGCCTGGGTGACAGAGTGAGACCCTGTCTCAAAAAAAAAAAAAAAAAAAAAAAATCACGTGGGTCAAAGAAGAAATTTCAAGAGACATTTAAAAATATTCTGAACTAAATGAAAATGGAAACACAACTTACCATAATTTGTGGGATGCAGTGAAAGCTGTGCTTCAAGGGAAATTTAGGGCATTGAATGCATATATTAGAAAAGAAGAAAGATCTAAAATCAATAGTCTAAGTTTTTGCTTTAAGAAACTCAAAAAAAGAGGCCAGGTGCAGTGGCTCATGCCTGTAATCCCAGCCCTTTACGAGGCCGAGGCGGGCGGATCATGAGGTCAGGAGATCCAGACCATCCTGGCTAACACGGTGAAACCCCGTCTCCACTAAACATACAAAAAATTAGACGGGTGTGGTGGTAGGTGCCTGTAGTCCCAGCTGCTTGGGAGGCTGAGGCAGGAGAATGGCATGAACCCCGGAGGAGGAGCTTGCAGTGAGCCGAGATTGCGCCACCGCACTCCAGCCTGGGCAACAGAGCGAGACTCAATCTCAAAAAAAAAAAAAGAAACTCAAAAAAAGAAAAACAAATTAAACCCAAAGTTGGAAGTAAAGAAATAATAAAAATTACAGCAGAAATCAATGAAATTGAAAATAGGAACTCAATAGAGAAAAATCAATAAAACTTGGTTCTTTAAAAGATAATTCTTTGGGAAAAAAAATCAGTAAAATCAATAAGCCTGTAGCCAGGCTAACTAAGAAAAAAGAAGGAGGAGGCAAATTACTAATATTTTGCTATTATTAGTAATATTATTACTTATATTACTAGTATATATGTAATAATATAACTATAATAACTATGTTATAATATAACTATATTAGTAATAATATTACTAATATTAAAAAGCTATGATCATCAAGAAAGGAAAAAAGGAGCATCACTACAATCCCTAGGATATTAAAAGGATAATAAAGGGATACTATGAACAAATTTATGCCCACAAATTTGATAACCTAAACGAAAAGGGCCAATTTCTTCAAAGGTTCAATCTGCCAAAATTCACACAAAATGAAATAGGAAATCTGAATAGACCCATATCTATTCAAGAAATTGAATCAATAATTAAACTTCCAAAACAGAACACTGGGCCCAGATGGGTTCATTGGCAAATTCTATTAAACATTTAAGGAAGAAATTTTACCTATTCTCTACAATTGCTTTCAGAGGACTGAAGCAGTGGGAATACCTCCTGTACGTATTCTGTGAAGCAGCACTACCTTATAACCAAAACCAAAGACATTACAAGAAAACAGTAAATCAATATCTCTCATGAACATTGATGCAAAAATCCACAGCAAAACTTAGCAAATTAGATTAAAAGTGTATAAAAAGAATTATATGCCATGACCAAGTGGGATTCATTCCAGGTATGCGAGGCTGGCTCATCATTCAAAAATCAATCAATGTAATTAATCACATCAATGGGCTAAAAAAAGAAAAATCACATGATCATATCAGTAGATGCAGAGAAAGCATTTAACAAAATCCAACATTCATTCATGATTTTTTAAATCCCAATAAACCAAGAATAAAGGAAACTAGAAGTTAAGGAAAACTTTCTCAACTTGATAAAGAATATCTCCAGGCTGGGCATGGTGGCTCGCCCTGTAATCAGAACACTTTGGGTGGCTGAAGAGGGAGGATCACTTGAGCCCAGGAGTTTGAGAACAGCTTGAGCAACATAGCAAGACCCCATCTTTACAAAATAATTTTTAAAATTAGCTGGGCGGTGGCTCATGTTTGCCATCCTAGCTACTTGGGAAGTGGAGATGGGAGGATCACTTGAGCTCAGGAGTTTGAGATTACAGTGAGCTATGATTGCATCACTGCACTCCAACCTGGAAGACAGAGGGAGGCCCTGTCTTAAAAAAAAAAAAAAAAGGAATATCTGAAAAACAACCTCTACCTAACATCATACTTAATACTGAGAAACTTGAAGCTTTCTCACTAAGATCAGGAACAAGGCACTCACCACTCCTCTCACCACTCCTTTTAAACATTGTAACATTGTACTGAAAATTTTAGATAATGCAATAAGGCAAGAAAAGGAAATAAAAGATATAGTGATTAGGAAGGAGGAAATAAAGCTGTCTTTGATGGCAGATGACATGATCATCTATGTAGAAAACACCAAATAATCAATAAAAAGACATGTGGAAGGAATAAACAATTATAGCAAGGATGCAGGATATAAGGTTAATCTACAAAAGTCAATCACTTTCCTATACACCAGCAAGTGACAACTGAGATTAAAAACATGATAACAATTATATTAGCACCCAAAAAGTGAAATACTTAGGTATAAATTGAACAAAATGTGTGCAAGATCTGCATAAAGAAAACTACAAAACTCTGATAAATGTAAATAAATGGAGAGATATTTTATGTTAATGGATAGGAAGATACAATATTGTCAAAATGCTAGTTCTTTCCAATTTGATCTATAGATTCAATGCAATCCCAATAAAAATCCCAGCAAGTTGTTTTGTTGATATCAGCAAACCCATTCTGATGTTTATACGGAGAGGCAAAAGGCCCAGAATAGCCAATTTAATATTGAAGGAAAAGAACAAAGTTGAAGGACTGAAACTCATGGACTTTGAGACTTATTAAAAGCTATGATCATCAACACAATGTGGTATTAATGAAAGAATAGGCAAATCATCAACTGATCTTTGACACAGCAACAAAGGCAATACAGTAGAGCAAAGACAGCCTTTTCACAAATGGTGCTGGGACAACTGAACATCCACATGGAAGAAGAGGAATCCAGACACAGACCTTACAGCCTTCACAAAATTTAACTCAAAATGGATCATAGACATAAATTTAAAATGCAAAAAAAAGTATAAAACTCCTAGAAAATAATGTAAGAGAACACCTAGATGACCATGAGTATGGGAATGACTTTTTTTTTTTAATCAGCAAGCAGAGCTGGCAAGAAATAGCTTTTTAGACACAATGCCAATGGCATGATCTATGAAAGAAATTATTGACAAGCTGAACTTCATTAAAATTAAAAGCTTCTGCTCTGTGAAAGACAATGTCTGGAGAATCAGGAGACATCTATAGACTGGGAGAAAATATTCGCAAAAGATACGTCTGATAAAAGACTGTTTCCAAAATACATAAAGAACTCTTAAAACTCAACAATAAGAAACTAAACAATCCAATTTAAAAATTAGGCCAAAGACCTTAGCAGACACCTCACCAAAGAAAATATATAGGTGGCAAATAAGCATATGAAAAATGCTCCACATCTTATGCATGAGGGAAATGCAAATTAAAACAATAATGGCCAAAATCCAGAACACTGACAACACCAAATACTGTCAAGGATGTGGAGTAACAGGAACTCATTCATTTCTGATGGGAATTCAAAATCATACAGCTGCTTTGGAAGACAAAATGGCAATTGCTTACAAAACTAAACATACTATTACCATACAATCCAGCAATTTTGCTCCTTGGAGTTGAAAACTTTTGCCCACACAAAAACCTGCACATGGATGTTTATAGTAGCTTTATTCATAATTGCCTAAACTTGGAAGTAAAAAAGATGTCATTCAGTAGGTAAATGGATAAACCACGGTACACCCAGACAATGGAATATCATTCAATGCTAAAAAGAAATGAGCTATCAAATATGAAAAAACATGAAAGAACCTTAACTGCATGTTATTAATTGAAAGGAGCCAATGCTAAAAGACTGCATACTGTATTATTCTAACACTATGACATTCAGGAAAAGGCAAAGTTTACTATGGAGACAGTAAAAAGATACGGGTGGGTGGGTGGGGGAGGAAGGAAGAGCTGGAGCACAGAGGATTTTTAGGGCCATGAAAATATGCTGTATGATAATGCAATGACGGATACCTGTTATTGTACATGTGTCCAGACTCATAGAATATGTGACACCAAGAGTGAACCCTAACGTAAACTATGGGTTTTAGGTAATTATGATGTGTCAATGTAGGTTCATCGATTGTAACAAACATACCACTCTGGAGGGGCATGTTGATAATGGGGGAGGTTATGCATGTGTGGATGCAGAGGGTATATGGGAAATATCTGTACCTTTCTCTCAATTTTGTTGTGAACCTAAAAGTTCTCTTTAAAAAATCATTTAAATTTTTTTTTAAATCACAAACAAAAACACAACATAAAAGGACTGTGTTACCAAAATTGGCTTCTGAAGAGAAAGTCCAAACAGACCAGTTATCAGACAGTTATCTATAGTTTCATAAGAAAATTATACCAAACATTTGATGATCAGAAAATCCAATCCTGCTTAAATTGTTCCAGTGCAGGGAGAAAGAAAATTTTCTAATTTATGAAGCAAATAGGAGACATCGATCCCAAAACATGACAAATACTTCACCAAAAAAGTAAAAAAAGCACAAATCAATCTCATGTATGAATATCAATATAAAGGCAAAAAGATTCATAAAATAATATCAAACAAAATCTGAAGAACACTTTAAATAATCTTAACCAAGGAAATTCCACAGATGCAAGGGTGATTCCGTATGAGGAAAGCCACTAATATAGTTTACCACAATAATAGGCTGAGAAAAAAAATTATACAATTGGTTCCATAGAGGCAGAAAATATTTTGACACAATTCAACACCCATTGATGCCAAAAAACAAGCAATAAAATAGAAATTACAATGATATGTCCCTAACATGATAAAATACTAATTAATATCTCACCTCAAAGCCAGTATCTTAATTAATGGGAAAACACTAAAAGTGTTCCTTCTATGGTAATAGATAAAACAAGGATGCCTACTATCTCTTACAATTTCTAAATTGTATTGGAGGTGTTAGTCAATGCAATTAGACAAGATAAATCCATTAGAGGCATAAAAATATTTTACAATAGATATTTTATTTGTAAATGAAATTCCTAAGTATCTGGAAAAAAACAAAACAATCAATGGAAAAACTACTAAAAACAAAAAATAAATTAGTAAAGATAATTAGGGCAGAATAGAATATTCAGATAGATTTAATTGCATATGAAAATTTAGAAAACAATAAAAGCAGTGTCTGTATTAGTCCATTTGTGATGCTATAACAGAATGCCCAGACTGGGTAATTTATAAAGAACAGAATTTTATTTCTCAGAGTTCCAGAGACTGGGAAGTCCAAAATCAAGGCACTGGCAGCTGGTGTCTGGTGAGGATCTTCTTGCTGTGTCCTCATATGGCAGACGGTGGAAGGGCAAAAAGTGATGGACTCTGTGTCCCCATGTAGCAGAAGAGCATGAGAGACGCCACTCCCAAAAGCCCTTTTTATAGTGACATTAATCCATTTAGGAAGGCAGGCCTCACCTTCTAACACTGTTGCAGTGGATATTAAGTTTCCAACACATAAATTTTGGAGAATATATTTATATATAGCAGTATCTTAGACTGTTTGGGCTACTATAACAAAACACTATAAGCTGGTGATGTACAAACAATAAAAACTTATTTCTCACAGTGCTGGAGGCTGGGAAGTCCAAGGTCAAGGAGTTGGCAAATGTGTTTGTAGAGACAAAGTTTCACCATGTTGGCCAGGCTGCTCTTGAACTCCTGACCTCAGATGATCCATCTGCCTCGGCCTCCCAAAGTGCTGGGATTACAGGTGTGAACCACTGCACCTTGCCAAAGTTAATACAATAGACTGAAGCATGTCAAATATGTTTTAACATTTTACTTCCTAATGTCTTTAAAAAAAACAACAACAAAACACCTCACTAGTCACCTTTGGAAGGTACTAAGAACCAACTTACTATTTTGAAATTGGCAAATAGAGAAAACCTAGTAACTTTCTTGCCAATGCAAAGCTTTTCTTTACAGAAGTATTCCAGCAAACAAATACAGATTGAATGATGAAATTAGAATATCTCCACTTTTCAAACCATAATTAAGTAATGGATCTAGGATCATTCACTGCTGCTAACATCACAAGGTAGAGACAAGCAAAAATTTGTACCTTCCAATAAAATGTCAAGATACCACCTGTGGTTTATCAAGGAAAAAGAAAAATGAACCTGAATTTCTAACTGCCAATATACAGAAAATGTCAGGCATGTGATCAGCAAAATCCAGACTCAGAAACTCTACAGGACAAATTCTCTGGATTTCTCATAGCAAATTGCAGGGAGAAAAACAGGGAAATTGTACATTAGACGTAAAAGATGCACCGACCAGTGGCAATATAGGCCTTTTTACGTGAGTCCTGAGTCAAACATGGAAGGGAGGAGGGTGGAAAGGAGATCAGGTCTCCATTTTTTATACTAATAAGCACTCTGTTGGGGGCACTCATTTCCCCCCAAGAGCATTCTTTGATGATTTTTCCAAAACCAGTCTTTACAATGATGGTTACAAAATGGTGATTTTTCGACCACACCACTGCTTCTACGTTTACCAACTGGCATTTTGCTGTAAGGAAACACTCCCTTCCCCGCTGTACCTAATGTTTAAATTAAACAAGAAGCAACATCAGATAACACATTAAGGGGTTCAAAAGGCCTTGGTCAACAAGTTCTGCCACCAGGCAAGCTAGTGTGACATTTTTAATAAGTTATGTTCTCAAATCTTTATCTGGAGCTTGAAGAAACTTGCTTCTAGAAAGCTCTGTGTAGGCATCTCAGATTAAACATATTTAACTCAGAATTTCCTGTCCATGCCCCAAACCCACTCACCACCTTCTCTGTCTTAGTGTCACCTGGTATGAAAACTGGAAGCAGAGGGCATTCTTCATGCCTTCCTTTCCCTTCACCACCGCCCCACACATGTACACCGCACCTGGGCCTGGCTCCTGCCACCTCCCTGCCCAGTGGCCCCACAGCCCTGGGCATGCTGCAGGCCCAGGTCTCCTCCCTGGATGACCACAGGAGCCTTGGCATTGGCCTCCCTGCCTTCCTTCAGGCTTCTCTTTGTTCACACGTAGTGACAGAGGAGCCTGTAAAAAGTGACCATGTGGCCACGTCACTCCTCTGCCTCTATTTTCAATGGTTCCCTTTCCTTTGGGGACCAAGTTGCAGCTCCTAAGTGTGCTCTGTGAACACCTCTCCATCTGCCCCTTTCTCCACCTCCTGACATCTCGCTGCATCTTCTCCACCCTCTGTGCTGTCACCACATTGCACGTGGGTTCAGTCCCCAGCCTGGCTATCCTTCTCCGTGTGCTGGGGGTTTCTTCCTCCACTGGGGAGTTTCCCAATGCTGTCGCCTTCAGGTTATCCGTGAGCAGGTCCCGTAGTTAACAATCTATAAAGGAATGTCTAGAATATGCTGGGATTCCTTTTTCCTGCAAGCAGTGATACATACAGGTCTCATGCATTTAACCTGTCACATTTTAAATATAAATGTTTCCCTTATTTGTACCTTTTCTAATTGGAAACTTTAGAGATTGTTGTACAGCTAATGCCTAAGGTGCTCATCCTGAAATACTGGTGGAGAGCTTGGAAATTAAAGTGAGGTGGATGCAGGCACATAACTCACTGTATAAAAGGCCTCCTGGCAGCTGGGTGCAGTGGCTCACACCTGTAATCCCAGCACTTTGGGAGGCCGAGGCAGATGGATCACAAGGTCAGAAGATCGAGACCATCCTGGCTAACGCATTGAAACCCTGTCTCTACTAAAAATTACAAAAAAAAAAAACTAGCCGGGCATGGTGGCGGGCGCCTGTAGTCCCAGCTACTCGGGAGGCTGAGGCAGGAGAATGGCATGAACCCGGCAGACGGAGCTTGCAGTGAGCCAAGATCGCGCCACTATGCTCCAGCCTGGGCAACAGAGCGAGACTCGAAAAAAAAAAAAAAAAAAAAAGCCCCTTGGCAATAGAGTGCAGACTAGAAATGTCATCAGGTGTTGGCATTTAACAAATTCTCACCCTGCACCCACTTAATTCTGTCTTTCAAAAGGGCAATAGAGGCTCATTTCTGAGGGTGCCTGGCTTCCTCCAGGGGATACTCGGATTCCAAATCTAAGCACGAGCCTCTTTCAGAACTTCAGGCCGTGTGCTGACATGGAATCCCTGGTGCCACGAAAGACCCCAGAGCAGCACAATCTGAGCTCACTGTTTCCAATACTGCGCCCAGGTAACGCTGCCTCCTCATGCCACAGGTCCAGAGCGCCCAGCCGCTGGTAGACACCCGCGCCCCGCTGACGTTCCGCCATCTCCACCTGAAACTCAAGAGGCTGAAGGTACACTTTCATTTCTACCTTACTTCATGTAATAGCTAACTAGAAAATGCCAGCTTAAAAGCCCAGGAAAATAGAAAAGGCAGGGTTAGTGAGGAATAAACTCACCGAAGACAAAATGCAGTCTAGGTGATTAATTAGCCCCGTCTGTCCGTGAGGGAGCTGGTTGATAATTGGAGCAGAAATCTTCCCCCAGTCGTTGTGCTGACTATAAACCAAAAATTATCTGAGACAGGTCTCAATCAATTTAGAAGTTTATTTTGCCAAGTTTAAGGATCTGCCCGTGACACAGCCCCGGGAAGTCCTTGAGAACATCTTCCCAAGGTGGTCAAGATACAGCTTGGTTTTATACATTTTAGGGAGACTTGAGACGTCAATCAATACGTGTAAGGTGTACATTGGTTTCGTCCAGAAAGGCAGGACAACTTGGAGTGGGAGCAGGGGTACTTCCAGGTCACAGGTGGATTCAAAGATTTCCTGACTGCCAATTGGTTGAAAGAATTTATCTAAAGACCTGGAATCAATAGAAGGGAGTGTCTAGGTTAAGACAAGGGGTTGTGGAGACCGAAATTCTTATCATGCAGATGAAGCCTCCAGGTAGCAGGCTTCAGGGGAAATAGACTGTAAATATTGCTTATCAGAGTTAAAAAGGTGCCAGACTCTTAGTAAATTCTCTCCTGGATCAGGAAGAAGACCTGGAAAGGGAAGGAGATTCTCTACAGAATGTAGATTTTCCCCACAAGAGACAGCTTTGCAGGGCCATTTTGAAATATGTCAAATAAATATATTTTGGGGTAAAATAGTTATATATTTTTTTAACACCTGCTGTCTATCATGTTGGTATCTTATTGCTACAAAGAGTCTTTTTGTCAGTTTTAAGGTCTCTGTTTTAACCTTAATGCTGGTCAGTTGTGCCTAAATTCCATTGGGAGCAGGGCATAATGAGGCATGTCCAACCCCACTTCCCATCATGGCCTGAACTAGTTTGTCAGGTTAACTTAGGAATGCCCTTGGCCAAGAGGAGGGGTCTGTTCAGTTGGCTGGGAGTTGTGGAGGGGACTTAGAATTTTATTTGTGGTTTACATGACCCATCATGTCTTGGGGGGAAGGGAAGTGGATTCACAGTGACAATTTATTCAGTGCAGTTCCAGAATAACTAGCATCATTCCCTTACAGTAAACCATTTCTTAACCACCTCAGAATGTTGGGTTTTTGGTTTGTTTGTTTTTGAGATAGAGTCTCACTGTGTCGCCCAGGCTGGAGTCCAGTGATACAACTTCAGCTCACTGCAGCCTCTGCCTCCCAGGTTCAAGTGATTCTCCTGCCTCAGCCTGCCAAGTAGCTGGGATTACAGGCGCACCCACCATCAAGCCCGGCTAATTTTTGTGTTTTTAGTAGTGATGGGGTTTCACCGTGTTGGCCAGGCTGGTCTCAAACTCCTGACTTCAGGTGATCTGCCCGCCTCGGCCTCCTGAAATGCTGGGATTACAGGCGTTGTTTATTTCTTTTTTCTTTTCTTTTTTTATTTTGTTTTTTAGACGGAGTCTCGCTCTGTTGCCTGGCTGGTGTGCAGTGGCACGATCCCGGCTCACTGCAACCTCCGCCTCCCGGGTTCAAGCGATTCCCCTGCCTCAGCCTCTCCAGTACCTGGGACTACAGGCCCGCACCACCAAGCCCGGCTAATTTTTTGTATTTTAGTAGAGACAGGGTTTCACCATGTTGGCCAGGATGTTCTGATCTCCTGACCTCGTGAAGTTTACCTCATTTGGTGAGTGAGAATTGCATGGTTATCTCGAAGTAATGCCTCCAGGACAAAACGCTGTGGGCTTCATATGTGCCTGTTAAGCAGTGGTGTTAAAATGGGCTGAACTGAAGCCGAGTAACCAGCCTTCAGCATATCTGCAGACCGACCGCTTGGAAGCCTAAAACAAGAGGCAGATTCTTTTCCTCTGGGCTCAAATATTCTCTTCTTATAATTGAATAAAATATCTCTATCTTTCTTAAAATATAAAAAAGATTTCCTCATTAGCACCACCGCCCCATGTTACTTTTGGAGGGTCACCTAATTTTACAAGATAGTGCCTCGCCTCAGTGTCACTCTGTCACTTACTCCACCCAATGCGTTCCAATCCATGGGCAAAGCAGCTGGTGGTCCCCGCTGAGGGGTGACGGCGCGTCCCCGTGGGTACGGTCCCCGCTGAGGCGTAACAGGGTGTCCCCTCGCGTACGGTCCCCGCTGAGGCGTGACAGTGGGTCTCCGTGGGTACGGTCCCCGCTGAGGCGTGATGGCGCGTCCCCGTGAGTACGGTCCCTGCTGAGGCGTGACAGTGGGTCCCCGTGGGTACGGTCCCCGCTGAGGCGTGATGGCGCGTCCCCGTGTGTACGGTCCCCATTCAGGTGTGACAGTGGGTCCCCGTGGGTACGGTCCCCGCTGAGGCGTGATGGCACGTCCCCGCGTGTATGGTCCCCATTCAGGTGTGACAGTGGGTCTCCGTGGGTACGGTCCCCGCTGAGGCGTGATGGCGTGTCCCCGTGGGTACGGTCCCCGCTGAGGCGTGATGGCGCACTCGCCGATATGAGCCGAGGCAGCGTAAAACTCCCAGGGCGCTCAAGTCACAGAAACGTGGCGTGAGGAAGAGCCTCGCAATCCGCCGGCGCTCCTCCAGCCTCCTTCTCTGTCCCCAGCTGGAGGAGGAACGGCTCTCCGTCATCCAGAGGGACAACCGCCTGCTCCTGGAGAAGGTGGCCTCTGTCATGAGGACCAGGGGACAGACTGACAGCAAAAACAACTCCAAGCACAGGAGGTAAGGGAGGGGCTCCCGCCATCCCACCGGGCTCAGCACCAAACCCGAGTGCTGGGAAGGGGTTGGGGATGAGCAGAAGAGCTGCCCGTGGGTCGGAGTCGAGGCGTTTCTGTCCTCTCCCGAAAACAGCCACAGCTCTGAGGAGCGCCCTTTTCCTTGGCGGATTGTGATTCCAAGTTTTACTTGAGACTCCTAGGCTGTTTCCGCAACCCACAACTAAATCACAGTCAGCGGCCGTGAGCTGGCCGTGTGCCAGACACTCCTCTGAACCTGCTAAAGCGCTTGACTCAGAACCCTCGCGGGACCCCGTGTGGTTCGGGCTCTTGTGCACCTCACAGGACAGTAGGAAACGGAGGCACTGGGAGGTGGCAGAACTTGGCCAAGGTTGCAGTTCGGCGGCGGAGGAACACAGGCTGTACCCCAGCCCTGCTCATGCAGTTCTCAAAGGTGTCAGTTTCCAAAAGCAGCAAAAGGTTTTGTTTCTCTGTCAGCAGACCACTAGGTCCAGCATCTTTCTGGAAAAAACACCGAAAATCATGTACCCCTGCATCCTGTGTGGGTCCCAGCCTGGGATGCTGGTACTGCTCTTTCATAACCTCACTTTTCACCCAGAAGTGGAGTTCTGCCCTCCGTGAAAATGAACATCAGCAGGCTTTCATACTCCTTAAAATCACCTTGTAAATGCTTGACTGTGAATCCTAAAAGCCTCTCTTGTCTAAGGTCAATAACCTCTGCCCCCTGCATCCTACACATCCTAGAGTAACCTCATAGTTACACCATGGCCCTTTCCCTGTAAGTGCAAGA
This sequence comes from Gorilla gorilla gorilla, assembly GCF_029281585.2. Classification (NCBI taxonomy): domain Eukaryota; kingdom Metazoa; phylum Chordata; class Mammalia; order Primates; family Hominidae; genus Gorilla; species Gorilla gorilla. Next base: position 129,039,651 of record NC_073238.2, read on the forward strand.
TTTTGATGGTGATTGTGATAGTTAATTCTAATGAAGGGGTTTTTGTTCCAGAAGTGCTTGAACCTTTTAAGACTTTTGGCCTGTACCTATCCCCAAGAAGCTTATAGTAGTTTCAGATTTCATAATAAATTAAAATATAATTGATCCTCAGGTACCTCAAGGTGTGTGATACAGGAAGATTGCAGGCCCAGCAGGGTGCACCACTGGGAAGGTGCTGCTCCAAGCTCAGGCGGGCCCTGCATGGTCCTGTGTGCTGGCTTTGTTCAAACGCCCAACTGGAGCAAACCTGCCTCAGAGATGATTTACTGTGGGCTTCCAGGTCTTCAATGGAAGCCATGGGAAAGTCAACCATTTCTCTCAAGAATGCATCAGTTTGGGGCTTGATAACTGGCTATTTCATGTCTCAGTTGACTCCATTCTTTAACAAAGGACACTTGCCAAGTTAATGCACAATGCTGGAGAGAAACAGTTCATTTTCAGGGGAGTCTCAGCTGCTTCTGGAGCACTGCAGACCAGTTGGTTGATGGAATAAACATATCTAGCTAGCTGGTCAGCCAGTAGCACAAATCAACATGAGAGAAACTATAGAGCCAACAATTGGACTTTCACTCCTGATTTCATTTTTCATGTCTTTATTCAGATGTGATTGGCATACAGTAAACACATATTCAAAGTGTATGTGATAGGTTTGTCATATGATACACCCATGACACCAGCACCCCAGTCAAGACAGTAAACATATTCATCACTCCCCAGGTTTCCCTGAGCCTTTCGGTCCCCCTACCCACCACCCTCTGCCCATCAAAGGTTCCCTATGGGTGCCTTTGCACTTTCTGGATTTTATGTGTATAGGTTTATCAAGTATCTGCATTTTGTCTGCCTTTCAGTTAGCATAACGTTGAGTAGTGCTCCATCGTATGGATCTATCACAATGTGTTTATCCATTCACCTGTTGATGAGCATTTGGGTGGTTTCCAGTTTCGGGCTATTACAAATAAGGCTGCAATCAGAGTTTATGTAAAAAGAAAATCAGAGATGAAAACCTCTGCCCAAGACTGAAAACTCAATGACAAATGGATTTCAAGTGGGATCCACATGAGAGACCCCCAGAATGACCGCATGAGGAGCTCCCTCAACCCACTCCCCAGCAAAACTTTTGAAAATGGTTAAAACACAGTCATTTAGAGTCTCTGCTGTATGGTCCTAAGAAGAAACATATATTCAAGAAAAGCTACTGTAATTTGACAAGAACAGCAAATGTCCCTGGTATTTGAGCTAAAACCTGCTGTCTCCCCACTGCTTCCAGCTCAGCAATGCAGATGCACACCAGAAGCTGCAGCCAAGCGCATGGGCTCTGCTCCCCACAGCTCCTAGTCGAAGGGCCTTCTTCCTGGAAGGGGCAGGGCCTTACTTTACTCATCTTGTCTGCAGTTGCCTGTTGCTGAGACTAAATCCCAGGTGAGTGTGGCCCTGCGCTGGAGCTGCTCTTGTTCTGCCCAGTTCCTGTTTGTAGAATGGATGCTCAGCCTGCAGCCTTGGGAATGGTGCTCCTAAGACTACAGGAGCCAAGATCCCCTTGGTCTGGTTCATAGGCATTGGTTCCACGCTGGGAGAGTCAAGCCAAGAAGACCTGTATGTCCCTCCAACACACACACACAGTGGAGCACAGAGCCTGGGGTGTCACTCAGAGAGAAGATTGCCATTGTTCCCACTCCGAGCTCCAGGGCTCTGAGATTTTGCCCAGAGGAAGAAGCAGACCCTCGTAACAGCTCCCATTCTCTTCCCAAAGGGATGGTTTAATTTGCAACAGAATTTAGAAAAGTGCAAGCCTCACTGGACATGAAAATAAAAGACATCCAAATTGGGAAGGAAGAAGCAAACTATTTCTATTCACAGATGATATGATCTTGCATGTAGAAAATCTTAAGGAATGCACTAAAAAGCTGTAGAACTAATCCACAAGTTCAACAAGGTTGCAGAATACAAGATCAATACACAAAAATCAATTGTGTTTTTATATACTTGCAATGAGCAATCTGAAGAGGAAACTAAGAAAACAATTCCATACTCAAAAGTATCAAAAGAATAGGTACTTAGGAATAAACAAAGGAAGTACAAAATTTATACTCCAAAAACCACAAACCGTCATCCACAAAAATTGAAGATCTAAATAAATGGAAGAATATCCCACCTTTATGGATTCAGAAGTCTTGCTATGTTAAGATGGCAATATACAAACTATTGCAGAATTTTGCTCCTTAGTTCAGCTGAAACTGGGTTCTTGTCACATGACCAGGAAAATCTAGGCACACGAACACATTGAAGGGTGAGTAGAGCAGGATTTTCTTGGGTGACAAGGGAAAAAAAGAAAATAAAAAAAGAACTCAGCAAAGTGAGATGGAGTCCTGCTAACAGGCTCCCACCTCACAAATGGAATCCCAGGCCACCACACAGGAACTGAAGAGGCCAGGCTCCTCCCCTGCCCGTGGCTTCACCCGTTTCCCCAGTGCGCATGTGGGCATGTGCAGACAAGGCCCTGGGCAGGTTCCCTCATCTGCACAAAAGCATCTGGTGTAAACACTTGTCAGATGGGGCAGAGATTCTGGGCATTTGGCTGTCTCAAACCCAACCTACAAATTCAATACAATCCCAATTAGAACTCCAGCCAACTTCGCTGTAGAAATTGACCCACTGGTTCTAAAATTTGATGGATTGTTTTAGTCAAAACAATCCTGAAAAAGAAGATCAAAGTAGTAGGACTCATGTGTCCTTATTGTTGCTGGGGAGCAATGGCTATCTCAGCCAGTGGCATGGGGGTAATGAATTTACCAAGACAGTTGTAGGTAAAGAAAGGCAGATTTATGAGAGAAAGTAGGAAAATACATTTCGAGGAGGCAGCGGGCAGCCCACAGGAGAGAGGCTGACTATGAGGAGACCAAGGCTTGCTGGGGATTTTATAGGGTGGCATTTATGCTGAAGAGGGCTTTGTGCAGTACCAATAACACCAAAGCTACAGTGAGCTAACTTGCAGGTGTCTAGTAATAGCTCGGCACAGGAAAATTGTGAGCTGTTTGTGCAGGAGGGCTGCGTGTTCTGGACCATGAAGAAAGGCAGACTTGTCGCTTACCTGCTTTATCTCTTTGCTTTCCCTCGGTCCCACCAGCTTGACTCCTCTTTCCTAATTAGGACTCCACACCTATTTCAAACTTACTAAGAAAGCTATAGTAATCAAGATAGTATTACACTGGCATAAAGATAGACATATAAATCAATGGGAGTCCATGTGTCTATAATCAATTTATTTTCAACAAAGGGGCCAAGACCATTCAGTGAGGAAAGAATAGTCTTTCCACAAATGCTGAGACAACTCTATCGCCACATGCAAAAGAATGAAGTTGGACTCTCACCTCACACCATATAGAAGAATTAATCAAAAATGGATCAAAGGCCTAAATGTAAGAACTAAAACCATAAAACTCTTAGAAGAAAACAGTGGGAAATCATCGTGACTTCAGATTTGGCAATGGAGTCTAAGAAATGGCACCAAAAGCAGGAATGACAAACAAGAAGATACATAAACTGGACTTAATGAAAATTAACAACTTTTGTGCATCAAAGGACACTATCAAGAAAGTAAAAAAAACCCCACAGAATGGGGGAAAATATTTGCAAATCAGATACGATTAGGGACTTGCATCTAGAATACATGAAGACCTCTCACAGTTCAATGATAAAGACAATGACCCCATTAAAAGATGGGCAAAAGATCTGAATAGACGTTTCTCCAAGGAAGACATACAGATGATTAATAAGCACATGAAAAGATACTTAGCATCATTGATCATCAAGGAAATGCAAATCGAAACCACAACGTGATAGCACTTCACGCCTACCAGATTGACTGGAATCAAAATGACAGATAAGAAGGAGTGTTGGTGACAATGTGGGGAAATTGGAACCCTCCAGGGCTGGGAGGAATGGTGCAGCCACTTGGGAAAACAGTCCAGCAGTTCCTCAAGTGATTAAACATATTTTAATAAATATATGGGGATTAAATATATTTACCATATAACCAATTTCACTCCCAAGTATATAACCAAGAGAAATGAAAACATGTCTACACGAAAACATATACAATTGATTTTGTGTATTGATCTTATATTCTGCAACCTTGTTGAACTTGTGGATTAGTTCTACAGCTTTTTAGTGCATTCCTTAAGATTTTCTATATGCAAGATCATATCATCTGTGAATAGAAATAGTTTGCTTCTTCTTTCCCAATTTGGATGTCTTTTATTTTCATGTTCAGTGAGGGTTGAACTTCTCTAAATTCTGCTGCAAGTGAAACAGAATTTAGAACAGCTCGTCCCTTTGGGAAGAGCTGGTAGTGGAGACAATGGCAATCTTCTCTCTGAGTGACACCCCAGGCTCTTTGCTTCATTGTGTGTATGTTATGGGGACACACAGGTCTTCTCGGCTTGCCTCTCCCATCTTGGAACCAATACCTGTGAACCAGCCCAAGGGGATCTGGGCTCCTGTATTCTTAGGAGCACAATTTCCAAGGCTCTAGGCTGATCCTCCATTCCATAAACAGGGGCTGGGCAGAACAAGGCCACACTCACCTGGGACTTAGTCTCAGCAACAGGCAGTTGAGGACAAGAGGAGAAAAGCTGAGGCCCTGCCTCTTCCAGGAAGAAGGCCCTTCGACTAGAAGCTATGGGGAGTAGAGCCTGTGTGCCTGGCTGCAGCCTCTGGAGTGCAGTCTGCATTGCCGAGCTGGGAACAGCAGGGAAAGAGCAGGTTTCAGCTCAAATGCCAGAGACATTTGCCAAATTACAGTAGTTTATTTTTCTTTTCCTTTTTTTTTTTTTTCTGAGACAAAGTCTCACTTTGTTGCCCAGGCTGGAGTGCAGTGGCACAATCTCGGCTCACTGCAACCACCACCCTCCCAGTTCAAGTGATTCTCCTGCCTCAGCCTCCCGAGTAGCTGGGATTACAGGCACCTGCCGCCACACCTGGCTAATTTTTGTATTTTTAGTAGAGACAGGGTTTCGCCATGTTGGCCAGGCTGGTCTTTAACTCCTGACCTCAGATGATCTACCCACCTCAGCCTCCCAAAGTGTTGGGATTACAGGCGTGAGCCACCGCTCCTGGCCAGTAGCTTTTTTTAAATAAATGTTTCTTCTTAGGACCATACAGCAGAGACTTTGAACCCTAACCCTAACCATATAATGGAATATTGCCCAGCTATGAAATGGAATAAAGTATTGACACGGGCTACAACATGGATGAACTTTGAAAACATGCTAAGTGAAAGAAGGCAGTCACAAAAGACCACATATTAGACGATTCCACGTATATGAAACAAATCCATAGAAACAGAAAGTAGATCAGTGGTTGCTTAAGGCAAGGGTATGGAGGGGTAGCAAGATGATAAAGGGTCCAGGGCTCCCTAAGGAAGTGATGAAAATCTTCTCAACTGACTGTTGAGGACTGTGGGCGTCTCCCCATTGAACTGCACACGATAAATGAGTGACTCGTATGGTATGTGAACTGTATCTCAAGGAAGAATCTCACTGCTTTTGGGGGCTTCTAAGACCCACAGCCCATTCACCAAACCTACTGCAAATGGCAAGGGACCAGGGTCACTGGATTCTGGCCTTCTCTGGTCAGCTGGTTGTGTATGGATGCTCCTGTATGGGATCAGGGAGGAGTTCTTGCCTTAAAGGGACAGGCATTGAAATGCCAACAAAAAGGGACCCCTCCCAGACCCAGTGCAATCCCTGAGGGGATAAAAGAAAGAAGCTGTGGCCCTGGCACAGGCTGCCAAGCATCACCACCGCATGGCAGCAGTGTCCCCGCGTCCACCTGGTGTGGGCAAGGCACAAGCTCAGCCTGAGCCCCATCTGCTCCCCTGCCGCTGCAAGGGCAGCACCGTGCAGGGCACACAGAAAGTCCTCGGGGCTCGCAAACCAGAAAGTATCTAGACAGGTCTCAAACAATCTAGGGGTTTATTTGCCACCATTGAGGACGCTACTGGGATATGGCATGGACAGCGAGGGGAGGGGTCCCGTTCTTGTGAAGCTTGATATTACATTGTAATATAGAATGAAGTAATTATACAACTCAACATCATGTAGAATCAGTGGGAGCCCTAAGTTTGTTTTCCTGCAACTAGATGGTCCCATCTAGGGATCATGTGGAGACAGTGACAGATCATCAGGCATTAGATTTTCATAAGGAACACGCAGCTTAGATCTCTCGAATGTGCAGTTCACAATAGGGTTCACACTCCTATGACAATCTAATGGCGCTGCTGATCTGACAGGAGGTGGAGCTCAGGCAGTAATGCCGGCAATGGGGAGTGGCTGTGAATACAGATGAAGCTTCGCTCCCTAGCCTGCTGCTCACCTCCTGCTGTTTGGCCTGGTTCCTAACAGGCCACAGACTGGTATGGGTCCATGGCCCGGGGGTTGGGGACCTCTGCCTTATAGGGAAAACTGATTAGATCATTGTTCTTTGCTTGTAAATGTTCTCATGTAGCCAACTAGACTTTGTCACCACCACCATTTTTTTCCCTAGAGAGGCTATGTGGTGGCTTTTAATCCCATTTTGGCTCTACAACTCAGGTCCAAAATATGTCCCATGCTCTTCCTCTAAGAGAAAACATTGGCCAGAAAGCAAGGAGAAGCTGTATCCAGAAAGTAAAATATCTGTAATCAATGCATCTCCTTGGGTCACTCGGCAGTTTCAACATTCCATGGAGCTGGTAAGATCTGTGAGCCAGGCTCTTGGTGGGACCTCAGCTCACTCTGCCGTCTCTCCCAGCTTTAGACCTGGGCTTCACGACTTCTAGCTGTGTGACCTTGGACAAATTGTCAGGTTCTCTGTTCCTTGGTTTCCCCATGTATAAAATAGGAACTCCTGTGCCTTTCTTGTAGGCTTGTCATGAGAATGAAATGAGTTAATACATGCAAATGCTTAGTGCTCAGCACTCAATAAAAGTCAGCCAATATCGTTGTTGCTATTAGCTTCTTCATATTTCAAATATGGATTTCTTTAACTTTTTCGTGCCACGACCTGCTTTGGAAGAATGGTGAAGTCATAGACTCCTGAAAGTAGTGTGCTTAAATGAATAGAATAAAATCCACACAATTTGACAGGCAGCCAATTATATTGAAGCACATTATCAAAATAATTTTTTAACCATGACAAAATAATTCATGTGCTTATTTATTACCATATTAAATAACAGAACCCTGCAGCAGGCCCTATAGCCACCAAAATTCACCTAAGTGATAAGTATGAATAATGTTCCAAAAATAAGCACCAACTGTAATATCTGAAGTTTCTCTTGGTGATAAAGTCATAGGTTACCGTGTTTGTTGCCTCCAATTATAATGGAAGAAAATGCTGAATTACAGCTAAAAACTGGTGAAAATATAACACAATTGCTTTCCTATCCAGGTTCATGGATGCCTGAATTCTATCCATGGTTTTCTGGACTATGTGCCGAATCTCCCAGCCCATGTCTCTAGGATTTGGCTCTGGCTGGGATGACTTTGGGAGCCTTGCTATGTGTCCAGTTTTCTATACAGAAGCCTGGACAAGAACCCCTTCCTTTGGGCTGCCAGAAACCACAAGATGCGAGTTCTCCCTGCCGCCTCCAATATGAATAAGCAGGTCCACAACCAAAGACAGCCTCATCCCTCAGAGAATTAAATAGGACCCCTTTGGTTTTTGGATATAGAAGGTGATTTTTAAAGCCTGGAGGAGAATTTGGCTAAATGAAAATTTAGGGAGGAAGGAAGACAAATGAAGCCAGCTACCAATTACTCATGAAAACAAAAGAGAAGAAAGCAAGCAAGGATAATCCACAAATAATGGATAATAGAGAAACATTCACTTTCTGCTGCCGTGAGGACCACAGTGAAACAGGAGCTCGCTTGCCACTGCCATCTGGGCACCATCCCTCTGTCCGCATCCAACACAGCTAATTTGCTCCAGTGAAACTTCAAGTAGCCAAAGTCATCATTTAAGCACAGTAAAAGAAAGAGAAGACTTAATTGGATGACATCAATTTGCACAATAACACGAGTAGGTGGTCTCATAGAAGACCAGATAATAAAGTGAACAGGTCTGCCTGGAATAATAACAAAGGTGTCAGTTAAAACGATGTCTCAAGTACAACACCTTTCTCCTCCATGTCTCAGGGGCCCTTCCTGGTATGTGAAAAGAAATCTAGAATGTTCGTGTAGGCCTAGCTCTTATTCAGCTTTCAGCCTTCACCTAAATGTCACATGTAGAGGAAGGTCCTGATGCCCACCTGTGTGGCGCTCATTCTGTGCTCATTCTGGTTCCACCGTTGTGTCTTCCTTTACCACGGGCACCACAGTTGTCATTCAAGTAGCCAAAGTCACCATTTAAGCACAGTAAAAGAAAGCACAGTCACTTACTTGTGTGTTGACCTGTTTACTGTCTGTCTTCCCACTGAATCTCAAGCCTTATGATTCCAGGGACTTTGTCTCTTTTGTTTATCATTGTAGACTCAATGCCCAGGCCAATGCTCGGCACATAGTACGTACTCAGTAAATATTTGTTGAATGACTGAACAATCAAATGAGGTCACCAGTGACTTCCCAGTTGCTCAATTTATTGAATTGTTTCCTTTTAAAGTTTAAAAAATAATGTTTTTATTGTTCCTGATTATAACATAATACATATTTATGGATACTAAGAAGAAATTTAACTATCATTTCATCACCCAGAGAGAATACTTTTTGTATATTTTCTGCATTTTGTATATTTTTGTATATTTTCTGCATTTCCAAATATATAATAAAGTTATATTTTTGTGCACATATATGTATTAAGTATAATTAAAATTGTACCTTATATGTGATCTTATATCCTGGCTTAAGACTTTTTACATCTCATTGAAACTTTTGAACACCACTTCAATGGGTTCATCACTTTCTTAATCAGTTCCATATTATTAAAAATTAATTCAGAATTTTCACTATTATCAGTGATGCTGAAAGGGACACTTTTATGCATTAATTTCATGTGGACTCTTCCGTCCTACTCTTTTTATGTTGAGTGACTTCACTGATTTTGACCCACTGTATTTGACAACCCTCATAAAATGTCAGTTTAGTTTGATCCGATCTAACCCTTGGCCTTTCTGCAGCTTTTAACATAAGCATCCTTGCCCCTCCTGGTTGTAATTCACTCCTGACTTTCTGCACTTCCTACCTCCCTCACTGTTTCCTTCTGCCCTATTTTCTTCTGCTCCCGTGGCTCAGCCTTTGGCTGCCTCCCTGCCTGTCTGTCCTCCCTGGGCAATGTTGCCCAGCACCACTTCGATGCTGCAGATTTGATTGCAGATCCAGGTCTTCAGCCCTGTTGTCACTCCTGAGCACCAGCCTCCCAGATGGTTCCACCCAAATGTTCCACCCCAGCTCAAGCCCGGCTCCAGCCCCACCTTGGATGGCTTCAGCCTCCACCAGGCTGCCAACAGTGCCTCCCTCTCAGGTCACTCCCAGGGTTAAATGAGAGAAGCACATTTCATTGATACACACACACACACACACACACACACACACACACTTTAATGGCTCTGAGATGGAGATGCATCTTGCAGCACATGGTGTGCTATGGTTTTCCAAAACAACAGATGCAATCTGTCACCAATGAAACGAAATACGCACAGGACAGTGCCTGGCACAGAGGAAGTGCCCAACAAGTCTCCAGAGGGTGATGGTGAACTTCCTTCCAGGAGGAGGCCACCAACCATCCACCATTATTCCCTGCTTCCACAAATCTCCCTAGTTCACCAAACTCTCAGCCCTAACCCTGGTGGGTTCTTTACTTCGTGCTCCTCTGTGCTCCACAGCCAGGGTCAAACCCCTACTCTAGGCGCTTCCGCAGCCCCCCATGGCTCCCTCTCCATCCAATGCAGCCTCCTGAACAGGTCTTCACCGGTCCCATCTCACCACTGCAGTGGGCTGGCATTGATGCCCCTCCCTCCCACTTCATGCTCCCCAGTCCAGCCCCAGCCTGTCCACAGGGGTCTTTCTCAAGTGCCTGTGGAGTCTGGTTTGAAGCCATTCAGTGGCTCCACACTGTCTTCCACGTGTGCCAGACTCTGTGCACTGCTAGACCCTCCAAAATCCAACCCCTGCCAACCTTCCTCACCTCTCTCCCATGGGCGCCTGGGTGCTTGCCCTCCCCACCTGGGACCCTGCTCTCCGCCACGGGTGCCTGGGTGCTCGCCCTCCCTGCCTGGGGACCCCACTCTCTCCCACTCATCTTGTCCAGCATCTGCTCTGCCGACCACGCTCAGGAAGCACCGGGAGACTTCCCCGCTGTGCCCCATTGTGCTCACCCTGAAAACGCCCCTCCCGCAGTGCAAAGCGAGCGCGCCGGGGCTGAGTGTGCCCTTCGCTCCTCTCTGAGCCAGCAGCTCCCACTCCAGCACCTGGAGAACCGGTTTCTTAAACGTTGGTTCAGTGGGAAGCAGGAGCAACCCTCCACCCCGGGACCCCTTCCTGCTCTGGAGCCTGTTGGCCCTGTGGAGGGAATGGCAGCCTTAATAAAATCCAAATTTCAAAACGTGTGTGCTCTTTCATGGAGTCTGCACAGGGTGAAGAGAGAACAGGAACTTCGCAGAGTGTGGAAGAAAACACAGCCATTCTGGAAGGAATCACACACTCAGAACCATGTTATGGAGCTCAAAGGTGGTGTGAAGACTGGGGCAGGGCTGAGAAGTCCCGGCCGCTGGTGCGGAATCTCCCTGGAGACAGCAGATACGCCAAGCAAAAAGGTACCTGCACCTTCTTTTTCATCTAAAATCCATAGCTATTTGAAATTTCCCGTTTTACTTCATCAGATTCATCAGAATTATGTATTCACTCATTCTTTGCCGTATTTGAGCATTTTGTTCAATTGCCAGCAAGGATATGTCAAATGGTCACATCCTGTAACAGGAGATGCAAAACAGTCACCCAGCTGATGACCTCACCCACCACGCATTTGTTCACAAAGTTGAGGAAATTAAAATAAGCTCAGCTGATTGATTGCAGACTGTGAGAGAAAGATTTGGTGAAAATAACTTAGCCAGGTAGTATGCATACAACATCATTAACATCAGGTTGGCCAGGCGCAGTGGCTCACGTCTATAACCCCCAGCACTTTGGGAGGCTGAGGTAGGAGGATCGCTTGAGCTGAGGAGTTCGAGACCAGCCTGGGAAACATAGTGAGCCACTGTCTCTATTAAAAAAAGAAAAAGAGGCAGGGCATGGTGGCTCATGCCTATAATCCCAGCACTTTGGGAGGCCAAGGCGGGTGGATAACGATGTCAGGAGATGGAGACCACCCTGGCTAACACAGTGAAACCCTGTCTCTACTAAAAAAATACAAAAAATTAGCCAAGTATGGTGGCACAAAATTGCAATCCCAGCTACTCGGGAGGCTGAGGCAGGAGAATCACTTGAACCCAGGAGACGGAGGTTGCAGTGAGCCGAGATCTTGCCACTGCACTCCAGCCTGGGCAACAGATCGAGACTCCGTCTCAAAATAAATAAATAAAATAAAAATTAAAAAGAAAAGGAAAAAAGAAAAAAAGAAATCATGTGATGATCCTGAATTAGCTGTCCCACAGAATCCAGAATGGAAAGAGTTAAAAATCTGAGTTTGTCCCACAATTTAAACTCTAAACTCTCTTCATTTTATTCAAATTGACAAAATTGTAATTGTAAAGGAAGAACCATGAGATGTAAATTTTGTCATTAATTATACTGCTTATAAATATCCCCAATAAATCAAATTAATTAAAGAGTTTTAAAGATCTTCCATCACTCGCTTTACCTGTATATATAACCATTATATTGTGGACCATTATAATGTGGAAGATTGCTTTCCTTAAAATCCAGCCCATCATAAGGAAAAATATGTAGACACCAAAGATTAAATAAATGCTCCAGGACCATGGACCCACCCCACCCCTGCACAAGCTCCAAGACCACAGACTCCATCCCTGCACCAACTCCAGGACCACAGACCCCACCCCTGGACAAGCTCAAGGACCACAGACCCCACCCCTGTGGAAGCTCCAGGACCATGAACCCCACCCCTGCACAAGCTCTAGGACCACGAACCCCACCCCTATGGAAACTCCAGGACCACAGAACCCATCCCTGTGGAAGCTCCAGGACCACAGACCCCACCCCTGGACAAGCTCCAGGCCCATGAACCCCACCCCTGTGGAAGCTCCAGCACCATGAACCCCACCCCTATGGAAACTCCAGGACCACAGAACCCATCCCTCTGGAAGCTCCAGGACCACGGATCCTACCCCTGGACAAGCTCTAGGACCACAGACCCCACCCCTGTGGAAGCTCCAGGACCATGAACCCCACCCCTGCACAAGCTCCAGGACCATGAACCCTACCCCTATGGAAGCTCCAGGACCACAGACCCCATCCCTGTGGAAGCTCCAGGACCACGAACCCCACCCCTGGACAAGCTCCAGGACCACAAACTCCACCCCTATGGAAGCTCCAGGACCACAAACCCCACCCCTGGACAAGCTCCAGGACCACAGACCCCCACCCCTATGGAAGCTCCAGGACCACAGACCCCATCCCTGTGGAAGCTCCAGGACCACAGACCCCCACCCCTATGGAAGCTCCAGGACCACAGACCCCACCCCTGTACAAGCTCCTAACCCTAACCCTAACCCTGAACAAGCTTCAGAACCACAGACCCCACCCCCTGGACAAGTTCTAGGATCACAGGCTCTACCCCTGGGCACCTACTTGAAGTAGCACCTCATTGCCTTGCCCCCTGCAGTTTCCACAGGTATTTGTGCTGATGTCAGCTTTGCAGTGCTTCCTTCCATGCTTGGTACAACATCGTAAGCCCAGCTCTGCTGCTTGCTGGACATCTCATAGAATCCCGAAGAGTGAAGAGAACAAGTACCTGTGCAAAGACACACGACTGTTAACGACTGTTAAGCAGCTACTAACTCTGAAGGCACTCAGAAAATCTAGCTTGCTTTGCAATTTACGTTGAAATTTTAAACATTTCAAGTCCAATCAATTTTCTTAAATCTTTTAACTACAAAGCTAATATTTGCTTTTTGTAAACCATAAAACGTCAAACAGTATAGAGGGTGTAAGGAACATGGGAGTCTTCTCTTGGATGGCAGCCCCTGGAAGTAATCACTGTTAGCAACTTGCATGTGAACTTTGATTTTTATTTGTCAAGTACATATATTTGAGGTTTTGTTTGTTTGTTTGTTTGTTTGTTTGTTGAGATGGAGTCTCGCTCTGTCACCCAGGCTGGAGTGCAGTGGCGCGATCTTGGCTCACTGCAACTTCTGCCACCCAAGTTCAAGTGATTCTCCTGCCTCAGCCTCCTCAGTAGCTGGGGTTATAGGCATGAGCCACTGCACCCGGCCATATTTGTTTGTTTAAACAAAAATGGAGTCCTACTCTATGTAGTTTTCTGCAAATTGCTCATTTCACTCAATAATGTATCATACAAATAGTTTCATTCCATACATGAAAGGCTTCTTCATTCCTTTTTTAGCAATTACAAAATATTTTATACAGATTTGCCTTAATTTATTTAATCAGTCCCCTAATTATTGAAATTTAGGTTGTTTTCAGTTTTTCGATATTCCAAGTGAAACTATGATGATCATCTTAACCCATATGTATCTTTACACAAAATTATGCTGTAACTTATATTCCTAGAAGGAAAATTGTTAAATCAAAGGTAAGCACATTTAGATTTTCAATGGATACCACCTAATTGCCCCCCACAAACAGTCTAGCAATTTTCACCTCTGCTTAAAGTGGTCCCAAAGTGTCTGTCTCCTCATAATTTTGCCAACCCTGGGTAGTAAATATATTTTTAAACTTTGGACCATCTGATTTCTTCTTGTATGAATTGTCTGTTCATAGCCTTTGACCAAATTCTTATCGTATGTTACTTTTCGTTATTAATCTATAGTAAGTATATATTATCAATATTTACCTTTTTTCTATTATCAATGTCATAAGTATCTCTTCCACATTATTACTTATCAATTCACCTAAGTTTATTTTAAGGTAGTCAAATCCATCAATAATTTCCCTTATGGCATCTGGTCTGTGTGCCATACACAGAAAGGGCTCTCTCAAGTTAAGATTATGCAAGTATTCTCCTGTATTCTCTTCTAATACTATAAGTTTTCTTGATTACCTTTCAGTTTTTAGTAAATATGGAACTTAATAACTATGGAATTTTTGTGTATTGTGCAAGTTAGAGATCAATGTTTATTTTTTCAGTTTATTACAAGTTATTAAAAATCAGTTTACAATGTCAAAAACTCTATTCTTCACACTTCATAGAAATTGTCCTCCAGAGATTTGTAGCAGTGCTTTCCCATGTCCTCACCAACATGAAGGGTTACCCGTGGGGGCACTCTTTGCTCATTTCACTGCCAAAAGCAGTGTCTGCTTTGATGCTGCCCCTCTTTGACTACAGGTGAGACGCTTTCTCCCTCACTGTTCTCTCTCACAATGACAGATTACTGTGGTGATATGTCACAATTCCATCTGTGAGCTGGGCTCAGGTAGGAGAGTCAAATTGCTCAGGTGCTTGGCAGAGGCTTATGTCAAAGTCAAACCTGCAGGAAGTTTTGGGGATGAGATTTAACAATCCCGCACATGTCTTGTTTCTAGGTATGAGAGTCAGCACCTCCTATATGTTGGGTCTAAGTACACAAGTCAAAATCTCACTAGTGGACTGAATTCATGCATGAGAGCCTCCCAGAGCCTCCCACCTCTTCTGCTGGCTTTGCCCTTGTGAAATCACGGCCCCACAGGTGTGCTTCTCCCAGCCTGTCTGTGTCTGCGACACTCCTTCTCCAGGGATCTCAGTGCTTTTATCCACATTGTCACCTCCACTGCCCTCCTCCTGGCTTGTTTTCAGACATTATTTTATTTTTTACTTATTTATTTTCTGTTATACTTTAAGTTCTAGGGTACATGTGTACAACGTGCAGGTTTGCTACATATCTATATATGTGCCATGTTGGTGTGCTGCACCCATTAACTTGTCATTTACATTAGGTATATCTCCTAATGCTATCCCTCCCCACTCCCTGCACCCCACGACAGGCCCCGGTGTGTGACGCTCACCTTCCTGTGTCCATGTGTTCTCATTGTTCAATTCCCACCTATGAGTGAGAACACGTGGTGTTTGGTTTTTTGTCCTTGGGATAGTTTGCTGAGAATGATGGTTTCCAGCTTCATCCATGTCCCTACAAAGGACATGAACTCATCCTCTTTTATGGCTGCACAATATTCCATGGTGTATATGTGCCACATTTTCCTAATCCAGTCTTTCACTGATGGACATTTGGGTTGGTTCCAAGTCTTTGCTATTGGGAATAGTGCTACAATAAACATACATGTGCATGTGTCTTTATAGCAGCATGATTTATAATCCTTTGGGTATATACCCGGTAATGGGATGACGGAGTCAAATGGTATTTCTAGTTCTAGATCCTTGAGGAATTGCCACACTGTCTTCCACAATGGTTGAACTAGTTTACAGTCCCACCAACAGTGTAAAAGTATTCCTATTTCTCCACATCCTCTCCAGCACCTGTTGTTTCCTGACTTTTTAATGATCGCCATTCTAACTGGTGTGAGATGGTATCTCATTGTGGTTTTGATTTGCATTTCTCTGATGGCCAGTGATGATGAGCATTTTTTCATGTGTCTGTTGGCTGCATAAATGTCTTCTTTTGAGAAGTGTCTGTTCATATCCTTTGCCCACTTTTTGATGGGGTTGAATAAAGAATAAAAGAGAGAAGAATCAAATAGATGCAATAAAAAATGATAAAGGGGATATCACCACAGATCCCACAGAAATACAAACTACCATCAGAGAATACTATAAACACCTCTACGCAAATAAACTAGAAAATCTAGAAGAAATGGATAAATTCCTGGACACGTACACCCTCCCAAGACTAAACCAGGAAGAAGTTGAATCCCTGAATACACCAATAACAGGTTCTGAAATTGAGGCAATAATAGCCTACCATCCAAAAAAAGTCCAGGACCAGATGGATTCACAGCCGAATTCTACCAGAGGTGCAAGGAGGAGCTGATACCATTCTTTCTGAAACTATTCCAATCAATAGAAAAAAGAGGGAATCCTCCCTAACTCATTTTATGAGGCCAGCATCATCCTGATACCAAAGCCTGGCAGAGACACAACAAAGAAAGAGAATTTTAGACCAATATCCCTGGTGAACATCAATGCAAAAATCCTCAATAAAATCCTGGCAAACCGAATCCAGCAGCACATCAAAAAGCTTATCCACCATGATCAAGTAGGCTTCATCCCTGGGATGCAAGGGGTGGTTCAACATATGCAAATCAATAAACGTAATCCAGCATATAAACAGAACCAACGACAAAAACCACATGATTATCTCAATAGATATAGAAAAGGCCTTTGACAAAATTCAACAGCCCTTCATGCTAAAAACTCTCAATAAATTCGGTATTGATGGGACGTATCTCAAAATAATAAGAGCTATTTATGACAAACTCACAGCCAATATCACACTGAATGGGCAAAAACTAGAAGTATTCCCCTTGAAAACTGGCACAAGACAGGGATGCCCTCCCTCACCACTCCTATTCAACATAGTGATGGAAGTTCTGGCCAGGGCAATCAGGCAGGAGAAAGAAATAAAGGGTATTCAATTAGGAAAAGAGGAAGTCAAATTGTCCCTGTTTGCAGATGATGTGATTGCATATCTAGAAAACCCCATCGTCTCAGCCCAAAATCTCCTTAAGCTGATAAGCAACTTCAGCAAAGTCTCAGAATACAAAATCAATGTGCAAAAATCACAAGCATTCCTATACACTAATAACAGACAAACAGAGAGCCAAATCATGAGTGAACTCCCATTCACAATTGCTTCGAAGAGAATAAAATACCTAGGAATCCAACTTACAAGGGATGTGAAGGACCTCTTCAAGGAGAACTACAAACCACTGCTCAATGAAATAAAAGAGGATACAAACAAATGGAAGAACATTCCATGCTCATGGGTAGGAAGAATCAATATCATGAAAATGGCCATACTGCCCAAGGTAATTTATAGATTCAATGCCATCCCCATCAAGCTACCAATGACTTTCCTCACAGAATTGGAAAAAACTACTTTAAAGTTCATATGGAACCAAAAAAGAGCCCACATTGCAAAGACAATCCTAAGCCAAAAGAACAAAGCTGGAGGCATCATGCTACCTGACTTCAAACTATACTACAAGGCTACAGTAACCAAAACAGCATGACACTGGTACCAAAACAGCATGATACTGGTACCAAAACAGAGATATAGACCAATGGAACAGAACAGAGCCCTCAGAAACAATAATACACATCTACAACCATTTGATCTTTGACAAACCTGACAAAAACAAGAAATGGGGAAAGGATTCCCTATTTAATAAATGGTGCTGGGAAAACTGGCTAGCCACATGTAGAAAGCTGAAACTGGATCCCTTCCTTACACCTTATACAAAAATTAATTCAAGATGGATTGAAGACTTAAATGTAAGACCTAAAACCATAAAAACCCTAGAAGAAAACCTAGGCAATACCATTCAGGACATAGGCATGGGCAAGGACTTCATGACTAAAACACCAAAAGCAATGGCAACAAAAGCCAAAATTGACAAATGGGATCTAATTAAACTAAAGAACTTCTGCACAGCAAAAGAAACTATCATCAGAGTGAACAGGCAACCTACGGAATGGGAGAAAATGTTTGCAATCTACTCATCTGACAAAGGGCTAGTATCCAGAATCTACAAAGAACTCAAACAAATTTACATCATTTTATTTTTAATATCTTTGGGTCATTTTATTTTATATTGTCTCATAAACAGAATAGCATAATTTTGCATTTTAACCTAGTCCCAGAGGCTTTCCCCGCTCAGTTTTATCCATTTATATGTATTGACATAAGTATATTGTATTTGTTCTCATTTCTGGCTCTTTTATTTTCATTTCCTTACTTTTCCTCCTCTTATATTAATACTATTGAGTTATTCCTCAGCAAATGTCAAGACAGTGCTTGCAACCAATGTTTCAAATTTATACTTCATTCACTTTCTTTGGCTCTCTTATTCTTCCTGCTTTATGTAACAGGAAACAGATAAAGCCCACCACAAAAGCAATGTTAAGATAAAGTCAAACAAAAAAAGGGAAAACAGAAGCACTAGAAAGAGTTTCCTGCAGCCACAGACCAGTCACTGCACTTTATTTGAAGTCCCCAGCTTTGGCAATATGGTTCAAGTGTAGGCTCCAAGACAGAGCTGGGGAGGGGCAGGCTCTTGCAGGACACTGGCTCTGAGGCGTGCCTCCCCCACTGCCCTGTACCTGGACAAAAACGGGAAACATGGGAAACGACTCATTGTCTCTGAACCTCAAGCTGGAATTACGGTCTGTGTGTCCCAAGAAGATGGCTTTCTCCGCAGCATCTTTAAGCTCCTAGGGCCTTTGGCTCCTGTGTGTGAGGGAGGAAGGAGGCGATGGGCCCAGGGCCATAGGGTACCTCAGTCTTCAGTCCCCTTCTCTGCCATGGGGTCTGCAGTTTTGAACTACTGGAACGTGAATGCGTCTCTCAGTGGTGCTTCTCCACCTTGGAAACAGACCAGCCACGTACCAAGCTGGCAACGAGGGAGCACGGCACACACGTCTTCTCATTTTAGAAAGAAAAACAAAGTTAATTTATTTGAAAACCGTAGGTTTAGGAAAGAAAAATGCTAAGTGTTATGAGACCAGAAACCTGAAACACAGCCTTCAGAAGACCCTCCTGGGCCCAGTGGCCACCTTGACCTGCTGTTGGACCACCTCCCTATGGTTCGGCCAGCTGCCAGACCTTTGGGATCCGGGATCTTTGCTCTGGGATCTTCGCTGGCCTCGCATGGACGGGACACACCACTTTACCTTTATAGTCCCAGAAATTCATGACACTGGCAGAGAAGCCCTTCCCTGCTCTCCAGAGCCCAGGCCCCTCTCCTCCGCCCCAAAGCTTCACCTGACAGAGGCTGTACTGCCAGTCTCCTGGATATCTCAATCTGGTTTAAATATTAACTCGCAAAATTTCTCAAACATTTTAAAGGAAGGATTTCAATTTTCCATCCTCCTTACCCCTTCAAGTCATCCCTCATTATCCCTAACTCCAAAATGAGAAGATACCAATTTTGTACCTGTTTCTACTGAAGGATTTCTATAAGATTATCCAACAAAACCCACTGGCCATCCTGGCACTTCCTGGAGCCCCCAGCTAACTGGAAGTATGCATTGCTCTAATTTAGTGCCCCAACCCCAATAACTCCTGCACATGAGAAAGAAGCAAAAATTAAACAAACACAAATGATCTCCAGGAGCAAAATTAGCTGTTTAAATAATCGGCTGACTCAGTGCAGGTTGACACAGGACACACAATGGATGTGAGTTGGCTTTGAGCTCCTTGGCCTCCAACCATCATCTCGGACAAAAGCTCAGCCTCGGGGAGCCCCATTCTCGCTTCTAAAGATGGGACAGGAACCACCTCCTGGACCTCACGTCAGGGTTAAGTGAATAACATTTGCAAAAATGACTGTGAAAGTGACTCACACTTGGCTGGGCATGGTGGCTCATGCCTGTAATCCCAGCACTTCAGGAGGCCGAGACAGGCGGATCACGATTTCAGGAGATCGAGACCATCCTGGCCAACATGGTGAAACCCCGTCTCTACTAAAAATACAAAAATTAGCTGGGTGTAGTGGCGTGCACCTGTAGTCCCAGCTACTCAGGAGGCTGAGGCAGGAGGATCGCTTGAACCAGGGAGGCAGAGGTTGCAGTGAGTCGAGATCGCGCCACCGCACTCCAGCTTAGGCGACAGAGCGAGACTACGTCTCAAAAAAAACAAAAAAACAAAAAACAAAAAAAGTGACTCACACTTACTTGGCAAAAGATAAATTTGAGTTTCTTTCCTTTTTCCTCCGGAAGGCCGTTTACCATCCAGCAACAAGCCAACATGGCTCAGTTTACTGATTCCGGGAAAAGTACTTTGCTGCATTTCAGAAAGATGTTTAACAACAAAATTGACAAAAGGTTATCTGATTATTTGAATGAGATTTCTCCCAACAGGATATACAAATGGCCAATAAGCGCATGAGAAGATGTTCAATGTTATTAGTAAATGCAAATGAAGACCACAGTGAGATGTCACTTGCAGCCACTGACTTGTCTGCAATCAAAAGGTAGATTATAATAAGGATGTGGAGAAACTGGAACCCTCATAGGCTGCTGGTAGGGGTAAACAGTGGTATGTATACATATGTAACAAACCTGCACATTGTGCACATGTACCCTAGAACTTAAAGTGTAATTAAAAAAAAAGGAAATGAAATAAAAGGTATACAAACTTAAAATGAAAAGAAAAAAAAAAGAGTGGTGCAGCCACTTTGGAAAACAGTTTGGTAGTTCATCAAAAAGTTAAACAGTTACCAAATCACCCAGCAACTCCACTCCTAGGTCTATATTCGAGAGACTTGGAAACATACATTCATGCAAAAACCCATACACTGATGTTCATAGCAGCACAGTTCACAATGACCAAGAGGTGTGAATAACCCAAATGTCTATCAACTGATGAACAGATAAAACATGGTATAGCCATAGAATGGAATATTATTCTACCATAAAAAGGAATGATACTAGTTACAGAATGGATAAACCTTAAAGACATTATTATGTTCCGTGAAAAAGGTGGATACTAAATGCCGCATGTTGTCTGATCCCTTTTATATGAAATGTCCAGAATAGGCACATTCAAAGAGACAAAAAGTAATCAGTGGTTGTCAGGGGCTGGGGGAAGGGAAATTGGGGAGTGATCCCAAGAGAGGTTGATTTTTGGAGGGGGAGGTGATGAAGATGTTCTGAAATTATATTGTGACAATAGTTGCACAACTCTGAATATACCAAAACACACTAAAATATACACTATAAAGGGGTATAGAATTGTATCTAAATAAAGCTGTTATTTTAAAAATTGTATGTTTAATTCTAAGTAAAGACTTGTCAATGAGTTGAAATATTCCATTTCCCAAGTAAGTTGATAGTTTCTTGTTCTTGCCTAAGAAAGTGTTAGTTTCAAATATGTATTTTAAATCCAGCAGGAACTGAAACTGGAATTTAGCAAGCGCACAGCCAAGCCTGGACCCTAAAAGAGAAGTGAGGAAGGGTAAGGATTCAGAACACAAATCCAGAAAGAAGACAAGTGTGATGAGGGAGTCACAAGGAAGACCCACAAGGCCAGCCATGAGCTCCCCCAGGCTAACACAGCCAGCGGTCTCAGGGCAGTGTGGGGAATCAGCCTTGCCCAGGGCCGGGGCCGGGGCAGCCCCGCTCTCTTCCTCTCTCCACTGTTATCACAGCCGGAGCAGCTGTGAAGTGCCCAGGAGGCAGCTCCTCAAACGGTGTTTCAACAATGTGCCTGAGCAGATGACATGACGCAGCAAAACTATTTTCTGTGCTTCTTGGACTCTGATAACTGGAAACAAATTACGCAGAGTAATGTTAGGAGGTAAAGGCTTGAACTAGATTCTTTTCTCTAGCTATGAAGACTTATTCTGTTACCGTATTTTGAGCTGTGATGGATTTGTCTATAATTCCTAGGTGGATTTTTAACTTCCCTTAAAAGCTCTGTGATTGTTCCTTTAACAAATATCTAAATAAATCAGATTAAAATTTTTGAACATGATGAAACTACAGCTTGACTCCAGAATACATAACCTAAGATATAAAAAAGACCCAGAGGGCCAGGCACAATGGCTCACGCCTGTAATCCCAGCACTTTGAGGGGCCGAGGTGGGCGGATCACAAGGTCAGGAGTTCGAGA
Organism: Gorilla gorilla gorilla; assembly: GCF_029281585.2. Lineage (NCBI taxonomy): Eukaryota > Metazoa > Chordata > Mammalia > Primates > Hominidae > Gorilla > Gorilla gorilla. The sequence continues at coordinate 129,061,624 of NC_073238.2, forward strand.
CCAGCCTGACCAACATGGTGAAACTCCATCTCTACTAAAAATACAAAAAAGTTAGCCAGGCGTGGTGGCGGGCACCTGTAATCCCAGCTACTCAGAAGGCTGAGGCAGGAGAATCGCTTGAACCTGGGAGGTGGAGGTTGCAGTGAGCCGAGAACGTGCCACTGCACTCCAACCGGGGTGACAGAGCAAGACTCCATCTCAAAAAAAAAAAAAAAAAAAGAAAAGAAAAGAAAAGAAAAGAAAAAAGGACCCAGAGAGTCTCAGTTGGAGACATCAAGGGTATGTCTGAGAGCCCTTGGGATCTGCTTAGTTCTCTATCAGCCCCAGGTAAGATCCTGTCTAAGCTGTTCCACAACAATGAACATCAGCCCATGGGCGATGCCTTTTAAAAATGAGTTAAAAGACTCACACACACCTTCATTCATTCAACAGAACTCTGCATATGCAGTCTCAGCCTCATGGAGCTGATAGCTGACCCCTCAGAAATGTCACGGTCCCTAACTACTCTTTGCTATTTATTTATGTATTATTTTTATTTTATTTATTATTTTTTTAGATGGATGGGATTACAGGCACATGCACCACCACTCCCAGCTAATTTTTGTATTTTTAGTAGAGACGGGGTTTCACCATGTTGACCAGGCTGGTCTTGAATGCCTGACCTCAGGTGATCTGCCTGCCTTGGCCTCCCAAAGTACTCTTTGCTATTTTTAACCTATATTATAGATTTAAATTTGTGTTTTGTTTTGTTTGAATGAAAATAAGAAGATAATTTCAGGCTGGGCATGGTATTGCACACCTACATTCCCAGCAGTTTGGGAGGCCAAGGTGGGAGGGTCGCATGAGCCCAGGAATTCAAGACCAGCCTGGGCCACATGATGAGACCCCGTCTCTACCAAAAAAAAAAAAAAAAAAAAAAGCAGCAGCAGCTAATTTCATTCCTTATTTCATTCCTTTATGCACAAGCCCCTTTAAAATACACTTGACATGAATAGCAGAGCTTGCCTCCGGCTCCTCCATACAGAATTCGGCAATCCCAGGTTCCTCACCGCTCCTCAGGGTGGACCTTCCATTGACAGTGTTTAAAATCACAGACTGTGGGGTCAGACAGGCCTGGATGTGGATTCTGGGTCTCCTGCTGATCCCCCGAGTGGACCTCCTGAAGCCTCTCCTGTGCAGCAGGTGGTCGGTGGTGCTGGAGCCTGAAATGCCGGCATCAGGCCGGGAGGGGCTGGGCCTCTGCCCACTGCAGCCATGACCTCTCCAGGTGGCCCCGCCCCCCTCTGTCGTGAAGGGCAACTGGGCACAGGACCTCCATTAGCAGTCCACGTCTGTGCTAAACTTGATGGAAAAAATGGCCTCTCCATGGCGATTTGTGTCCTTGGTTTGCAAGCCTCGAATTTGCACCTCCTTTTCGAGGTGGCAGTTTAGGGTTGACTCTGGCAGCGTTTTCTGAATGTGCCTGCCTGTGTGTCCCCACCTTGTTCCACCCCACAAGGGTTGTGCTGTAGGAGTCCTGGCCTCTGCCAGCCCTCCCTGATGGGCCCTAATGCAATGAACTTCAAAGGATCTATCACAAAACTAGAAAGGCTGCTGTCTGGTCCTGAGAACGTTGTTCTCTTTTCAATCTCTCTTTCCAGAGAGCAAACAGTTTATAACGACTGACAAATTGCTACACATAGTCAAGAAGTAGACAAAATCTTGCCATTACACAGAAGAGCCATAATGTCAGCTCTTTTCCCTTCTGGACTTTGCTCAGAGAGTCAGTGGACAAATGAGCATCCTGCCAGCAGCCTTAGCGTAAAAACCAGCCACCCACAAGCTCTGATGACCTGAAAAGTCAAGTACCAGGTGCATTTTCAGATCCAGAGATGTGTCTGTCCCATGTTACCCTGGGTATCAAATTAACTGAAACCTATAGAACTTTGAAATGCTTTAAAACCATCATAAATATAATGGATGAGCAGTGAGGACAGAAGCCTGTCTATCCTGTGTGAGGTGGGCACACAGGAAATATGTGTTAAATATAGAAAGGAAGAAAATAAAGGAGGGAGAGAAGAAGGGAGAAGGGAAAAGAAGGAAGAAAAGTAGTCCTATAGTGGAAGAGGAGGGGAAGAGACAGAAGGAGGAAGAAGAGGACAGAGGAGGGAGGGGGAGGGGGAAGGGCTAGGGAGGGGAGGAGAAGTGAGGGGGAGGGGGAAAGGGAGGGGAGGAAGGGGAGGGGAGAGGGGGGAGGGAAAGGGGGAGGGGGGAGGGAAAGGGGGAGGGGAGGGGGGAGGGAAAGGGGGAGGGGAGGGAGGGGGGAGGGAAAGGGGAAGGGGAGGGAGGGGGAGGGAAAGGGGGAGGGGAGGAGAAGCGAAGCCGGGGGAGTGGAAGGGGAGGGGAGGGAGAAGGGAAGGAGGGAGGAAAAAAGGGGAGTGGGAGGGGACTGGGGAGGATGGAAAAGGAGAAAGAAGGAGGAATAAGAATTGCAGGCGTGGCCCAGGCTGGTACTGGGGTGGGGGAAGGGAGTGCCCCCTGTAGAACAGGAGGCTGTTGCCCTAGGGTATGCAGGGCTCGCCGGAGGAGCCTCCTTCATTCTGAGCCCTGAGCGCCTCCTCTGCCTCACTCCGGTCCCCACCCTGCAGTGGTGAAGCCAAAGTCGGTAAAGCAGTGGCTGCTGTGTGTTTTCTCCAGGTCAGTGGGACATGGGGCTGCTGGACATCTCAGCCCTTTGGCCGTGGCTCTGCCGAGTTTGATCGCCACACTCTTCCCTGCTGCCACCAGAAGGGTCACACAAGGCCACTCTCAGGACTCCCAGACCTCATCTGTCTCAGAGAAAAACGAGGCCACTATAAAAGGGTGATGTCTTTGGCCTTAGGGGGCGTGTAGGCCCCTCTGGTTGCGATGTGGATAGAGTTCCAGATGTGAGGGAATGTTCTGGAAATGCAACCTGGGCAGCTGATGGAGTCCAGGCCCTCGGGTGCTAACGCTGTGAAACGTCTCTGTTTCAGAAATGGGTGCCAAGCCCGGAGGGCAGACTTGCTTAGCAAAGAAGGCAAACTCTGGTGAGCTACAGCTGGGTTCAGCACATGGGTCTGGTAGGGAAACACACATTGAAACGTTATTAAAACCAGCAAGACTGACACAGGCGGCAGACTGTGACGTCTGTCCCATGTTACACTGAGCTTGTTTTCAGGTCCGGAGATGTGCCAAAGCCGTGCCACATTGGGCTGGAGCCACTCGTGAAATGTCATTCCGCTCACACAGCTGCAAAGTTCTCAGTATTTACCAACTAGGACTTTTCTTGTATGGGTATTTGTTTGTCTTCTCTCCTCAACAGTAACTATAATGTCCTAAAACTCCGTAGACAATAAATAGTTCTTTAAAGACCAGATTTAGTTTTCATGTAACCTACAGGTTGGGGAAGGGGAACCACAAATTGTACTGATCCTCAAAACAGTGGCTGAAATGGAAAGAACTCCTTAAACGGAACCCTTGGGGAATCCATCTGTAAAGCCCCATTGCCTCTCAGATTCTGTGATCTGGGCCTCGAGACGACCTTCAGAGTCCCTCGCTGCATAAGTGCATGTCTGGTCAGAGACTTTCAAAAACTGAAATGCCCCAGGCCAGCAGCCATCTGCTAACAAGGACCTTGGAGAAAAGCCCATGGATGCGTGGAGAAATGGTGCCCACTAGTGGCGATCTCCAGAATGGACGTCCTGTGAAGTAGATGCCGCTGGCCGGCGGTGGCTCACACCTGCCAGCACCTCAGGAGGCTGATACGGCGGGGGGCGGGGCGAATTGCTTGAGTCTGGAAATTCAAGACCAGCCCGAGCAACACAGTGAGACCCCACCTCTACAAAACATACAAAAACTAGCCGGGTGTCCTGGGGGTGGTGGGACAGGATGTTAAGAAGAAAAGGCGTCTGGCACCTCAGGATGCTCTGTCCAGGAGGCTCAGCTTGCTTCCCATAGCCTCCCAGTCCTTTTACTGAAGTTTCAGGAGGTGATGCTTGGGACGCCAGGCCTGGCAGATTCCTCTCCAGGCTTCCCTTCACCCCGCAGAGCTTCCCCGCACTGGCAGAACTCGATCACTGCCACCCAGAGGGCATTGTCTCTGAAGAGTCATGGAGAGTGGGGAAGCTGCAAACCCCAGGCTGATGTTCTCGGTGTCCCCACAGCCTGCTTTTGCCGTAAAACCCCAGGTATACTCACGAATGGGTACAACACCCAAGAGGCCATTGTCAGCTCAGGGACTTGGTTTTAGGTGCGGCTTTGGGAACTTGCTTAGGTAAGTTAGCCTTGCTGGGTCTTACTTTCCACATCAGTAAGTGCCACGAAGCTTAACATTTATAAGCCAACAGAAAGCCTCAATTTTCATTAACAAACATTAATTATCAATCATTTTTTGCCTGGAGGGAGGTTAATTCAAAGGAAAGGTACTAACCCAGAAGGTTTTCCTTTTTAAGAGTGTTATTGTGGTGCCCATGTCCTGGCGGGGAAGCTCTGAGCTTCCTCTGCCCAACTCTGCAGGCGACGCTGATGGCCCCGTCTGTGGCATCCAGGTGCACCTGGACAGGTCTCCAAGGCAGCGCTGGAGCAGATTTGCAGCCACAGGGTGTGGAGAAACGCAAGATGGGTTGAGATTTGATGTTTGGATAGATGTTAATTCCAAACTTGAGAACTGTCTTTGTAAAATGACAACAAACACGTATCTGCCAATCATTGACTTCTTAATCACTGCCTTTGCTCTTTCAAAGCCTCAACATTTTGCAGTTTCAGCCAACAGAATTCTCTAACTTTGTAAACTCCTCTCCTGTGGCAACAATACCACCTCACTCTAATCAGTGAGAAGGGTGATTGTTCTCTCTTCCTTTCAGAGTAATTTACATTCTTGAGAAACCACTTGGCATGTTTAATATTCTGGTCATACTGAAAATCCAAGTCTTGTTTTCCTGACCGTATTTCAGGAACTAGTTTAAGGAAGGAATTATCTTTTGAAACCACAAAACAAAGATTTTTACACACTCAATTTCACAAAACTCAGTATTGCAGAATTGCAAACATGCTCTGTGACTCAGTCTCCAGGGCTTAACTTCCCCCTTGTAGTAACTTTAGAGGGTCCTGAAATTTTATCTTCTTCAACGAGGGCAAATACTGGGAGAGAATGTAACGGGAGGAAAATAAACAGAATGTCTTCTGTTAGACAAGCCAGCCTCGGGCATGTACACATTTGGCAGAGTTCTAATTTTGTTTGCTAACCTCCGATCACTACCTGAAATGGGTCTCTGCAGGATATCAAGGTGTCAGCAGCACTGTGCTCCTGGAGCATCTAGGTGAGAATCCCGTCCCTGGCCTTTCCCAGCTTCAGGAGGCCACCTGCACTCCCAGCTCACTGTTCTTCCTTCTTTCCTTCCTCCATCTACAAAGCCAGCAGCGTAGCGTCTTCCAGTCTCTCTGACTCTGACCCCCCTGCCTCCCTCTTTCACTTGTAAGAACTCTTGTGATTACATCATACCCACCCACATAACCCATCTTAACTTAATCGCCCCTTGCAAAGTCCATTTTGTCATGTGAGGTAATACACAATATTTATGAGCCCTATCAGTTTAACCAATTAGTAAGTGTGGTAGGGGAAATACAAAGATGGAAGGTTTAACCTGAGGAAAGAAAAATAGCTCAGAGCAGTCTGAACTATTTGAAGGATGCAAAATGTATCAGGACATGAGTGTGGGACTAACTTCAGTCACTCTGCTCCCCATGCCACAGGGGCAATTGTTTAAGGCATTTTGTTCCTGACTGCTGTGTCACCCATTATTTTCATGTTTCTGGAGTCTGTGAGACAAAGAAAAATGTATAGTCAATCAATAGCTTATGTTGTTTTAATGTAAATTTTTGATAAACAACTCAGGAGCTGCCCTTTCTTTCCTCCTTAACCCCCCCGCCCCCAACCAGGTACCTGCTGCTGGTTGGGTGCATACTCAGGGAAATTCAAATCTGTGCTCCCAGGTGGTCATCCTCGGGGCTTGTGCTCAAATAAACTCCATGCTAACTCGTATTTTCTGAATCTTTCTAAGGTTGACAAACCTAAGGGGCATCATTCTAAAATCAGTAAACATGATTTTGCTGTAGGCTATTACAGGTATAGAAGGAAAGAAAAGCACAAGAAATCTAAGCAAATATAGAGACTCCAGGTCATTCTATTAGAATGTGATGTGGTTTGGATCTGTGTCCCCACCAAAGCTCACGTGGAATTATAATCCCCACTGCTGGAGGTGGGGCTGGTGGGAGGTGACTGGATCATGGGGGTGGAGTGCTCATGAATGGTTTAGCATCATCCCCCACTTGGGACTGTAGAGTGAGTGAGTTCGTGTGAGGCCTGGTTGTTGAAAAGTGCGTGGCACCTGCCCCCTCTCTCTTTCTCTTGTTCTGGCCAGGTAAGTTGTGTCCGCTTCCCCTTCGCCTTTCGCCATGATTGTAAGTTTCCTGAGACCTGCACAGAAGCAGAAGCAGCTATGCTTCCTGTACAGCCTGCAGAACAGTAAACCAATTAAACCTTTTTTCTTATAAATTACCCAGTCTCAGGTGTTTCTTTTTATCTTTTTTTTTTTTTTTTGAGACGGAGTTTCACTCTTGTTGCCTAGGCTGGAGTGCAGTGGTGCAATCTTGGCTCACTGCAACCTCCGCCTCTGGGGTTCAAGTGACTCTCCTGCCTCAGCCTCCTGAGTAGCTGGGACTACAGGCATCTGCCACCACACCCGGCTAATTTTTTGTATTTTTAGTAGAGATGGGGTTTCAGTATGTTGCTCAGGCTGGTCTTGATCTCCTGACCTCACATGATCCACCTGCCTCGGACTCCCAAAGTGCTGGGATTAAAGGAATGAGCCACGGGGCCTGGCCTCAGGTGTTTCTTTACAGGAATGTGAGAACAGGCTAATACAGAAAATTGGTACTGAAAAGTGGGGCATTCGTATAAAGATACCCGAAAATGCGGAAATAACTTTGGAACTGGGTAATGGGCAGAGGTTGGAAAAATGTGGGGGGCTCAGAAGAAGACAAGAAGATGGGGGAAAATTTGGAACTTCCTAGAGACTTGTTAAATTGTTGTGACCCAAATGCTGATAGTGATATGGAGAGATGGGCAGGCTGACAAGGTCTCAGATAGAGATGAGAAACTTACTAGGAACTGAAGCAAAGGTCACTTTTGCTATGCATTAGCAAAGAACCTGGCAGCATTGTGCCCCTGCTCTAGGGATCTCTGGAACTTTGAACTTGAGAGTGATGAGTTAGGGTATCTGGCAGAGGACTCCTGAAAGTGATTTCTGTTAAATCTCACCCTGGCAATATTAATTACAAATTTACCTTCCAGGTACAAAACAAGGACAAGATGAGATCAGTCACTCTTCTGCCTACCCGGATATGGGCTACATAACTCTTTCCTCTACTCCCTCTTGTCAGATGTTTGCCTCATCTTATGTAAATTGTTGGTTTACTGAGCACTAATCGGAGCATCACTGTGGACCCCTCCCTTTTTTTCCTCCTGCCTGCTGTCTCCTACTAAACACCCAGTCCCCATAACCCTATTTGGATGGCACAGTTGATGCTTCTGTGGCTTGCGTTTTTCCCGGGCCCATCATCAGACTTCTACTGATGGAGACATTTGCCTCAGTCACTCATTTTTGGTTAACTAGGAATCTCATTAAATGGATAGAAGTCGTTGAAAATATGGCTTAAACACACCTCACCACATGCCTGCCCCAAGTTAATGAGCAGAGTTGATTACTGCCTGCCTGCAGAAGTGGGAAAGGAGGAGGAAAAGGAAACATACAGGGGGACAAATTTTTAAACACAACTTCAAAATATTACTCGGTCATATATGTATACACACACATAGAAAATTACACGGCAGATTACTTACAGTAGTGTGAGACAATTTTTGAGTGGGTGGGATTCTTTACAGCAAGTTTTTTTTTTTTTTGCTTCTTTGAATTTTTTTTTACTTTTTAAGGTTTTTATATTTACAAAAGTTATATTTACTTTTTAAAAGTGTCAACCTTAATAATGAGATTCAGAAATATGATTACATATAGTGTGTATTTGAGCACAGAGCCTGAGAATGGCCACCTGGACAAATGGGGTCAGCCTTTCCAAGTGGAGCTCAGGTTTCTCTTACCAGGCGGAGACAGAAGCTCCAGCAGGATCACCACAGTTTTTACACGAGGCCAGGGGCACACGCCACAGCGGTTCCATTGGTTAGGGATCTCTGTATTTGAAGGAAGATTGCGTTATAACTCCATGAGGAGGGGTAGTGATCTGAGGGGGTCTTATCTCCGGTGCCATTTGGTCTTTATTATTTACAGGGAAAAAGGCAGAAGTTGCAGCTGCGTGTGGCATGACCTAGGCCGTGTAGCCAAATTCCCCTCAAGGCTCAGGTAATTCAAAGTTCCAACAGCTTTAAGTTTAAATTATTTTAAGTTTGAATGATTTAATTTCACAAAAGGTAATATATGCACATTGACTGAAATTCAAAAGCACAAAAAGATATCCAAGGAAGTACCTCTCCCACTTCTGTCATCTCTCATCTTCCAGCACTCCTTCCAGAGGCCTTGCGCTATGCCGGTTTTCTCAGTTTTCCTTCCTGGGAGAGTTTAGGGATTTTTCTACCTATCGTTAAATTCGTATTTTACTCAAATGCAGGCATATGATAAACACGATCCTATACTTGCTTTTTCCCACATACTATATCTTGAAGATTGTTCGATGTCCATGCAAAGCTGACTGTTCTTTTGAACAGCCACCGAGTATTCCATTACGTGAGTGTATCATGACCTATTTACTCAGTTCTGTACTTGATGGGTGTTTAAATTGTCTGCAATCTTTCGCTATTACAAACGAAACCACAGGTCATTTCGCACACATGCAAAAATGCAAATCCATGGTATATTTCCCAAAACAAAAATCGTTAGGTTTAACAGCACGAACACCTTTAAATCTGGGAGATATTCCAACTCGTTCATCCTAGAGAGTATACCAATACCACTCACAAAACATGAGGGTGCCTGCTTCCCGACATTCCTGCTAGCAGTGTCATCAACCTTTGTGATCTTTGTTAACATATGAAAAGTGGTACTGTAATTTTAATTTTTATTATGAATTAAGTTGGGCTTTCTTTTGTATGTTAAAGTCTATTTGCATTTCTTTTCCTGTGAACTGTTTTTTGCCTGTCTTTCTCCTGAGCCATTGGTCTCTTCCCACTGACTTATTACATATATGTAAAGGGAATATTGGCTCTACATTATAAGGAAATTCGCATTTTGTGATAGGTTTCAAATTTTTCCCTAGGTTGTCTTTGACTTCATTTGCTGTTTGTGCACACAATTTTTTTTTTTTTTTTTGTAATGAGAGTGCGTTGCTCTTATTTTTAAAATGTTGACTACATTCTGGGGAAAGAAGGCTCAGCAGCCACCTGCTTTTTTGCCCGGGTGGGTGGTCCGGCCCCGAGCCCTCCTGACTCTCTCGCCAATGCCCAGAGGCGCCGCAGCGATTCCAGGGAGGCCGCGCTCTCGCCCCAAGGCAACCAGAAGCCCACGTGCCAGGAGAGGCATCGGAACCAACAACTCGGGTCCGTTTTCCCGCGCCAGATGGGACTCGTTTGCTGGGGACTTCCGGGGCGGGGCCTGCCTGGAGCGGAAGAGCCTGGGCAGTGCACGGGGACTGGGTGGGGGGTGCGGGTGGGTGCCTGCGGCCTTCGAGTCCGCGGCCTTCGAGTCCTGGGGCGGCGGCGGCGGGCGCAGGCACGGGCACGGGCACGGGGCGGGGCGCTTAGCGTGCAGGAGGCGCGCGCCTGGCGGCGGAGTGCGGCGTGAGGCCGGGCCCGCGGCGCCATGAACCTAGAGCGGCTGCGGAAGCGCGTCCGGCAGTACCTCGACCAGGTGGGCGGCCCCGAGTCGGGGTGCGGGGCCCAGGCCTCCCCGGGTCTTTTTCCGCGCGGCGTGGGGCTGGGGTGACTGTTGTCGGGGCTCTTGGTGGGGAAGGACTGGGCCTTCATCTGGGGCCAGCAGCGCTGTCTCCGCCTTGCCCAGAAGGGAGCGGTCCCTGCAGCTGGGAGGGGCACAGCCCGGGGAGTGGAGGCCCCCGAGCGCACGGGGCGCCTCTGTCGGGTCTGAGCCTCGTTCTGCACCTGGCGCGGAGGAGGTGCCCAGGAAACACTGACTACTCAGTGCAAGTTGAAGGACAATTTTTGGAGGAAAGTTGCAGGGCTAGCTAATAAAACATTTTTGAGAGGTTTAGTTGTAATTTTTATTGGGCTGAATTTAAGTGAATAAAGATGTGAAGAAGCCTGTTGTCTCAAATCAGTACTTTAAAAATTCTCGTTAACTATGTCTGTGTTCTCTGCACTACCTTTGAATAGCAGAGAGCGTTTATTTTAAGGCAAGAAGTGTCTTCGAGAATCAGCAGCATCAGTTTTATCTATAATGTTTATCTTTTGTTGAAATGGTTGCTCTTTCAGGAAATTGGAAAGAAAGGGAAAGAAAAGCCATGGTAATGCAGAGTTTTCGGAATTGGGTGCTAAATGACGTGGCCAAATGTTTGCAGTCCATTTGGAGGGCTGTGTTTTTATTTACCATGAGTCAGTTGAATTCAGTGTTTTCTGATCACTTTTTCTTCGGTACGGAGACGTAGTGAGGAATATGACAGGCCCGGTTTCCAGCCAGAGACGCCGGTATTGAGCATATTTGTAACCATCCCGTTGGCATTCCTCCTGCCTCGGGCTAGCAGCAGTGGTCCTGGCTTGTCTCCAGGGGAACTGAGGCAGAGACTGTAGAAGACTGAGGACTGAGGAGCAGAACAGGGACTGAAGCTAGCCGTAGGTCACTGTGGGTGGCCCTCATTGTCGGCTCCTTCATTTTTGTTAGACTTGGAGGAGGTGAGTTCTTCCCCATGTTCAGTGAAGCTTAGTTAATTTATGTGTGTGTGTTTTTAAACTTGAGTGTTATTAAAACTACCACTGTGTTATATAAGGTATTTGAGTATAGTGTTCTGTCTTCTAAATTTCACTTTGGGATTCATTAACAGCTCGTTGAAAGTGTTATATAAATCACACAAGAATTGTTAATGACTAGCTTTTGCTGTTTCACTTGCATTTCACTTGTATGTTTCACGATACATTTTTACAGTGTATGAGTTTTAAAAAATTACCTTCATAAGTTGCATATACAAAGATATTACAGGAATATTTGTATTGCGACACTGAATTAAAATTTACCCTACGTGAGATGTAAGATAGAGATATAACAAATTGTTGTCTTGAGATGTAGATTTATTACATAGAATTATAATAATATTAGATAACTGTTTAAGACTATTAAAGTAACAGGGCAGTTACCACCTTTTTTTTTTTTTTTTTTGGTATGCAGCAACAGTATCAAAGTGCTCTATTTTGGGCAGATAAAGTAGCTTCACTCTCTCATGGTAAGTGACAAAATGCTAACTGGTTTTCTGATTAATCTTAAAATTCGTTTTCTATTTCACCTTGTACCTCTGACCACTTATGTGAATTTTTCCCTCCAGAAGAACCCCAGGACATCTATTGGTTGGCTCAATGTCTTTACCTGACAGCACAATATCACAGAGCCGCCCATGCACTTCGGTCACGAAAACTGGACAAAGTAAGTGATGGTATGAACTTTAAAGCTCTTCAGAGCTTTAAAAAAAATGTCATTAGTGGCCGGGCGCGGTGGCTCACACCTGTAATCCCAGCGGTTTGGAAAGCCAAGGCAGGTGGATCATGAGGTCGGGAGCTCAAGACCAAGATGGTGAAACCCCATCTCTGCTAAAAATACAAAAATTAGCCGGACGTGGTGGCAGGCGCCTGTAATCCCAGCTACTCGGGAGGCTGAGGCAGAGAATTACTTGAACCTGGGAGGTGGAGGTTGCAGTGAGCTGAGTTCGTGCGTTGCACTCCAGCCTGGACAACAGAACAAGACTCTGTCTCAAAAAAAAAAAAAAAAGTCATTAGGGTTTTAGGTGTATATTCCATTTCTGTTGAAATTCTTTAAATTGATGCAATTTTTCTTTGTTTTTGTTTTTTTGAGGTCTCTCTGTGTCACCCAGCAGTGCAGTGGGATGATCGTGGCTCACTATAACCTCAGACTCCTGAGTTCAAGTGATCCTTCTGCCTCAGCCTCCCTAATAGCTGGGACTACAGGTGCATGCCACCACACCCAGCTCATTTTTAAATTTTTCTGGTAGAGACAGGGCCTCACTATGTTGCCCAGGCTAGTCTTGAACTGGTCTCAAGCAGTCCTCCCGCCTTGGTCTCCCAGAGTGCTGGGATTATAGATGTGAGTCATCACAGTAGGCCCAATTTTTTTTAGTGAAAGTGAAGGGAAAATGTCTTATACCTAATCTGTCACCTTCTTTTTCCCCCATCTCCCATCCAGTCTCTAAATTCTGAAGACTGTTTTCTAAACAGCTCTGGAATCATGGATATTCCTCTTCCTCCCCACTCGTACGTGTCAGGCCTTTGTTTTTTTTGTCTGTTCTGTTACAGCCTCTCTTCTTGTCTCTTTTCCCCAGTAACAGTTTCTCTCTTCTCATCTTCCCTGTGACAAGTTCATCTTGTGAACTATTACAGGAGTGAGTAGTCTTTAAAACACGGATGTGGTTATATTCCCACAAAGTCATTCAGTGACTTCCCATTAGCTGCAGGATAAAGTCAGATGCATCAGTAGGTCTGTGAGGCTCTCCATGTTTTCTCCCCAGTCTGCATCTAATCCACCGCCATCAATACCTGGAGCACGTGCTCCAGTCACGTGGAGCTGCTGTGAGCTCCTCGGACGCCCAGCAGTTATTCACACTCAGGGCCCGAAGTGGAGCTGCTGCGAGCTCCTCGGACGCCCAGCAGTTATTCACACTCAGGGCCCGAAGTGGAGCTGCTGCGAGCTCCTCGGACGCCCAGCAGTTATTCACACTCAGGGCCCGAAGTGGAGCTGCTGCGAGCTCCTCGGACGCCCAGCAGTTATTCACACTCAGGGCCCGAAGTGGAGCTGCTGCGAGCTCCTCGGACGCCCAGCAGTTATTCACACTCAGGGCCCGAAGTGGAGCTGCTGCGAGCTCCTCGGACGCCCAGCAGTTATTCACACTCAGGGCCCGAAGTGGAGCTGCTGCGAGCTCCTCGGACGCCCAGCAGTTATTCACACTCAGGGCCCGAAGTGGAGCTGCTGCGAGCTCCTCGGACGCCCAGCAGTTATTCACACTCAGGGCCTGAAGTGGAGCTGCTGCGAGCTCCTCGGACGCCCAGCAGTTATTCACACTCAGGGCCCGAAGTGGAGCTGCTGCGAGCTCCTCGGACGCCCAGCAGTTATTCACACTCAGGGCCCGAAGTGGAGCTGCTGCGAGCTCCTCGGACGCCCAGCAGTTATTCACACTCAGGGCCCGAAGTGGAGCTGCTGCGAGCTCCTCGGACGCCCAGCAGTTATTCACACTCAGGGCCCGAAGTGGAGCTGCTGCGAGCTCCTCGGACGCCCAGCAGTTATTCACACTCAGGGCCCGAAGTGGAGCTGCTGCGATCTCCTCGGACGCCCAGCAGTTATTCACACTCAGGGCCCGAAGTGGAGCTGCTGCGAGCTCCTCGGACGCCCAGCAGTTATTCACACTCAGGGCCTGAAGTGGAGCTGCTGCGATCTCCTCGGACGCCCAGCAGTTATTCATACTCAGGGCCTGAAGAGCTACCCAGTGCTCCACTCCTCTGCCTGACCACTTACTCGCTGCCTCACTTACTCGCTGTCCTGCAGATGTTTCCTTCTCCACCTGGCTCATGCTTTCTGTTGCCCCCTTTCGTCATGCTTACCTGTTGTGCTTAGTTCACAGCTCCCCTACTGTAACCTCCTGGGGCAGGGCCTTACTGCTTTTGAATCCTTGGTGCCTAGTAAACAGTAGGTTCATAATAAATATGGTTTAACAGGACTGGATTTTTTTTTTTAACTGCAAGAGTAAAAGGAGAAATTATGAAATTAGTTCTATTTTATGCTTATGGCTTTCTTTGAAAGTGAAGATACATGTTATTTTGACCACTACTTAAACAAATTAATTTCTTTCCTAGTTGTATGAAGCATGTCGTTACCTTGCAGCTAGGTGCCATGTAAGTATGCTCATAATTTCATTTTTATTTGGTTGAATAAAATGAGTGTTATGCATCCCTTATATATGTGTGAGAATTTTAGTGATGGAGCTTAGCAGGTTAGTAAAGTATTTCATGAGGAAGTGTTCCTTTCCTTAATCATGTTTGCTATAAAATACTGATTCTTCGTTTACTACATGCTGACATGCGTGAAGAAAATTCTACTCTAGACATTTCACATTTAAGTAATGGACTTAATATATGTTATCCTTTAAAAATCCGGATCATATGTTTCGTGTTAGAAGTTGTGAGTGATGAGCGGCACTTCTGTTTTCCACGTAGTATGCTGCAAAAGAGCACCAGCAGGCCCTTGATGTTCTTGACATGGAAGAGCCAATCAACAAAAGATTATTTGAAAAATACTTGAAGGATGAAAGTGGCTTCAAAGATCCCTCCAGCGACTGGGAAATGTCACAGTCTTCAGTAAGTAGTACTGTGAGCACAGCTCAGTAACAGCGGTGAGAATTGCCCTCATTACGTGGCAGAAACACATTATCTTCTTTTACTTGAGTATTACTATATTAAAACAATTATGGTTGCCAATTTATTTAATTTGCCCATCAAAACCAAAAAAGATTCTGAGACATTTCTGAGCCCTCAGTTGGAAGCTGTAATTGTATCCGCAGATGTCTGCATCCAAAATAGGCTGGCTTGAAACTTCCTTCTCATATTTGATGCCTTAAGCTACTCCCTAAAAGTGGAATAATTTTCTCCTTCTTTCTGTGTTTCAGCAGTGTTTTGGACCTACACTGGGAAACTTTGATTAGCGTACATTGTTTCTTTCCAGGAAATGGTTTTGTGTTCTGTTTGCTTCAAAGTATATTGCTATGTAATTGTGTTTATTTCAGTTTGTATACTTCATATCTCCATGAAATTGCACATTCCTTGCTGGCAGACATTATATAGTAACTTATTAAGTGACATTACAGATCACTAATCTGGATTTTAAAAAAAAATAACTTATTGAGGTATAATTTATATGCCATGCAGTTCACCCATTTAAACTGTATGGTTTGATTCCTTTTAGTGTATTCACAGAGCTTTGCAAACCTCACCATGGTCAATTTTAGAATATTTTTATTATTCAGAAAGAATCCCTGTAAGCCTTACCTGACCTACCAATTTCTCTTTCTTCCAACATCTTTTTTTTTTAATTAAGACAGGGTCTTTGCTTTGTTGTCCAGGCTGGAGTGCAGTTGGCACAATCACAGCTCACTGCAGCCTCAACCTCCCAAGCTCAAGTGATTCTCCCACCTCAGCCTCCCGAGTAGCTGGGACTACAGGCGCCCGCCACCATGCCCGGCTAATTTTTTGCTATTTTAGTAGAGACGGGGTTTCACCGTGTTAGCCAGGATGGTCTCGATCTCCTGACCTCGTGATCTGCCCGCCTTGGCCTCCCAAAGTGCTGGGATTACAGGTGTGAGCCACCGTGCCTGGCACAGTTGGCTAAATTTTTTAAAAAATGTTTTGTAGAGACAGGGTCTCACTGTGTTACCCAGGATGGTCTCAAACTCCTGGGCTCAAGTGATCCTCCTGCCTTAGTTTCCCAAAGTGTTGGGATTACAGTCATGAGCCACTGCACCTGGCCCATTTATTCTTTATATTTTTGGTAGAAGTTTATTACTTGACTTTTCACCTTAGTTATTTTTAAGCATAAAAGAATATTACACATTCTAGGTTTTTGTTTTTGTTTTTTTTTTCTGGCCACTCATTAATGTATGTGTTGGGAAGCAGATTCTTCTGTTAAGAAATGCATTTATGAAAGTGTGTGGTACAGTCATTATTTTGGGACCTCTTATCCGTTAACTTATTTGCTATGAAATGTGTGATTTATTTGTAACGCATTATTATTTATTTTGTGAAATTACATTTTTAAAAAACAACTCCTAGGATATTGCTTAGTTCGAAGACTCTCATAATTCATTATTGTTTCTAAAATTTTACTTTACGAATCTTCTTCATATCCTTAATGATATTAGCTGCCTGTTGCTGGATCATCTTTAAATTCAGTTATGTGTTTGAGGTCCAGAGTCTAGAATGTGCATCAGATTTCCACATCTTCGTGTTTATGGTAGTCGTGAGATGGCTGTTGAACGCCTTACTATGTGCTAGCACCACAGAGATGGTAGCATCTCTAGACCTCACAGACTTCTATAAGTTAGATAGTAAAGAGTTCTATAAGTTAGTGTTTTTATCTTTTTACAGATGAGGAAAGGAAATGGAGGCCAAGAGAGGTTCAGTCACTTGTCCGAGGTTACAAGTAATTGGCAGAGCTGGGGTTTGAACTCAGGTCTGTGCTGCCCCAACAGGCCATTGTGCTGACTGCTGTGACCACTCTGCTGCATTGCTGCCAGTTTCTGCTCATTAAGATCCTTTTGAGGGGTGTCTACCTATCACACTGTCAATCTTGGAGTTTTATACACATGCACACACATTCTGCCATCTCTAAATCATTGCACTGTTTTGGAGAAAACAGGTACTGAACCTAGTAGCCGTGACATGTACTTTTGTTATAAAGATGTGTTGGAACAGAGCAGTTGGAGCCCAGGGAAGGTGAATTGAAGAAGCTTTGCTGTGCATTTTTTGTGTGTTTTTATTTATGCCTTGACAGTTGTGATTAACTAAATCCTTTTAAATGCAATAAAAACTTCTCAGCATTCAAATACACAATTCTCTATCAAAAGTTAAGTTTAAGGGCCAGGCATGGTGGCTCATGCCTGTAATCTCAGCACTTCGGGAGGCCAAAGTGGGAGGATCACTTGAGGCCAGGAGTTTGAGAGCAGCCTAGGCAACATAGCAAGATTGTCTGTACAAAAAATTTAAAAAATTAACTGTTTGTGGTATTGTGCACCTATAATCCTAGCTACTCAGGAGGCTGAGGCAGGAGGGTCATTTGAGATCACAGGAGTTCAAGGCTGCAGTGAGCTATGATCGCACCACTGAACTCCAGCCTGGGAGACAGAGTGAGACTCTGCCTCTAAGGAGAAAAAAAAAAAGTTAAGTTTAAAAGTACTGACTTAATATGCGACTCATCATTTTTCCAACAGATAAAGAGTTCTATTTGTCTTCTACGCGGGAAAATCTATGATGCTCTAGATAACCGAACCCTGGCTACCTACAGCTACAAAGAAGCTTTGAAGCTTGATGTCTACTGTTTTGAAGCATTTGATCTTTTAACATCACACCACATGTTGACAGCACAAGAAGGTTTGGAAACTCAGGCTTTTTTGTTTTATGTTTAGCAAAATTAATATTGTTTGGATTTTTTGCCTCTGAAATCTTCTAAGTCAACAACAGGCCACATACAGGTTTAAATAGACCTATTCACTTTCTTAATGTCTTCAAATGTAAAGCACGTTGCAGAATGCAGTATTGTATGGTGCCTTGTGCTGTCCGAATCTAGGGATTGTGATAGGAAGAGGCCATCTTTTTGAGAAGTGATTGAGATAGTATAAACCAGGATTTCAGTATCTCATGCAGTGATTCTCAACCATGTTGCTCTTTAAATCCTTGGGAAGACTGAGAAACATCCATGTCCAGTTCCCAACTCCAAAGCAGATGCTTTAAAGCTCCCAGGTGATCCTAGTGTACCACAGGCACTGAGAATCAGTCCAAGTATGTTGGCAGTGGTGTGAGGTGCGTCAACAAGGGAAACAGAAAATAGAGTGGTTGGATTAATGGGATTCTAACATATTTTAGCCTAGTGCAGTGGTTCTCAACCAACCAGAGTGATTTTGCCGCCCCCTGCCCCAGGAACAGTTGGCAATGTCTGGAGATGTTGTTTGTCACAGCTTAGGGGTAGGGAGGGAGGTTGAGAGGTTGCCGCTGGTATCTAGTGGCTAGTGGCCAGAGGTCCTGCGTAGCACCTGCAGTGCACAGGCTCCCCTGTTCCCAGCAGAGCAAGATCCACGCAGTCAGGAGTGCGGAGGGTGGTGGTTCTTAGGTGATAAGAGCCACCTGGGGACCTGCCTCAGCCCTGAAAGAGTAGCCTCCACCCACCAGATGATTCCCGTCTTCAGGCCTGGAGCCACTGTGTCAGCTTCTGTTGCACATTTTGATCTTATGTTCTCTTTTGAGTTTGATTTACTTAGACCAAGAACTGTAGAATCATATTTTTGGTTGTTGGCTTTTTCCCCTCTATAAATATTATGAGGATATTCTTTTTTTTCTCACCATTTTTAAGAAAAAGAACTTCTTGAATCACTACCCCTTAGCAAGCTGTGTAATGAAGAACAGGAATTGCTGCGTTTTCTATTTGAGAACAAATTGAAAAAAGTAAGTAAAACCAAAGAGTTAGCATTTGCTTTATGTAAATATCTTATTCCATTAAATTTGGCATCTAGTCTTATATTAAGTTTTCAAAATTAAAACTTTTTAAATTTAGCACATTTTTAAGAATAGAGCGTTTAAGATACATAAGATTCCAAAAAAAAAAAGCTTCCAAAAATACCTTCTTCCTCTGAAAGACTCCTTATACTAAAAGATTGAATTACCAAGTAAATGTAAATGGAATGGTGTTGCATGGAAATGAAGATTTTTTTGTTATGCTTCCTGAATGTTTACTTTGAGAAATACGTCCCGCTGTGGAATTCTGTTCTAAAATTGAGAAGGGAATTAAACTTACTGAGAGGAGTACTTATAAAACCTAAAGTTATAAGTTTTCAGAGGCTCACATTTGTTCTTGTAAATGTTTTAACCACTTGGGCCAAACACAAATTGAATCCACATTTTATTTTGTTTTTGCTCATTGAGTTTATGTTTACATTTCTATGTGTTTCAGTATAATAAGCCTAGTGAAACGGTCATCCCTGAGTCTGTAGATGGCTTGCAAGAGAATCTGGATGTGGTAGTGTCTTTAGCTGAGAGACATTATTATAACTGTGATTTTAAAATGTGCTACAAGCTTACTTCTGTGTAAGTATATCCATCCATTTTTCTGTAGGAACATGGAGTTCACTCCATCTTACCTAGGTGATTCACGGACGTGCTCTCTGAATAATCTTGAACTAGATGATAATTTAAGTTATCTTTACCATTTGTAGAGCACTGAACAGGGTGCTGTCTTAAAAGAGCAATTTACAGACATGAATTTGTGCATATTTGTAGATTTATTACATTAACTTGGGAGGGATATACATGTTGCTCTTACTGATCTTGATAATTTGCAAGTTTGAAAATTCCATTTTGGCACATTGTTTTGTAAAATTTATTCTCAATTAGAGACTCACACTATAGATGCTAGGTGTTTAATATGCTGCACACAGTAGCTAAGCCATCTCCCACATGTATCTGTTTTCCAGTGTACCTAATTTAAACTTTAGCTAAATGACATATGCTATTTTTTGTAGATCTTGGTTTGGTTTAAAATCCTTGAAATTACAAAAATTTTAATTGGCAAATACACGTAACCTATTTATTAGGTTGGTGCAAAAGTAATTGCAGTTTTTGCTGTTGAACGTAGTGGTAAAACTGCAATTATTTTTGCACCAACCTAATAGGATTTCCTGTTGGTTTTGATTCTTTTAAATAAGCGGCCTACTTATTTTATGTATTACAATTCTGTTGCCTTAAAGTAAATGTATGTGATAATGTTTATTTTTATTCCTTTCAAATAAACCAGAATTTTTTCTTTCATTTGTAACTTAATTATGGCCTTAACTGAATCGACCTGAAGGTAATGGAGTGAAGAAAGTGAAGTGTTATAACCCACAGCATCATATGTGATACCGTAATGACTGTCTACACATAGCCGATCGTCATGAGTGCTGTCACCTACTGTTTTGGGGGTAGTAACGTGTCGCTTTAACTTTCAGAGTAATGGAGAAAGATCCTTTCCATGCAAGTTGTTTACCTGTACATATAGGGACGCTTGTAGAGCTGAATAAAGCCAATGGTAAGACTTTTTTTTTAAGTTAAAGTAATTCTTAGACATAAAACAAATCTTTTCTGTAACTTGAAATTTTGTCTCTGAAATTCTGGATAGTTGAGATTGCAGGTAACAACATAATGGAACCCTACTATAAAAGTAACAACTGGGGAGGAAATGTTTAGGAAAGTAGCGAATGGCCAATTTTGTTTTCCCATCAGAACAATTAGTTCTTTATCACTGCTTCCTACTACCTTTTCTCAAATATCATTTATGTTTCAAGGTTTGTTGGCTTTAAATTGTTGGGTGTCAGTTCTGCCTCCCCGCCGCCTTTTTTTTTTTGTAAATTCCACTGGAAATCTGATATGGTAAGAGTTGATAACTACTTAGAAATTGGAAAGGAGCAGATTGTTTGCTCATGTTTTCCGTATTTTTAACATTTGACATTTAGTTGTGTTTGGGGATGCATTTGTCCTTAAATTTTTCTAAACTGAATGGTGAGCTCTGTCAGGAAGGAAAACCCTCACCGAATCCCTGCTGCTCAGAGTGTGGTTCGTGGACCAGCAACATCGCATTTGTGGAAGCTGGTTGGAAATGCAGCATCTCCAGCTGCTCTGGTCTACTGAATCCAAGTCTGCATGCAGGAAATGTCATCTTGAAATGCCAGGATTTACACATTTCTCGAGATTAAATAGTATCATTGATCTGATAAACTTGAAAGTTTGTTCAGCCAAATTGGTTGTGGGTGGTTATGATGGTCCATAATGGGCCCTTGGTGTGACAGGCATGAGCTTCTGAGAGAGGTGAGGTGCTTTGCTGTATCCTCTGCAGTATTCCGGAAGTGCTGTCTTAGGGGGTGTCTGTTCCCACCTTGCCCACCGTGTGTCCTTCATCTAACTCTCCAGTTAGAGAGTTAATTTTTTATCTAGAAGGAAAGACAAGTATGAAATCATTGCTGTAAGAACAGAATTATATGATTGTGAAGAGTTGTAATGAAATCATGTCTTAAATTACATGTGATACGAACAATTGTTCTTTTTCTGCTTTTTCCTGAACAGAACTTTTCTATCTTTCTCATAAACTGGTGGATTTATATCCTAGTAATCCTGTAAGTAATATAACTTTTAGTCTTAGTTTTTTTTTTTTTACCTGTACTTTAAGAAAATGCTTAACTCGTATTTAGACAATAGCTTAAGTTCAAGCAAATGATGTTTTATTAAAGTGTTGCAACAGAATCTCCTAGTGTTTATCATGCTTACAAAAGCAGCATTAACTTTTCAACCCATGAAGGTATTTTTTAATTATACCAAAGCAAAAAGGTTTTTAAACCCTTTTTTCTGATTATAGAAGTTATACATGCTTATTTTAAAATACTTAGCATATAGCAATATAAAATACTGACCATGACAGTCACACCTCCCTTTCCTAAGAAATGTGGATAATTGTTTGGTAGCTTTCTCACACTGCACATGTAAGACAACCTATTGAATTGTGTACTGATTCCAAACTGTCATGGATCGGAATGGAGAACTAGGAATGGAAAATGGAATTAGGGACTGCATCTTTAAGGACAAAATCAGGAATCAGGGTGTAAGACTCAGATGACAAGAATTTGCACCCTATCCCAGTGTGAAACCAGAGCAAGAGAAAACCAGCTAAATAGTCAGAACTCGGACAGAGAGCAAGGAAGAGCCAGGGTCAGGCTGGGGGAGATGAGCAGTGCAGGGGAGTCAGGACTCACAGGCTGGTTTTTGAAACAGGGACTCCTCAGGGGCCTTGTCTTGTGTAGACGTCTCCTTGAGAAAGAGCCATGGAGTGTCTGCCCTCTTCTCTTGGACCTTAGTAGACTGCATCAGAGAAATGTCTAACTTAACTAGAATATGTGATAAGGAACATGTAGTATACCCTCTGTCTACCCTAATTTGTTGCAGATTCCAATTAGATATTCCAATTCCAATCTTTGTTTATGGTAAATTTTGAACTTTTTAGGTGTCTTGGTTTGCAGTGGGATGTTACTATCTCATGGTCGGTCATAAAAATGAACATGCCAGAAGATATCTCAGGTATGAATTTATTTTTTTCCTCTCTAGTTAACCTATAGAATTGATGTCTTGCTCATAAGCTTTCAAGTAGTAATTAGTGAGTACTTTAAAAGCAATGTGAAAGAATAAATGTTTTTCTTTTTTTCTTCCTTTCTTTTCTTTCTCTCTTTCTTTCTTTCCTTTTCTTTTCCTTCTCGCCTCCCCTCCCCTCTCTCTCGAGGGTTCTCACTCTGTTGCCCAGACTAGAGTGCAGTGGAGCAATAATAGCTCACCTCAAACTCAAATGATCCTCTTGCTCAGCCTCCCGAGTAGCTGGGACTACAGGCACCACCATGCCTAGCTGATTTAAACATTTTTTTTTTTTTTTTTAGTAGAGACGAATCTCACTGTGTTGCCTAGGCTGGTCTTGAACTCCTGGCCTCAAGCAGTCCTCCTGCTTCGGCCTCCGAAAGTGTTGAGATGACAGGCATGAGCCACCATGCCTGGCTGAATAAATGTTTTCTTCAAGTGGTTTGTTCTTTATAAGATGCCATGGGAAGAGAGAGAAAAAAAAAATCAGTGATGTAGACCCTATTCTTAGGGAACCTACATATTTTATTTATTAATGAGAATAAATGGCCAGGCGTGGTGGCTCACACCTGTAATGCCAGCACTTTGGGAGGTCAATGCAGGTGGATCACCTGAGGTCAGGAGTTCAAGACCAGCCTGACTAACATGGTGAAACTCTGTCTCTACTAAAAATACAAAAAATTAGCCAGATGTAGTAGTGGGCATCTGCATCCCAGCTACTCGGGAGGCTGAGACAGGAGAATCGCTTGAACCTGGAAAGTGGAGGTTGCAGTGAGCTGATATCGCACCATTGCACTCCAGTCTGGGTGACAAGAGCAAAACTCTGTCTCAAAAAAATAATAATAATAATTAAAAATTAATAAATAAATGAGAATAAATATGAAACAATAGAGAATAATGTAGTTTGAAAGTTTCTTTCACTTACAGAGATCCTGTTAACCTTTTACTTTTAGGATTTCTTTTATTAATAGTTGTGAAATTACACAAAACTTTATGTAAAATTGGGGTCACTAAATGTGACTATAAAACAGAATTCTTAGCAGGGTGAACTGATTCATGTAATGATTTGCTGTGGTTTTAACTTAAGGAAAGCCATGCAGCCTAGTGAAGCTATTTAACCAGTATTATTCAAGTTTAGAAAAATGTCAAGTATGTGAAGAATTAATTACTTAAACTCTGTAAATGTTCTAATTTCTGTGGTTTCTTCTGTGCAAATAAAACAGAATTGGTCTCTAACGGAAACAGCATAAACTTTGGAGTCAAATTTGAATTCTAATCCAAGTTCTGTGACTTACCAACTGAAATTCTTGGGAAAGTTAATTTCTCCTGCTCTCTCTTTCTTTAAAAATGGGGATGTCAGCCAGGCGTGGTGGCTCACGCCTGTAATCCCAACACTTTGGGAGGCTGAGACAGGCGGATTACCTTAGGTCAGGAGTTCGAGACCAGCCTGGCCAACATGGTGAAAGTCTGTCTCTACTAAAAATAAAAAAATCAGCTGGGCATGGTGGCATGCACCCATAATCCCAGCTACTCGGGAGGCTGAGGGAAGAGAATTGTTTGAGTCCAGGAGATGGAGGTTGTAGTGAGCTGAGATTGCACTACTGCACTCCAGCCTCGCCGACAGAGTGAGACTCTGTCTCAAAAAAAATAAAAGGGAGTGGGGGTGGGGGAGATGTCATACTCATATACCAGGATTGTTAGGAAGACTGACGCCACGAAAGTACCCTGTACTAGGAAGAAACTAGAATGTTCCCCGGTTGGTTGTATGTTCAGCATTTTAGAAGAACTTCTACATAGAAAGATGATTAGTATTGTAAAAGTTATTTTGAGCTATGCTGCTTTGATCTAGCGTGCAATTCAGTGATGGACTCTTATCAGTGGTCCCCAACATTTTTGGCACCAGGGACCGTTTTGTAGAAGCCCCCCCTCCCAGGGTGGGGGGACTGGTTTCATGATGATTCAAGTGCATTACATTTATTGTGTACTTTTTTCTATTATTATTACATCGTAGCATATAATGAAATAATTATACAACTCACTATAATGAAGAATCAGTGGGAGCCCTGAGCTTGTTTTCCTGCAACTAGGTGGTCCCATCTGGGAGAGGTGGGAGACAGCGACAGGTCATCAGGCATTAGATTCTCGTAAGGAGTGCGCCACCTAGATCCCTCACATGTGCAATTAATGATAGGGTTTGCGCACTTACGTGAACCTAATGCCTCTGATCTGACAGGAGGCAGAGCTCAGGCGGAAATGCAAGTGAAGGGGAGTGGCTGTAAATACAGATTAAGCTTTTTTTTTTTTTTTTTTCAAATGGCAAGTTCTTTCTTGACATATGAAGCTTTACTCACCCGCCTGCCACTCACCTCCTGCTGTGCCGCCTGGTTCCTAATAGGCCAGGGACTGATACCAGTCTGTGGTCCAGGGGTTGGGGACCCCTGCTCTACATGAAACAGGTCACGTTTGGATAAAAGAAAACTTAAAATACAAGGAAGTAGGGTATCACCCCCTATGTTTTCCACGTTTTGTGATATGTTCTCTTTATTCCTTGTGGGTTAATTATACAGTGTTCACTGTATACAATTATTCACTGATATATATGAGTCCAGTCCCTGTAACCAGGGTACATCTGTTGACCATCATCTATAGGATATCGCTTAATCCCTCAAGCCTCGGTATACCTGTCTTTAAAATATAAATGAATTTATCTTGCAAGTTATTAGGATGAGAGGATGTATCTAATAGGTTACAAAATGGAGCTCCTGGATTAAGTAATATCTGTAAGTTCTATTTAGAATGCTAATGGGTTTTGCTACAGTACATAAAAAGCTGTGGATCTCCTGAAATTTCTTAAAATTTTGGTATCCTATTAAACAGTTTTAGTTCAAATGAATCAACACAAATGTTACATTAGTGTTTAATATGTTGACAGTTCGTTTACTAAATGGATGTTAATGTTTTTGAGGCCATCTCCTTATATAAAATTAACAATTTAAGAATAAATACTAGCTGGGCACAGTGGCTCATGCCTGTAATCTCAGTGACTCAAGAGCCTGAGGCAGAAGGATCACTTGAGCCCAGGATTTTGAGGCTGCAGTGAGCTATGATCATACCACTGCATTCCAGCCTCCAGCGACAGAGCAAAACTCTGTCTCTAAAAATAAAAAAGAATAAATAGGCTGGGCGCAGTGGCTCACGCCTGTAATCCCAGCACTTTGGGAGGCCAAGGTGGGTGGAGCACCTGAGGTCAGGAGTTCAAGACCAGCCTGACCAACATGGTGAAACCCCATCTCTACTGTGAATACAAAATTAGCCGGGCATGGTGGCGGGTGCCTGTAATCCCAGCTACTCGGGAGGTTGAGGTAGGAGAATTGCTTGGTATCTGGAGGCGGAGGCTGCAGTGAGCCGAGATCGCACCACTGCACTCCAGCCTGGGCGACAAAGTGAGACTTTATCTCAAAAAAAAAAAAAAAAAAAGAATAAATACTATATGACTTAAATTAACTCTTTTGTTTTAGCAAAGCCACAACACTTGAGAAAACCTATGGACCTGCGTGGATAGCCTATGGACATTCATTTGCAGTGGAGAGTGAGCACGACCAAGCGATGGCTGCTTACTTCACAGCAGCACAGCTGATGAAAGGGTACGGCAGAGCAAACTCATCAAACTCCATGAAGGGATGTTTTTCCTAATAGAAATGAAATTTCTATTACTATTACTGCTATTTGGTTGCTAAACTAAACACAGACATTTTACTTGCCTTTTAGTCTAGTTGCTTGTGATTGTAAAATAACTATGAAAGTGGAGGGGAGAGCAGCTGGTGGATGCATTTGCCTAGCAGTTGATTCCAACCAGTGCAAGAAGCAACCAGGAAATTCGGCCAGTGGAGGAGAGGAGTTCTGGAAGCCCTTCTTCACATGCTCATGCAAGAATAAAAATATTCACGAGCAAAATTATTGTATCTTATCTATTACCAAAAGGTATTCGATGTGGCTTAGTGGTAGGTGCAGGACTGTATTTGCCAGTATTCTAGATTTATATCAATATTAAATGTATTGAAACTAAGAATGTGTTACTTTGAGGAGTAGAGTATTGCTGTTCACATTGACTGTTTGGTCTCACCATCGGTTACAACTTACAGGGTTGGTTTGTGTGGACTGCTTCTGTTGACTGATGACTGCATCCCTGCCTGGAGAGGTAGTGGGAGTGCAGTGGTCCAGAGGCCTGGTCTGGAGTCATACCTCCTGGACTCTTCCTGGCTCTTCCACTCCCAGCCATGTGATGTTGGGCAAGTTTCTTAGCCTCCTGAGAAATAGGAATAATAGCAAAATTTACTCACTGGCTTATTGTGAGAAGTAATTGAGATCATACCAATTAAAGACTTTGAAGAGTGTCTTACACATAGAAAGCACTCAGTGAAAGTTAGCTAACTGTGTTTATTTACTTGTAGTATGCAGGGGTGGAATCATATATTTATCTGTATTGAATGTCATCCTGTTAGGTTTGGTCTCTTTGCAAACTGTTAGGCTCTTTTTGTCACTCAGTTCTGCGTTTAAATTAGTACCCACCTCAGTCAGTAGTCATAGTAACTTGGTAAGTATCATAGCTCCTTAGCTGTATTAGTCAGTAGGGTTGCCATAACAAAATACCACAGACTGGGTGACTTAAAGGACATTTATTTTTTCATAGTTGTGGAGGTTGAGAAGTCCAAGATCAGGGTGCTGGCCAGTGCAGTTCCTATTGAGGGGTCTCTTCCTGGTTTGTAGATAACTGCCTTCTTGCTGTGTCCTCACATGGCAGAGAGAGCTCTGGTGTCTCTTCCTCTTGTAAAAACACTAGCCCTATTGGATGAGAACCTTACACGAACCCTATTGGATAAAAGCCTTACACTAGCCCTATTGGATAAGAGCCCTACACTAGCCCTGTTGGATAAGACCCCTACACTAGCCCTGTTGGATAAGACCCCTACACTAGCCCTGTTGGATAAGAGCCTTACACTAGCCCTGTTGGATAAGAGCCCTACACTAGCCCTGTTGGATAAGAGCCTTACACTAGCCCTGTTGGATAAGAGCCTTACACTAGCCCTGTTGGATAAGAGCCCTACACTAGCCCTGTTGGATAAGAACCTTACACTAGCCCTGTTGGATCAGAACCCTACACTAGCCCTGTTGGGTAAAAGCCATACTCTTAGGACTTCATGTAACCTTTATTATCTTTTCATAGGCCCTATCTTCAAGTACAGGCACAGTAGGGGTTAGGGATTTAATGTATGAATTTGGGAGGCAGAGGGGACACAAACAGTCCATAGCACTAATATATTACTAGAAATAACCTTCCAGAGTAGAGTTGCACACCCAGTTATGGATCCACCTAAATGGTCCTCATACTCAGTCCAGGTCTCTCCATCCTGTTCACCAAGATGGGTGAGACCTTTTCCAGTTCTCTTCTGAAGCTCAGCTCCAGTATCTGCATATTTCCCCTATGTATCAATATGATAATTTGTTACCAAAAAAAATCTCAATAATTCACTATGAGTTGGTTTTTATGAGCATATGCTACAGTCTGGTAATTTTTATTTGATATTTTGGGTTCTCAGAAACAGAATAGTTATTAGTTCCTAGCTGGGAATCAGAATCAATGATAATTAATGACACAATACCTTCAGTGTTTCCAAATCTAACAAACTTTGTCATTAAATTCTCACATTAAGCTAGGTGTGGTAGCTCACACCTGTAATCCCAGCACTTTGGGAGGCTGAGGTGGGAGGATTGCTTGAGGCCAGGAGTTTGATACCAGCCCTGGCAACATAGTGAGACCTTATCTTTACAAAAAAAAATTTAAAAATTAGCTGGGTTTGATGGTGCCTGCCTGTAATCCCAGCTATGCGGGAAACTGAGGCAGGATTGTCACTGTGCCACCACAATCCAGCCTGGGTGACCAGTTGAGATACGTCTCAAAAACCTCATGATAGCTCATCAAGATAAGCATTATTTTTCTTTCAAGTTTACTTATCTGTCAGAGCAGCTCTGCATTTTCTTAACTTGTCTGTGTCTGGATAAATGTTTGAAACTGGATGAATATTTTTACGTGTCCTTTATGATATCTTTTTTGAGTCATTGGTTATTTAAGAATATGTTGACATTTAACTTCCACATATTTATGAATTTCCCAAATTTTCTTCTTTTGTTGTTTTTTAACTTAATTCCATTGTAGTTGGAGAACATACTTCGTGTGATTTTAGTCCTTTTAAATTTATTGAGGCTGGCCGGGCGCAGTGGCTCACACCTGTAATCCCAGCACTTTGGGAGGCCAGAGGGGTGTGGATCACTTGAGGTCAGGAGTTCAAGACCAGCCTGGCCAATATGGTGAAACCCCATCTCTGCTAAAAATACAAAAATTAGCTGCGTGTGGTGGCTCACGCCTGTAGTCCCAGCTACTCGGGAGGCTGAGGCAGGAGAAGCTCTTGAACCTGGAGGCAGAGGTTCCGATGAGCTGAGATCGCACCACTGCACTCCAGCCTGGGTGACAGAGCGAGACTCCATCTCAAAAAAAAAAAGAAAAAAATTATTGAGGCTTTTTTATGAGCCATTCTATAGATTGTTCAGATTATTTGAGAATTCTGCTCTTGTTGGGTGGAGTGTTCCATAGATACCTGTTACATCTGATTTTATAGTGTTGTTGAAGTCTTCTCTTTCCTCATTGATCTTCTACTTATTTATTCTCTGCATTATTGCAAGTGAGGTATTAAAGTCTCCAGATTTTATTGTTGAATTGTGTATTTCTCCCTCCAATTCCGGCACGTTTCACTTCATATATTCTGAGTCTCCGTTGTTAGGTGTGTACATGTTTATAATTATTGTATTTTCTTGATGGATTGAGCCTTTTATCATTATAAAATATCACTAATTATCTCTAATAATACTTTTTTTATAAAGTCTGTTTCATCTGATGTTACTGTAGGCACACCAGCTCTCTTTTGTTACTGTTTATATGGTGTGGTTTTTTTCATTCTTTTAATTTCAACTTGTGTTTTGAATCTAAAGCATGTCTCTTGTTGACAACATACAGTTAGATCCATTTATGTTTAATTACTAACAAGATAGGATTTATGTCAGGCGTTTTGTTCTTTATTGTCTATACATCACATCTTTTGTTCCTGTATTTCTTCTTTTGTGTTGAGTAAATATTTTATAATGTCCCATTTTAATCCCCTTTTTTATTATACTATATTTTTTGAGTTATTTTCTTAGGTTGGTTATCTTTAGGATTATAATTAGCACCTTAATTTAAAACGACCTACTTTGAATTAATACCAATTTAATTTTAATAGTACGCCCAAACCTTACTCCGATATAGCTGTTTCCTCTTGCCTCCTTGTGCTGTTATTGTCATATAGAATACATCTTACACATTATAAGTCCATCAGCACAGATCTGTTATTATTATTTATTCTGTTGTCTTTTAAATCGGATAGAAGAGTTAAAAACAAGCACATTTTATACTGTCTCATAATTACCAATATAGCTATTTTTATCAGACTCTCATTTCTTCGTGTTGTAAACCAAAAATAAAGTTTGAAGACTCTCCCCAACCATCTAAATGGGCTTCCTCCTCTAGGCCAGGGCCCTCTAAATTTAACCTGAAAGACTGGTTCAGGCCGTGATGGGAAGTGGGGGTCCAACACGCCTCTTTACACCCTCCAGCATTAACATCAAATGGACCTTCAGTCTGATAAGAAGAAACACTTACCATCTATCCTCTCTGAAGCCTGCTACCTGGAGGCTTCATCTGCATGATAAAATTTGGTCTCTGCAACCTCTTATCATAACCCAGACATTGCTTACTGTTGATAATAACTCTTTCAACCAATCAGAAAAATCTTAAATCTACCTGTTACCTGGAAGCCTGCACTTCAAGTTCTTAGAGTTTGACTCTTCTGCAACAATGTGGATTTGAATTCCTATGTAGTATCCTTCTATTTTAGCATAAAGGACTCCCTTTAGTATTTCTTACTGGGCAGATGTACTAATGACAGATTTTCTCAATTATACATTGTTATTATTTATGTAATTTTGTTTTTCAAAGAAGCTGTGAGGAAAGAAGGTGTATATACTTATATCATTTGTTATATTAACCCTGTTATTTACAATTTTCAGTTATCTTTGTTCCTATGGGTTCAAGTTACCATCCAGTGTTACTTTCCTACTGTAATACAGCTTTGCTGTCACCCGCTTCCTATTACGCTGTTATTGGTAAACCTTACATTTCTGTATATGATAGACCCAACAATATAATTGCACATTGAGTATCCCTAATCTGAAAATCCAAAGTTCAAAATGTTCCAGAAGCCAGAACTTTTTGAGCACTGTCATGACACTCAAAAGAATTGCTCACTGGAGTATTTTGGATTTTCAGAATAGGGATGCATAAATTCCAAAGTTAAAAAAAAAAACAAACCTGAAATCCCAGACACTTCTGGTCTCAAGCATTTCTGATAAAGAATACCCAACCTGTACGTAGAGTCTCACTCTCTTGCCCAGTGGCACCATCACAGCTCACTGCATTCTCAAACTCCTGGGCTCAGGGGATTCTTCTGCCTCAGCCTCTCAAGTGTCTGGGACTACAAGCCCATACCACCACACTTGGCTGATTTTTTATTACTTTTTAGAGATGGGGTCTCACTGTGTGCCCAGGCTTGTCATAAACTCCTGGGCTCAAGCATTCCTTTCACCTTGGCCTCCCAGAGTACTGGGATTACAGGTATGAGCCCAGGGGGCTCTTTTAGGAGCTACCAGACAGGTCAAATAGCAGCAGTTCCCTGTGGGGTGTTTGAGGAACTCTAAATTAATTCTGCTTTCTCCAGTGGCTGCTAGGCTAATGGCTTTACAACGGCTGTTGTTATGAGACTGCTTGTTTTTAAGGTTAATGCAAAGCTAGGGAAAGGGAGATGGGAATAAGACAAGTTAAAGCAGCACAAAGTTGTTCTTACTGAGATTTAGCCATCTTTTCTTGAATATACACTCCTCAGATTGTTTTAAGAGCTTGGTTACCTTCCAAAGTTCTGAAAAAATTGGTTTTGATAATTTTTGCCAGTGTTCTTGTTGCTTCTATGGATGAATAGATTTTTGGAGTCCTTACGCTGCCATTTTGAAAGTACTTCTACCAGGTGTAAATATTTTTAAAGAATTTGTCATGACCTTCTGTAGAGGATATTATCTTAATTTGAGTTATGACTCTAGATTAGAACCAAAGCACACACCAAGCAATCAGTATTTATTGATGTTCCGAGATCATCATCAAGGAAAGATTGTCTTATTACACTTGCTTTAATGCAATCATTGATCCAATTGTGTGAACAGGTGAAAATTCAATTAAAAAGTAGTTCTGACTCTGCCTAGAACTGTCTCAGAAGGTGGGAAAATTGAATCAATACACAGGGCATTATTCATAACTCTTCTGCATAGAACTGATTATAATGGGAATTCACAGAAGGGAGAGCATTTATGTTAGGAAAGTCAGAGGTAGCTTCATAAAGGGAAGTAGAACTTGAACCCAATCTTGAAGGATAAATGGCGGTGAGTAAATAAGAGGAAGACCAGTGTCGGCTGGGGCATGACATTAGCATCAAGGAGGAAGACAGCACCACAGAGACCTGCCCTTTTGCTTTAGAGAGTTTTTGTTTTTTTACTGTGGAATAATAATGAAAATTAAAGGTAAATAAGTTGCAGATAGATTCTAGAAGTGGCAGCTGATTAGTCCAAAGCGCGTTAGGCATTCATTAAATATTTGTAAATTAAGAGTTAGAAAAAAGTAAATGCTGTGTTTTAGCTACCTTTAAATTATTTTGCAGACAGGATTTGAAGTTGACAGATTAATTTCTGCTAAATCACAGTTTTTGGTGTTGAATATGTGAAATTTTCCAATTTTTTAGGTGTCATTTGCCTATGCTGTATATTGGATTAGAATATGGTTTGACCAATAACTCAAAACTAGCTGAAAGGTTCTTCAGCCAAGCTCTGAGCATCGCACCGGAAGATCCTTTTGTTATGCATGAGGTCGGCGTGGTTGCATTTCAGAATGGAGAGTAAGTACTGGAAGACCAGAAACCCTTCTGTTAACTAGTGATGGTAAATAGAGTAGGTGATCACTAGAGTTCACTGACCAAAGCGACTCTTCAGTAGATTTGTACTTTTAAATGTTCTATTTTAGGAGAAGGAGATAGAAAAAAAAGAGAGAAACTGTTATCTTGGATTTCCTTAAAAATTCTAAACCCAGGTTTTGGTCTTTTTTTGATCTGAGCTACCACTTGTTTTCTTACATGACTGGACAGTTCAGATTACACATACCCCACAGTGTGGCTGGGGGCACTGTGGAATCCTTAGTTATCTCTCTGTTGATAAGGAGTTGAATTTACGTATTTGAGAAGGATTTGACATGGTTTTTGAAACAAAAGTGTTTTCTATTTAGTTACTAGTAAGTCAGAAAATTTAATTCCTGGTCAGTGGAGGCTTTACTGTACTCTAGGATATTTGTAGAATAAGTGATTTGGTGTTATACTCAAAGAGAAAAATGTCTGTAATCCTTTGCATTTCATGATATACAAATTTTAAAATGGTAAATTAGTTTTAGGTTTTTTTTGTTTTTGTTTTTGTTTTTTTGAAATGGAGTCTCGCTGTGTCGCCCAGGCTAGAGTGCAGTGGCGCATTCTCAGCTCACTGCATTCTCTGCCTCCCAGGTTCAAGCGATTCTCCTGCCTCAGACTCCTGAGTAGCTGGGATTACAGATGCCCACCACCACGCCCGGCTAATTTTTGTATTTTTAGTAGAGACGGGGTTTCATCATGTTGGTCAGGCTGGTCTCGAACTCCTGACCTGGTGATCCGCCTGCCTCAGCCTCCCAAAGTGCTGGGATTACAGGTGTGAGCCTCCACGCCCGGCTGTAAATTAGTATTAATACTACTACAGTGTTATTTATAGCATGTATGTGTTCTAAAAAATGGGTTATCTAGGTATTTTTTAAAAGTTTGAAGCTTTAAAATAAATAGTAATCTTTTAATACAATACAGTAATCATCAGTATTTGCGAATTTGCCTACTCACTAAAATTTATTTGTAACTGCCAAATCAGTTCCTGAGGTGCTTTCTGAGCCATTGGCAGACATGCCCAGGGCTGGGAGAAAGCTGGGTCTCCTGGCACACACACTTCCAGCTGGAGTCTAAGAAGGCAACGCTCTGCCTTTTTTCCCAGTTCAACTATAAACCAGTGTACTTTTTGTGGTCTATTTAGTGCCACAGTTTTCACATTTTTGTGCTTTTTGTTGATGATTTCACTGTTTTGAAATAATCCCCAAGCTTAGTGAAATGCTATCTAGTGTTCATTGTGGTAACACTTTTGTGTTACAGAGGAAACACATGTATTAGAGAAGCTTCATTCAAGCAGGCATCAGTATTTATACTGCTGCTGGCCCTGACTTCAATATTGATGAATCAACAATATGTATCAAATAAGACGTCTTTAAATAGAAACACACATAAAACAAGGTTACGCATTGATCAATTAGAGAAAATGTGACCAGAGAATTGCAGGAATCTAACTATATTTCCCCTGGGAGCCGCGGTTCAATATTTGCTAACTCAGTGTACACAGTGACTTTATAGAACATAAATACTGTGGTTGGGTGTGGTGGCTCACGTCTGTAATCCCAGCACTTTGGGAGGCCGAGATGGGCATATTGCTTGAGGCCAGGAGTTTGAGACCAGCATGTGCAACATGGCGAAACCCCATCTCTACTAAAAATACAGAAATTAGCCAGGGATGGTGTTGTACACCTGTAATCCCAGCTGTGTCAGGAGGCTGAGGCACAAGAATCACTTAAACCCGGGAGGCAGAGGCTGCAGTGAGCTGAGATCGCACCACTGCACTCCAGCCTAGGTGACAGAGTGAGACTCTTTTAAAAAAAAAAAAAGAAAGGAATATAAATACTGTATCTCCCAGAATCTTGAAATCTTGAACTCTTGATATTAATGCCATAAAATTAATCATTTGTGACTTAACTTTGAATTTTTATAATTATTTCCAGCAGTTTACCCCATTGCATTTTAGTACTACTAGAAAGGTAATCAAAAATTTTTTTAAAGTTTATATTTGCTAATTTCAAATAATCTGCAACCTTTTTTCCTTTCATTTTAGATGGAAAACAGCCGAAAAATGGTTTCTTGATGCTTTGGAAAAAATTAAAGCAATTGGGAATGAGGTATTCTTTGTAGTACCTGTAAATATACACATATACACCCCTGAGTGTTTACTGTTAAATGAGGAAAACAACACAGAAATCTCTTGCCTTCGAAGATAGTAACCTGATATTTTCATAACAAGCGGCTGTTAATGTTTGCATTGTCAGTTAACTGTTTTACCACATGGTAAGAAATGAGTTTTTTCCCTAAGAGGGCAAGTGTTGGCGTTTGCTTCTTAAATGGGCTCTAGCTTTGAAACGTGAGAGGCATTAGAATAGATTGGATGATTATTTGAAGCTAGGAATAGTCATTGGGTCGCGGAAACAATTGGGCACTGTAGTGTCAGATGTAATATTCCTCTAGAACTTCAGAGAGCTTCTTTGACTGAAGGGTAAATAAAGTACAGCAGCAGGTCCCACTTCTGAAAGGATAGGGATAAGATAGGTATTACTGAAATTCACATCTTTTGTTGCTGTTACTGCATACTGAGTGTGTATTTGGGCCTTTCCATTTTAAAATATTTGACTGCTTCTGTTGTATGAACGATCCCATGAATTTGGTGCTTATGAGTTAACCTAACAATTATCAAGGATGTGTATATACTGATATTACTTAAAAGTAGTAACAGTTTTAGATACCATAAACTTGCATAGTAAGAGATTTGCATGATGCTCTTCTGTTTCATTCGTGCCTGTTTTGTTTCATTCTATTCTGATTTTCACTTCTCAGCTTCCTGCTGTTACTGTTTGTGCACACCTGCCCACAGTTTTCTTCTCCCTTGGCTGTTAGCTCTCTCTGCTGTTACAGACAAAGCTTTGCCTCCCTGCCAAGTGATCTGCCTGTCCCCATAGACACAGCTTTGTTTACTTTGGTCTCTCGTGTCATCTGAACTTATAAACACTATTTCTGTGTTTGCACATGTGTGTATATAAAGCAGGTGCCTCTGTCGCATAGTCTTGGGTAGTTCTGGATAATCCAAGTGTTTTGTTAATAGGGGATTGCCACTTGCCACCTTGTCAGTTTTCTAAGAAGTGACTGCCTTACGCCCCAGACGGGCTCAGCAGCATCAGCATCACCTAGAAGCCTGCTAGAAGTGCAGAATCTCAGACCAACTGAATCAAAATCTGCAGTTTTAGCGTGATGCCCAGGGGATTATCATGCACAGAAAAGTTTTGAGAAGCACTTTCCTAAACCATACTTAAGTTGAACCTGTATTCTTTGATGATTAAGGGGCACTAAATTTAGAGTCTTACAGAAACTTAATGGTTTTAAGTATGAAAGCACAACACTATTGAAATGTCAAAATGCCCATTAAAAAGTTATACGAAGAGGGGGAAAATATTGACTTTATCAGAAACTGCAGCAAATGTCAAAGAGAAACAGTCATGCCTAAGAGTCATTAAATGATTTGTTTTTCATTCACATGGGCTGTGCCTCCTAGAACTGGTCTCAACAGAGTTAGAGAATCTGTGGCTCAGGTCTGTTCATTCATTTAGTGGACATATATTTAATGAGTGTCAGCCATGCCATAGGCTCTGAGCTAGGCCTTGGGATGCAAAGGGGAATGAGTTTACTATTTCCTGACCTCAGATCAACTGGCGAATGTAGGTACGTAAATTGACAGTGAAAATACGGTGCAATTGAGGAACTAAGGGTGCCCACAGAGAGAGGCAGTTCACCCAGAAATGAGCCTTTTGCATACACCTCAGTCCTGAAAGTCATCAGACATCAGCTAGGCAAAAATTAGGGCAAGGGTATTCCAGTGTTTGCAAAAATTGGAGCTAATTCATTATGGCTTGGATTTTGAGTTCACAGAGAATGTCAAGGAGTGGGTCGGGAGGGTTAAGTGTGGGTCACTAAAGGCCCAGAATGAAAGAGTTTGTGCCTTATCCTGAGGAGAGTGGGAAAACAAAAGGGATTTAAGAAGGAAACAACTGGGTCAGACTTTTATGACTGGGGCCCAGAGTTGACTCTGTTAATGAGGAAGGTGAGGACTAAATAGGTTGGAGTTATGCCTAGCAATGAGAAGGAACCAGCCCTGGTGTGCTTCATGGAAGGGTCAGGGGGGGTGGGGGTGCCATTCACTGACTGGAGGGGCACTCAGAAGCAGTGAGGTCAGGGGCTGGGATGGCCAGAGAGAGATGGGTGTGGTGTGTGTTGCACTGAACTTAAAGTGCTTGTAACATTCACAAGCAGAAGTATTTAGCAGGCAGATGGATAGAGAGGTCTGGTGTTTGAGGGAAAGCTCTGAGTTGCAGATACTCATTTGAACTCCAGCAGGGATAGGCTCTTGGATAAACTTGTCCTAATGATAACAGAGTCCTCAGGAAGTCTCCTAGTAGGAAAGAAAGGGAGATAGGTAAAACAGCAGTTACCCTGGCCTTGTGGTGTGCTGGAGGCACACACTGGGAGAGAGTCCAGCTTGCAAGGCGTGAAATAATTCAGTGCAAACAAATCAGGCTGAATAGTGACATATATAACTCGTGGGCTTGATGTTGCTATGTTTTAGGTAACAGTTGACAAATGGGAACCTTTGTTGAACAACTTGGGGCATGTCTGCAGAAAACTTAAGTAAGTGAAGTAGAGCATTTTCAGAAATATACTTTGTGACTCAAAGTTTACTTAATTTTGAATACTTTGTCATATTCTTATTTCATGAGATCAACCAGCTTTCTTGTACTTGGCTGCTCAGATATAATCAGCATCAAATCAGTTTTTATTATTTATCTGTGTTGGTGTAATTTTATTTTAGAAACACATTGAGAATTTTACTTTTTTATATGAAAATTTAGTGTTCAAAATTAATTCAGAAGAATTAGGACAGTAGGATGTAATTAAAATCCTATCCATAGTCTGTTTTCTGCTAGAGGTTTTGTGGTGTGATAAACAGGCGACAGTTGAAAAATGGGTTTTTTGGTTAAATATGTCTGGGCAATTTTAGGTTATTCAAGATTTAACAAGTATTTCTATTGCAGGATTTCTTTGAGTCTTTACTATGTATTACGAACTTATAGCATTTTCCAAAGTTTAATTGAGCATAAAACATTTTTTTCACAAAAGACTTTACAAGTCAAGTATTCCAGAGACCTTTAAGGAGCACTTTTCTAAGTAAATCTTTTGGACCTTAAAGCGATACTCCTTGACTGCTTTTATCTACCCCTGATATGGGACACTGACTGTCACCTAAGAGGGTGGTGTGTGGTAAGGGCACAGTCAGGAGGCATGGATTAGGTTCTGGTTGCAGTGTCCCACTGAACATCAAAAGGAATACAGCAGACATCCCTGCAGGAGTGCCCTTGGCCGGCGGAGGGAGCGGGCCTGGAAGATGCATTTAGAGGGCATATTGAGATGCATGGGAGTAGGTGTGGAGGGCATTCACCAGTCTAGACTGCTGTTCTCATTGAGACAGTGTTTCTTGGGTGCTGATATGGATGGATGCTCATCTTAGACTTAGGAATTTAGTGCTTTTACTGTAGCCAATAATTGTGTTCTCTCCCACAGAAAGTATGCTGAGGCCTTGGATTACCACCGTCAGGCACTGGTGTTGATTCCTCAGAACGCATCCACCTACTCTGCTATTGGATATATCCACAGTCTGATGGGCAACTTTGAAAATGCTGTGGACTACTTCCACACAGTATGTCTTTTCTTTGTACCTCATTTTAAGTCTGGTTAACATTGACCACTTCCTTTTTTGAAAATATTTTTTCTAGGTAATATTTACTTACTATTTTAATAATCTTTAGGCAACCTTACGTGTTATTCTTTTCTTTGCAGAGAAAAGCATGTGGGTGTTGTACAGTATTCATCAAATTAGAAACAAACATGAATCCTGTCCTTAGTGTTTGCAGTGAGGTGCGCAGGTGCCCAGTGGCACTCACCAGTGATCTGAGTGCTGAGCACGGGGTTATCTGTCCACAGTAGCCCCTTTGGGAACTCGCAGTCTTTCTGTTCATGACTGTCCCCTTAGATCACATTAGTAAATGAACAAAACAGTCTCTGCAGTCATCACAAGGAAAGAACCTTTCGTTAATCCATGTACCATATTCCATCAAATTTAAGACACCATGAGTAAGCAGGATGACCACAAAGAAAAAAGTGCTGCCAATTAAACTTTAACATAATTTTTTCCCAGCACTTAATTTTTTTATACTTAGAGAAAATATTCTTGAACATATTTAGGCAGATTTGTATTACTCTAGTACATACATAGAAATGTACATATAGGTGAAATAAATGGTTACAATATTCAGCCCAGAGGGCCAGTATCTGTGTTTTCTCAAAATAGTGCCCTGGTGCTAGCACACACACCCAGTTCCTGACTCTGGGTTTCCTCCCAGCTACAGACACCTGCTTTCCAACTCTCTCTCTCTCGTCCCTCTCAGTCTGCTAAAGTGTCAACAGAAGGTTTTTAGAAAACCACAATTCCCGCATCTGTTTAAGCGTTCCTCGCATGGTTTGTGATCTAGTCTGTGCCGCCAACATAACCACCAAGTTCACGCTGCTCAGGCAGGTTACCCATATCACAGTGGTGGCTGGTGGATGGCAATAATAGGAAACCACAGGTAAAAGGGAAGCAATGTTCGAATTTGAGAAAATGTGGGTCTTAGAATCAGTGAACTAATGGTATTTGGAGAAAGAGATAAAATATGAGAAAATTTATCAAAGATAAACTCATGAGTGCTTCGTAACTGATTTTCAAGAGTTCATTAGAGATTTTGAGGTTAGATGAAGTCATGAAGGTACCATGATGGTCACCAGAACACTGAGCTTGTCAGATGTTTGGACTAAGCACATTTTCTAGTCCTGTATGATCTTTTAAATATGTATATTTGAGTATTGTATAATTTACCTTTCTTCTGAGATCTGATTAATACAGAAGGCTCAGCTGGGCACGGTGGCTCACGCCTGTAATCCCAGCACTTTGGGAGGCCGAGGTGGGCGGATCATGAGGTCAAGAGATCGAGACCATCCTGACCAATATGGTGAAACCCCGTCTCTACTAAAAATAGAAAAATTAGCTGGGCATGGTAGCACATGCCTGTAGTCCCAGCTACTAGCCCTGCGCCCAGTCCCAGGCTGAGGTAGGAGACTTGCTTGAACCCGGGAGGCGGAGGTTGCAGTGAGCTGAGATCGCACCACTGCACTCCAGCCTGGTGACCGAGCGAGACTCTGTCTCAAAAAAAAAGGAAAAAAATACAGAAGGCTCAGAGAACTCTGTATGGAGATAGAACTTCTTTTTTTTCTTTTGAGATAGTATTTTGCTTTGTCGCCTAGGCTAGAGTGCAGTGGTACGATCTCGGCTCACTGCAACCTCCACCTCCCAGCAGTTTTCCTGCCTCAGCCTCCAGAGTATCTAGGATTACAGGCACCTGCTACCATGCCTGCCTAATTTTTGTATTTTTTATTAGAGACGGGGTTTCACCATGTTTTGGTGAGGCTGGTCTCGAACTCCTGAGCCCAGGTGATCTACCCGTCTAGGCCTCCCAAAGTGCTGGGATTACAGGCATGAGCCACTGCGCCCAGTCGAGATAGAACTTTTTAAAAAATCTTTTTTTGGGGTAGATTTCCAGCGTAAGAAAATAGAATAGTGTGATGAACCTCCATGACCCATAACCAACTTTAACAATCATTGGCTCATGGCCAGTCATGTAGCTATGTCTGGCCACTTCCCCCACCCTGGATGCCCTGGAATATTTTGAAATGAATCAGTGTGGTAAGAGAAGGAAACATGTTTTCTTTTAATAACCATGCTGAATCTTTTATGGCAGGCCCTTGGTCTTAGGCGAGATGATACATTTTCTGTTACGATGCTTGGTCATTGCATCGAAATGTACATTGGTGATTCTGAAGCTTATATCGGTAAGATAATCATTATTCTTATTGGTATTGTACTCCATTTTTTAGGTTGTCATATGTCTCTGTTTATGTTTCACATATTCTCATCTGAGGTTCCAAGTTTATCTTTCTAACCATTCGTGCTGCATTAAAAACAAGAAACTCCATTTATTTTATTAGAACAATGCTGTGGGGGAGTTAGTGACTCACCAAGGGTGCGTTCAGTTTAAAGCTGAATACTTGCTAAGTGCAAAATACCACTATAGAATATGTGTAAAGCACTTTGTTATAGAAGGACTCATCTGTTTCTATAATGGGAAAAGAAATCTTAGCAACATTTTTCTGATAAACAATTGAAGAGGCTCTGTCATTATTTTATAATGCAGGGTATAACAATATAAATCTTTACATTTCAATAGAAATAACAGTGAATAAGCAATAGTATAAGTTTGGATGGAATTGCTGTACTTGGGCACTCGTTTAGTTATAAACATTATGTGATAAGGAGGATGTGGTGAGGTTATTGAGATCTAGGATAGGAAAGTTGCAAGCTTGCTAACTCCCGTTCCTACTAAAGTAATTTTTTTTTTTTTTTTGAGATGGAGTTTCGCTCTTGTTGCCCAGGCTGGAGTGCAATGGCGCAACCTCGGCCCACCGCAACCCCTGCCTCCCGGGTTCAAGCTATTCTCCTACCTCAGCCTCCTGAGTAGCTGGGATTACAGGCATGTGCTACCACGCCCAGCTAATTTTGTATTTTTAGTAGAGACTGGTCTTCTCCATGTTCAGGCCAGACTGGTCTTGAACTCCTGACCTCAGGTGATCCGCCTGCCTCAGCCTCTCAAAGTGCTGGGATAACAGGCATGAGCCACTGCGCCCAGCCCCTACTAAAGTAATTTCTGATGTAATTTCCCCCAAAGTCAAAAAGATCAGGTAATGATACAAAACAGAGCAGAGCCTTAGATTTTGAGAGGGATCTGTCTGCTTATGTGTCTTGGGGTTCCCTGAGGAAAACAGAGGTTTCTCCTAAAACGGGGTCTGTGGCACCCTCTGGTTTTCCCAAGGAGCCCGAGGCTGTCAGAAATTACCTTGGGTCCTCTCATGTGGACATCCAGAGTGGCGAGAAGACAGACTGGGGAAATAATCCAGCCAACTGAGAAGAAAAACAAAAAATGAGTAATACCAATTGTAAAGCTGGATAAACTGAGGCACATCACAGTTTAAAAATGCATGTTCCCATAGGCTCCACAGCTCACTCTCTTAACCATCCTGTAATTGTGCCTGCTCTATGCCCAGTCACTGATGCACTTGTGTGGTAGCTCATGGCACACCTAGCAAACAGTTTCCCTGCCCCCTTAGAACCTGGGTTTCGTTTCCTGCTCTACAGCAGTATAAACAGTTTTTCTCTGCATGTGTTGGGTTCTAATCCTATATATCTCAAGTTTTATTAATATTACTGAATCTTTTTTTTTTTTGAGACGGAGTCTCGCTCTGTCGCCCAGGGTGGAGTGCAGTGGCAGGATCTCTGCTCACTGCAAGCTGCCCCTCACCAGGGTTCATGCCATTCTCCTGCCTCAGCCTCCTGAGTAGCTGGGACTGCAGGCACCCATCACCACGCCCAGCTAATTTTTTTGTATTTTTAGTAGTGATGGGGTTTCACAGTGTTCGCCAGGATGGTCTCGATCTCCTGACCTTGTGATCCACCCTCCTCGGCCTCCCAAAGTGCTGGGATTACAGGCGTGAGCCACCATGCCTGGCCAATATTACTGAATCTTACAGGGGGCTGTGATGTCTTTAATCCTTAGAAATATTAATCTATAGACAAAGGAATACATGAGGTTAAACAGTATTCACATTTCTATATGCTTTAAAACATTCAGGCAATGTATTGAGAAACACACTTAAGAAACTGCAGTGAATCTACTCTGGATGAAAATTTAGAGAATATCTCTTCAAAAGAAGCTATCTAGGCCGGGCGTGGTGGCCCACGCCTGTAATCCCAGCACTTTGGGAGGCCAAGGCAGGCAGATCACCTGAGGTCAGGAGTTCAAGACCAACCTGGTCAACATGGTGAAACCCTGCCCTTACTAAAAAACAAAACAATACAAAAAAAACTGGCCAGGCATAGTGGCAGACGCCTGTAGTCCCAGCTACTCGGGAGGCTGAGGCAGGAGAATCACTTGAACCCGGGAGGCAGAGGTTGCAGTGAGCCAAGATTGTGCCACCGCACTCCAGCCTGGGTGACAGAGCCAATCTCAAAACAAAAAAAAAAAGTGCTACGTATTGGTACTTATGCATATTCTTACACATATTAACAGTATTTTACATGCTTAAAACCTTAAAAATAATTGAAAATGTCAAAATTATATGCCATATACATTTCTGTGGGCTTGAAAATGATACAATATAGGTTGTTTCTTTAAAGCAGTCACTAAAATGTATAAACTTCTAGATAGAGTAATCACTAAAAAGGAAAGTTCATACCAAAAGTAGTAATACTAGGAATAAAAGAGGGCTCAACACTGCCTTTGGGAGAGGAAGGGTCCAGATTGGTGTATTTTTAAAGTCCTCCTCCAGCCTGCCATGAAACATGGCTGGATTTTTCTCCTTGTCCTGTGTAACCTCCCTTACTTTATCATAGTTTACTGCCTTAGTTACGCTCTCATTCCTCCAAGGAGAGCCTCAGGAAATTTAGGTAACACCAGAGTGTGGCCCCAGCCGGTTGCCCTCAGTTACCAAGGAGCAATTAGGTAGGAAATGGCCACTGAAAGACTGAAAACAAGAAAAAGACTCAGGTCCCTCACCCAAACTGGGCAGTGGTGGTCAGGCTTCCACACGGAAACCTTTCACTGTCACCAGAGTGTCCCCAGCCAGAGACCTGCAGTTGCCTCTGTTCCTAGATGCTGTCCACCGAGGGTCCCGAGTTGGAAAAGGGAAAGGCAGGGAGTTCCCCTGTGTAGAGCAGAGGGATCCCCATACGGAGATAGCTCCAGCTCATGCCTGCAAATGAAGGCTCTCTAGAGAGGGAAAAGGGAAAAAGAAATGAAAAATAAATCCCAAAATTTGGGCTTACCTCCCGACTGGCTCACCAAAATATGTTACTGGTGTGGAAGGTCTTCACTACAAGTCGTCCAGGTTCTTGGCATGGTGAACAAAGATTGAACAAAACAAAGCAATGGAACACAAAAGCATAGGTGTACTGAAGTGAAAGTACACTCCACAGAGTGAGAGGGGCTTGAGCAAGCAGCTGATGAGCCCCAGTTGGGGTTTAAGTACCCTTAGGGGTTTCGTGTTGGTTACATCCTATGCAAATGAAGGATTGGTCTGTGGCGGATCGGAGGCTGAAGTGAAGTTACACCCTATGCAAATGAAGACTGTGACCAATCAGAGGCTGAAGTGAAGGCTCCCTGTCTTTAGACCCTATTCTGCCTCAGTTAAGAAGC
This sequence comes from Gorilla gorilla gorilla, assembly GCF_029281585.2. Lineage (NCBI taxonomy): Eukaryota > Metazoa > Chordata > Mammalia > Primates > Hominidae > Gorilla > Gorilla gorilla. Next base: position 129,105,276 of record NC_073238.2, read on the forward strand.
AAATAAAGGCCCTCAGGGAAATGAAATTAAAACCATAATGATGGTGGTGTGTGCCTCTAGTGCCAGCTACTCGGGGCTGAGGCAGGAGGATTACTGGAGCCCAGGAGATCAAAGCTGCAGCGATCACGCCACTGCACTCCAGCCTAAGCAGCAGAGTGAAAACCCTGTCTCAAAAAAGTAATAATAATAAATAAAACCTTAGTGAGAAACCAGTACACACCCACCAGAATGGCTGAAAGTACAGGATGTGGTGTTGGTGTGATGTGGAGCAACTGGAACTCTCATAGATTAACTGCTGGTGGGTTATAAAAGGGTAAAGCCTGTTTGGAAAACTGCTTAACATCACAATAAAGTTAAGCCTATTATATCAGCTCTCTATTGCTGCCTAACCACTCCAAAACCTCAACCAACAACGTGTTATTTTTACAATTCTGTGGGTTGAGTGACCCATTTGTGGGTTTTGCCTAGGTTTACTCATGCAGCTGTGGTCAGCAGATACTTCACTGGGTAGATGGTCTAAAATGGTACCATTCTCCAGTAGGGAGCTCAGCTTGGGTGCTGAGTCTCTCTCTGTGGGGCTTTCATCTTAGGTTTCGTTGTAGCACGATGTTCTCAGGGTTCTAAAGGACAAGAACCACAGTTCAGGAGCTCTTGAAAATTCAGAGTTGCACAACATCACTTCCGTCACGTTCTGTTCCATCAGTACAAGTCTCATAAGCTCAGAGTCAGTGTGGGAGGGGGCTGTACCAGGGTGAGGTGGCTGTACCAGGGTGAGGGTGCTGGGAGGTGTGATTCATTGGGGTGGGTATTAGGGTGATGATTGACCATACTGATTTTGTGATGTAGCAGTTCTACTCCCAGGTATGAGCCCAATGGAAGCAAGTGCTTCTGTCCACTAAAGGTCACAAACAAGAGTATTCATAGCTTTATTCATTACAGCACCTAACTGGAAATGACTCAAACCTCCACCAATAGGAGAGAGGAGAAATAAATTGTGGTATGTTCATGCAATAGAATACTATATTATTTGAAAGACTACTGAATCATTTAGAAACATGCATCAGTTTCACAGATTTTTTTATTTTTTATTATTACTATTTTTTCTGAGATGGAGTTTCACTCAGTCACCCAGGCTGGAGTGCAGGGGCGCCATCTCGGCTTACTGCAACCTCTGCCTCCTGGGTTCAAGCAATTCTCCTGCCTCAACCTCCTGAGTAGCTGGGATTACAGGCGCATGCCACCACACCTAGCTAATTTTTTGTATTTTTAGTAGAGATGGGGTTTCACCATGTTGGCCAGGCTGGTCTCGAACTCCTGACCTCGGGTGATCCGCCCGCCTCAGTCTCCCAAAGTGCTGGGATTATAGGTGTGAGCCACCACACCCAACAAATTTCACAGATTTTTGACAAAAATATGAATATGTACTAATTACTTCCATTTATAGGAAGATTAGTGTATTAGTTCATTCTCGCATTGCTGTAAAGAAATACCTGAGCCTGGGTAATTTATAAGAAAAGAAATGTAATTGGCTCACAGTTCTGCAGGCTATATAGGAAGTATGACGCTGGCATCTGCTTGGCTTCCGGGGAGGCCTCAGGAAACCTGAAATCATGGCAGAAGGCTAAGTGGGGAGCCAGCACTTGACATATCTGGAACAGGAGGGATTGAGAAAGGGAGGAGGTGCTACACACTTTAAACAACCAGAACTCACTATCACGAGAACAGCACCAAGAGGATGGTACTAAACCATTCAGGAGAAACCACCCCCATGATCCAGTCACCTCCTACCAGGCCCCACCTCCAACACTGAGGATTACAGTTTACCCTGAGATTTGGTGGGACACAGATCCAAACCATGTCAATTAGTAATGAACAAAACTAATTGGTAGCGATAGAAAAGTCCAAGAAGTGCTTATCTCAGGCTTGGGAAAGCTGACAGTATTGACCAGGAGTGGGCACAGGGTGGTCTTAAGGAGCTGCACGTGTTCTGTGCCATTCTGGCGGTAGTCATCTGGGATGCATGTACATAGGGTTCATTCAGCCATGTGCTTAAGGGGATTCACACTTGACTCTTGGTTTTAGCTCAATTTTAAAAAACAAATTTAAGCTCTGGTTTCTGAGAGATGCTAGGTTGAAGCCTCAGCTCTGCCCCTCGGTAGCCCTGTGGCAAGAAAGGCAAGTCTGAGCCTTAGTTTCCTCATTTGTTCAAGGGTGGGAAGTTCATAGGAAGCTAAATAAAGGCTGGAGAGTTGATAATGAGTCAGAGGGATGTCTCCTTGACCTCGCAGAAGAGATTTACCTTTTTTTTTTTTTTTTTTTTGAGACACAGTCTCTCTCTGTCACCCGGGCTGGAGTGCAGTGGTGCAATCCTGGCTCACTGCAAGCTCTGCCTCCCAGGTTCACGCCATTCTCCTGCCTCAGCCTCCCAAGTAGCTGGGACTACAGGTGCCCGCCACTACGCCCGGCTAATTTTTTGTATTTTTAGTAGAGACGGGGTTTCACTGCGTTAGCCAGGATGGTCTCAATCTCCTGACCTCGTGATCCGCCCGCCTCGGCCTCCCAAAGTGCTGGGATTACAGGCGTGAGCCACCGCGCCCGGCCGAGATTTACCATTCATGTCATTTTTATTTTTAGAAAGTTTGCATGTCATTATCTGCCAAACTACCTATTCCTGAAAGCTATTGGTTTGAACTGTGTAAAACTCATTTTGTTTATGTCGAATGATTGTACCTAATACATCTGTTCAGATCTGTTCAAATCTATATTACCCTTAAGGTTTTAATGTATGGGAAATGGATTTTATTTCATCGTGGCTTTTTTATGCATAAGATTGGTGACTATACCCAGTGGGCACAGCACAGTTCTTTTTTTTTGAGATGGAATCTCACTCTGTTGCCCAGGCTGGAGTGCAGTGGCACAATCTCGGCTCACTGCAAGCTCCACCTCCTGGGTTCATGCCATTCTCCTGCCTCAGCCTCCTGAGTAGCTGGGACTACAGGCACCCGCCACCATGCCCGGCTAATTTTTTTGTATTTTTTTTTTTTTTTTTAGTAGAGACTGGGTTTCACCGTGTTAGCCAGGATGGTCTCGATCTCCTGACCTTGTGATCTGCCCGCCTCGGCCTCCCAAAGTGCTGGGATTACAGGTGTGAACCACCGCGCCTGGCCACACAGTGCAGTTCTTATCTGTAACAGCTGAGGAGAAAGTTGTCCACAGGCCTCATACGTATTTAGGAGGCCTTGGAAATAGGGCAACTGTTGAAACACTGGAGCTGCAACTGCATGTGCTTCTGAAAGTCTTCTGACACTTCCTTTGCAAATGGTGGAAAACAAATGAAAAAGAAGATTGGAATGTTGTTTTCCTTTTGCTCTCAACTTGTGCTCTTAAAAGTATAATTTGACTTAAATGATAGAGATGGTGTATAATGATGGAAATGATAAATGATGGAGTTTTGTATTTTATTCTAAATAGTATAATCTGACTTAAATGATAGAGATGGTGTTATATAACGATAGAAATGATAAATGATGGAATTTCTTATTTTATTCTAATTATAGTATTTCTTTTTAGGAGCAGACATTAAAGACAAATTAAAATGTTATGACTTTGATGTGCATACAATGAAGACACTAAAAAACATTATTTCACCTCCGTGGGATTTCAGGGAATTTGAAGTAGAAAAACAGACTGCAGAAGAAACGGGGCTTACGCCATTGGAAACCTCAAGGAAAACTCCAGATTCCAGACCTTCCTTGGAAGAAACCTTTGAAATTGAAATGAATGAAAGTGACATGATGTTAGAGACATCTATGTCAGACCACAGCACGTGACTCCAGTCAGTGGTCCTGGTCCCACTGTCCCAGTGTAGGTTAGTATTCCTTCACATCCTCTCCATGGCTTAAGAATGACCCACTTCCTAACGTGACTCCAAACTGCATCTCTACATTTAGGAACAGAGACCCGCCTTAAGAGACTGGATCGCACACCTTTGCAACAGATGTGTTCTGATTCTCTGAACCTACAAAATAGTTATACATAGTGGAATAAAGAAGGTAAACCATCTGTTATGTCTTTTTTTTTCTTTTTCAATAAACTTTTATTTTGGACTAATTTTTGATTTACAGAAAAATGGCAGAGATAGTACAGAGAGCTTATATGTGCCCCTCAGCTAGTTTCCCCCATTGGTAACCTCTTCTCTTCCCATGGTACATTTGTCATGACTAAGAAACCAACATTGTTAGTGTCCGTTCACTAAAATCCAGCCTTGATTTGGATTTCACCAGTTTTTCCGTAATGTCTGTTTTCTGTCCCAGAGTCCCATCCAGGCACATACTGCATTTAGTCATCCCATCTCCTTTGCGTTCTCTTGCCTGTGACGGTTTCTCAGACTTCCCTTGTTTCTCATGACCTTGACAGTTTTGAGGAGTACTGGCCAGGTAGTCTGTAGAATATCCCTCAATTGGGAGTTTGTTTGATGTGTTTCTCAAGCACCTTTCTCATCACATCCTACTGGGTGGTTGTAACCACCACACGACCTATCCCAGGCAGTGCTGACCTTGGCCACCTGGTCACAGTGGTGTCTGCCAGGTTTCTCCACTGTCAAGTTCCTGTTTTTCCCTTTCCATACTCTGTGGGTTGAGGAGGTTTCAGCTCCAACCCCTGGAGAGAGCAGTATCTGTGCATGTTATTCTTCTTGAAGATTTGTTTCTTCTCTCCTGTTTATTCGATCATTTATCAGTATGGACTCATGTTTACCTACAGGCATGCCTTGGGGACATTGCAGTTTTGGTTCCAAACTGGCAAAATAAAGCAAATATCACAATAAAACTAGTTTCACAAATTGGTTTCCCAGTACATATAAAAGTTATGTTTATACTGTAGTCTATTAAGTATGTAATAGCATTATATCCAAAAAACAGTCTATATACCTTAATTTAAAAAGTACTTTCAGGAGTTCGAAACCAGCCTGGCCAACATGGCAAAACCCTGTTTCTATTAAAAATACAAAAATTAGCCGGGTGTGGTGGTGGGTGCCTGTAATCCCAGCTACTTGGGAGGCTGAGGCAGGAGAATCGCTTGAACCCAGGAGGCAGAGGTTGCGGTGAGCTGAGAGCACACCCACCGCTGCACTCCAGCCTGGGCAACAGAGCGAGACTCCATCTCAAAAGAAAAAAAAGAACACTTTATTGTTAAAAAAAAAAAAAATGCTTATGATCCTCTAAGCCTTTAGCAAGTTGTAATCTTTTTGCTGATGGAGGGTCTTGCCTCCATGTGGATGGCTGATGATGATGGTGCTGAAGGCTGGGGTGACCGGTAACTTCTTAAAATAAGAGTGAAGTTTGCTGCATTGATTGACTCTTTCATGAAAGATTTCTCTGTAGCATATGATGCTGTTTGACAGCATATTACAGTAGAATGTCTTTCAAAATTGGAGTTAATCCTCTCAAACCCTGATGCTGCTTTATCAACTAAATTTATGGAATCTTCTAAATCCTTTGTTGTTTCAACAATGTTCACAGTATCTTCACCAGGAGTAGATTCCATTTTAAGAAACTATTTTCTGTGCTCATCCATAGAGAGCAACTCCTCATCTATTAAAGTTTTATCGTGAGATTGCAGCAATTCAGTCACATCTTTAGGCTCCATTTTAAATTTTTATTTATTTTTTATTTATATATTTTTTGACACAGGGTCTTATGTGTTGCCCAGGCTAGTCTCGAACTCCTGGACTCAAGCAGCCCTCCCACTTCAGTCTCCCGAGTAGCTGGGATTACAGGCACACGCCACCATGCCCAGCTCCACTTCTAATTTTAGTTATCTTGCTATTATCACCACATGCTGCAAGCAACTTCTTCCAAACTCCCATTTTGACCACCTCTCATGAATCACAAATGTTCTTAATGGCGTTTAGAATGGTGAATCCTTTCCAGAAGCTTTTCTATGTTCTTTGCCCAGATCCATCTGAGGAATCACTCTCCATGGCAGCTATAGCCTTACAAAATGTATTTCCTAAAAAATAAGACTTGAAATTCAAAATGACTCCTTGATCCATGAGCTGCAGGATGGATGTTGTGTTAGCAGCATGCAAACAGCATTCATCTTGTACATCTCCCACGGAGCTCATGGATGACCAGGTGCATTGTCAGTATTGTCAATGAGCAGTAATACTGTGAAAGGAATCTTTTTCTGAACGGTAGGTCTCACGGGTAGGCTTAAAATAGTAAACCATACTGTAAACAGATGTGCTGTCACCCAAACTTTTTCTGTTTTTAAAGCACAGGCAGAGTAGACTTAGCTCTCAGATTTTCTTCAAAATGTGAATGAGCATTGGCTTTAGTTTAAAGCCTCCAGCTGCATTAGCCCCTAACAAGTCAGCCTATCCTTTGAAACAAGACATTGACTCCTCTTCAGCTATGAAAGTGCTAGATGGCATCATATTCCAATATAAGGCTGTTTTGTCTGCATTGATCATTTGCTGTTTAATGTAGCCATCTTCATTAATTATCTTTGCTAGATCATCTAGATGGCTTCTCCATCAGCACTTGCTGTTCCATCTTGCACTTTTTATGTTGTGGAGATGGCTTCTTCCCTTATACCTCATGAACCAATCTCTGTTAGTTTCTACCTTTTCTTTTGCAGCTCCCTCGCCTCTCTCAGCCTTCATAGAATTGAGGAGAGTTAGGGTCTCGCTCTGGATTAGGCTTTGGCTTACAGGAACGTTGTATCTCATTTGATCTCATATCCAGATCACTCAAACCTTCTCCCTATCCGCCGCAATAAGGCTGTTTCACTTTTTTGTGTGTGTTTAATGGAGAAGCTCTTTTAATTTCCTTCAATAACTTTTCCTTTGCATTCACAACTTGGCCAACCATTTGGTGCAAGAGGCCTGGCATTTGGCCCATTTTGGCTTTTGATGTGCTTCCTCATTTCCTGGCCATTATTTCTTTAGGGTTTTTTGTTTGTTTTTTTTTTTTTGTTTTGTTTTCCCTTTTTCTCTCTTGTTGGGATTCCTGTATGCGTGCATTGGTATTTCTGATGGTGTCCCGTGGGTCCCGTAGGTTCTGTTCTTTTCTTACTTGTGCTCTTCAGACTGGATAAGTTCAACTGCCTTCTCTTCACCTTTGCTAATTCTGCCTGCTCAAGTCTGCTGCTGAATCCTTCCAGTGAATGCTTTAATTTCAGCTATTGTGTTTTTCAGTTCCCGAGTTTCTATTTGGTTCCTTGTTATCATTTCTATCTCTGTTGACATTTTCTGTTTCTTCATACATCACTCTCCTGGTTCCTTTAGTCCGTTTTCCGTGGTTTCCGCTAGCCCTGTGAGCATATTAATACAGTTGATGAACATCTTTGACTAGTAATTCTAATATCTGGGCTTCCTCAGTGACAGTTTCTGTCATATTCTTTTCTTCCCATAAGTCAGCCATATTTTCCATTTTATTTGTGTGCTTTGTAATTTTGTGTTGAGGACTGTACAGTTTGAATATGACACTGCAGTAGCTCTGGAAATCAGATTATCCCTCTCCTCAGGGATTGCTTCTGTTACTTGTTGAGGGCTGCAGTTCATTTGTGTAGTGAATTTTCCAAGTTATTTTTGCGAAGTCTGTATTCCTGAGGTTCTTGGTCTTTTTATTGTCTCTGGTCAGCCTGTAACCTGACAGAAATTTCCTTAAATGTCTGGATCTTTTCTTTTTTGAGATGGGGTCTCACTCTGTCACCTAGGCTACAGTGCAGTGGCATGATCATAGCTCACTACAGCCTCTAATGCCTTGGCTCAAGGGATCTTCTCGCCTCAGCCTCCGAGTAGCTAGGACTATAGGAATGCACCACCATGCCCGGCTAATTTATTTATTTTATTTTTGTAGACACGCAGTCTGGCTGTGTTACCCAGGGTGGTCTTGAACTCGGGCTCTAATGATCCTCTCGCCTCAGCCTACCAAAGTGCTGGGATTTCAGGCATGCATAACTGCGCCTGGCCCAATATCTAGATCTGTTTTTTTTAAAAGAAGTGTATGTCTCTAAATTTTCTGATAGATGGTATTGGGGAAACTGCTGCAGCCTGAGGGGGTCGAGACAAAGGCACGCATCGACGCTGGTCCCTCAGGGCACCATCATGTGACCAAAATGCACAGGGTCCTCGCTGAGGACAGGCTGCAGCAGGTAGGTAGGCTGTCCATCCACACCACCCTCTTAACCAAAAAGCTGCAGCCTCTGCATCATCAAGCCTTCCCCGGGTTGCAGTAAGCATCTGATGAGGTGACAGAGTTAGAAAACAGTTGATTCTGCTAATTTGTTGTCCAGCTTAATGGTGGTTTTGGTGGAAGAACCAATTAATCCCTGAAGCTTCCTGCCCTGCCGTTTTCTGTGACGTCACTGCTGTCTTAAAACTATAACTAAATATTAGTCATATTAAAAAAAAAACTATAGGCTGGGCGCAGTGGCTCACGCCTGTAATCCTAGCACTATGGGAGGCTGAGGTGGGCGGATCACGAGGTCAGAAGATTGAGACCCTCCTGGCTAACACGGTGAAACCCCGTCTCTACTAAAAATACAAAAAATTAGCCGGGTGTAGTGGTGGGTGCCTGTAGTCCCAGCTACTCAGGAGGCTGAGACAGGAGAATGGCGTGAACCCGGGAGGCGGAGCCTGCAGTGAGCTGAGATTGCGCCACTGCACTCCAGCCTGGTTGACAGAGCGAGACTCCATCTCAAAAAAAAAAAAAACAAAAAACAAAAAACACAACTATAGCTAAATAATAGTCATATAAAATAAATTGTTTGCAGTACTTATCAAATTTCAGTTTAACTTTTGAAAGTCATAGTATTTAAGGTAACAAACTCAGCTATTAATACATTTTATGATGCTTTAAAAAGCTCAAAGAATTGAACAGCTATTGGTGCTAAGTTATAATTGTGTTCTATAAAATAAATGTGATTCACTGTTCTTTGTAATTGCTACCTCCTGGTATGTATAAGAAAGAATTTGAATTTTACCTATTTTCTCACATACTAATTTGGTGACGTATCCTTTTAACTGTTGGTAAATGTTATAGGCTCTCTTGGCCTGTTTTTTATTCCATTGTTTTAACATCTTTTGCAGTTTTCTCACATAAGATTGAAAACTGAATCTATGTGAAATAAGCAGGTGTCTATCAGTAATGATATTTAAAATATGTCACAGCTGGATTCCCTGTTTTGTAGGAGCATCTGAAATCAGCCATAGCGGAACAGATGGAAATGCCCCATTTGTTGGGGTCAAGAAGGAAAAGTTCTTACATAGTTTTACACATTTGGCTGGTGATTGATTTTGTGAAAAGATATGTTAAAATTTGTTTGTTTTTTGAGACGGAGGCTCACTGTGTTGCCCTGGCTGGAGTGCAGTGGCATGATATCGGCTCACTGCAACCTCTGCCTCTCGGACTCAAGCAATCCTCCTGTCTCAGCCTACTGAGTAGCTGGGATTACAGGCTCCTGCCACCACACCCAGCTAATTTTTGTATTTTTAGTAGAGACGGGGTTTCACCATGTTGGCCAGGCTGATGTCAAACTCCTGACATCAAGTGATGTGCCTGCCTCAGCTTCTGAAAGTGCTGGGATTACAGGCTTGAGCCACAGCGCCCGGTCTGAAAAGATATGTTTAAAAATTTTATTTTAAAAAGGTGCTACAAGACAATTCTACTAAATCTCTAAACTTTTTTTTAACCTCTTCACTGAGATTAGGAAAAGAATCTTGATATGACTCCTAGGTGATAACTGTATAAACAGACAACAGCCCCACTCTTCATCATTCTAATAAAGAGATAGGATTATATGCTTCATTTGTTTAAAGTCCTTTATTCAAACTCTCCTACTCCTAACATCAGAGGACATGTTACTCTACTTTTTCATAAAAACAAACGTGTAGTTATTAGAAAGCATCTATTCACGGCATCACTAACAAATTAGGCATTATACAGAAGTGAATTTTCCAGGCAACTGAAGTGCTGCCTTAAACACAAAACTTTTTATCTTAACCTATCTGAAGTGTATTCCCTGTATTTCTACCTTCTGAAGCAGAACAATGATAGCATTCATTTCTTGAGGATCCCCAGGTGTTAACTCTAGTAAATCTTTTAAGGGGGGCTTTGTTCCCCTTCATACTGATGAGGGTCTAGCACTGTTGTATGGTGCATTGAAGACTAGCATTCAGACCCCATCCTGTCTCCATGCATCATGGTGAAAGTCAGGTATCGCACTGGAAGTTAATGCAGTAATACACTTAAGAGACCATGAGTTACCCCACGCTAAATTAGACTCAAACTAATGCGTTTTCGTGTTTTCATTTTTAAATGGCTTTTCTGTCTCTCTGTCAGGCATCATGTATGCCTCCCCTGTCTTGAGTTGGGGCTAAAAAATCAAGTGACTGAACTTAAGGTAATTATTTTTAAAACAACTAAAATGAAAGTATTATATTAATAAAGTGCTGAGTTTTTTACATTTATTTTTCCTGCCAGAGCAAAAAAAAAAAAAAAAAAAAACCATTTAGTTTTCTCATTGATCACTGTTAGAATTTTTCTGGTTTCTGTAAGTGAATGTCAAAAGGTTCAGACACTTGACTAAGCTGTAATTCAGATCAGCAGCAGTGTTAACACCAGTGTTTAGGCCTCTGAGAGTAAAAACAATGTGTCGTACTGCCAAGTATTGTTCCTGTTACTACCCAATTCTTCAGTATCTCAGGACACAGTTTATCCTAAAAAGGTGTCCTGTTTGCTAACTACAGTGGCTGTGTTACCGTTAAAGGAAATACTGGGAAGTGTTACGGTCACCAGCTTCAAGTCACTGTCATCTACCAATGAGATAGGGGCTACCAAGTAAAATGTAGCCCAGGGCCACATTCACAGATGGAAGTGTTCAGTTAAGCAAAAGTAAAGTTACATATTATAAGCCCACATGAAGAAGGATTTGGAGATATTTCTTCCTGCTTTGCTTTGGCTGTAAAGTTCTGTACATGTATCAAACAGAGCATTTCAGCAGGCTGGCTAATGTGTAGGAAGCTAGCTTTTCTTTGTGATATAATTTGTCATGTAAAATCATAAGCTATTTTACAAGTGTATTTCATTCACTGTATCTTAAAATTCATATGGTTTTATTTAAAGATAATTTCATCAAACAGCTGAATTCTAAAATCCTACCTTTTTTTCAAAATCATTTTTCAGAACTTTGCAATAACAGGAAGTAAAGAATCAGAAGGGTGTTAAAAAATTGACTTGGGGGGAAAAACATTTGGACATTTTGCTGGCTAGGATTACGAAATATACACATCCAGCAAACATGTGAGTCCCTTTAGGGTAGGGTGCAGTGAAGGGAGAAGTGGAAATACTCAAGGTTCTGGGGAAGGTCATATGAAGGGTCCCTCACATTGGCTGAGGCCAATCTGGCTTCAGAGGTGTGCAGAGGCACCAGGCCGAAAACAGGGCTTTGCAGTGGTGAGGGCAAAACATGAACACAAGAAATACCCTAAGTTACTGTACCTGGTTGTGCCTGGTGACAGATGGGACCAGCTCTTTTCTCCATTTGGTAATTTTGGAAAATTTGGCAGAGTTAATAAAGAAATCCCCTTGGTGCAAGATTGCTACAATAAAAATCTATTATAGATGGCAGATGTGAAGTTCACAGTCCTTTTTATTACCCTAACCTAGTAACATGGCTAGAGGTAAAATTAAATATTGAGTTAGATGATTGTTTAATATTTTAAAACCAGAGGGAAGACATACAAATAGATTGAGAGCAGTTTCTTTCTAAAGATAATCAGAATATATCTCCTATATTTTAAACACTGCAGGAACAGTCAAAATTTTAAAATAAATGGTTTCCACATTTTTTTATCCCCATCTCTCCCCCTCACTATATGGTAAAATATTTTATTTGGCAACCACGTTTTCCTACTTTTAATCACACACATCATCAGAGCTTTTCATCAGCCTAACTAGTCTTGACGAAAGCCTGGTCTAGGCACTTTTACCACGGCCATGTTTTTAAGATCCCTGCAGATTGTGAACTATGAAAACCAGCCCCTGGCCCCGCTTGTGGGTGCTGCAGAGCCGCGTGTGAACTGCTCCTAGGAAACCGCGTCTCTGGGCAGGGTGGCTCTCGGGCCGTGGATCCGCCTAAAAGCTTTTCTGCCAGTGACGCCCTTGGTCTCTGAATGTGTTCAAGCCTCAGTGATTTTACTCCCTGGTTTCTTGTGTGTGCTTGAGATTCTTGAGAGAAAGCGTGCTGCAGATGAAAACTGCAGCCTACATGAAAAAGAGAAGGGGAAAGCCATTTTAAAATAACTTCCATATAAGTTACCTTAATCAAAGTGCTGCTGCCTATGTGTTCATAAAAAAATAAGTGCAAGGGCCCGGAGCGGTGGCTTATGCCTGTAATCCCAGCACTTTGGGAGGCCGAGGTGGGCGGATCACTTGAGGTCAGGAGTTAGAGACCATCCTGGCCAACAAGGTGAAACCCCGTCTCTACTTTAAAAATACAAAAAAATTAGCCAGGTGTGGTGGCGCGTGCCTGTAGGTCCCAGCTACTCAGGCGGCTGAGGCGGGAGACTCGCTTGAACCCGGGAGGCAGAGGCTGCAGTGAGCCGAGATCGCGCCACTGCACTCCAGTCTGGGCGACAGAGCGAGACTGTCTCCAAAAAAATAAAGAATTCAAATGCGAACCCGGCTCTCATGGCGCCCCGGCCACGGAGAGCCTGGGGGAGTGGGATAAAAACGGTGCTGGGATGGGAGGGCGGCTTGTCCGCGAACTCCTCCCACCACGCCCGGACCAAAGCCGCCGGCGCCCCGCTTCCGGAGCCGCCCTAAACCGCGGCCACCGCTCCCTGAGGGGCCGCCTGACCCCGCGGAAAGCCAGGCTGTGTGGCCGGAGGTCACCACCCCGACCCCGACTAGTCCCGCAGCGCTTGACCCCTTCGTCGGCGGCCCCGAGCGCCGCGGCTCGAGGAGGGGCGGGGCTGGGGCGGCCGAGCTCTCGCGAGGTTTCGTCGGGGGCTGGCGGCTGCGGTTCGGCGGAGAGTGCGGGATGCGCTCGGAAAAGGAGGGGGCCGGAGGCCCTAGGGCGGCCGTTGCCGCGCGGGGCCCGAGCGGGAGGGAGAAGCTGTCGGTCCTAGAAGTGCAGTTCCACCGCGCCTCGCAGCAGCAGGAGGCTGAAACGCCGCCAACCTCGTCCTCCGGTTGCGGGGGCGGTGCGGGCAAACCTCGCGAGGAGAAGAGGACGGCCCTGAGCAAGGTGGGGACGGGGGCGGGGCGCGCAAACCTCGCGAGGAGAGGACGGCCCTGAGTGGAGGGAGTGGAGGGAGGGGAGGGGAGGGGAGGGGAGGGGAGGGAAGGGCGGGGGCCGGGCCTCCCAGCGCGGTACGCGGTGCCTTTTGAGCTCGTTGTCCACGCTCCGCCCCGGTGGGAACCGCCGCGCGCGCTCCCCGCAGGTGGTCATCCGCCGCCTGCCTCCGGGCCTCACCAAGGAGCAGCTGGAGGAGCAGCTGCGCCCGCTGCCAGCACACGACTACTTCGAGTTCTTCGCCGCCGACCTGAGGTGAGGCCCGCCGCGAGGGGAGGAAGAGAGGGCGGAACCCAGAGCTCGGCGGCGGCGGTGGCCGTCTCGTTGCCTTACGTTCCTTACCCTGATTTCTCCTTTATGGGAGTCGTGTGAGCTTTTTGAATAAATACATTTCAGTAAAACGTGTCAGTTCCGTTAAAGAAAAATACCACCAACAAAGAAACACAGATGTGGTTTACATTAAAAATGCGGATGATTTTCAGACGGCTAACGCTTAGGAAAACGGGTGCCTTTGAAAGGACCAGCGTTGCCCGCCCGGCGCCTCCCGGGCTTCCCTGCTCGTCCGCGGACGGGGCGCTGCGGGGCCGGGAGGGCGCCGGCTCTTCCTGTGGCCGCCACGCTGGTGCCGCAGCCAGTGCGGCTTTAAATACCGGAGAGGGTCCCCAAGTCAGGAGAGTCTCTCGGCGCCACGGGTTCCTCTGGGAGTGCGCCCTGGCCTTGCCTTAGGGTTTCAGCCTCGGAGGATCGGTTCTGGGCAGTGGAGAAGGGACCTGAGTTCTGCCTCGTGAAGTTAACGTTTTGCGTTTGTTTTTGCTAAAGAATATCCAAGTTGTTACAATTAACTGAGATGATTTGGCACAAAAGTTTTATCTAATTAGTTTGTTGTGCCCAGAAAAGGAAAAAGAGGCTAAATTAATGGACTATTGTATTTTTCACTAACCATTTTCACTGTTATCTCTTATTTCAGTCTTTATCCTCATCTCTACTCAAGAGCATACATTAATTTTAGGAATCCTGATGACATCCTTCTTTTTAGAGATCGTTTTGATGGATATATCTTCCTTGACAGCAAAGGTTGGATTATTGGTTTTTAAAAATCTATTATAATCTGTAGGTATACTAATGAAGTATTGCTAGAATATTCGTGCTTTTTAAATTATTATTATTTTTCTAGATAGGGTCTTGCTCTGTTGCCCAGGCTGGAGTGCAGCAGCCACAATCACGGCTCACTGCAGCCTCACACTCCGGCTTAAGCAATCCTCCAGCCTCCTAGGTAGCAGGGACCACAGGCGTGTGCCACCATGATCGGCTGATTTTAAAAAAAAATTTTGTAGAGACGGGGGTCTCACTGTGTTGCCCAGGCTGGTCTTGAACTCCTGGCTTCAAGTGATCCTCCCACCTCAGCCTCCCAAAGTGCTGGGATTACAGGCGTGAGCCACAGCATCTGGTCTATTTGTGCATTTTAATTAAAAAGTTCTCAGACTAAAATAAGATTATAAATTTTGATTATGTTACTGTAATTATGTGCAGATATTAAAAATTGAAATTATTTAATTTTATTATTTAATCCAAAAAAATTCCAGAAATTCTGTGTAATAGTGATAGCCTATTTATGTATTATCATCAGAGAATGAAAGTTTTCATGAGTGAGTTTTTTGCATGAGAGAACTTGATATTTTTAGGTTCTAAAGCTATTACTATTTTACCTGTTTGATAGGAATTTTCCAAAATGTACACTGACTTCTGTCTTCCTAAACAGCATCCTTCATGACTGTACCATTTATGATAATGTCACCCAGAAGTCACTGACTGCTGTTAAAACAGCTTTGCCTGTGGAGACAGCGGTCTTCAACTCTACTCTCAATAGTTCCCTTATCAGTACTTCTAGGGTTCTGCTTTCATCTTTTTCCTTCTCTTCTGTCAGGCTGTCTGCTGTTGTGTTCCTGGCTGTCAAGTTTGTGTACCTTTCACAGCAAGTTGTTTTCTGCCCTCCCCTCCCCAGCCACCCTCTTCCGACTCCACGTGTTTTGACACTGATGAGTGTTTTCTTTTTCTCCAATGAGGGGTAAGGACTAGAAAGATTGTTAAAAGAATAAGCATTAGCCAAGCTAGTTCCTGTGACTAGAAGCAAATGTGATGCTTGAACTGACCTTTGTGTTCATTGCTCATTTATTCAGTAACTTACTCAGTTTCCCTTTTTCACTTAAAAAATATTGGTGGGCCGGGCACAGTGGCTCACACCTGTAATCCCACCACTTTAGGAGGCCAAGGCGGGTGGATCACGAGGTCAGGAGTTCGAGACCGGCCCGAGCAACAACGTGAAACCCTGTTTCTACTAAAAATACAAAAATTAGCCAGGCATGGTGGCAGGCGCCTGTAGTCCCAGCTACTCGGAAGACTGAGACAGGAAAATTGCTTGAACCTGGGAGGCGGAGGTTGCAGTGAGCCGAGATCATGCCACTGCATCCCAGCCGGGGCGATGGAGCGAAAAAATATGTATGTGTATGTACGTGTATATGTGTGTGTGTGTGTGTGTGTGAAATATATGTAACACGGCCAGGTGTGATGGCTCACTCCTGTAATCCCAGCACTTTGGGAGGCCGAGGAAGGTAGATCAGTTGAGGTCAGGGGTTTGAGACCAGCCTGGCCAAGATGGTGAAACCCTGTCTCCACTAAAAAAAAAAAAAAAATTAGCCAGACATCATGGTGCGTGCCTTTACTCTCAGATACTTGGGAGACTGAGGCATGAGACTCACTTGAACCCGGGAGGCAGAGGTTGCAGTGAGCCAAGATCGTGTCACTACACTGTAGCCTTGGTGACAGAGTGAGACTCTGTCTCAAAAAAAAAAAAAGTCACAAAATTTATACCATACTGTTTTCCACAGTGACTGCGCCATTTTAGGTTCCCACCTGTAGTGAGCAAGGGGCCAGTCGTCCTTGTTTCCGCTTATCTTTGTTGTCATTGTTTTGTTTTTTAGAGATGGGGTCTCACTATGTTGCCCAGGCTGGTGTCAAACTCCTGAGCTCAAGCGCTTCCCCCTACATTGGCCTCCCAAAGTGCTGGGCTACAGGCGTGAGCCGCTGCCCTGCCGTTGTTTTTATGGTCTCTGGCCTAAGCCTGTGCTTTTGATGTCATATGCAACCCATCGCCAAATCCATTGCCATGGAGCTTTTCCCCTGTGTTTTTTTCCAAGTGTTTTATGGTTTCAGGTCTTATATTTAGGTTTGATCCATATCGAGTTACTTTTTGTATATGGTGTTAGGTAAGGGTCCAGCTTCATTCTTCTGGCTGTGGATATCCAGTTTTCCCAGCACCAGTTGTTGAAAAGACTTTCTTTTCCCCATTGAATGGTCTGGGCACCCTTTTCAAAAATCAGTTGACCAAGTATTACAAAGGTTTATTTCTGTGCTCTCTATTTTATTCCCTTGATGGATGTGTCTGTCTGCATGGCAGTACCACACTGATTACTTTCAGCTTTGGAATCAGGGAGTATGTCATCTGCCATTGAATGAGTATCCACTGTGTGCTAGGCCCTGTGGGTGGAGTGGTGACTTGGACATCGTCCCTGCTGGTCCAGTGCCCTGCCGTCCCCCTGAGTCTTGACTTTATTCTGGATAGTGGAGGTTGGCACAAAAATGTCTCCCAGTTAAAGGAATTATAATTCAGTCACCTGACCATTACTGACAAGTCAAAAAAAAATGACTCAGTGGGTTTAGTACCAAGGTAGCAGTGTTCCATTTGATGATTCAGCATATAGCAGGTTCTCTTAGTGAACACTTCTCTTTGTGTATTTGTCTTTCCCCCACATAGCAACGAAGTTAGTTTCTAATGACTTCCATTCTCTACTTTTATCAGAAGCAGATTTCACCTGGAATATTCTATAAACCCTTTGAAACCCTCTATTTTAGCCATGGTGTCTTCTAAGCAAAGTAATTTTCTTGAACTTAAATAACAAATTGATAGTTGAATTAACCTTTTAAAATAAAACGTAAAGGGTAGCTAAGAAATCTGATTATTTAACGGTATTCCAACGATAAATTATTTGGGATGGGGCTGGGGAGGTCAGGTATATTGAGGTGTAAGTTACATATGGTAAAAGTCACCCTTTTAAAGGGAACAATTTGATGAATTTTGAACAACTTCAGTTATGCAACTACCACAACATGATGGATTGTTGTAGTAAATGTTCTTCTTACCATGAGTTCATCCTTGTTTAAGTCTGGAGTTTGCCATGTTAAGGTTGCAGGTGCTTGAAAGTGTAATAAAATTGTAGGTTTTTTAATCTTTTTTTTAATCTCTTACTGGAAGGATGAATTATAGTTTAAATAGTAATAATACATTGTCGTTGTTACACTTACTCTTTAAGTAAGTTAGGTCATTATTTTCCGAAATGAATGTAGTAGAATTTCAGAATGGCTTCTGGAACATGTTTCCTGTTAAAAGGCCTAGAATATCCTGCAGTGGTAGAGTTTGCTCCGTTCCAGAAGATAGCCAAAAAGAAGCTGAGAAAAAAAGATGCCAAGACTGGAAGCATCGAAGATGGTGAGCCCTTTCCAAGTGCTACGTTATGAAGCTGCCAAATTAAGAACACTGAGCAAATGTAATTCTCCCGTAGTTGGGAAAGATTATATTTATTTTCTTTCTACTTTTTAATGTCTAGATCCAGAATATAAGAAGTTTTTAGAAACCTACTGTGTGGAGGAAGAGAAGACCAGTGCCAACCCTGAGACTCTGCTAGGGGAGATGGAGGCGAAGACAAGAGAGCTCATTGGTCTGTTTTGCTCATTTCTTCTCTTTTCTTTATTGAGAGATTTACTCGTAGAGGATATACGTTTTTTCTCTTTTTCTTGACTGTGATAAGTTGAAACTTGTTACAGGCTTGACAGAAATGTAGAGTGATTTCCAGTTTTGACAAAAGAATGTCAAGATGGCAGCATGGGAAAATATTTGAGCGTTGGTTGATGGAGAGCACGTGATTTTTTCAGTTACGATCATTTTAAGTTATGATGCTTCCGAATGAGCAGTGCAGAAGACACATGAATGGTCTGTTCCTGAGCGTCAGGGAAGGCATGTTGTGTCACGTAGTTGAAGTCAGTGGTCACAGACGGATGCCTCAGGAGCCCATAGGAATGAGATGTTTTGCTTGCGGTGAGGTCATCTTGCTGCTTCAACACAAATGCCAGGCTCCCTGAGCCAGGCCAAGTTGTGGATAAGCCCAGCCAGAGCACAGAATCGAGTTTAAATCCAGCCTTCCACCCCATGCCCACAAGTGGTGTACTTTAGAAATAGTTACTTCCCAGTAGCACCAACATACTTCCCAGTAGCACCAACATGAAAATCAGGCAAACTGTTGTTGTTTAGTCCCAGACACACCTGGTAGTGTTTCTCTTTTCTGTGGATCTCCTTTCCTCAAAGCCCCGGTTCTTCACCTCTCATCTCTCCCGCCCAGGCTGTGCCCTGCCCACCCATCAAGATGGATGTACTTTGGGAGGCCAGGGTGGGCGGATCACAAGGTCAGGAGTTCAAGATCAGCCTGGCCGACATGGTGAAACCCCATCTCTACTAAAGATACAAAAAATTAGCAGGGCATGGTGGTGCGTGCCTATAGTTCCAGCTACTGAGGAGGCTGGGCAGGAGAATCGCTTGAACCCAGAAGGCGGAGGTTGCAGTGAGCTGAGATCGCACCGCTGCACTCCAGCCTGGTGACAGAGCGAGACTCCATCTCAAAAAACAAACAAAATTGATGTGACATGACAGCCACATTGTTTATCATTTATCTTCCTGTCTGTCTCCCACCACATAAACTCCCTTCTTGTTTTGTCTCCCCAGTGGAACTATATTTTCATCTTCACGGTTGCAGAAAAGTTCAGGAATTTAGTAAATGTTGATTGAATTAATAAAAAAAGATCAATATTACTGAAATAGTCCATTCACTTTCTTCATTTATCTAGTAATAAAGCTTTTTTCCCCCCACTCTGTTGCCCAGGCTGGAGTGTGGTGGCACAATCTCGGCTCACTGCAACCTCTGCCTTCCTAGTTCAGGCTATTCTTCTGTCTCAGCCTCCTGAGTAGCTGGGATTACAGGCACCCGCCATCATGCCCAGCTAATTTTTATATTTTTGTGGAGATGGGTTTCACCATGTTGGCCAGGCTGGTCTTGAACTCCTGACCTCAGGTGGTCCGCCTGCCTCAGCCTCCCAAAGTACTGGGATTACAGGCGTGAGCCACCATGCCTAGCCGTAATAAGGCTTTTGATCACTAAAGTAAACAAAATATGCTGAGGCTGCATGCTGCCTGGGCACTGACTCTGGGCCTCAGCATGGGGCCAAGTGGTAAACAGGTCGCACAAGGCCTCTGCCTGCCATCGGGGATGACAGGTCGGAAGCAGGAGCAGGAATAGTCCAGCCAGGGCACCTCAGTGTGTAATCACTGCCACTGATGTGACAAAGTGGAATATGGGAGGGAAAGAGGTTGGGAGACTCCCTCCAAGATAGTGGTGGAGCTGGAGCTGAGACTGGCTGCGGGGGGGAAAGAGGTGAGGAGATGAGCTGAGACTGGCCGTGCTGAGCAGTGGAGGAAGGAAGCGCCAGGGGCAGGGCCGGCTGCTGTTGCTTTTCACTGCAGACACAGAGTGCAGGCTTGTGGGGTTGGCACACATGGGTGAGGGCAGCGTGGTTGGAGGTTCGGGGCACTGCCAGACATTTAGATTCATTCCAGGGCAACTGGAAGCCACTGGGGGAGTAGCATGGTCTGATTATTTGTCCCCGTCACTCTGGTGGTGTCACATGGGATAGACTGTGGATGCCAAGAGATGAGCGTGTGTTTTGGAGGTGGACTGGACAGGACCGACAGACGGACAGGGTGTGGGAGGTAAGGGGACAGGAAGAATTAAGACTCCAGTGCTTGGCTTGAACAGATGGGTGGATCGTGGCACCATTATACACAAGGGAACATGAGGGTAGGACAGTATTGGGGGCAAAGTCGAGATTTCACTTAAGAACTTGATAAATTGAAGAAGAGCTAGAAGCAGCAAATTAGATGTTAATTACAGGCCTCATCTCCCTGCCCCTCCCATTTCATCGCACTTTGTTTTAAATGTCCCCTTGCATAGGATCGGTCACTTTAGGGCTGTTTTGAGACATACCTTTTTGGGGCAGACACGTGGCTCCTGCCGGGGTGGGGAGAGGGGGTCATGTCCTGGCACCTCCCCGAGAGTCTGCTGCACAACCAGTGCTTCACAAAAGTTGACTGAATGAATGAATGAATGTGGCTTAGCATCCACCATCCCTGATGGGAGCGATTAATTCATTCCAGGACTTGGCTGTAGAGTCTTCCTTGTTTTTGTGATTGCTGTTTCTATGTATTAAAAATTGAAACTTGGCCGGGTGCGGTGGCTCACACCTGTAATCCCAGCATTTTAGGAGGCTGAGGCTGGCAGATCATGAGGTCAAGAGATTGAGACCTTTCTGGCCAACATGGTGAAACCCCGTTTTTACTAAAAATACAAAAATTAGCTGGGCGTGGTAGCATGCGCCTGTAGTCCCAGCTACTTGGGAGGCTGAGGCAGGAGAATCGCTTGAACTCGGCAGGCAGAGGTTACAGTGAGCCGAGACCACGCCACTGCACTCCAGCTTGGTGACAAAGTGAGACTCCGTCTCAAAAAAAAAAAAAAAAAATTTAGGCAATTCATGGCAGATTACCTTTTTCTTTTCTAAGCTTTTGGCCTCCAGTGGATTCTTCTGCACAGGTCTGAGAAGCAAGTGTTAAATGGAAATACTAATAAGCTCTTACTGGCAAGGACTCTGGAGTTGGTGAGTTAGTCTGGTGCATAGGCCTTTAGAGCAGACAGGCCTGGGTTCAGCTCTGAGACTTCTGTTTACTTGTGTTCTGTTGCATGGTTGTGCGCATTCTGTCTGATAAATAACATACTTTTTTGATGTGTAGAACACTTTCTTATTCAGGGTCTTAACGTACTTTTCCCGTGATCCCTGTGGGTGATAGGGCAGACATTTTATAGGAGGAGGAAGGTGGGCAAGCGGAGTCTGGGGTCAGCCTCCCCACACATCCAGGTGGTCTTGCCCGGCTCCTGGCTGACAAGTTCAGGCTTTCCACAGAGCAGAGCAGAACCCTGGCTGATTTGAGATAATTTGCCCATTACAAAGAGCTGACCATTTACCTGAGCCAGTGTGCTGTACTCACCTTGAGCCAGAGTTCATGGTCAGCCCAGGGACCCCTGGGGGAGTGTTCTCTGTGGCAACTGTGTCTGCCACGAAATGTGGCATTTGTACCTGCATCAGCTCTTCCCTACAACCACTGTGCCTGGGGCAGGGCTCCTGGGACAATCAGCTCTTCCCTACAACCACAGACTGTCCCTGGGGAAGGGCTTCTGGGACAGGTGCCATTTTATCTATGATGTCAGGGTGTCAGGGGTCCTCAGTTCCAAGTGATGGATCCCTGGCCAGGGCTTCTCCTATGATTCCTGATTCATTCCTGGTCCTCAGAATTCCAGAGATGATGTGTCAGTTTTCAGGTACATCCAGGGATTCTTCCCAGCCCTGTTTAGTCTGAGATCTTACAGACCCACAGAATAGACCCAGACCGTCTTCCCCCTTCCCATTTGTGTCCTTGTGTTGGTGGGATGTGGGGCCTGTCCACGTCAGCGCGAGTGCCCCTGAGGTGGGGCCTGTGGGGCCTCTAGCTTGCCTGGGCACCCACATCCAGGTCAGATCTGAGAGGTCGGGCATGAAAGCGAAGGACCAGATAGAGTCTGTAGAAATGTTCATTCCCTAGTTGTTGGTGCCTTTTCTGAAATCAGCAGCGCCATATGGAGTCATTTTCTTTTTCTTTTCTTTTTTTGAGGCAGAGTTTCGCTGTTGTTGCCCAGGCTGGAGTGCAGTGGCACAATCTCGGCTCACGGCAACCTCCACCTCCCGTGTTCAAGCAGTTTTCCTGCCTCAGCCTCCCGAGTAGCTGGAATTATAGGCGCGTGCCATCACGCCCGGCTAATTTTGTATTTTTTCAGTAGAGACGGGGTTTCCTTATGTTGGTCAGGCTGGTCTCGAATTCCCAATCTAAGGTGATCTGCCCGCCTTGGCCTCCTAAAGTGCTGGGATTACATGTGTGAGCCACCACGCCCGGCCCATGTGGAGTCATTTTCTAAACTGCAATCCAGAGTTGTATGTCTTATCATTGGGATTTTATGGAGTATATATTGTAAGACATTACAAGAATCCATGTTATTTTAAAACCGTTGCTTGGAGAACGGAAAACGAAAAAGTTCTCAGAATATGCGATGTATCAAAATAAATATATGTTATTTAATGATTTAAGGCACCTACAAAAATATCATCTTGGAATATTTTAAGCCTCCCTTAAGAATCAGGAATTAGATGTCTACTATGTATGAAATTGTTAATACTTTCAAATTACTTGACCTGACAGTAATGGAATAAAAACTCCCCTGGAGACAGTGTGTAAATTTAAAAAGTAATGATATGGTTCCCATATTTATTTTAAAGATTACATTCAAAACAAGTATTTAAAATACATCTTTCTTTAGGAGTTAAATACAATATTACAATTTTTGTGTTTTAGCTAGAAGAACCACACCTCTTTTGGAATATATTAAAAATAGAAAATTAGAAAAGCAGGTAGGTCTGGCCTTTACCTGATGAACATCCTCCCTGCTTCTGCCATTCTCATCCAGGCAGTTTATACACACGCTCTTCCATGTCTTTAGAGAATTCGAGAGGAGAAGCGAGAAGAACGGAGGAGGAGAGAGTTAGAAAAGAAACGTTTGCGGGAAGAGGAAAAAAGAAGAAGAAGAGAAGAAGAAAGATGCAAAAAAAAAGAGACAGATAAACAGAAGAAAATTGCAGAGAAAGAAGTAAGGATTAAGGTAATTCTGAGGAAACATTTCCTTTTTCCAAAAATAGTTCTGCTATAGTAATTACACTTTTTACATATCTTAATTCTTTAGAATTTTGAAAACATTCTGAATTAATCTAATATTGTGTTGTTATTTTTTTCCATCTTTTCCATCTTTCTTTCCATCCTACAGCAGTGGTTTTCACAGTGCGTCCTGAGCCCTGGGAGTCCTCAGGCTGCTGTTGGGTGCCTGTCCTCCTGGGTGTGCAGTGGGGAGCACACCCCACAGGGAGCCCCACGCTGGCACACGTTGGGCTGCTGCTGACGCTCTTTTTTTTTTTTTTTTTTTTTTTAACTTTCCAACTTTCATTTTCGGCTCAAGGCGTACATGTGCAGGTGTGTTACATGTTCATTGTCAGCTCAACGCGTACACGTGCAGGTGTGTTACGTGTTCATTTTTGACTCAAGGCGTACACGTGCAGGTGTGTCACGTTCATTTTCAGCTCAAGGCATACACGTGCAGGTGTGTTGCATATTCATTTTTAGCTCAAGGTGTACACGTGCAGGTGTGTTATGTGTTCATTTTCGACTCAAGGCGTACACGTGCAGGTGTGTCACATGTTCATTTTCAGCTCAAGGCGTACACGTGCAGGTGTGTTACGTGTTCATTTCGACTCAAGGCGTACACGTGCAGATGTGTTACATGTTCATTTTCGGCTCAAGGTGTACATGTGCAGGTGTGTCACGTGTTCATTTTCGGCTCAAGGCGTACACGTGCAGGTGTGCCACATGTTCATTTTCGGTTCAAGGCGTACACGTGCAGGTGTGTTACGTGTTCATTTTCGACTCAAGGCGTACACGTGCAGGTGTGTCACATGTTCATTTTCAGCTCAAGGCGTACACGTGCAGGTGTGTTACGTGTTCATTTCGACTCAAGGCGTACACGTGCAGATGTGTTACATGTTCATTTTCGGCTCAAGGCGTACATGTGCAGGTGTGTCACGTGTTCATTTTCGGCTCAAGGCGTACACGTGCAGGTGTGCCACGTGTTCATTTTCGGTTCAAGGCGTACATGTGCAGGTGTGTCACGTGTTCATTTTCGGCTCAAGGTTTACACGTGTAGGTGTGTTACGTGTTCATTTTCGGCTCAAGGCGTACACGTGCAGGTGTGTTACGTGTTCATTTTCGGCTCAAGGCGTACACGTGCAGGTGTGTTACGTGTTCATTTTCGGCTCAAGGCGTACACGTGCAGGTGTGTCACATGGGTAAATCAAGTGTCACTGGGGTTTGGTGTGCAGATAATTTTGTTGCCCAGGTGATCAGCACAGTACCTGATGTTTTTCAGTCTTCACCCTCCTCCCATTCTCCACCCTCTACATTTTCCTTTAAAAAAAAGTTTTCCTCCCAGCACTTTGGGAGGCCGAGGCGGGCAGATCACGAGGTCAGGAGTTCGAGATCACCCTGACTAACATGGTGAAACCCTGTCTCTACTAAAAATACAAAAATTAGCCAGGCGTGGTGGCGGACGCCTTAATCCCAGCTACTCAGGAGGCTGAGGCAGGAGAATTGCTTGAACCCGGGAAGCAGAGGTTGCAGTGAGCCGAGATCGCGCCATTGCACTCCAGCCTGGGCGACAGAGCAAGACTCCGTCTCAAAGAAAAAAAAAAAAAATTTCCTGGCCGGGTGGGGTGGCTTACACCTATAATCTCAGCACTTTGGGAGACCGAGGCAGGTGGATTACTTGAGTTCAGGAGTTTGAGACTAGCCTGGCCAATATGGGGAAACCCCATCTCTACTAAAAACACAAAAATGAGCCGGACGTGGTGGCGTGTGCCTGGAATCCCAGCTACTCAGGAGGCTGAGGCAGGAGAATCGCTTGAACCCAGGAGGCGGAGGTTGCAGCGAGCCGGGATCGCACCACTGCACTCCAGCCTGGGCGACAGAGCGAGACTCTGTCTTAAAAAAAAAAAAAAAAGTTTTCCTGATTAAAAAATAAACATTTGAAAACCACTGATTTTGCCTTTCTGTGTGAAGGCTGACTCAGAACCGGGTTTTATCATTTCTTTTGTGGTAGCACTAATGAGTTTCTGTATTTCTTGCTGAGTTTTTTCTGTGACTGATACATTCATTTGAGGGTGGTTTTAATACATAGAGGGAATTTTTCTCTGTGTGAAATGTGTTGGCCAGAATTGGGACCAGCCATTATCTCCTCAGTACTAAACCTAGATTTGAACCTAAGGTATCACTCATTACTTATTATTTATTGAATACCTTATATTCAATAAAATTTACAATATGAGGAAAAAAATGAAATGTCAGGACTTGGGGAAAGAAGATAGCTTAGGAAAGGGTGGGGAAGAGATCATTGAACCATAGATTTGTTTCTGATACGGTCAGCAGTCAAAAACAGAAAAGTTGGCTGGGTATGATGGCTCATTCCTATAATCTCAGGACTTTGGGAGACCAGGGCGGGTGGATTGCTCTAGCCCAGGAGGTCAAGACCAGCCTGGGCAACAGAGAGAGACCCTGTTTCTGTTTTTGGTAGAGATGGGGGTCCCACTATATTGCCCAGGCTGGTCTCGTACTCTTGGACTCCAGTGATCTTCCTGCCTCACCCTCCCAAAGTTTGGGGATTACAGGCGTGAGCCACTGTGCCTGGCCTGGTTTAGCTTTTAATAAGTATCTGTGCTCAGTATGGGGGTCTTTCACTTCTAAATCATGTGGAAAATTGAAATTCTTTTAATGCCTGAAAAATGGAATCTGTGGAGAAATGCAAAAGAAGGTGTATCAACAGCTTAAAGAAAGACAGATGGCTCATGGCTATTTTGCTATTTTTTTGTTTGGTTTTGGGTGGGGGGGTTTTGAGACAGTGTCTCAATGTGTCACTCAGGCTGGAGTGTAGTGGCGCAGTCACAGCTCACTGCAGCCTCTACCTCCCAGGCTCAAGTGATCCTCCCGCCTCAGCCTCCCATTACAGGGGTGCAACATCATACCTGACTAGCTAATTTAAAAAAAAATGTGTAGAAGTGGGGGTCTCACTATGTTGTCCAGGCTGGTCTTGAACTCCTGGGCTCAAGTGATCCTCCCACTGCTGGGATTAGAGGCATGAGCCACCGTGCATAGCACTCATGGCTATTCTTAAAAAAGAGAAATACGGTTTGGGAGACCGAGGCGGGCGTATCACGAGGTCAGGAGATGGAGACCATCCTGGCTAACACGGTGAAACCCCATGTCTACTAAAAATACAAAAAAATAGCTGGGCGTGGTGGCACACGCCTGTAGTCCCAGCTACTCAGGAGGCTGAGGCAGGAGAACCGCTTGAACCTGGGAGGCAGAGGTTGCAGTGAGCTGAGATCACGCCACTGCATTCCAGCCTGGGCAACAGAGCGAGACTCCATCTCAAAAAGGCTGGACCGCGGTGGCTCACACCTGTAATCCTGGCACTTTGGGAGGCCGAGGTGGGCGGATCGTTAGGTCAGGAGATCGAGACCATCCTGGCTAACACGGTGAAACCCTATCTCTACTAAAAATACAAAAAATTAGCTGGGCGTGATGGCGGGAGCCTGTAGTCCCAGTTACTCAGGAGGCTGAGGCAGAAGAATCGCTTGAACCCAGGAGGCGAAGGTACAGTGAGCCGAGATCGCGTCACTGCAGTCTAGCTTGGGTGACAGAGCAAGACTCCATCTCAAAAAAAAAAAAAAAAAGTAGACGGGCCTTCCGGGTTGGTGAGCACATCAAGGTGCTGGGAGGGTTACTGCGTGGAAGCTCCAAGCACCACTACACCATACCCCATACCCACCTTGTGCATTTTTTCCGTTTGGCTGTTCTGGGTTGTATCGTTTATGATAAGCCAATAATCGAGAAGACAGTGCCTTTCTGAGTTCTGTGAGCCATTTCAGCAACTTACCAAATCTGAGGAGAGGCCATCGGGAACCCCTGAATTTATTGCTGACTGGTCAGAAATACCGGTGACACACTGGGACTTGGAACTGTCATCTGAAAGGGCGGCAGTCTTGTGGGACTGAGCCCTTGACCTGTGGGTTCTGGTGCTAACTCCGGGTCGATGGTCTCAGAGTTGAGTTGAATGTGGAGCACGCAGCTGGTGTCGGAGAGGTGGTATTGAAAAAGACGTGCAGTGTCAGAAATGTTTTAAGAACAGTTCCTAGGCACACAGAATATTTGTTGAATGGGTGGATGGAGATTTGCACTTCCTATGGCTCACATTTATTACAGACATGTTACTGTTGCAATTTTTATAAAAGATGGGCAGTTACCAGGAAGGAAATGTTTAAGTTCCCAGATTCCACATAGGCAGAATAAGAGGATGTTCACAGCTGACACGGGGCCCACGCTTGATGAGAAGCGGCTTCCAGTGCTCCACCTTGCATGATGCGTTGTGTTCCCAAGTGAGCACGTGTGATTGAATGCATCTGTGTATGGTCTTGCTATGCTGCAATTATGAGTGAGAACAGAATTCTCAGATGTACACCTTCCATTTCTGTTCTACAAATGATCTGTCTGTGGTGCTTCCATTTCTTTTTTTTTTTTTTTTCTCCCTTTTCTCAAGTTAGCTGAGGTGCTTTAGTTTCAAAAACTATACAGAGAGCAGGAAGAAAGGCCAGGGGCATACAAGGCAGATGAAATATGTCGTGACGACTTGTTCATTAATTCTGTTTCAGGAAAGAGAATAATCAGTGTTATGAAAACTATAAACTATTCTAAAAATCATCAGTAGGAAGCAGCCTTTTAAAAAAATTTTTTTCCTTATTACAAAACTAATACTTGTCTATTTCAGGAAAACTAGACCCTATAGATGAAAGGAAATAAAGTCATTTCAGTTCTGCCATCTAGAAATAATCACTATTGGCTGGGCACGGTGGCTCATGCCTGTAATCCCAGCACTTTGGGAGGTCAACGCTGGGGGATCACAGGTCAGGAGTTCCAAGACCAGCCTGGCCAACATGGTGAAATCCCGTCTACTAAAAATACAAAAATTAGCCAGGCATGGTGGCAGGAGCCTGTAATCCCAGCTACTTGGGAGGCTGAGGCAGGAGAATTGCTTGAACCAGGGTGGCAGAGGTTGCAGTTAGCTGAGATCAAGCCACTGCACCCCAGCCTGGGTGACAGAGTGAGACGTCGTCTCAAAAAAAAACAACAAACAAAAACTACAAAAGTTAGCCAGGTGTGGTGGCACGCCCCTGTAGTCCTGGTTATTCAGGAGGCTGAGGCAGTAGAATCGCTTGAACCCAGGAGACGGAGGTTGCAGTGAGCCAAGATTGCGCCACTGCACTCCAACCTGGACGACAGAGCGAGACTCCATCTCAAAAAAGGAAATAATCACTATTAATACAGTGCTGCAGAGCCCTTTAGGTGGTGGTGTGTGTGTGAACATAAATAGAAGTGGGGGCCGGGCACGGTGGCTCACGCCCATAATCCCAGCACTTTGGGAGGCCAGGGTGGGTGGATTGCCTGAGGTCAGGGGTTTGAGATCAGCCTGGCCAACATACTGAAACCCCGTCTCTACTAAAAATACAAAAACTTAGCTGAGCGTGGTGGTGGGCGCCTGTAATCCCAGCTACTTGGGAGGCTGAGACAGGAGAATCACTTGAACCCGGGAGGAGGAGGTTGCAGTGAGCCAAGATCGTGCCATTGCACTCCAGCCTGGGCAACAAGAGTGAAACTCCATCTCAAAAAAAAAAAAAAAATTAGACGGGTGTGGTGGCGCATGCCTGTCGTCCCAGCTACTCAGGAGGTGGAGGCAGGAGAATCACTTGAACCTTGGAGGCGGAGGCTGCAGTGAGCCGGGAGTGCGCCACGGCACTTCAGCCTGGGCGACAGAGCAAGACTGTCTCAAAAGAAAAAAGTATAAGTGAGATTGTGGTGCATGTTCTGTTTTTTAGCCCTTTATTCATTAGATGAACATCTTTGCATCACATTAACCTACCTTACTTTTCATGACTAAAAAATATGTCATTCACTGAATGTTCCACCACGTATTAAACCAAAAACCTCATTTTTGGACCTTTAGCTTTAATTCTTTGCTGTGCAAACATTTGGTTTTAATATTGCGGTATATTTGTAATTATTTATTTAACAGCTTCTTTTAAAATATGCTCTCGAGGTGATACTTTACTAACATTGTAATTTCTCAGCTTCTTAAGAAACCAGAAAAGGGAGAGGAACCAACCACAGAGAAACCAAAAGAAGGAGGAGAGGAGATTGATACTGGAGGTGGCAAGCAGGAATCCTGTGCCCCTGGTGCAGTTGTAAAAGCCAGGCCCGTGGAAGGCTCGCTGGAGGAGCCCCAGGAGATGTGAGCGTGCTTTCATTGCTATGACCACGTCAGCTCCCAGTCATGGTGACGTAGGCTTTGTCAATACGAGTATGCCTATTTCACACTGTTCTTGGAATCCAAGACTTTCCAGGGTGTGCGAGTACACGTTAGCCTTCATTTCCCATCAGCATGGCAGAAACTTAGTGAACTTGTCTGCAGTCTCAAGTCTGTCTTTCAGATCAGGGGATTTCTTCCTGTTGTTTGCTTTGCTTTTGCCTCCATGTCCTCCTTTTACTCCTGAGCCGCCTCCTGGATTCCTGCTGTTGCATGTCAGGTCTTCAGGATCTGTCTTCCCAGTCTTTCTTTGTTTTTTGTTTTTTGTGTTTTATTTTTCTCTGTGTTTGTGATATCTTGCCCTTTGCTCTTTTATCCCCCTTGCAATTTATCTACAGAATTGCATATTTGGGAACCCCCTCTTTTAGGTCTGGCAGATCTTTTGTGATAGAGAAACAGAATTTTAAGTGCTGTGATCCTTTGGTTGAAGCTGTCCCTGGCTCCTCTGGCTGTGGATCTTGACCAGCAGCTTTGGCTGTGCACTGTGGGTCCTCCCTTTTTCTTTTCCTTTGCTGCATATGACAGTGCAGCTCTGTGGAGGGAGCTCATCTGCAAAAGGGACAGACACAGCATTATCTGCCCGGTGGGCCAGAGAGACCAGCCAGATGCCAGTCAGGAGGGATCCTGTCCCTGTTGCTCCTGGCATCCACCATCCTCAGGGCCCCAGGCACCTGGGCTTACCTTCCCCTCCGGGACTCCTGCCCTCTCACCACATCTCACCACCCACAGTCTCCTGGTGCCCAGGGCCACTTGGCTCACAGGGGATGGTGGACGTGGATTTTAGGTGGGAAGACTAATGGGATTAGGCTGCCAGCTTCCCAGAGCCATAGTCATAGGTGTGATTTCTCACTGCCTTTCGTTCAGAGTTGATGAAGTATTTTTTCTACTTCTTGGGAGTTTTGGTTTATTGCTTTGTTTATAAAATTTATATATGATTATCAAATCCATGATTGTGGAGCACTGTGATTATGTTACCGGTGTTGTTACTGTGACAGTTTATGACACAGCAGTACCTACTGCCACATGTCTGCTGTGAATTCATACTTGGTTTCAGATCCTTATGGTCCCCAACAGCCCTGGCAAATGAGCGAAGCAGCCATTTATTTACTGTTCATTTAATATTCTGATAAATGCATAAAGATAATTAATCTGCCATTATTAAATGTCAGTTAATTTTACTCTGCACATCATGATGGATGTGCACCTGGGCTCCCAGGACAGCCACTGGACCACTTTAGTCTCAGTCATTTTATCTGTAGAAAAGAAGGTTTATTTTATTTTGTTTTATTTTATTATTTTATTTTAATTTTATTTTTGAGACAAAGTCTCGCCCTGTCACCCAGGCTGGAGTGCAGTGGCATGATCTCGGCTCACTGCAACCTCCGCCTCCCAGGTTTAAGCAATTCTGCTTCAGCCTCCCGAGTAGCTGGGATTACAGGCACCCACCACCATGCCTGGCTAATTTTTGTTTTTTTTGTTTTTTTGAAACGGAGTTTTCCTCTTGCCCAGGTTGGAGTGCAATGGTGCGATCTCAGCTCACCACAACCTCTGCCTCCTGGGTTCGTGCAATTCTCCTGCCTCAGCCTCCTCAGTAGCTGGAGTTACAGGCATGCCCCTCCATGCCTGGCTAATTTTGTATTTTAAGTAGAGACAGGGTTTCTCCATGTTGGTCAGGCTGGTCTCGAACTCCTGATTTTAGGAGATCCGCCTGCCTTGGTCTCCCAAAGTGCTGGGATAACAGGTGTGAGCCGCTGTGCCTGGCCTAATATTTGTATTTTTAGTAGAGACAGGATTTCATCATGTTGGCCAGGCTGCTCTCAACCTCCTGACCTCAAATGATCTGCCTGCCCCTGGCGTCCCAGAGTGCTGGGATTACAGGCACATGCCACCACACCTGGCTAATTTTTGTATTTTCAGTAGAGAGGGGACTTCACCATGTTGACCAGGCTGGTCTCCAACTCCTGACCTCAGGTGATCCCACCCACCTTGGCGTCCCAAAGTGCTGGGATTACAGGCGTGAGACACCATGCCTGGTCAAAAGAAGGTATTTACTTTGGAGGGTTATTGAGAAATAGAAAATATGTATAAAAAATACCTTAGCATGGCCAGGCACGGTGGCTCACACCTGTAATCCCAGCACTTTGGGAGGCCAAGATGGGCAGATCATAAGGTCAGGAGATCGAGACCATCCTAACTAACACAGTGAAACCCCGTCTCTACTAAAAATACAAAAAAAATTAGCCGGGCGTGGTCGCGGGCACCTGTAGTCCCAGCTACTCGGGAGGCTGAGGCAGGAGGATGGCGTGAACCTGGGAGGCGGAGCTTTCAGTGAGCTGAGATCGCGCCATTTTACTCCAGCCTGGGCAACAGAGCGAGACTCCATCTCAGAAAAAAAAAAAAAGTACCTTAGTGTAAGGCATATTGCCTATCTGTCACTCAACTGAAATGACAGATACTATTACTATGATTTATTCCTCTTTGTAGTGGTTTTTATCAACGCCTGCTGTGTGCCCATCGCAGTGCAGCCTCAGCAGTGCAGCGCTGAGCACTTCGCACGGGTCCCTGTTGTCTGGGAACCTGTGGTCTAGAAAGGAGGGTGGGCAGCCAACCGGCGGTTTACTGCAGTTGCTGATCATTCGTGTTGAATCATAGGTCACACAGCGGCAGTGATAAAGAGCCCAGGGATGTGGAGAGATCTCAAGAACAAGAATCTGAAGCACAAAGACACCATGTGGATGACGGCAGGAGGCACAGAGCTCACCACGAGCCTGACCGGCTTTCCAGAAGGAGTGAGGATGAGCAGAGATGGGGGAAAGGACCTGGCCAAG
This sequence comes from Gorilla gorilla gorilla, assembly GCF_029281585.2. Taxonomy (NCBI): domain Eukaryota; kingdom Metazoa; phylum Chordata; class Mammalia; order Primates; family Hominidae; genus Gorilla; species Gorilla gorilla. The sequence goes on from NC_073238.2 coordinate 129,137,662, forward strand.
ACAGAGGGAAGAAGGGGAGCCAGGACAGCGGGGCTCCGGGGGAGGCCATGGAGAGACTGGGAAGAGCGCAGAGGTGTGACGACAGTCCAGCACCCAGAAAAGAGCGACTGGCAAACAAGGTTTTTATTAAACCCAAAAAGAAAAATGTGTCTGGCTGTCTTAAGGTCCAGGCTGCATGCTGACCGTGTCACCCACACTTGGCCTTGTGTCTTGGGGAACGCAGTGCTTTGAGCATTTTCAAGAGCAGTTTTTCCTGAAAGTCAGATCCCAGAGTGAGACTAGTCATCATCTTTTCTCAGATAATCAAATTATTTTTCACCAGGAAAAAGAAAGATTTTATTTAGTATAAAACTAGCACATTTATATGATTCACTTGAGAATAAGATTATTAAATTTACCCTTGAGACAGGAAGGAAAGTTTTAATGATATTTCATGGAGGTTTCTTCCACATTATTAACAACATTCTGATTATTAGTGAATATTCCCATGGCTCACAAACACCTGTAAGTTAGATCTGCACGGACGGTGAGCACAGGACTGTGGTTACCCCCTTAGCCAAGCAAACAGCTTTTTTTTTTTTCAGAAGCTAATTTTTGTTCAGGTTGCATTTTCCCAGCACAGCACTACAGATAGCATCACCTTTCTGACAGCACCAGACCCCACCCTGGCCTCCCAGCAAACTGAGGGCTGCCTAGGGTTCCAGTTCCCACTCACCTCCCTCCCCATGTCTAACCCCTGGCAGCCACTGTCTGTTCTCTGCCTCTGTGATTTTGTCATTTCAAGAATGCTTGATAAATGGAAAACACAGTATGTGAGCTTTGAGAGTGGCTTTCTTCACTCAGCCTAATTCCTTTCAGATCCTTCCAGGTTGTTGTGTGTATGAACGATGTTCACTTTGAAACTGTTTCAGTGTAGCTGGGCATGGTGGCTCACACCTATAATCCCAGCACTTTGGGAGGCTGAGGCGGGCGGATCACCTGAGGTCAGGAGTTCGAGACCAGCCTGGCCAACATGGCGAAACCCTGTCTCTACTAAAAATACAAAAAATAGCTGGGCATGGTGGAGCGCCTGTAATCCCAGCTACTCAGGAGGCTGAGGCAGGAGAATTGCTTGAACCTGGGAGGCGGAGGTTGCAGTGAGCCGAGATGATGCCATTGCACTCCAGCCTAGGCAAGAAAAGCAAAATTACCTCTAAAAAAAAAAAGTTTCAGTGAAGTCAAGGCTGAAAGCCAGAGGAGAGCCTTCTTGTCTTCACCCCTGAATGAACACCTCTAGAATACTCCACAGTTTTCTGGGGTTGCCTGGACCTCGGGGTGCACAAAGTACAGCCATCCATCTTTTTGATAGGGAGTTGCTCATAGGAGTCCTCAGTCTTCAGTTGGCTTATTTTAGCAGTGGTGAATGGCCTGGTGTTTCCCCCGACCTGAGGTGGGGGAGCATTTGCTCCTGTGTTTAGCCTCACAGTCCTGTGGTGGGAATGAGGCGCTGTGTGCAGGAGCTACTTTCCCGGGAGCCTGGCATTTGTATGTACTTCTAAGGTCAGGCTCCATGCTCCATCTGTGTATACAGGTATTGCCCTGGTAAGAAGCAGAATTGTCGGCCTGGTGCGGTGGCTCATGCCTATAATGCCAGCACTTTTGGAGGCCAAGGCGGGTGGAACACCTGAGGTCAGGAGTTCGAGACCAGCCTGGCCAACATAGTGAAACCCCATCTCTACTGAAAATACAGAAATTAAGCGGGCGTGGTGACACATGCCTGTAATCCCAGCTACTCAGGAGGCTGAGGCAGAAGCATCACTTGAACCCAGGAGGCAGAGGTTGCAGCGAGCCCAGATTGCGCCATTGCACTCCAGCCTAGGCAACAAGAGTGTAACTTTGTCTCAGAAAAAAAAGAAAAACAAACAGAGCTGTGTGTGCTGGCTCCAGGCAGCCTGTCTCTGCCCCATAGGAGTATTCAGGTCCAGGGGCCTGCTGAGCCTGTTCCCACCCCTCCCATTGGTCAGGTTCATACCAAGGAAAAGAAAATTAAGTTAAACCCCCTGGTGGTAAGCAGATGTGGGCTTCCACACACAGTCCAGGAGGAGGTAGAGGTGAGCTGGTGAATCCTGGAGAAGGAGCGCATGAGATGTACCCACATGGTCGTCCTTGCAGCCCACACTTGGGCTCCTGGTGGCTGTTGGAGGCTAAGGCTGCAGCTCTGCAGGGAGAATAGGCAGGGAGCGGGAGGCGCGTGGAGCAGGAGGCTCACGGAAGCTGGAAGCCGCCTTCCTCTTCTGCCACCCCTTCAGTGCTGGGGCAGGGCTGGTGGCCCCATCAGGAGGAATTGTGCTGCTGTCGCTGCTGACAGTAGCCTTCAGGGCCACTCTATGCTTCCCTGGCTGTTGCCTTCTTCAGGCCCTCAACAGCTGCCCTTCATGGACTTCATGGGTCATTTTTATTGCTTCGCCTCCAGGAGTTTAATAAAATGATGGGGTGATGTTTTCTAAGAAGGGACCAGTTCAGTTTCCCTGCTGGTACATGCTAGGCAGGGATAAGCCCCATGGAAATTGCTTACTACTCACGTTAATAAGTTTTAGTTGGCAGATCTGAAACCATCTCTGAGGGTCCACATCTCATTTTGTTCACTTCCCAACTCAGAGGGGGACGTCATGATTGTACTGTTCCCACAGATTACATGTTCTTGTTTGAGCAATAACATTTGCCCAGATAACCAGTGTTTACATGGCTTTTTTAATTGCCTTAGAATGCCTGGTTTCTGAGAAAGTGCTGTGAAAAAAGGGCTGATTTTTAGCTGCCTGGTTGATTTTCTTTGGACAATTCATATCACCAAGTTCTAGAAATATAGGGAGATACTGACCCTTCTGTGTTGCCACCTCTTGGAAGAGTAACATGCCCTCTTATCCTGGCAGGACCGGCCAGCCTTGCAGCTGTATGATCCAGGAGCTCGCTTCCGAGCGCGAGAGTGTGGCGGAAACAGGAGGATCTGCAAGGCAGAAGGTTCGGGGACTGGTCCTGAGAAGAGGGAAGAGGCAGAGTGAGTCACTGCACGCACCTGGCCTCCATGGACGAGCGAGGGCATCCCAGAAACGTGTAAATGACCCCGAGTGTGACTGGGAAGGAGAACTTATTCCTTACCAGGAAACCGGAAGCTAAAAATACAGAGGGTGACATAGATACACGCAGAAACCATTCTAAAGAAAGTAGTGATCTTGTATTAAATTGAGCAGAATTCTCACAGATTTTACCATTCCTGTTATAAACTAGTATTTGTTGTTTAGCCAAAACAGAAAATGATTTCCACTGGACAGTAGAAAAATATGTGTAAAATAGGGAAGAAAGTTAGTATTGGATCAGTGTGAGTCCTGAAGCACTTTCAGTGCTGTGAGAACGACATCCACTTTGGGTTTCATTCGTTTGTAAGCAGAGGAGCTGTCAGTCACTCGTGCTTCTCGGTGGCCTCTGAGCCATGGTGTCGAGTGAAGAGTAGTTCTTGTTTGTTACAACCTTTGTGAGTCAGCCATGCCTGCAAAGTGTGCTGTGTTTTAGTCCTGGTAGGAATATTTATCAGAGTTCACACTATATAAAACCCAACAGCTTCAACTATTGCCCTTTCAACAGTTTTGCCACTGACCGGATAAAAACGGTTTCAGTCTTTGGATGGATGTGTTTGTGGTTTGTAACCATTACGGTTTAAACCATGGTTTAAGAATTTGCCCAAATAACAGAAATTTTGTTTGGGAAGGGATAAACTAGATATAGCATATAGAGCCTGTTGTTGAGTTTTAGATACTTTATTTGTAAATAACTTAAAATAGCTTTCTGAAACCGTGCATTCTGTAGTTTCTTCCTTTCAGTGAAATTGCTAAATGTGAATGTATTTTTGGCACTGCGATTTTAACCATTTATTAAATAAAAATTTTTTTAAAGAAGTACTGAAATACTCTTTGAATCTGTGTCAGGGAAATTCTGATTTGTTAGTTCAAATGCCTGACAGCATAATCATACAGATCTTCTCTTTTCTTGTTTTGGATGACACTGAGCAGCTGTCAGAAACGTGCAAAAAATTCCAAAAGGTAAGGCCTTAAAATATTTTACTGGTAAATATTACACAGACTTTCGAAAGGACAGAGAATGACTTAGAAAATCTTTTTTTTTTTTTTCTTGGAGATGGAGTCTCGCTCTGTCACCCACGCTGGAGTGCAGTGGCGTGATCTCAGCTCACCAAAACTCACGCCTCCTGGGTTCAAGCAATTCTTCTACCTCAGCTTCCAGAGTAGCTGGGATTACAGGTGTGCGCCACCACACCTGGCTAATTTTTCTTAAACAAACACTGTCTACGTCTGCCCTATCAGAGCGAGAGAGAAAGACAAAACATTAGGTTATGACAAGCAAACTCACCCACCCACTCTTTAAAAAAAAAAAAAAATTCAGGGCCAGGCATGGTGGTTCACGCCTGTAATACCAGCACTTTGGGAGGTCGAGGCGGGCAGATCACGAGGTCAGGAGATCGAGACTATCCTGGCTAACACGGTGAAACCGCGTCTCTACTAAAAATAAAAAAATAAAATTAGCCGGGTGTGGTGGCGGGCGCCTGTAGTCCCAGCTACTCAGGAGGCTGAGGCAGGAGAATGAACCTGGGAGGCGGAGCTTACAGTGAGCCAAGATCGCGTCACTGCACTCCAGCATGGGCAAAAGTGCAAGACTCCGTCTCAAAAAAAAAAGAATACTAAACACAATTCAGAAGAGCCACCCAGAGGGAGACAACAATGTCACAACTACTTGTGCCACACACACAGGTTGTGCTCTTGTCTATTGGTTCTACTTGACATCAAAGGGAGGCTATTTGTTTGTTTCATCAATGAACCACAGCTGCAGGTGGATTTCCACACCAGGATGAATGAAGACTCAGACATCACCTTCCATTTCCAAGTGTTCTTTGGCCGTTGTGTGGTCATGAACAGCGTGAGAATGGGGCCTGGAAGCCTGAGATGAAATCCAAAAATATGCCCTTTCAGAATGGCAAAGAATTTGACCTGAGCATCTTGGTGCTGGACAGTAAGTACCAGGTAATGGTCGATGGCCAATGCTTTTAGAGCTTTGACCATCGAATCCCGCCTGAGTCTGTGAAGATGGTGCAAGTGTGGAGAGATGTCTCCCTGACCAAAATGAGTGCCTGCAATTGAGGGTGATAACCAGACTTCCTGTTGACAAAGGAATCCGTTTCTGTGTGACCATGGGATTCCCAGAGCCAGCTAACAGCATAATTCCTCCTCACTTCAACCCTTACTCTTGCTCATTAAAACTTCGCCAAACTTAAACAAAAAACACTGGATTTTAAAAACACATACGCCCATGCTTCTTCACAAAGGGAATATCTTATCTGTAAAATAAAGCCATATTCCCACTGGAAAGTCGGTGATCATTAAGAATTTCTAGATTGCTTAAATAACAGTACCTTGCATTTATGAAGTTCTTTATGTTTCTCAGGCAGAATATTGATAGCTGATAAAACTGATGAGAGTCCATTATATTACCCTCTCTTCCTTGAATGTTTAAAATTTCTAGTAATAATGCATTAAAAAGAAAATTCATCTCGGATGGGGATGTATTTTCCCAGTTGGTTTATCTATCAGTGGATGAGTTGAATACCTTTTACTAATAGAATAAGATAGTGTTGGACAATTCTATTCCAGTTTTTAATTTTATTAATATAACTACTGAGAAATCTTGCTCACACAGTAAAAAGGAACAGAGGAGTTTTGTTAGGTTAACACCACTTAATTCTTTAATTTCTGGCCGGGCACGATGGCTCATGCCTGTAATCCCAGCACTTTGGGAGGCTGAGGCAGGCTAATCACTTGAGGTCAGGAGTTCAACACCAGCCTCGTCAACATGGTGAAACCCCGTCTCTACTAAAAATACAAAAAGACTATCTGGGCATGGTGGTACACGCCTGTAATCCCAGCTCCTGGGAAGGCTGAGGCAGGAGAATCACTTAAACCGGGGAGACAGAGGTTGCAATGAGCCGAGATTGTGCCACTGCACTCCTGCCTGGGTGACATAGTGAGACTCCATCTCAAAAAAAAATTGTTTTCTTTCAAGTTATATTGCAAAATGTTCAGTTATCTATAATCAGTATTACTTCTAATGGTCTACCGTCTCATAATTCTTTCAATTTTATTGAAAGCTAACGATTGGGAATCACTTAGCTTTTAAAAGGATTTATTATTCAATCACTAAAATCATCCAGTTTCTCTGTTTCTGAGAAGTAAATATAAAAGGTTTCCCAGGACTTACCAGCTAACTATTAATTACACCTGTTGCTTTTCCACTCTTGGAGAGAAATAGCTCAATCTGACATATTCAGAAAGGTTTGGGGGATTAGCAGTGATTTCAGCACATCTTTGTCAGTGCAATATTTTTATAAAGTGTTCAATGCATATTTGCCAAAGCCTTGGATTGCAGATTTAATTCATCCAATTTCTGGAAAATGCAGTAAAGTCAAGATTAAAATTATATGGAGCAAATAGTCTGTTTCTCATTACCTAATTTAAATAATACAATACAATGTTTAGCTACATGTATGAGTTATTGGTGAGGCCAGCCGTGTGATAATGGGAGTTCTATTTCTTCAGTAAATATGTGTATGAATATGTAAAACTCTAGCATGGGGCTTTTGGGAATATTGAAAAGATTTTTTAAATTATAATTTTGTTTTACAACATGACCAAGTGTTTTACATGTATTTAAGAAAACATTAAAGTATATGCTGCTGAAAACTAATTGCATTTAGCATTTAGTTTATAACTTTTCTAACTAATGGAAGGTGGAAATAAATTTTTTTTTTTTTTGAGACAGGGTCTTACTCTGTTGCCCAGGCTGGAGTGCAGTGGCACAGTCTCGGCTCACTGCAACCTCCACCTCCCAGGTTCAAATGATCCTCCCACCTCAGCCTCCTGAGCAGCTGGGACTACAGGCGTGCGCCACCACGCCTGGCTAAATTTTTTGTATTTTTTAGTAGAGACGGGGTTTCCCCATGTTGGCCAGGCTGGTCTTGAACTCCTGACCTTAGGTGATAACACCCACCTTGGCCTCCCAAAGTGCTGGGATTAGCAGGCGTGAGCCACTGTGCCTGGCCAGAAATAAAATATTTAATTGGATAAAGAATGACTGCAACTGGGAAACATTTGGTAGAAACAGGTTTTAACTATCTTAATGATTACTGCACACTTTATTAGGATGAAACCACATAAAAACTTACTCTTAGGTTTTATAGGATGTATTTTGGAAACAGCCCCATTAGGAAATTGCTTAAACTTTGATATATGTTCCTTGTTCATTCTGTGTCTGTGAGTCATGTTTATGGAGCTGGGGTCTTGCTGTGTTGCCCAGGCTGGAGGCCATTGGCAATTTACAGGTGTGATCATAGTGCACTGCAGCCTCAAACTCCTGGCCTCAAGCAGTCCTCCCACCTCAGCCTCTCAAGTGGATGTTTTTGCCTTTCTGAAAATCATACTTTAAGCCTATCCCCTTACCTGTTTCCCCAAACTGTCTCTCAAATCTTTTATTCTTATTGGGTCCTGATACTCATCCTATGAAGTAAGTATTCTCTATTAATGGTCAGAGTTCTTGTTACTGTAATTAAATCAGTATAAAATAATGGCATCTAACATTGATTCTGTTCAGTGTGCTAGCACTAAGTGCTCTGAACACTTCATGCTGTCTTATGCCAAAACAAGCTTATAAGGTGGGTACTATCCTTCTACTGCATGCAAACATATGAGAAAGTAGCCTTGCCCAAGTTCACATTCAAGCATGTGCACGCACACACAGTAAGTTATAGAGGCAAATTCTAACGTAGGTTGGTCTGACTTCACAGCCAAAGCTCTCAGCGACTGTGCTTGCCATTCCCAGAACAGGGGAAAGTATGTTTTCAACCAGCATTAAAGCTGTAGGTCTCTAGCGTTGCCAGTGCCTTACCTCAGCTTTAGTGATGGCAGGTGGTAGAAGTCCTTGCTCGGAGAGGGAGCCTGGCTACACACCTGGTACACAATGCTGGGCAGGAGAGACCATGGGCTCTCTCTGCTGTTCTGCAACCACAAGCAGTATCCAGGGCCAGGCTGGTTTCTATGCTCACCACTCCTGCTTTTTTTTTCTTCAACCAGCAGAGCAGGTGACCATAGTTCTTGGGCAGCCTGCTTGAAACAAAGTGCCCTCTGCTGCTCTTTTCATGAGAGTGTAGCAGGATTGATTGAGGCTGGCTTTGCACTTACACGGTAAACTGGCCATATGAGAACTTAGCTGCACTGCCGGCCGGCACCAGGCTCCCAGCTGCCTTTCACTCGCTCACTGGTGCTCAGCTAGCATTGATTGAGTGCCTGCAATGCAGCAGTCAGTGCCCATCTGCCACCCTTGGCAGCTGTGTGGACCTAGACTGCCCTTCAGCAAAGCCTGCTGCTCTGCCTGAGAGGAAAGGAAGAGCCCCATGCCCACCAGCAAAGGCTTCTGGGGCCTGGGCATCCTCTCCTCCCTCCAAAACTGGGGCTAGTGAATGGTTAAAAAAAAAAAATTAAGAAAATATTAATGGACTCTTGATTCTAATTTTTATATTTGATTTTTATTTTTCAGTCCTATTTAAAAAAATGTCTAAAACTCGGACATAAGTCAAAAAAGAGTGATTGCATGGCTGTGTCATGTCTGACAAGCTCGGATTATTTAACAGTTCACCCACATTTGTGCCCACACTGTGACATTACATGTTTCCTTATGGATTTTTGCCCAGTAGAGATGTGAGTGATTTCTATATGATGGCCTCAAAGATGGCAGTTGTGCTTCCCTGTAGGATCCTAACCACTTTTGTTTCTAACTGGCCATTTGACTCCACTTTTTCTAGTGGCTGCACGTACTCAGCTTTATGAACCTTCTGAACTAGCTTCATCCTCCTCTGGATTCCCTCATGAATGAGTTAAATAAATCCTCTGAGATTGAGACCGTCCTGGCCAACATGGTGAAACCCTATCTCTACCAAAAATACAAAAATTAGCTGGGTGTGGTGGCAGGCGCCTGTAGTCCCAGCTACTCATGAGGCTGAGGCAGGAGAATCGCTTGAACCCGGGAGGTGGAGGTTGCAGTGAGTAGAGATCGCACCACTGCACTCCAGCCTGGCGACAGAGCAAGACTCCGTCTCAGAAAAAAAATACAAAATAAAATAAATCCTCTGATATGTGTTCACTTTATATTCGTGTGAGTCATGTGTTTAACTTTTGAGAACTATACTTTGACATTCCCCAAAGCCCAGCAACAGAGCTAGATACTCAGGAGGAATTCCATTTTGTCATACTTCCCATTAAGTAACTTATTTTAGTTCCCATTATTTTGCATTATTATAAATTAAGTAGAAATAGCAGAATAATTTGTCCTTTTTTATTATAAAGTAGCTAAGTTGATTATATTAGATCTAAATTATAAGCTGGACTGCTTTTATTATTTCTCTTAAAGGAAGCATTTAATAATTTATTTCTAATTTTTATTATGTTCCTTGTAATACATATTAATGCAGCAATTTGAATGGAAAAATTAAGTCTGACTTTCTGACAGAAAGCCAGTCTGATTTTGGCTGCTTCATTTGACAACATGATTCTGTGTAGGTTTTGAATATGTGCAGACACTCAGCACTGTTATTCTTTATACACAGATGACAAATGACAAGTCCAGTGCCATCTCAGCTAATGAGTTTGCAGCTCCTCAAAGGCTGTCAGGCTGCCACTTTCTACTGCAATTGTAGTTCACCTGCCTCTACCCATTCCCTGATTCAAGTCTGGTCCCTGGAACATAGTATAGGTTGAGAAAACATCTGAATAAACTGTTGAGAAGTGTATGTTCAATAGATCCTTAAGTGAAATTTTGAAAGTCCATAAGGGTCTGGTTTTAGTACAGGATTTTATGAGAGTTATTTCTGCTTTCTTTGGTTACTTTAAAGTTTAGTGCAATATACTGGGAACCTTTCAAAAGTCCAAATTGGGAGTTTATTTGCATTATTCATCTTGAACTATTTAATATTCTATAACTACAATAGCTTTTTTAACATGATTTCAATTCAGAATAATAGCAGAGGGTGTTTTGGTTTTTGTTATTTCGTCACCAAGAGTTGCCTTATGCTAGAGTTTTGTTCAGTGTTCAATTGGGATAGGTCTCTTGGGATCATCAACTCATTCTGACACTTCAGGAAAAAACAACTGAAGCAGCCATTCAAATTAGGTCCTGCAGCCACAACAAACCTGTTTCATATTAAGAGTCAGGATCTCAAAAAGTTCTCAATCAGTAAATCTTTGCTATTCAGAGAAAATAAAAGATCCTCTCATTTCTGCATTTAACATTTACAGTTTACAAAGTGTTTTCACTGGCATTTTTAAAAGCTTGTAACTAGGTGGATACTTTTTAAAGAAATCTATTAAACTTAATGAATCAATTTTGCTGCAAAAACAAAACTTAGAAAAATCCTAAAATATTTAATATTGATATTTGAATCCTAGAAATCAGAATCATTCCGGAAATTAACACAGGATCCTAAATTTTGCATGAAAGGGAGGTAGAGCCAGGCGCTGTGGCTCACGCCTGTAATCCCAGCACTTTGGGAGGCTGAGACGGGCGGATCACGAGGTCAGGAGATCGAGACCATCCTGGCTAACACGGTGAAACCCCGTCTCTACTAAAAAAATACAAAAAAATTAGCCGGGCGTGGTGGCGGGCGCCTGTAGTCCCAGCTACTCAGGAGGCTGAGGCAGGAGAATGGCGTGAACCCGGGAGGCGGAGCTTGCAGTAAGCCGAGATCGCGCCACTGTACTCCAGCCTGGGCGACAGAGCGAGACTCTGTCTCAAAAAAAAAAAAAAAAAAAAAAAAAAAATGTAAACACAATATAGCAACTTTTGTGATACAGCAAAAGCAATGCTAAAGGGGGAGTTTATAGCTATAAATACATCAAAAACCAAGAAAATCTCAAATTAACAACCTAACTTCACAACTTAATGAACTATAAAAAGAAAAACTAAATCCAAAGCTGGCAGAAAGAAGGAAATAATAAAGATTAAAGCCAAGATAAATGAAATAGAAAATAGAAAACGATAGAGAAAATCAATGAAACCAAAAATTGGTTCTTTGAAAATGTCAAAGCATTATTCACAATATCTTGAATAGGGAAGCAAGCCAAGTGTCCATCAACAGGTGAGTGGATAAGCAAAATGTGGCATATCCATACAATGGGATAGTATTCAGTGTTAAAAACGAAGGAAATTCCACAATGTGCTACAACATGGATGAACCTTGAGAATGTTCTGCTAAGTAAAATAAGTCAGTCACAAGACAAATACTGTATGATTCCACTCTTATGAGTAGTCAGACTCAGAGACACAGGAAGTAGGATGGTGACTGCCAGAAAGTAGAAGGTAAAGGGGAACCGAGAGTTAACATGTAACGCATAGTTTGTTTTTCAAGATTAAAGAGGTACAGAGATGGATGGTGGTGTTATGAATATACTTACCACCACTGAACTGTACACGTAAAGATAGTTAAGACGGTAAATTCTATGGATTTTATTTTTATTTTTTTGAGACAGAGTCTCACTCTGTCCCCCAGGCTGGAGTGCAGTGGCGCGATCTCGCTGTAACCTCCGCCTCCCAGGTTCTATGGGATTCTCCTGCCTCAGCCTCCCTAGTAGCTGGGGTTACACGCGCCCGCCACCACGCCTGGCTAATATTGTATTTTTAGCAGAGACAAGGTTTCACCAGGTTGGACAGGCTGGTCTCGAACTCCTGACCTCAGATGATTCACCCACCTAGGTCTCTCAAAGTGCTGGGATTACAAGCGTGAGCCACCGCGCCCGGCCATTCTATAGTTCATTTTCACCACACACACAAAAATGAAATTCGCAACAAGCAAAACTTCAGAAGGGTACAAAGGTAGAGAGCAGTGTGAGCTAATTTCACAGTCTTTCAAAGCATACAGACTGATGGCATCAGCATTAGAGGTGCATGCATTTTAATTAGAATTGTGGTGGTAACATTCATAAAACTGAAAACAAAAAACGAAGAAGATAACTTCTGGGAATCGGGACTTTCAGTGGAGGCGGGGTGATGAGAAAAGGAATATTTACTGTCATCCAACAACTTTGTCTTGTACTTTTGTCATAGGTATTATGCCAGTAATATCCCTGAGAATGTATGGGGCAGGTCTATCTCTTTTTTTCCTAATAAATTCATTCACACAACAATCAAAACAGCAAGAAAAGGAAGAGATATCCGCACGGCGGCGGCAGGCCGGGGCCGTTCCAAGGGCCTGGCCGGAGGCCACAGGCCAGACGCGGCGGAACCCTCCCGGAGCCGCGCCCGGGCGCGCGCGGGAAGCGGAGGCGGAGTGGGCACGTGCGGCACTTCCGGGGCGGGGCGGGCGCGCAGCCCTTCCGAAGGCCCGCGCGAGCCGCTAGTTTTGCCCACGCACTTTTGGCACAGCCGCGCCACGCGATCGGCGATCTGATTGGCCCGCGCGGGAGGGCGCGCGGCGCCAAACTTGCTTCCCGTCAGCCCCCGCCCGTCCCGCGGGAGCGCGCACGCTCGCGCACCCGGATCCCGGCTCCTGCGTCCAGTCGCCATTCGGGAGGCCGCTTCGCTGCAGGACCTCGCGGAGCCGCCCGCGACCGCGAGCCGGGCTCTCCGCGCGGTCCATCGCCCACTGGACGCCGCCCGCGGCCGGACCGGTGAGGAGCGAGAGCGAGCGGGGGAGGGGCGTGGTTGGGGCCTGCATCCCCGAGCCCCGTGTCGGCCGCCGACCTGGCGGGGCCGGTCCCGGGAAGCCGCGGGTCCGAGTGAAGGGGGCCTGCGCTGCCTCGCTTCCCACACGGCCCGCGGGAAGGGCCCGCCCCCACAGGCCGGGGCGGGAGTGCGTCTTTGTGCAGGGAGCGGGGAGGCCCGGTGTCAGTCGCTGCCGAGGCTGGAAACATTGCGTTTGAAACCATTGGGAAGTTGAGGGCAGCACAAGACGAAAGCCATTCTTTCTGTTTTAGTTGTAGACTGCCTCCTCTTCTGTCATTATTACTGTTTAAAAATCCGCTATACAGCCTCCAAAGTGGGAGAGGACAATTGCAAATCATAAACCTGATAAAGAGTTAATGTCTAGAATACAAGAAGAGATGCAACTGGCCAAAAAAAAGCAACTCAATTCAAGAATGGGCAAGGAGTTTGAATAGATATTTCTCCAGAGAAGAGAGACAAATGGCCAATAAGCACGTGCAGTGATGCTCGACATCACTAACCATTAAGAAAATGCAAATGAAAACCACAATGAGATACCACCTCACACCTGTTAGGGTGGCTGTTAAAAAAAAGGGAAATTATGAGTGTTGCGGATGTGGAGAAATTGAAGCTCGGGTGCATTGCTGGTGGGAAAGTAGGGTGGTGCAGCAGCTATGGAAATTGGTAGTCGTTCCTCAGTTCTAGGTTTATACCCCCAAAAATTGACAGCAGAGACTCAGATACTTGTTCACAAATGTTCATCGCAGCATTATTCAAAATCCAGATGTCTATCAACATGTGGATGAAAGGCAAGCTGTGGTATATACATATAACGAATGGACCATTGTTCATCTTTAGAAAGGAATGAAATTCTGATACATGCTGCAATATAAACGAACACATTATACAGTATAAACGAGCACATTGAACACATTATGTTGAGTGAAATAAGACACAAAAAAGACATACTGTATGATTCCCCCTCAGGCACAGAATTGAGATTACCAGCACTGAATGTGGAGAGTGGAAGTTACTGTTTCATGGGTACAGAATTTCTGTTTGTGGTGAAGAAGTTCTGGAAGTGGATAGTGGTGATGTTTGCACAACGTTTTAGTACTAAAGTAACTAAATTGTGCTTTTAAAAATGATTAAATGGCAAGTTTTGTTTTTTTTTTTTTTTTTGAGACGGAGTTTCGCTCTCGTTGCCCAGGCTGGAGTGCAATGGCCCGACCTTGGCTCACTGAAACCTCCGCCCCCTGGGTTCAAGGGATTCTTCTGCCTCATTCTCCCAAGTAGCTGGCATTACAGGCGCTTGCCACCACACCTGGCTAATTTTGTATTTTTAGTAGAGATAGGGTTTCTCCATGTTGGTCAGGCTGGTTTCGAACTCCTGACCTCAGGTGATCCACCCGCCTCGGCCTTCCAAAGTGCTGAAATTACAGGCATGAACCACCATGTCCGGCCTAAATGGCAAGTTTTTTGTTTTTGTTTTTGTTTTTGTTTTTTAATGAGCCAGAGTTTCACTTTTGTTGCCTGGGCTGGAGTGCAGTTATGCGATCTTGGCCCACTGCAACCTCCGTCTCTCGGATTTAAGCGATTCTCCTGCCTCAGCCTCCCAAGTAGCTGGGATTACAGGCGCCTGCCACCACACCCGGCTAATTTTGTATTCTTAGTAGAGACGAGGTTTCTCCATGTTGGTTAGGCTGGTCTCTGACTTTCAACCTTAGATGATCCGCCCACCTTGGCCTCCCAAAGTGCTGGGATTACAGGGGTGAGCCACCGCGCCCGGCCGTAAATGGCAAGTTTTATGTTCTGTTTTACCACTTCTTAAAAAATACACGTGAAAAAGCAAAACTATGGAGACAATAAAAAGATGAGTGGTTGTCAGGAGCAGAGGAAGATGATAAACAGTTAAATTATTTGTGGTGGATACATGATGCTATGCATTTGTCAAAACCCATAGAACTGCACATCATGCAAAGTGACTCCTTGGTGGGGTGCGGCGGCTCACGCCTGTAATCCCAACACTTTGGGAGGCCGAGATGGGCAGATCACGAGGTCAAGAGATCGAGACCATCGTGGCTGATATGGTGAAACCCTGTCTCTACTAAAAATACAAAAATTAGCCAGGGTGGTGGCGCACGCCTGTAGTCCCAGCTACTGGGGAGGCTGAGGCAGGAGAATCGCTTGAACCTGGGAGGTGGAGATTGCAGTGAGCCGAGATTGCTCCATTACACTCCAGCCTGGGTGACAGAGCGAGACTCCCTCTCAAAAAACAAAAATAATAATAATAATAATGACTCCTTGTGTAAACTATAGACTACTTAATAAATCAATATTAGCTTATCATTGTAGCAGATGTCTCACACTAATGCAAGATGTTAATACAGGTTGAGTATCCTTCATTCGAAATGCTCGGAACCAGAAGTGCTTTGGATTTTTTTTTTTTTTTTTTGATTTTGGAATAGTTGCATTGTACTTACTGGTTAAACATCCCTAATCTGAAATCTAAAATGCTCCTTTTGGCACTCAAAAAGTTTTGGATGTTGGAGCATAATCAGATTTCAGATTTTCAGATTAGGGATGGTCAGCCTGTAGTAGGAAAAACTGGGGACAAGAAGATAGGTGGGAATTCTTGTACATTCCCTTCAGTTTTTCTTCAAACATAAAACTACTTGGAAAATTAGTTTATTAATTTCTTTCTTTTTTGGGTTGGGGGTGAGTATGGAGTCTTACTCTGTTGCCCAGCTGGAGTGCAGTGGCTCAGTCTTGGCTCACTGCAACCTCCATCTCCCAGGTTCAAGCGATTCTCCTGCCTCAGCCTCCCAGGTAGCTGGGATTATAGGTATGCACCACCACGCCCAGCTAATTTTTGTATTTTTAGTAGAGACAGGGTTTCACCATGTTGGCCAGGCTGGTCACGAACTCCTGTCCTCAAATGATCCGCCTGCCTTGGCCTCCCAAAGTGCTGGGATTACAGGTGTGAGCCACTGCTCCCGCCCAGTTTATTAATTTCTTAAAGGCCAGGCATGGTGGCTCACACCTGCAATCCCAGCACTTTGAGAGGCCAAGGCAACAAGATCTCTGGAGGCCAGGAGTTCAAGACCAGCCTGGACAGCATAGTGAGACCTCATCGCTACAGAAAAAAAAAATTAGCCAGATGTGGTGGCAGGTACCTGTAGTCCCAGCTACTTAGGAGGCTGAGGCGGGGGGATCTCTGGAGCGCAGGAGTATGAGGCTGCAGTGAGTTGTGATGGCGTCACTGCACCAAAACCTTGGGCAACAGAGCGAGACCCTGTCTCTAAAAAAGAAAAAAAGTCCGCTAAGATAAAGAACAATGCTAGTGTGTATAGACTAATAGAACCCATTTAGCTTTGAACATGTTCTACATATTGAATTTTAATTTAAAAAACTATGTATCAGATGTGTTTTAAAAGATGATCAGTGGTGTTAGACTTCAAAGAAGAAATTGAATGGGAGATGGGAAATAGGTATGATACACCATCTGGCATAACATTGCATTGAAGGATGCTGGGTGACAGACTGGCAGAGCACCAATGATTAGAATTTAGGTTTTTTAGAGACGAGATGTAATCTGTCTCAAAGACAAAAAGAAATTTTTGTTAATCTGGACAATTCTGAGTTAATTTTTAGTTAGGGTTAGGAGTTCTTAAATTTAGGAAGAAATTTTGCTAGAACCTTAAAGCTGGAAGGACGCCCAGCTCTCTAGGCTTTGCCTAAAAGTTGAATTCTGGGACTGAATTCTGTAACGTCTTCGTGGATCGTTCTGCTACTGTGGGAAAGACAGCATTTTGTTACAGCAGAGACCAGAATTGAGAAAACCAGAATAAAAAAAATGTTTCCTCTGACCTCAGTGTTGTGATCTTTGACAGGTCACTTCTTTCCCTCAGCATCAGTCTTTTCAGTTATAAAATGAAGAGGTTGAACTCAAGACCTCTGAAGATCCTTCTAGTCCTATGCTGATCATCATTTTTTTTTTTTTTTTTTTTGGTTTTCTTTTTTGAGACAGGGTCTCACTCTGTCATCTAGGCTGGAGTGTAATGGTGCAGTCTTGGTTCACTGCAACCCCTGCCTCTCAGGCTCAGGCGATTTCTCTTGCCTCAGCCTCCCGAGTAGCTGGGACTATAGGTGCATTCTGCTGCACCCGGCTAATTTTTGTATGTTTTGTAGAGACGGGGTTTCGCCATGTTGGCCAGGGTGTTCTTGAACCCCTGAGCTCAAGGGATCCACCTGCCTCAGCCTTCCAGAGTGCTGGGATTACAGGCCTGAGGCACCACACCCAGCCTGATCATCAGATTCTAATTATGGAGTACTGCTACCTGACAAAGGAAGTCGTTCTAGTTCATGATAGAGTAGATTGTAAACTGTGTTAAGCCGCAATTCTTTTCCTGCTAGCTTCTGATTGTCACTTCTAGGATAGCTCATATATTATCTATAATTCTTCCCCTTTTGAAGTTAAATGTCTGTATTTGTAAATGACTTTTTTTTTTTTTAAAGGGCCATCTGCCATCCTGGTTGCCTTTTTTTTTTTTTTTTTTTTTTTATGTTCCCTAGTTTGTTAGAGACTCTCTTAAAGTGTCCTTCCTGCCCAGAGCTGGGGACAGTGATCCACTGGAATGGTGTACTCTGCCCAGTGCAGAATATGGGATATAGTTCTCTATAGTCCTGTATTTATGCACTTGATATGTGGATTCTAAGTGTTTGTTTCATCTTGTTTATTTTGGCCTATTGTACAGGCTTTAAAAGATCTTACTAAATTCCACTGTATTAGTTTGTGTATATCTAGAAAGAACCTGGACAGATAGCAGAACTTTATTCTCTCATCAGATACTGATCATTTGTCTGATTTGGGCAAGCTGTTTAATGTCAAGCTTGAGTTTCCTTAACTATAAGTTGAAGTTTTAAAGTAGATGATCCCTGAGGTCTTTTCCTACCCCAAATCCTATGACTTTGAGACTAGATGGTAACTTAGGTTTCCTCTAGTTTTAAAATCCTGTGAGTCTAAGATTGAGAGAATGTTAGGATTGAACAGAGCACATACTGTGTGCCAGGGATGTGCAGCGGTTCCAGAGGTGAATAAATGGATAGTCCCTCCTCTCCAGGAACTGGCATCCTGTTGGTGGTATCTGGCTGTAGTGCCAGAGGGTGACATGTACAGCTGGGGCTTCTAGGAAGATTGGGAGGAAGTGGGGAATTGGCCAGTACAGTACCATGAATAACAGAGGTTTGAACTTCAACCAAATGCCAATAAAAAAGAGCGTTTACAGAATGCGAAACATTTATATGGAGGGCAGATTTTTCGTATATGGGAATTCCACAAGGCTGACTGTAGGACCTGAGTATGTGTGGATTTTGGCATATGGGGGAAGTCCTGGAACCAGGTCCCTGTGTTTACAGAAAGACAGCTGACTTAAAAAGCCATCCTGCCTGAAGGATGAAGGAATTTGCCTGATGGCCGGGTGGCAAGACAGGGAGTGTAAAGGAGAGGAAATAGTTTATACAAAGGCGCAGACGCTGGAATAGTCAGGGAATTACATGTGGGCCAGTATTTTGAGAATGCAGTCTGGTCATGGGCCAGACTGTGAAGAGCTTTATATGCCATATTCAAATTGTATACTGTAGGTGTCTTAGTTGACTTGGAGGACATGTGAACAGGCAGATCACATTAGGCTTCTGTTTGGAAGACGGGTTTGGTAGCTGTACGATGAATGGGTTGGAAGAAAGGGAGACTAGTGGCAGGGAGTTCAGATGTCAGAATTAAAGCAGTGATGGGGTGGGGGATAGAGAAGGGGTAGATGAATGTGCTGGAGCTAATCAGAAGCATAATATGAGCTGTTGTGTAGCTTGTGCATGGCCAGTTTATCACATTCTGTTCTTGTCAGCAGACTCACCCACACCATGATGCTTTATCTTTGAAATGCATGCAGGAAGAGAAGAGGGCAGAGCAATCACTGAAGCAGGTCCATGTGTTCTTCCTTGGGGTCAGGACACTGCCATCCTGCGCCTCCCAGAGTCCTTTCTTTTTGTGCCTCTTGGTCCTGTTTGTTGTGGTGTCCCTTCCTCCACTGCCTGTTAATTTGGCACTCTGCTGTGTAATATCAATAATTGACAAAAGTCAGCCATTGTTATAGTCAGTAGTCACACCAGCAGTCTTCTGAGTGCTTGTCAGAGAAGTGAAGTTAGGTGGTGGGTTTGAGAAGGATTTGATTACACACACGGGCATAATTCCATAGTGGATCATTAAAGAGAAAGTAGACAAGGATGGTGTCAGGAGTGGTATCTACTGTAGTCTTTGGTGTCATTTCATAAAAGTAAGTGTTCGGGCTGGGCGCGGTGGCTCACACCTGTAATCCCAGCACTTTGGGAGGCCGAGGCGGGCGGATCACGAGGTCAGGAGATCAAGACCATCCTGGCTAACACGGTGAAACCCCGTCTCTACTAAAAATACAAAAAATTAGCCGGGCGTGATGGCAGGCACCTGTAGTCCCAGCTACTCGGGAGGCTGAGGCAGGAGAATGGCATGAACCCTGGAGGCGGAGCTTGCAGTGAGCCGAGATCGCGCCACTGCACTCCAGCCTGGGCGACAGAGCAAGACTCTGTCTCAAAAAAAAAAAAAAAAAAAAAAAAAAAAAGCAGGCTTAGTGGACTGGACTCCTCTCACTGTTAGGGCAAGATGGTGAGAGAAATACACAGAATTCCATTACAGGGGGCACACACGATCACAGATACAGTTTTGATTACTTTTCTTTGTTTTTTTTTTTTTTTTTTTTGCAGGTTCAACTTCTCGCCTTTGTTCTTCTTCATATACTATAGGCTATTTGCTGTGGTTTAGTCAAAAAGCCATGTAGAATGCCTGCCTTTTGAAGACCACTTTTAAGGTGTCTAGTAAGACAGCCGGTAAGTCTAGTAGGGAAAGCATGCTTAGGAGAATATTTTATGAGGAGAAAATTAAAAAAAAATACCTGGAGTTCTTGAGGAAAATCTCTAAAAGGGTACACGCCCTTATGGATATAATGTGTGTTATGTGCTAGATATACATAATTTGGGATATGAGAAGTGAATTCTGTAGCATTCTTTTTAGATTTAAGTATGAGATTGGCCTGAAGAGCTGGTGGTAGGCAGCGGAAAGAGGAGGGATGGCTGGGAGGAATGGGGAATGGTAGGTGAGTCAGACTCAAACCCAGCACACCTGAACTCTTAGTCTCTGTTGTAATTACAATATGTAATATAGTGCTCTTTAATATTAGCTTGGCTGTTCATTATTGCCAGTTATAGCCTCATGGGATTATTGAGACATATCCTGCGTTTTCCCCTAAAGTCTTCTAGTTTTATTTAACAATGGTCTCTGAGACGGATGGTTAACCCATTATTTTTCCATGCATTCAATTACGTTTGTAAGTTAAAGATCATTTTCAGAGATTTTTCTTCAGTATGGAATTATTTATTTTTCTTTTGTTACAGTCCTGGCCCCAAAACAGTTTTCTAAAATACAGGATAACTGCTGGGCAACTCAGAAAGAGTAAATAGTTTCCGAAGAAAAGTATTTGTTTCCTCAAGTATCTGTCACCTTTTTAGCTTTAGATCAAAAAATAAAAAAGGCAAATGATATATCTCGGATAAAAGTGTTAGGAAGCAGTATTGTCAGTGAGAACATCTTTAAAAACAAATTATCAAAGTTAGAAATGTTAATTTTTTTTTTTTTTGAGATGGAGTCTTGCTCTGTCACCAGGCTGGAATGCAGCGGCATGATCTCAGCTCACTGCAACCTCCGACTTCTGGTCCAAGCGATTTTCCTGCCTCAGCCTCCCAAGTAGCTGGGACTACAGGCACACGCCACCACAGCTGGCTAATTTTTGTATTTTTAGTAGAGATGGGGTTTCACCATGTTGGCCATGATGGTCTTGATCTCCCGACCTCGTGATCCGCCTGCCCGGCCTCCCAAAGTGCTGAGATTACAGGCATGAGCCACTGCGCCCGGCCTATACATTTTTTTAAAATAATGGTTTTGTAATTAATAAAGGGAGAGCCTGCATTTCTAATCTGTACTGTTCTTTGAGGAGCAGTAAATATCATTACCATCAATAAGGGAAGGTGTTCAGTCTTTCTCATTAAAGAGAAGCACATTAACACAATAGTGAAATACTAGCTTTCACCTAGGTTGTAGCAAGGATTAGGAATTAATAGGAAATTGTCTCTCATATATACACTGTTGTTATGCAGTAATAGAAGTTTTTGAGAGTTTGGTAAAATGTATCAGTTTTACACACAAATGGCCAAGTAATCCATTGCTAGGAATTTTCCCTGTAGAAATACCCTCACATGCAAAGATAAGTACAGGGAAAGTCAGTGCTTATTCCATATGTAAAAATGTCTTAGAGATAAATTCTAAATGAGAGTAAGTTGCCAGATAATATGTTTAATATCCCATTTGTGTAAAGCATGTGTGTTGATCAATATATGCTTAGGACATTTCTTCCAGGACACATGAGTACACTGGCTACCCCCAGGGACTGACGCTCTGTATCTCGTACTGTGTGAATGTGTTTTTAACTGTGAGCTTCTATTCCCTTTACTACTAAAGAAGACTGGTTTACAATTTTTTTAAATTCATGTTTTCCGGCAACTGTGTTCCAGCTGCCGGGGTGTCCTCTGATTTGCCCTTTGGTTGGTATGCGCCTTCACATCATTCAGGATCTCTGCTGGAATGTCCCATGCATAGAGGTCTTTTCCAATGGCCTCTCTACATCACTCTCCACCTTATCTTTCCAACTCATGAACGCCATATCGCAAAGCACTGCTTTAAGCCTAAGTGCCTAGAACATTGTAGGACACAAAGTAATTTATTTATTAAATGAATTAATAGAATACTATATTGGGATAGATTAAACATTACAAAATATGTTGACATGAAATCAAGCCAGCATCATGTTTTAAAGTCATCTTTTTATAGCTAGATTTAATTTATTAAGTGCTTTCTGCAAAAGTTTTAGTCTCTTGTTCATCCTTAAATAGCCAAGATTTAATTTTGATATTCACTCATCTTTGTGTGCTGAGGACTTTTGTACTCGGAGTTTGAGAGTCAAAGTATAAAGCACATGCAATAGCTAATTCTAGAGTCAGGCTCAGATCACTGATAGTCCTATAGCCTGGACCAGAGAAAGTCAGGTAACTTCTCTGAACCTGTTTCTTCATCTATAAGTGAAAATAATAGTTGAGTCATATCATTAGGATTAAATGAGATGATGTATGTGAAACTCCTAGCAGAGTGCCTGGGACTGTTCTATATCTCCTTTTTCTTCAAATTCTCCCTAGAGGTACTATCAAATAAAGCACGCACTGTTCTAGACTTAAAATTATGCAGTTATAGAATGGACTGACAGCATTTTATTCAGAATTACAGTTTATTAAAATAATTTATTCCTACTTTATTGCAGCAGTATTGAAAGTTTTTAAAGAATATAACCGTGTGTGTTGGTAACAGAAGAATGGAAGTATTCCAGGAACTTCGTAAACCATCAGCACGTTTGGAGTGTGACCATTGCAGTTTCAGAGGCACAGACTATGAAAATGTACAAATCCATATGGGTACCATCCATCCAGAATTTTGTGATGAAATGGATGCTGGTGGGCTAGGCAAAATGATATTTTACCAGAAAAGTGCAAAGTTATTTCACTGCCATAAATGCTTCTTCACCAGCAAGATGTACTCTAATGTATACTATCACATCACATCCAAACATGCATCCCCAGACAAATGGAATGATAAACCAAAAAATCAGTTGAACAAAGAAACAGATCCTGTGAAAAGCCCTCCTCTTCCTGAACACCAGAAAATACCCTGCAATTCAGCAGAACCAAAATCCATACCTGCCCTTTCAATGGAAACACAGAAACTTGGTTCAGTTTTGTCTCCAGAATCGCCAAAACCTACTCCTCTTACTCCCCTGGAGCCTGAGAAACCTGGCTCTGTTGTTTCTCCTGAGCTACAGACACCTCTTCCTTCTCCTGAGCCTTCAAAACCTGCCTCTGTTTCTTCTCCTGAACCTCCAAAACCAGTCCCTGTTTGTGAGTCTCAGAAACTTGCCCCTGTTCCTTCTCCAGAACCACAGAAACTTGCCCCTGTATCTCCTGAGTCAGTAAAGGCTACTCTTAGTAATCCCAAACCCCAGAAGCAGTCTCATTTCCCGGAAACACTGGGGCCACCTTCAGCCTCATCTCCAGAGTCACCAGTTCTAGCTGCTTCCCCAGAACCTTGGGGACCATCCCCAGCTGCATCTCCAGAATCTCGGAAGTCAGCCCGGACTACCTCCCCTGAGCCAAGGAAGCCATCCCCTTCAGAGTCTCCTGAACCTTGGAAGCCATTCTCTGCTGTCTCCCCAGAGCCTAGGAGACCAGCCCCCGCTGTGTCACCAGGCTCTTGGAAACCAGGGCCACCTGGGTCCCCTAGGCCTTGGAAATCCAATCCTTCAGCATCATCAGGACCTTGGAAGCCAGCTAAACCTGCTCCATCTGTGTCTCCTGGACCTTGGAAACCAATTCCTTCTATATCTCCTGGACCTTGGAAACCAACTCCATCTGTGTCTTCTGCATCCTGGAAATCTTCATCAGTCTCACCCAGCTCCTGGAAGTCTCCCCCTGCATCTCCTGAGTCATGGAAGTCTGGCCCACCAGAACTCCGAAAGACAGCTCCCACGTTGTCTCCTGAACATTGGAAGGCAGTTCCCCCAGTGTCTCCAGAGCTTCGCAAACCCGGCCCACCACTATCCCCAGAGATCCGTAGTCCAGCAGGATCTCCAGAGCTCAGAAAACCGTCAGGGTCACCAGATCTTTGGAAGCTGTCTCCTGATCAGCGGAAAACTTCTCCTGCTTCACTTGATCTCCCTGAGTCCCAGAAAAGTTCCCGTGGTGGTTCTCCTGATCTCTGGAAGTCTTCCTTTTTTATTGAGCCTCAGAAACCTGTCTTCCCTGAGACCCGAAAACCAGGTCCTTCTGGGCCATCTGAGTCCCCCAAAGCAGCCTCAGATATCTGGAAGCCTGTTCTCTCTATCGATACTGAGCCTAGAAAACCTGCCCTGTTTCCTGAGCCTGCCAAAACAGCCCCTCCTGCTTCTCCAGAAGCACGCAAACGTGCCCTTTTTCCAGAGCCCCGGAAGCATGCCCTTTTCCCTGAACTCCCCAAATCTGCTCTATTCTCAGAATCACAGAAGGCTGTTGAGCTTGGTGATGAACTACAAATAGATGCCATAGATGATCAAAAATGTGATATTTTGGTTCAGGAAGAACTTCTAGCTTCACCTAAGAAACTCTTAGAAGATACTTTATTTCCTTCCTCAAAGAAGCTCAAGAAAGACAACCAAGAGAGCTCAGACGCTGAGCTTAGTAGTAGTGAGTACATAAAAACAGATTTGGATGTGATGGATATTAAGGGCCAGGAATCAAGCAGTGATCAAGAGCAGGTTGATGTGGAATCCATTGATTTTAGCAAAGAGAACAAAATGGACATGACTAGTCCAGAGCAGTCTAGAAATGTGCTACAGTTTACTGAAGAAAAAGAAGCTTTTATCTCCGAAGAGGAGATTGCAAAATACATGAAGCGTGGAAAAGGAAAGTATTATTGCAAAATTTGTTGCTGTCGTGCTATGAAAAAAGGTGCTGTTTTGCATCATTTGGTTAATAAGCATAATGTTCATAGCCCTTACAAATGCACAATTTGTGGAAAGGCTTTTCTTTTGGAATCTCTCCTTAAAAATCATGTAGCAGCCCATGGGCAAAGTTTACTTAAATGTCCACGTTGTAATTTTGAATCAAATTTCCCGAGAGGTTTTAAGAAACATTTAACTCATTGTCAAAGCCGGCATAATGAAGAGGCAAATAAAAAGCTAATGGAAGCTCTTGAACCGCCACTGGAGGAGCAGCAAATTTGATAACACAGTGTGAATATTTGTTCTACAAAGGTGTTTGTTGGAACCATTCTTTGTAAGTATAGCTTATCAAATAGCATAGTTGGATCAGTAGATGACATGTATGGTGTACCGTGTTTCACTGTCTCAGTTGTGTTACTAAGAATGAGCATTTGATCATTTTTTTCTGGTCTCTGTCTATGTGACTATCTTGTAAATCAACAAATTTCTATATAGTCCTGATGGATTAAACTTCTCATTTCTTTTAAATACGTATGAATAATAATACAAGGAAGTAGGCATTCCATTTAATAATCAAGAGCAAGTTGTACTCAGCATTCAGTTAAAGTGTATCTGTGTGTGGAACTAATTTCAGACAATAGAAAATATTAGTTGAAATGTTTAAGAATTAGGCATGAAAAATAAATTTGAGAAATTTTGTTTCCTTACATGTATTTTTAAATCATAAGAGTTATTTTCTATCTGATGTAAAATTAGTTTATAAATCTTAATCAGCTTCTAGATGTTTATTAGCTTTTATGTCATGAAATGTTGGAGTCTCAGGGTTGCTGATTTTCTGCTAATGGGAAAAATTGAGTAAGTCTTTAAAATAGTTTGCAGCCTTCTCCCACAGGAGTCAAGTGAAAGATAAGTGTGATTTTAGATCTTTCTTGTCCATAGTTGTTTTCAGTGGAGTCTTCCATTCTGTATCTTACCCTAAGATCTGGTTCTTCCCTCCCCATCCCCACCCCCCACCCACCGCTTGCCAGCTCACACTAATAGATGATTCTTAATTGCCAAATGTGTTAGAGTTTGTATATCCTACTCCTGGGCCTTACATGTCGCCTGTTGGGGCTTAAGACCAGGTTGATAAGTAGGAACTGAAAGTCTTCCAGATTCACAGTAGAAAATTTTGTAGACATTTCTGTTAAAGAAATATATCGATTTTATGTTTTTCAGTTATGTTACTGTAAATACCTTGTACCCGTTCATGGATTATTTTATTCTAAAATATTTTGTCAAATGTGTATCAACCAAATTAAAAAGAAAGGTTTTCATGTCAGCAACATCTTCATGTGGGTTTTCTTTTGTGTAGTTTTCATTGTATGATATACAAATCCATTATTTCCATGTTTTCAACATAGTTTTCTCATCTGGAGCAGCATTTTCTTAGCTGTGTTTTCTCTAAGTTCTGTGGTCAAGTAAGTTAGGGGAATGCATGTATAGTGAGGACTCTGTCAAAAACCTCATCCTTTCATATGAAAGGTTTTTTAATTCCAGTGGTTGCCTATCCTGCCTGCCTCTAAACAGTGTGAGGCATTTAATCTCAAAGCATTCTGATGTGTAGCCAGGATTGACATGCTGTACTGGGTTTAATTTAGCTATTCCCAGACATTTTTTTAACAAGGAACAGTTTTGTCCTAGTTCCCCACCCGCTGGCTTCCCTATTAATATGCCCGTTGGGATAGCTTAACAATGTTTAGTAATATGGTTTGGCTCTGTGTCCACACTCAAATCTCTCTCTTTTTATTTTTATTTTTTATTTTGAGACCGATCCTTGCTGTGTCACCCAGGTTGCTGTGCCGTGGTGTGATCTTGGCTCACTGCAGTCTCTGCCTTTCAGGTTCAAGGGAGTCTCGTGCCTCAGCCTCCTGAGTAGCTGGGACTACATGTGTGTGCCACCACATCTAGCTAATTTTTGTAGTTTAATAGAGATGGGGTTTTGCCATGTTGGCCAGGCTGGTCTTGAGCTCTTGGGCTCAAGTGATCCACCTGCCTCAGCTTCCCAAAGTGCTGGGATTACAGCTGTGGCCCACCACACCTGACCCCCACCCAAATGTCATATTGAATTGTAATCCCCAGTGTTGGAGGAGGGGCCAGCCTGGTGAGAAGTGATTGGATCATGGGGGTGGACTTCCCCTTGCTGTTCTCGTGATAGTGTGTGAGTTATTTAAAAGTGTTTAGCCCTTCCCCTTCACTCTCTTCCTCCTGCTCCAGCCATGTTGGATGTGCCGGCTTCCCCTTCACCTTCTGCCGTGATTGTAAGTTTCCAGAGCCTCCCTGCCTCCTGCCCCGGCTGTGTTTCCTCTGCAGCGTGTGGAACCGTTAGCTAATTAAACCTCTTTTGTTTATGAATTACCCGGTCTCAGGTCTTTGCAGCAGTGTAAGAACAGAGTAATACATTTAGATAATACCAAGTAAGGTATTAGAAGCCTCAGATCTGTTAACTTTGGTGAACACAGCACTGAGTAGCTGCTGCTATCAATTTACATGGCACCTTGAGAACGAGCTTCCAGATCAGGAGTTCCCTTCTACGCAGTGATGCCAACAAGTAGGACAGGTAAGATATCTTGGATATACTAGTTGTCCTTTTCTTGTCAATACTGACTGACTGAAGTTGTTTTTGAGAAACAAAAAGGGTCTACATTACCTAGAAACTCTCCTGGCTCCTGCAGTCTCAGACCAACCCTGTTACACAGATTCTTTTCTAAGACTTCACCCTGTCTGGTGCAAACCTGGCAGTTCATCCTAGACCTTTGCTCCAGGTGGCACCAACTAAGTCACATGACTTGCCATCTGATTTGGGGTTTTTTATAATAGTGCCATAGGATAAGGGTTAATTGCCCGGGTAAGTGGTAGTGATGCATGTGTAGTTTTGGCTTTAAGGACTTAACTCTATTTGGCTAAACCCCTGTGTTGTTGGTTTACCTTACTGGCTTCCACTCTTTCTTTTTTTCTGTTTTTGAGACTGAGTTTTGCTCTTGTCTCCCAGGCTGGAGTGCAGTGGCGTGATCTCAGCTCACCACAAACTCTGCCTCCTGGGTTCAAGCGATTCTCCTGTCTCAGCCTCCCAAGTAGCTGAGATTACAGTCGCCTGCTACCACACCGAGCTAATTTTTGTATTTTTAGTAGAGACAGGGTTTTACTATTTTGGCCAGGCTGGTCTTGAACTCCTGACCTCAGGTGATCCACCCACCTTGGCCTCCCAAAGTGGAGGATGGAGACATATTTAAAAGCACTGAGCACAAAGGAGGCACTCAATCCATGGTGGTAATTATTATTCTAACCTTATTAGCCCCCTACCGATTCAATGTATACCATTCACTAGTTTGTTTAAATAATTTGTGAATCAGTTTATATTTTCAAGTTGCCATATGTTTTAGGGTTCTCCAGAGAGTCAGAACCAATAGGATATATATATGGTATAGAATGGTAACCAGCATTCTACACTCTGTTTTTATGAGTCTGACTTTTCTAGATTCCACATACAAGTGAGATTATGCAGTATTTGTCTTTCTGTGTCTGGTTTATTTTACGTAACATAATGTCTTCCAAATTCATCCGTGTTGCCATAAGTGGCAGGATTTTCTTCTTTTCAGGCTGAATAGTATTTCATTGTGTGTGTGTGTATATATATATACACACAATTTGCTAAGCAGGGAGATCCGCAGACCCTCTTGGCTCCCAGCATGCTGGGGTCAGGTTTGCAGTCTTAGGAGATTGGTGAACTCCTTTTTTGGAGAAGATCTGCAAATACCAACAGTTTCAGGGTTTCCTCAGGTCCAGGAGTGCCAGGCTCCTGTGCACTCTTCCTTTGGGGAAGCAAAGGAAGACTCCATCAGTGCACACAGAATGCATTAATTATAAATTCTTATTTTCTGTTTTCTTCATGCTCTAGCATCTGGGGTTTACTGGGAAAAGATTGCCTTTTCCAGGGCCAGGCAATTAAACTACCAATCCAGAACGCATACTCCTAACCACCTACTTTATCTGTATATATATTACCTTCATATATATATACACACACATACTACATTGTCTTTATCAGTTCATTCATTGATGGACACGGGTAGATTCCATATCTTGGTTATTGTGAGTAATGCTGCAATAAACATGGGAATGCAGCTATTTCTTTGGGATCCCGATTTCATTTTTCTGTGGATAAACACCCAGAAATGAGATGGCTCTTCATTACTCTGTGAAAGGCCGTAAAAGCCACCACACCCCTAAGTGAAATCACCACATTAGTGAAAATAAGCTCTATCTCTCCACCCAACGTTCTCTTCCCATGCTTTTAGCACTCCTGGTCCCAGTGCCAGGGGTTTTCTGTAACTCCAGATTTTTGCATGCTCTATTAGCATTAGAAAATTATTTCTCTTTAATCAGGAAAGCCACGCTCAGGCTGTTGCAAATCACCCACTTTGAACAGGCCTGTGACAAGCCTAGACTAGATACGTGTAATTAATAAGAGGCAGGTCGCCGGGCGCGGTGGCTCAAGCCTGTAATCCCAGCACTTTGGGAGGCTGAGGCGGGTGGATCACGAGGTCTGGAGTTCAAGACCAGCCTGGCCAATATGGCAAAACCCCGTCTGTACTGAAAATACAAAAACTAGCCGGGTGTGGTGGCACGCACCTGTAGTCCCAGCTACTCAGGAGGCTGAGACAGAAGAATCACTTGAACCCAGGACGTGGAGGTTGCAGTGAGCCGGCCTGGGTGACAGAGCAAGACTCTGTCAAAAAATAAATAAATAAAAGCAGGTAAAATAATTAAGCAGCAATAAACACAATTGGCAGTGGTCATTCCAGAGGACTATGACTTCCCTGAGGAGGATGTGTGAAGGTTGAAAACCAGGTAATAAGTGGCCTGAAGACATCAAGGAGTTCAAGTGACCCTATTATTCATTATTCCTTAATCTGTTCTCCAGCCAAGACTGTGGGGTTAGTGCCTCCCACTTTCATGGAGATAACCGACTGTATACAAACAGGGTCTGTGTGGGAGTGGGATTTCAAGGACTCTCAGCACTTTTTCTATATTTGCTACTTTACTGAGTTGTATACAGGCAATAAGGTCTCCATTTGACTTGCGTGGGGCTGAGGCACTGATATTCACAAATACAAGTATAGTACTGGGTATAATGGACCCGATGGGCATTCTGATTTGGTTAAATTTCTGTTGGTAGATGGTTGTAAATAACAGAGCATCCACCTGCTCTGGTTTGCCCATGACTGTCCCAGCAACTTGGGATGGCTGGTCACCCAGAAGAACACAGCCATTCTTAGAGCACAGGGTGCCCCCAGCCTCACTGTGTTTGCAGGTGCCAACCTTTGATCCCTACGGCTTTCTTTCTTTTTTTTTTTTTTTTTGAGATGAAGTCTTGCTCTGTCGCCCAGGCTGGAGTACAGTGGCACCATCTCAGCTCACTGCAAGCTCCGCCTCCCAGGTTCACGCCTTTCTCCTGCCTCAGCTTCCCCAGTAGCTGGGACTACAGGCGCCCGCCACCACACCCAGGTAATTTTTTTGTATTTTTTTAATAGAGACGGGGTTTCACCATGTTAGCCAGGATGGTCTCGATTTCTTGATCTCGTGATCTGCCCGCCTCGTCCTCCCAAAGTGCTGGGATTACAGGCGTGAGCCACCGCGCCCTGCCCAGCTGTTATTCTTGAGATGGCATCTTCCTTTCAGTCTCACCTTTCCTGGCACCAGACCCAGCAGAAGGCAAGGCAACAGGAAGCAGCTCATGGCTCCTTTTGAGCCTGAGGCCCCAGAGCCTGCATCTGGAAACTTCTAACTGCAGAGGCTGCTCCCAGGGGTCTGCAGAAGGGATGGCATATCTCCCCATGGTCTGTGTCGTGGGCCCCACCAACATAGTCTGTCTACAAGGTCTCACCGGCAGGTCTTCAGGCCTAACTCTAAATTCAGGAAGCTCCCTACAGACAACACAGGTTCCTGAATGTTGTCTTCTAATCTAGCTTCAAAATCTTTTCACTTACATATGGGGTGCACATTCTTTACTTGGAAAATGATTTCACAGGAGAATGCCTGACTGAAATTTACTCATGAGTAAAACTTTGCACTCTTTCCTCTGAAAAATAATAACATGAGGCCCATTATCAGTTAGTGATAATCTAAGAAAAGTGATGAAGACAGAGGCCTAGATCTGTTCTGACTTGGGGTTGCCCAAACCTGCAGGGTGAGTGGCCTCTGATTTGTACCCTCTGGTGGGTGAGGTAAATGTGCTCCTGCAGGTCTTATACTCATTGCATTATCTCCATGTAGCATCACATACGTCTTTAAAGCACTGTGCTTGGCCGGGCGTGGTGGCTCACACCTGTAATCCCAGCACTTTGGGAGGCCGAGGTGGGCGGATCACGAGGTTGGGAGATTGAGACCATCCTGGCTAACACGGTGAAACCCCGTCTCTACTAAAAAATACAAAAAATTAGCCGGGCGTGGTGGTAGGCGCCTGTAGAGGCAGGAGAATGGCGTGAACCCAGGAGGCGGAGCTTGCAGAGAGCCGAGATTGTGCCACTGCACTCCAGCCTGGGTGACACAGCAAGACTCCGTCTCAAAAAAAAAAAAAAAAAAATTCAGAGTACATTTTAAAACATAAGGCATCCAATGGAATTTTTAAAACCCTTATATGGATAATTTTAAACATTTGTGTAAATAAACAATGAATTTAACAAACCCCTATATGTCTATAACCCTTCAGAACAACCAGAAACACATGGCCAGTTCTGTTCTGTCTATATTCCCAAATAAAATTCATACATTGTGATTAGCTGATGTGTTTTTTAGTCTATATAATTTATACATTTCCCCTATATCTCCTATATATCATTTTCTTGTAATTTATTTGTTGAAGAAGCTGTGTTGATTTTCCTGATTCATCTTCAGAATTTAAAATAGAATTTCACAAAAAGAAAAAAATAAAAGCAGACTGAAGGAATAAAAATCTCAGAAAAGAAATCAATGGGATTTAAATGGTACAGCTGCTTTGGAAAACAGTCTGGCAGTCCCTCAAAAAGTAAGACATAGAATTACTCTTTGACCCATCA
Source organism: Gorilla gorilla gorilla (assembly GCF_029281585.2). Classification (NCBI taxonomy): domain Eukaryota; kingdom Metazoa; phylum Chordata; class Mammalia; order Primates; family Hominidae; genus Gorilla; species Gorilla gorilla. The sequence continues at coordinate 129,169,205 of NC_073238.2, forward strand.
ATTCTACTGAAGTCTTCATACTGAAGAGAATTAAAAACATGTCCACACAAAAACTGGGACACAGATGCCCATAGCAGCATTATCCATAATAGCCAAAAGGTAGAAACAACCGAGATGTCCACCAACTGATGAGCGGATAAATAATATGAAGTATATTCATACAATGGACTATTACTCAGCCTCAAAAAGGAATGGTTGCCAGAGGTTGGAGGAGGAAAAAATGGAAAATACAGTATTTCTTTCTTGGGTGCTGAAGATATGTTAGAGTTAAATAGTGGTGAAGTTTGTGATACTTCCAGAAAGTGCTAAATTGTACACTTCAAATGAATAAAATGTAGTATGTGAATTATATCTCAACTTAAAAATCAAGAACATTTTCCAGAAATAAAGTTTAAGAATTTTCAGCTTTAAAAGATCTATTGAGTTCCCTTCAAAATGAATTTCAAAGTTCTTCTACACTAAAGCACATTATTGTGAAATTTGATAACATCAGAGAAAAAGATCTGAAAAGCTTCCAGAGAAGTGAAAGAAAAAGATCACCTGCAAAGAATCAAGAACCAAAATGGCACTGAAGTTTTTCACTGAAATTTTAGATATAATAAGAAAATGAAATTTGGCCTTCACATTCTGAGAGAAATACATATATTTTAAACCCTACTAAACCGCCAACCCAGTGTGAGAATAGTGCTCAGGCATTTTGGGACATGCACAGCATCAAAGCTTTACCTTTGATTAGGAAGCTACAGTAAAGTGGCAACCTAAGAAATGGGAGAATGAATTCCAGGAGCAGGTGATCCATGCAGGAGAGAGGAGCAGCATTGCCGAGAGCCAGAGGTGAAGCAATTCAAGCTGGAGACACTGAGACAAACACAGGGGTGCCTGGCATTCTCTCAGAGGCAGTACAGTGGTTCTCACAACTCAGTAAATGTAATTATCTCTTATCTGGTTACAATGCATCTTCCCAGGCCTGCCAGCAGGGATTCTAAATCCTGATGCAAATGATGTGGCAGCACTTGTGGTTATAGACATGAGTGTTTGAATCACAGATCCAGGTCCAAACCCAAATCCCCTCAGTAATTAACTGTATGCTGTCATTCAATTACTTAATCTCTCCAGCACGCCACTTCCTCAGGCCAATTCATATGGGAATATAAATTCATAGGAGTGTTATAAAGGGTAGTTTGTACAATGAGCTTGTGACTATGAAATATAAATTCATAGGAGTGTTATAAAGGGTAGTTTGTACAATGAGCTCGTGACTATGAAATGCTTAGCATGGCATCCAAAAAGTCCTCAGTAAGTGGTGCAACAATACCTTTTTATTACAGAAAACACACCCAACCTAGAAAACAGTGTTCATAGGGGATTCAGAGAAGTAAGTACAGTTGGGTGAGCAGAGCAAGCCAGCGTGGCGAGGGCCTTTCCTAGGTGAGACCTCCACCACATTTGAAAGTGGGATGCAGGGCAAGAGCTCAACATCAACCAGGATGGGCGGGAATGAAGTAAATAGCTCACACCTGTTCCTTCATGGGTCAGTTCCTTTCATTTTCACTTTTGACTCTGATGCAAAATTAGAACTCTGCTCAAATGTCACTATTCTTAATAAAGTAAAGTAAATAAGTACGATCCAAAAACTTCAGTTGGCATAAAATACGTGCTCTTATTACAAGGCAAATGGGAAATATTTTGCAGTTGGTCATTGCCATCACAATAACACAAATTCTAAAACTTATACTGTTTACAACTGAACCACACCCTCAAATAATCAAAAAACGGTCCCTCCCTAAACTCTCTCCCCAGGAAGAGAAAGTCTTTGGCTGCCCCAACCTAAGCAGGAAAGCAGGTGGAGAGGGGGAGCCCACAGCTACAGTGGCAAGAAGTCTGAGGGCTGAGGGCTTTGACCAAATAATGGGGAATTGGGTTGAGTTGTTTGAATCATTTTCCAATAACTGACGTATAAAGTAGATTCATTGAAGGAGCTGGGGAATGGGAGCCCACCCCTCAGTCTCTAGCCTCCCCTCAGTCTCCAGCATCCCCAAACTATGTGTTTCTCCAGAGTAACCTTGAGCCTCTCCCAGCATAGATTAAAACCCATGGCTCTTCCAGATCTAAAATCTGAGGCTCTACAATTTAAGTCATAGTTAGGCACTTCCATACCTGTGATGGTAACATGCTTACATACTCAATCATTGTTTAATATTGAATGAAAGAGACACATTTTGTTTACTTATTATGCAGCAGCTAGTCTGTGTTCACCTGCGTTGTCTCAGGGTCAGCTCTTTATTTCCAAGAATCCTGTCCCATTTCCTGGAGCCTATTGACCGGGGGAAAGATGTGGTCAAAAGTTAAAGGTATGTTGTGCAAAGCCTTAGAAACAGCTTTTCTGACAAGCAATGGGGAAAAGACTCCGTTCAATAAATGGTGCTGGGAGCTGGGCCCCTTTCTTACACCATACATAAAAATGAACTCAGGATGGATTAAAGACTTAAGTGTAAAACCCAAAAATATAAAAACCCTGGAAGACAACCTAGGCAATACCATCCTGGACATAAGAACAGGCAAAGATTTCGTGACAAAGACATCAAAAGCAATATCAACGAAAGCAAAAATTGACGAGTGGGATCTAATTAAACTAAAGAGCTTCTACACAGCAAAAGAAACTATCAACAAAGTAAACAGGCAACTTACAGATTGGGAGAAAGTATTTACAAACTATGCATCTGACAAAGGTCTAATATCCAGCATCTATAAGGAACTTAAACAAATTTACAAGAGAAAGACAACCCCATTAAAAAGTGGGCCAAGGACATGAAGAGACGCTTCTCCAAAGAAGACAAACATGTGGGCCGGGTGTGGTGGCTTACGCCTGTAATTCCTGCACTTTGGGAGGCTGAGGCGGGTGGATCACGACATCAGGAGATTGAGACCAACCTGGCTAACATGGTGAAACCCCGTCTCTACTAAAAATACAAAAAATTAGCCGGGTGTGGTGGTGGGCGCCTGTAGTCCCAGCTACTTGGGAGGCTGAGGCAGGAGAATAGCATGAACCCAGGAGGCAGAGCTTGCAGTTAGCTGAGGTCGCGCCACTGCACTCCAGCCTGGGTGACAGAGCGAGACTCCGGCTCAAAAAAAAAAAAAAAAAAAAAAGATAAATGTGGCAAACAAGCATATAGAAAAAAGCTCTAGATCACTGATCACTAGAGAAATGCTCATCAAAACCACAGTGAGGCACCATCTCACACCAGTCAGAATGGCTATTACTAAAAAGTAAAAAACCAACAGATGCTGGCAAGGTTACAGGGAAAAGTGAACACTTATACAATGTTGGTGGGAGTGTAAGTTAATTCAACCATGGTGGAAAGCAGTATGGTGATTCCTCAAAGAGCTAAAAGCAGAACTACCATTCGACCTAGCAATCCCATTACTGGATATATACCCAGACGAATATAAATAATTCTACCATGAAGATACATGCATGCAAATGTTCATTGCAGCACTATTCACAATAGCAAAGACAGAATCAACCCAAATACCCATCAGTCATGGACTGGATAAAGAAAATGTGCTGCATATACACCATGGAATACTATGCAGCCATAGAAAAGAACAAGATTATGTCTTTTGCATTAGTGTGGATGAAGCTGAAGGATATTATCCTTAGCAAACTAATGCAGGAACAGAAAACCAAAGACAGCATGTTCTCACTTATAAATGGGAGCTAAATGATAAGAACTTGTGAACACAAAGAAGGAAACAAAAGACACTGGGGTCTACTTGAGGGGGGAGGGTGGGAGGAGGGAGAGGAGCAGAAAAGACAACTATTGGATACTGGGCTTAATACCTGGATGATGAAATAACATGTACAACAAATCCCTGTGACACGTGTTTACCTGTATAACAAACCCTCCCATATACCCCCCAACTTAAAATAAAAGTTAAAAAAAAAAAAGGAACACAGCTTTTTATTTTTTTTCTCTTTAATACCATAAAGGTCATGGGCCATTTGCCACCTGAACAGTCAGTAACACATAAGTGTAAAGAAACTGAACACCCAGGGACACCAGAGACCGTTCACTGTAGAGGAAGGAGGCAGGCATAACTCATAAGGTGAACTTCCTCCAGTCCCAAAGTGGTTCCCCTCTCCTTAAATGCGGGTCCCATGGAATTCAGATTTAGAAGTGAAGTAAATGAGAATAGCTCACAGGGGTGCAGTTTAAATGTGCCGAAGAGGATAGAGCAGCCCCAGTAAGGAAGGAAGGCCAGACAAGCAATGGATTTGTAGGGAAGACAATGTGCACCCATCAGAGCTCTGATTGCTTCACTTCCACTACCCTGCCCTGCCCACTAACTTTGAAAAAATATGGATGGCAAGTGTTGGGCCGTAAGACATTTCCTTGCTTTATAATCTGGATTTAGTGGGTTAAATTTCAGAGATAGTGAAAACATCCCCCTTTAGTTAACTTTTAATTTCATAATTGTACCTTTTTTTTTTTTTTTTTTACAGATATTTGAACATGTAAAACAAAGAAAAGAGTACGGGAGTAATTTATAATCAACAAATATGTGTTCACTGAGTAAGTGATACTTACATGGCATATGGCATACAAGCATCCTGAGAGTAGGATCGTGGGGCATTCAATGGTGATTGTCCCTAGAGCTGGTCAGGGCCCAGCTTTCCACTGTCCGTGTACTGCTGCGTGTACAATCGGTGTCTTCTTTAACTTCACAGAGATGCCACAAGGCAAATAGCATTGTCTTCACTTTCTGTGTAAGAAAACTAAGGCTCGGTGAGAGTATGCAGAGCTGGATCATGGATTTGTTTGGGTCCTTCTAGTTTCAAAACCTGTGAATATTTTCCTGTCTCTAATGCTAATCTTAGCAATATATTTGGAATAAGCATATAAACATATAACCACAGTCCACTCAGGTAATATGCAATTAAATTATAAATAAATGCTCAACGAGATTATGAGTGATTGAATGAGCTATATATAAGAATAATAACTGATGGAAGTGTTATTCATAGGATAAAGTAGAAATCATTTAAATGGCTAATAGTATAAGGAAGGTTAAATCAAGCAGGTGTGGAAATAGCTGATTTACATATATAGTTTATGCCATGTAAAACGTTTATAATCTAATATTGGATGAAAAAACAGATGCAATATTTTATGTACAGTATAATCTAAGATTTCTATGTTTAGTTAAAAATGCAGGAATATAATTATCAAAATTTGAGTGATAAAATTATGAATAATTTTTTTCTTTGATAACTCATTTTATATTTACCAAAGATCCTCCAAAGAGATTATACACTTTTTTTAATTAGAAAAAAGTTATTTGTTAAAGAGATCATAAATGACATAATATTTTACAGAAGTTAAGAGCTGAGATTGTGAGAATTTCCAGGGACTCCTGCCATCAGCCCACCTCGCATCATTGTTTACATGGAAATGTTGGGGCTGAGGTGACCTCATGCTTCTCAATTCCCAGCCAGCCTTCTCTCCCTCTGGCTCTTAGCCAGCCTGTTAAACAGAAAATAATCAGTGAGACAAATAAACTACACCCTAGTGTTCTAACAAGTTACACATAATTGCTTGCTTACCAATTGTCTACCTCAGAACTTTCTTTTCCTCATAGAGTCAATATAATCATCTATTTTAAACTCGGCTTTTGCCATTTTACAGTCCAAGATGCTGGACTTTGCATAGGGCATGGATGGGTTTCCACAGTCCACACGAGGATGGGAGGAGAACAGGGCAGATCCAGCCCCACTCAGTGAGAGTTCCGGCTGGAGTTAGTTGGCTGGACTTCACTCCAGAGAGAGACCTTCCTCTGGACCAGCTACCAAGACAGCCCCTAGTTGGAAAATCTTTTCTTCTAAGGTGAGATGCAGCCCCCACCGGAGAGAAAAACACCAGAGAGTTTTAAAAAGGAAAAACCAAGGTAAGCTGAGGGGCTTCTTGACAGGGGACACAGCAGAGTCCACCCAGCTGGGGTGAATCTCCGCAGTTCCCCAACAGGACGGTGGGTGGGAGCCCCAAGTCACTGGCCCCTGCAGCGTGGGAGCAGCATGAGCCATCTGCAGTGACATTGTCTCCTGTGGCAGCAGCCTCCATCCAGAAATGCATCTCAGGGTCTGTCCTCACAGGAACCTGATGCCAAAGCGGTGCGCTCAAAGTGTTTGGACACAGGTATTTTGTGGAACTGAGCATTTTCCAGGTCTTGCTGGAGGTCATTGTGTGTGAACTTGATGGAGCTCTTTCTCCTGGGCTTTTTTTCTAAGTGTGGGAGAGCATGGCCTGCATGACTGCTGGCTTCCAGCACGTGGCGTGCAAACCCATGCCAGGGTGTGTAATTCACTGTAGCCCTTGACAGAATAGCAGGGGATAAAGCTCGTTTTATAATCTTCTGTTTATTACCCTCAGCCAATTAACTTCTATCTACAGTAGAAGATATTTTGCCAATTTTTTTTTCAAAATGGAGAAGTACCGTGCTCTTTAAAAAGTCTTTTAGAGGCACAGACTTCTCAATTTCATTACATTAAAATCACTAAAAGATAGAAAAAAGTGAAATTCACGTATCAAAGAAATTTTCTTTTAGCAAACTACTCTATTTTGTTTTGAAATGTTTGTGAATTTTCCGTGCATGTGTCCAGATACATAAGGAGTTTATTCATTCAATTAAGTTAAAACATTGGATAACATGGTAAATTCAAAAAGTAGTGAGGACACGTTTTGTTTCTGTGTCTCTAACTGAGAAAACTGACTGATGCCTCCTGTGTGCCAGCACTGTGTAGCTGATGCAGATGTGGAAACCAAGGTTTTCTTACTTGCTGCCGCTGGCCCCGGCACTGGAGGTTGGCTCCTGGAGGGCAGGGTGTCTGTTTTTATTACCACTCAGCAAGTGCCACACAAATACACACGGGTGTGTCTGCCCTCTAGTGGATGCTGGCAGGCACTGGGCGCAAATGTGACTATAAAAAAAATGAAAGATTTAAAAAATACCCATTACCTCTAGAGGGGATTTAATTATAACACGAGGCTTTTTTCTTTTTCTTTTTCAAATGGGCTGATGGGTAAAAATAATGCAAGACTGGAGATGCGTTTGCCTTTCGGCATCTGTGATGACTGAGTCTTTCCTCAGTGCTGCCACAGGGAGCACATTCACACACATGTCACACAAATACCGGGGTTAGGTCAAAAAACCAAGTGTTACCTGGAGGAAGCCACAAAGGCTATGAGATGAAGCCTTCACCTAGAAGACACCTGACAGTTCAGAAACTGAGATCCTGTGAGGTGTCTCGGAGAGCTCAGCTGTGACCCCACACCGTATGAAAGGGTGGGCATCGGGGTTCAGGCAGGTGAAGACAATTGTCCACTGTTGAGCGTCATCAGCCTAAAACCCACATGCAGTGCTACTGCTGCAAAACCACTGACTGTTGAAGCCACAAACCACAGAAAGAAGCCCTTTATGGTCCTCACTGTGCAACTGGTGACTTTTCAGAAGATGAAGATTAAACATATTAATCATAAATTCAAAGTATCAGAAGAAATACTAGGAGATTTTCTAATCTCTGCTGCCATGACTTTTTTTTTTTTTTGCAAGATTCGTGAATTATTGTAAATAAGCTCACAGAGGCCAAAGTGCTCCCCTCAAGTCATCCAGAAAGACGCAGGCTGCTAATCCCCACATCTGACACATCTGTGTTTTCTTATGATAATACACAAATTAAAGACAGGGGGGAGAGAGAGGGACAGAAAGAGAGAGACAGAGAGAATTGGAGCTAAGAGGAAACACTTTCCTTTTTATTTTTATTTATTTTTAATTTATTTATTTTTAAGAGGAAACACTTTCATGTTTTGCCCCCCAGAATTCCCAGTGAACATTCCCATTGCCAGTGGGTGAAATCCAAGGCCCTGGCTCCAGGATCCTGCTCTTTCCTGCGGTGACTCTTGGGCAGATTTGGCTTAGAAACAATATGGAACTTGTTACACGTTTCTGGACAAGTCATTATACTCGTGCTTTTGGCTCACAGGCTCCACTTCCCCGGACAACCCTTCGCCCTAAGCTTCAAGTAATTCAGCTTCATCCTTCAGAGAAGAGCTCAGGTGTCACTTCCTGTAAGGTACCTCCCTAGCCGCCTCTCCAGCAGAAGGGCCTCCACCTTGCTCTTTGCACCTCTGTCCCTCGAGGTGGTGCTGTCCTCTTTGGAGGGTGGGACCCCGGGAACTAGAGCCCCTCTCATGCTGGAGTCACTCGGCACTCTGTAAGTGTGTGCTGAGCGGATACAAGTGCGGCGAGCTTGCACAGCCTTACAATGTGTACTCTCATGTCTGGCATAGAGACCCATTTTCATTCTTTGTAAAATGAGTAAGTGGGGCTGGGTGACCCATACTCTCTTTTCAACTCAGAAGTCCACTATGAGCCTGATGTCAGATAGCTTCCCAGCCAGCGCCAGAGCAGGACCCAGGTTTTTCAATGTGTCTGTGTCCCCACAGCATGGGGAAAGCACAGAGGAATGGGACCAGCTCTGCTTCCTGCTGCCCAGTGCCAGCCAGCAACTCCAGGCTCACAAAGCCAAGGCAAAGGCACCTGCAGGAGATCTTGGTTATTTAGTAGCTGTGATTGGGCTGGGAGGAGAGTGTGTTCACTTCTAATTTTCCAGTGAATAGCATGAGACAGTAAGGTTTGAAATGTGTTTTTTTCTCTTGCCAAAAACAAAACCAAAAAAGCCTTTTTACCTTCTCATCCTTGGAGCCACTGGCATTAGCTATGGGCCTGATAGTTTAAGAAAACTTGAAAATGAACTAGGTGAACCAGTATTCTCCAAATTAATATTTTGATAAATTGTGGAGTTCTGTATTACAGCAAAGCTATTGCTTAAGTGGGCAAAACTCTAGAGGATAGGAAAACACACTCTTGAAATCAGGTGGTGATGCCCTGAAATTCAGCAAACTGCAGGGGCATGTGTTGTTCTACCCCAGGTCAGAGTGTGTCAGTCATCACTCGATGCCACTCACAGACCACCAACTTCAGAATATCTAGGTGTAAAGCTCTGTACAAAAGTTGTAACATAATAATGTAAATAATTTTACCTTAATATTACTTATATTACACCATTACATAATGTAAAGGCTACTAAAACATGTTTGTCTTCAAAGAATGGCCTTGGTTTCTGTGGGCAGTGTCTCCTTATGGAAAGGTAGTGCATTCCTGCTAAGTCCTGGACAAAACGGGCCTCCAGGAGCTCCAGGCTGCAGCAGCAGCTTCTCATCTATGTCCTTCACTGCATGATGTCGTTGTTGACTTTGAGAGCTCCTTTCAGTCTTGTTTTATCAACAGAGCTAGTATTTCATGAGGATCTACTACATACCAGGTTCCAGAAGGCTAAATGCCTTTTATTTGTTATTATTCACTAAATACAAATAACAGCTCTCTTCTCATTACTCACACAACAAAATTTAGCTCAGGGAGATTGAGCGACTTTCCCAGGGTCACACAGCTACTAAGAGCAGAGTCGTGTTTAGATTCATGTGTGAAGACTGAACACAGAAATGAACCAGCAGAAATCTCATAGATTCCAAAAGCCTGCTCAAGCCATTTGTTCTTATTTTAAGGAAAATCTTTATGCTAACTTTAAACTGCAAATACTTAAGAATGGCAGAGATCTACAGATTGGATTCTGATGTAAGAGATGATGCTCACCAGCTGGTTACTCCTGCCACCCCACAACCCCGAGGATACTGGACAAATGTCTAAGCCTCGTGGTTAGTGCGGACAATGCTGGTGGAGTCTGAAGTTGTCATGCAGTGACTCACTCAAGCTTAGGCAGATTTGGTGATATATGACACAGAGATGCAAAGGAATGCAGTAGCTGACAGACACAGGATGGCTCTAGGAGATGCAGAAGGGGCTGCATCATAAAGAATGAAGAAGGGATTTGTCATGAGAGATGGGACAGGAAATTCTCTAGAGGCAGAGGGAGAGCATGAGAATGTTGGGAAGGGAGGAGAGATTCTCACACATCTGGGAAGCTGACAATCCATCAGCATGGCCAGAAGCAAAATGAGGAGGAGCAGAAATAGATGAGGCTGGATATAGAAGCAGGGCTGAAGCTGTGTCGATTGTGGTAAAGGGTTGTGATTCTATCCAGAAGGCAATAGGTAGCATTCTAAACAGAGATCTTTTAAAACAAGAGTCAGCAAATATTTTCTGCAAAGGGCTAAATGTTAAATATTATAAGTTTTCCAAGCCATATGGTCTCTCTCTCAATGACTCAGCTCTTCCATTGTACCCTGAAAGCAGACAGAGATGTTATATAACACATGTATGTGGCTGTGTCCCAATACAACTTTACTTACAAATGCAGACTGTGTCAGACATGGTCCATGCATGGTAGTTTGCCACACCCAGTTTTAGGAAGCTCAGGTTTGTGATGTGATGGAGAATGCCTACAAGAGCTCTTCCTTTAAATGGTAGAGTGAACATACACTGGAATTCTATCCTGCTTGACCCAAGCTCCTGATAGCAAAAGGTAGAAAAGATAGATAGTAAATGGATAGATGATAGGCAGGTAGATAGATAGATGATAGATAAAGAAAATACATAGCTGTTCCAGAAAATGGAAAGGGATAACTTCATGAACCAAAAGCAGAGTAATATACTTGAGAAAGGAAGCAGGCCAGAAAACCCACAGTTGCAAAGCAAATAGAATTTCCAACTGCCTCTCGTAGCCCCTTCCTGGAAGTAGTCACAGCCCAGGGTTTTTCAACTTCTTCCTCTGTTTTTTTGTTTGGTTGTTTGTTTTTTTTTTTTGTGGGGTTTTTGTCATTTGCTTTGTCTTAAAAACCTTTCCATGCTTTTTTGGTCACAGCAGCCTTTGCCACTTCAAACACCACTAGTGTTCTGTTAAAAAACATTATATCAACCTTCCAATTAAAATGCAGCATGTCTGAAACTTGGTATCTAGAGAGGTGAGATGGACAAAGGAGCTCTTGTCACTGCACGTTTTCTTTTCCCAGCCTTCACCTTGCACACAGCAACAGACAATGCACAAAGCCATTTCCTTATGGACTGAAATTCTGAAATCCTTTTATGCCTGGCCTTTCCATCCTTCAACTTCCCCTCTCCCACACTGTGAATGATTTTTATTGGACATTTTTGTGTTAATCTCAGTGATAAGGGAATACAGGTAGCTCGAATATAGCTGTGACCCAGATGCTTCTGTTTCTAGCATGTATTTATTTTGCAGCAAACATTTACATCCATCATTTTTCACTGTCTTTTGAAAATAATTAGGCAATATCTCATCTGAGGTAGGATGTTTCTAGGGGTTGTGTTCTGAGGGAGGAAAACTAATCTGTTCTCTTTCCACTGCATTCCAGGAACAGTAAGAGGACCTTGTGCATGAATAATTTGTTTCCACACTACAGAGTGGATAGTAAGCAGATTAGTTAAAACAGTTCCGCTTCACCTCAGTAACAGCCTCCTCCAACTCATTTTTTTTCTCAACAAACTTATTTTTCCAGCAAAAGAATCCCGGGCTTCTTAGAGAACCCAGTGACTTTTTGCACCTTCAGTCTGTGAAATCCTCATGTTTTCTTCTGCCCTATGCATAGTTCAAACATACAAAGATGAGGCAAAGCCAGACACACTCCTGAAGGAACCCAAGAAATTCCTCTCTTTCTTTCTCTGGAATGAAATGAATTCTCTAGACCACCAGTTCTAACCTTCAAAACCCAAACCTGTTTGTGAGATCTCCTTCAAATGCTACTGTAGACCCCAGTGTTTATTCATTACATTTTTTACATATTTGTTTTATTTGGAATCCATGTATTTGTAATTTTAGTGTTTGTATTAATATCAGGGAGAAATGTTTAAATCTGTCTATGCCATATGTGCCTCTGGCTTATTGCCCAATTAATTGTAGCCTCAGGCTAAACTTTGGTTTCTATTTTTAATTTTTGTCAGAAGAAATATAACTGATCTCAAAACATCTGCTTCTATTGTAGGGACTCGTGCTGCCATCTCCATTCCCCTCTCTTTTCTTGCAATCGGGGTGGAAGTTCTTTAACATGAACGTTTTAACCACCTTCAATCTCCTGTGTCCACTATCAGCACATTCAAACGTATCCAGCCAAGGCTGTCATCCTAGGCCAGGGATTTTTTAGGCATCTTATTTTGCTGTGATGTGGCTGGCACCCCTTTGACTCACTGTATCACCCCAGGATTCTTTCCATTTTAGGAGCCCAAGAGGGCAGAAAAAGAAGTAGGTGAGCAGTTAAACCCTCTGAGTCAGGAGCATCTCCCCTTGTGTTAGGCAATGTTGTAGAACATCGTATTTAGTAAGTTCCTAGCAGATGAGCCATGTGGCTGCTGAGCACACACGCCTGCTTGCTGCTGTGAGCTCAGATACCCTCATCACTAGCCCTTTCCACCTCTGGAGGGAATTATAAGGGCCACTTAATAACCTGTAAATCATAGAGTTAAAGGTGTTTCCCCAAAATACTGATGTTAGAATGAAAGGTGAGGAGTGTTAGCCACAGGTCAAAAGTGCAGGAAAGTCTCTCAGTGTGGGTTGTTGGAGAAATGCAGGTCTTTTTTCTTTTGGAAGTCTCCGTAGAATGGGGTCAAGGACTCTGCCCATTCTAGAAAGAAAAATTGGGATATTAGACACCCTCAGATATATATCCCAAGCCTTCATTTAGGGCTTTTAATTAGTTTGTTCAGCTATCACAATCTCAAATGCTAAGCAGCGCATTTGAATCTCTCCACAGTCCAAATTAGCACCGTCTCTTAAAGTTGAGTTTCTCATTATTCTCACCTGATACACCTTATTTATCCCACATCATGCTCACTGTTATCTTTGACATAAGACTTGAATTTTACTCAGCTTGGAGCGCTCTTCACATGTCTTGTCTAGATCCAGTTCTGACTCATTCTTCAGCCCTGCATCAGCCAGCGGGGGCTAGGTTAAACCATGGTGACAAACAACCTCCAAATTTCAGTGGCTCAAAAATCTTCCTCGTTTATTTGCATTTCATCATGGGTCAGGTGAGAGGTAGCTCTGTGTTGTGTCATCCTAACACAGGAATCCAGGCGGAAGGAGGGACCATCAATAAGATCCCCGTTGCTATAGAAAAGAGAAAAAGCATGCTGACTAGAACTCTGTTTCTTGGGGATTTCTCCTGAAAAAGTCACATGTTATTTCTTCTCACCTCCATCGGCAAAAAAAAAAAAAAAAAAAAAAAAAAAAAAAAGTCATGTGCCATGCAAAAATTTAAGCAGGTGGGATGGAACAGTCAGAATGCATTCATAAAAAATGAACTGAAAATATCTGGAGAACAGCACCAATGACTATCTCGAATCCCAACATGCATCCCTAACAACCCAGTGCTGTTATCCTCCAAATTTTTTATGTCTTGCAAAGTATTAGAACTTCCTATCTGAAGCCATACCACTCAGAAGGAATGCAAAATACATTATGATATCTCCTTTAGGATGTCCTTAGAGAATTCAAGGAAAAGAAGTTAAATAATTTAAAAGTGCTTTTGGGTACAGCTATTTACCACTAGAGGGTAAGATTAGAGATATAAAGATAATAATGGCTTAGGATTAGGGTCTGGGTCAGAGTCAGGGCCAGAAGTATGGTTAGAAGTGGGGTCATGGTCAGGGTCAATATCAAAGTCACGGTCAAAGTAAGGGTCAGAATTAGGGACCAGGGTAGGGATCAGGGTTTAGGGTCAGGGTCAAATTCTGGGGACAGGGTTAGGGTTAGGATTAGAACCAGAGGTTAGGACCCACCTGAGGAGAGGCCATGGCTTTGGAGCACCTGGTAGCGTGTCCACAGTGAAGACCAGAGTTTCGTTGTCCTCAAGACTGACCTGGGGAGACGTGGCTGCAGGCCACGTGAGGAAGGTGAGGCAAAAGCTTTCCATCTGCTCCCCGTGTGCTGAGGAGGGAGCTCTGCCATGGGCTTTACTTTCACATGTTATATTCTACAAGTCTTGTTTTACAAAGGCATCCCTTCCTTGAGGCTTTGACTGCTCATCGTCATAGCGTGCTATAACATTTTGTAAGATTTGCTTCTGGGGAGAGATCTTGGTATAGAGAAAGGAGAAATGCTTAGAGCCACCATCAGGACAGTTGGGATGGAAGCTGGGGATGGGCAGAGGCTGGAGGAAATGTGTACCCCCCTGCGAACACTTTAATTCATGTTTTAATTACTCGTTTTTCTTACAGTGTTAAAGTAGTAAAAACAGTATTGAAAAATTGAAAAGTAGGCATATTAAATCTTGCAACAGTATTTAAATTTAAATATATTATTTGTACCTCATCAACATTATTCTGTTGAGAAAGTCTAAGGTTAATTGGCCATATATTTGTAATAGTAGATAGAATAATGTCTGTTTTATAAACATTGACATCCTACATTACATGTGTGAACCCTGAAAATCTGAGACAGGTCTCAGATTTTTTAGAAAGTTTATTTTCCAAGCTTGAGGATGCTCGCCCGTGATGCCTCCTCAGGAGGTCCTGACAACATGGGCCCAAGGTGGTCGGGGCACAGCTTGGTTTTGTACACTTTAGGGAGATATGAGACATCAATCAATATGTGAGAGATGTACATTGGTTCAGTCCAGAAAGGTGAGACAATTTGAAGATAAGGCCAGACGGGGCCTTCCAGGTCATAGGTAGGTAAGAGAAAAATGGTTTCATTCTTTTGAGTTGCCAATTACCCTCTCCAGATGAGGTACTCAGATACGCATTTATCTTGGTGAGCAGATGAGTGACTGGATAGAGTGGGAGGCAGGATTGCCCTCAGCAGCTCCCAGCTTGACTTTTCCCTTTAGCTTAGTGATTTTGGGTCCCCAAGATTGATTTTCCTTTCACAAGGTCTAACATGTTTTCCTATGAGCATTAATTATTCATTGTATATTTTATTGCACAAATAATGCACGGATTTTTAAAAAATCATCAACTTTGTGACTATCTATATAGACATAATTACATAGAAGTTCAACTAAATTTGGAAACATTCCAGAGTTTGGGTTTCCAATAATTCTTTGTGATTAATTCTTTAAAAGGTAAAGTATTTTTCCCCCATAAAACATAGCAACATCTAAAATCACCCGCAGAATGTCCTGCCATTTTTGTTTTTCTAGTTTCCTCATTTTCTGCAAAGCCTCACTGAGGAAATTGACTTTGAATATCCTTTTACACTCTTCTGTTTTAGAAAGCATTGTGGTAAAACATTGAATCATCATGGCCATAAGTTCTGTTCACATTCTTTCTTTGAATCTTTTTCCCCAGTGGCTAATATTTGATTCTGTTGTATTATGGCTAAAAGGTAGGCATGGGAACAAAATAAAGAGAAAAAGTCTTTGGAATAAGTGATCTCATCACAATGAATCGATTTGCCATTGGAACATCTTTTTACAAAGTCACCCTTTGGAAAATATTTAGCCATGAATTGAAACAGAGTCTGTAAGGCTATTTTTTTTCCTGGTCTAAGATGAACAGCATTTTAGAGAATGAACCCAGGACACAACCACATCACAAGAAAAAAATGATAATTAAGTTTACACATATGTGTTACTACTGTAACAGAAAACATGTAAAGAACATTTGTTTTGATTTATATATCACTCTGCACTGTTTAATTTTTTGTGTCATAAATGCTCTTATTTAAAAAAACAGGACAAGTTAACAATGTCAATTATTAGTAATTCACGGTATAAATAATTAAACAAGGAAGCGTTCAAAAACTATAACAATGTTTTAAATAAAGTTTTATTTTACATCTTTTTTTTACTTACACAGAAATTGCCAAAAAAAAGCAGAGATTTCCCATGTAGCCCCAACCTAGTTTCCTCTCTTATTAACAACTTCTATCAGTGTGTTTCACATGGCTTATTAATATCTTACATAATTTGTCACAGTTAATGAACCAATACTGATAGACTGTTATTAACTAAAGTTCATGTTTCATTTGGACTCCCTTAGTTCTGTCTTACTCTGACCCAGGATCCCATCCAGGATCCCGCATGACATGTAGTCTTCACGTAGGCTCTTCCTGGCTGTGACAGTGTATCAGGCTTTCCATCTCATGATGACCTTGATAGTACTGAGGAGGATTGGTCAGGCATTTTGTAGAATGTCCCCCATTGTCACTTCATGTTCTCAAGGTGAACTGTCATTTTTGATGTTCTCTTGGATCATTTGGCAGAGCTACTGTTTGTCAGGTTTCTCCACTGTGAAGTTATTTTTCCTCCTTGTCCATACTGCATGTGTTCTTTTGGAGCAAGTCACTATGCAGAGCCCATGCTTACAGAGTGAGGAGTTGGTTCCACCTTCTTGATGGCTGAGTGTCTACATCAATTACTTGGAATTCTTTTGCAAAGGAGATTTCCATGCAACTCCATTTGCTTATTCATATATGCATACAAATACAGACACCTAGATAATTACTTTAAGGTTTAGTTATTATTCAACACTACAGCATTATGTTGCACAATTCATTCCTGTGTTGGCCATCGGTAGCTATTTTTATTGGCTTTTATTTTTCTTTGATATATTTTAAATTTTTTTAGTACTTACTTACTTTCTGATACTTCAAGATTATCCTGGCTCCTATATTTACTGCCCCAGTTCTAGTATCAGACATTTCTTCAAAGAGCCCGATTCCTTTCAGAATGGTAGGAAAACTTACATCTGGCTGCTGAATGAGCACATTGTATTTTGTCCCTCATCAGCAATGCTAGGAAGTATATGTGTGTATCTAACCTACCTACACACACCTAATTATGAAGGTTTCTATGTTGAACTGTATGTATCTATATTAAACGAAACATAAGTTTACATTTGAAGGGGTGGCCTGCCCCTCCACACCTGTGGGTATATCTCATCAGGTGGGATGAGAGACTGAGAAAAGAAGTAAGACACAGAGACAAAGTATAGAGAAAGAAAAGTGGGCCCAGGGGACCTGCGTTCAGCATACCAAGGACCTGCACCAGCACCGGTCTCTGAGTTCCCTCAGTTTTTCTTGATTATTATTTTCATTATCTCAGCAAGAGGAATGCGGTAGGAGAACAGGGTGATAATAAGGAGAAGGTCAGCAAAGAAACATATGAGGAAAAGAAACTATGTCATAATTTTAAGTTCAAGGGGAGGTACTATGCCTGGATGTGCACGTAGGCCAGATTTATGTTTTTCTCCGCCCAAACATCTCAGTGGAGTAAAGAATAACAAGGCAGCATTACTGCAAACATGTCTCGCCTCCCGCCGTAGGGCAGTTTTTCTCCTATCTCAGAATTGAACAAATGTACAATTGGGTTTTATACCAAGACATTCAGTTCCCAGGGACAGGCAGGAGACAGTGGCCTTCCTCTATCTCAACTGCAAGGGGCTTTCCTCTTTTACAAATCCATCTCAGCACAGACCCTTTATGGGTGTCGGGCTGGGGGATGGTCAGGTCTTTCTCATCCCACAAGGCCATATTTTGGACTATCACATGGGGAGAAATCTTGGACAATACCCGGCTTTCCAGGGCAGAGGTCCCTGAGGCTTTTCGCCGTGCATTGTGCCCCTGGTTTATTGAGACTAGAGAATGGCAATGACTTTTACCAAGTATACTGCTTGTAAACATTGTGTTAGCAAGGCACATCCTGCAGAGCCCTAGATCCCTTAAACCTTGATTCCATATAACACATGTTTTTGTGAGCTCAAAGTTGGGGCAAAGTGGCTGGGGCAAAGTTACAAATTAACAGCATCTCAGCAAAGCAATTGTTCAAGGTACAGGTCAAAATGGAATTTCTTATGTCTTCCCTTTCTGCATAGACACAGTAACAGTCTGATCTCTCTTTCTTTTCCCTACAACGTTGATGTCTCCACCTCTGATCTGGTATCACATGAATCATTCTAGCCTTCTCGCCTTGCCAATTTGCAACTTCCCACTTCAACAGTGAGAGACCTGGTTCCTACCATCTGCGACTTATGTAAGTCATTGTTTTATTCCAGATACAGATACTGTGGTTTTGCAATTGTTAACAACTGCTTCTTTCTGTTGGAAAGAACTTTATAAAATGGAATCCAATGATAAAGTATAGTTTATTTGCCTTCAGCCTACAGATTCTATTCATTTTCAAAGTGACTTAGGTCAACACAATTTTCCCTACACCGTCAGTGAGTTTTTACCGACATTTGTGTCTTAGTCCATTTTGTGCTTCTGTAACAGAGTACCTGAGGCTGGGCAATTTATAAATAAAAAAGGTTCATTTGGTTCACAATACTGGTGGCTGGAATGTCTGAGATTGGGAAGTTGCATCTGATGGGGACTCAGTCTTTTTCACATCATGGTGGAAAGTGGCAGGGGAGCAAGGGGTGCACCAGAGATCACATAGCAAAAGTGAAAGCAAGAGGGAAGCCAAGGAAGCCAGACTCTTTTTAACTACCTACTCCTGCAGGAATTAATCATTTCTGTGTGAGTAGAACTCACTCACCCCCATGGAGGGCATTAATCTATTCATGAGGGATCCGTCCCTATGACCCAAACACCTTCCACTAGGCCCCACCGCCCCACACTGCCACATTGGGGGTTAAATTTCAACATGAGTTTTTGCGAGGACAAACCACATCCAAACCATAGTAATTTGTAGCATAGTTAAATTCTTTTTTACATGATGTATTCTGTCCTGGGATACTCCACATCCTAAGTAATTTTATTTAATTTGAATAGAGTTTGATTTAACCATTTGGCTGTAAAATTCTGTGTATTTTGACAAATGCAATGTGGCAGGTATCCCACTATTAAAGTATCATATGGAATGCTTCAAACACCCACCCCATGGAGCCAATGGCTTCCCATCTGTGTAGTTTGCCTTCTCCAGTGTCTCACTAAATGAGGTCACACTGTGTGTATTCTCAGACTGTTTTCTTCCACTTAGCAATGTGCATGCAAGTTTCACTCATGTCTTTGTGTGAGTTGATAGCTTGTTCCTTTCTATGGCTAAATAGTATTCCATTATATGACTGTACCACAATTTGGTTATGCATTTTGGGGAGCAAAACCTTCCTCTTCTAACTTTGTTCCAGGATTGGAGACCTTCAAATTAACTGACAATAGATACATTAGTAGAAGAGACAATACTTGGCTTCTTGTTCCACAAGTATCATTGTGGGACAAAATTCAGCAGATGGCAGGATCCAGTTTACAAAGAGGTAAAAATAGCCCAGAAACAAGAAACAAGACTAGAATCAGATAACTCACAATGGCTATAGTTTTCCTTTAAAAAAATTTTTTTTTGAGACAGGGTCTGGCTCTGTCACCCAGGCTGGAGTGCAAGGTGCAATCTCAGCTCACTGCAACCTCTACCTCCTGGGTGCAAATGATCCTCCCTCCTCAGCCTCCTGATTAGCAGGGACTACAGGCGCATGCCGTCATGCCCATCTAATTTTTGTATTTTTGGTAGAGACGGGGTTTCACCACGTTGCCCAGGCTGGTCTTGAACTCCTGGCCTCCCAAAGTGCTGGAATTATAGGTGTGTGCCACCATGACTGGCCATGTTATAGTTTTCCATTGAAACATAAAATTTATCTCTATAGTAACCATCATTTTTGATCGTAATCAAAGTAAGATTATTCTTGTTTCAAAAATAAGTCTAGTTTTATTAGATTTTGCTTGATTATTTATGTAAGTGCAGCAAGAACAGGAGATGACCACGTAGGTGCTTTCAAGCTTCTTTGCTGGAAGTTTTCATACAGAATCTCAGATTTGACTTTTAAAGGCCTTATTCAGGCTAAAAGCCAAGCTAAGAACATACTATCATATTTCAGCTGCAGTCCTTATAGCTTTGTGTGAATTCCTCTCTTCTTGAGGCCCCCAAATATCCCTAAATTCCTGGGCCTACCAGGAAATGACCTTCCTTACTAACCTGTAAGGCTGTGAACCCTGTAATCTAGGTATCAGGCTGGCTTTTCTCAGAGTGCTGTTGGGAATGAAATTTTTGGTGTTCCAAAATAAAAAAAGAATTAATATGGGAACAAATGATCTCTTAGCAAGGTGAGCTTTACTTTCTGCAGAAAGGGTGCTACTCAATAGCTGTCCAGCCACAAGAGCACACCAAACAAAGGAGACAGAGTTACTTATAACCTGATGTGTCTACCCTACTGCTGTGTCCAGTTTCCATTGGCTGGAAAAGGACCTCACATTTTACACTTTACCCGATTGGCTGTTACTTTAAAACTTTCTTAATTAGGTAAGGGGAATAGAAGAAAGAAAGAAAAGGAAGTTGCCCAGGGATAGTTAAGGAAGCATCTCCAAATAAGGAATGGCATGCACTATGGGCTGGGGCTTGTCTAGTTCTGTCCAGGCATGCTGGAGCAAGCTGGGACAAGTGATTTCGAATACACACACACACACACACACACACACACACACACACACACACACACACAAATAGTGGATAGCAATCTTATAGTAAGAAATTGTGACTTTATAATCTTTGAAGAAGAACTTTCCCATTTCTCACAGTGCTTTGTAAGCATTGTTTCCATAAAAGTCAACCTTACTTCCTTAAAATTGCTGGTCATAACTGATCTTAGGTACACTTCCTAAATATGATATTCCAGTAAAAACCTTGATAATATAACCAAAATTTCCAATTATGTCCGTTATAAGGTGAACAGATTCTTATTGGACTTTTGCTAACAACTATATCATCGTGAAAATATGAGTATTCAGTAAGGATTTCAAAATTCTGGAAAAATCAGGCAGGGAAAAAAGATAAATGCCTCATTTCTATTTATAAAAGTATAATCTACTAAATTGTTGTAAGTTACAGTTAGATTAAGAGAAAGAGATTTCTTAAATCCAGAAACTAGAACATTAAAGAACCAGCAATGCTCCAAAAAGCTATAAAATTACAATCAATTTTCATCAGTTCATTCAGTGCCATGTAATCAATTCCAGTCTTTTTGGATCTTGGGTTAGCAGTGTCATGAACCCATCAGTTTCTCAACCCAACTTCTGGAGACCTTCACTGAGTCAAGTGTATGGTCTTAAAGTTATTTAAGCAATATCATCAGAAGCCTATAACCAGAGTACCTGTCATAGTCTTTTCCGTGAGTCTCAGAGGGAGTCCTGTGTTGGAGACGAACATTCTGACTTGTAGCTGATTGCAGGAGCTTTCAGGAAAGCATCGGGGGAAATAATATCTAAATGACAAAGAGTAAGAAATGGCTGTGATGAAAGATCTGATGAGAGTTCATTATACCACAGCTGACAAGGATATTCGATTTTTTCTGTGGCATATAACATTTATTTATTTATTTAGAGACAGAGTCTTACTCTGTCGCCCAGGCTTGGGTGCAGTGGCGCGATCTCGGCTCACTGCAAGCTCCATCTCCTGGGTTCACGCCATTCTCCTGCCTCAGCCTCCCGAGTACCTGGGGCTACAGGCGCCTGCCACCACGCCTGGCTAATTTTTTGTATTTTTAGTACAGATGGGGATTCACCAGGTTAGCCAGGATGGTCTGGATGTCCTGACCTTGTGATCCACCCACCTCAGCCTCCCAAAGTGCTGGGATTACAGCCGTGAGCCACTGCACCTGGTACAACATTTAAAATAATAATTGGAATTATGACTCATTACTCTATACTGGCACATAGCATGGATAAGGAGGACATTGACAAATTTCCAGGAATTTTATATAATTTCTGAAAACATAATATTGTACCCATACAAATATAACACAGGGATGGTTAGGTATCTCTTTTTATTTGTATCTTATGTATGGTTTTCCTTATAAAAAATACATCCTACTTTACTTGCAAAACATGCCCTACTTTTCTTGCATGCTTTGTGTAGAGTTGTTTCTAGTTATTCTATTATTTCTAGTAGTTTTCTTTACATATATTGATTATGATTTTAATACTTAGTAATCTTTTATTTTCCAGAGAAAACTAGGAAGTAGAGAGTTATAAACTGTCATATATTACCATTCTATAGTAGGTTAGAAAATGTATGAATATACCATCTCCCAACATCTAGAGGGATGTGTTTCCTCATAGTACAATTTCTCAGTGTGGCAGAAAAAAAGATGTTTATTAACGGGCCAAAATATCTTTAGTCTCTCTATAAAAATAGCAAGGCAAAATTATATAAACTTGAATCATTTATGTTCAGTAATAAATGTTTTAGTATTGTATCTTATTTATAAATGGTCTAGATATTTAATGCAAATCTTTTACTTAGCTTAACTTTAAGGTTAAAAATTACCAAAAGTACTTTGGAAACTACTATTAGGCAGATTTACTGTAAACAAACTATTTTTGAAATAATGTTTTTTGCTTTTCACAAGATGGCACTGAAAGTGAAGAAGGAAGCTCCTGCCCCTCCTAAAGCCAAAGCCAAAGTGAAGGTTTTAAAGGTCAAGAAGGCAGTGTTGAAAGGTATCCACAGCCACACGCAAAAAAGAAGATCCGCATGTCACTCACCTTCAGGCGGCCCAAGACACTGCGACTCCAGAGGCAGCCCAAATATCCTCAGAAGAGCACCCCCAGGAGAAAAAAGCTTGGCCACTATGCTATCATCAAGTTTCTGCTGACCGCTGAGTCGGCCATGAAGAAGACAGAAGAAAACAACATGCTTGTGTTCTTTGTGGATGTTAAAGCCAACAAGCACCAGATCAAACAGGCTGTGAAGAAGCTCTGTGACAGTGATGTGGCCAAGGTCACCACCCTGATTTGTCCTGATAAAGAGAAGTAGGCATATGTTCGACTGGCTCCTGATTATGATGCTTTGGATGTTGCAACAAAATTCGGATCATCTAAACTGAGTCCAGCTGGCTAACTCTAAATATATGTGTATCTTTTCACCATAAAAAAATGAGGTTTTTCATAAGAATGACAAATTAATTAGTACCAAATCTATAAGCTCTAAGATTTTACGTTTCTAGTAAGTATAATATTAGCTTATTTGACTAGAACTCAAGCAGAATAGGAATTTATGTTTGTTTTATATTCAATAGTGATAACTTTGAAGACATAGTTGTTTTATTACACCAAAAATATTATATTAATCTTATTTAACTAAGTTTTATCCAAATCGTGTTAACTTAAAAAACATTTGATCAGTTCCTATATTTCTAGGAGTTTGGTGAATATTTATTTATAAATGCTTATTTTTTTCCAAGCAAAGTTAGAATAGAGCACTTTTAGAGGATTTTATAAATGAATTTTGCAATGCTATCTGGAGTTAAGAAAATATCACATATACATTACATACATTAATAGATATACAAACACAAATAGAGATTTCAAAGCTTTCATCCTGAAATTTCAGCCATGAATCAGGCATAAATATTCTGATGGTGAATTTTAGACATCTACTTGACTGGATTAAGAGACACACATAGCTGGTCAAACACAATTTCAGCCATGAATCAGGCATAAATATTCTGATGGTTAATTTTAGGCATCCACTTGACTGGATTAAGGGACACACATACATGGTCAAACACGATTTCAGCCATGAATCAGGCATAAATATTCTGATGGTTAAGTTTAGACATCTACTTGACTGGATTGAGAGACACACATAGCTGGTCAAACACAATTTCAGCCATGAATCAGGCATAATATTCTGATGGTTAATTTTAGGCATCTACTTGACTGGATTAAGGGACACACATAGCTGGTCAAACATGATTTCAGCCATGAATCAGTCATAAATATTCTGATGGTTAATTGTAGACATCTACTTGACTGGATTGAGAGACACACATAGCTGGTCAAACACAATTTCAGCCGTGAATCAGGCATAAATATTCTGATGGTTAACTTTAAGCATCTACTTGACTGGATTAAGAGACACACATAGCTTGTCAAACACAATTTCAGCCATGAATCAGGCATAAATATTCTGACGGTTAATTGTAGACATCTACCTGACTGGATTAAGAGACACACATAGCTGGTCAAACACAATTTCAGCCATGAATCAGGCATAAATATTCTGATGGTTAATTTTAGGCATCTACCTGACTGGATTGAGGGACACACATAGCTGGTCAAACATGATTTCAGCCATGAATCAGGCATAAATATTCTGGTGGTTAAGTTTAGACATCTACTTGATTGGATTAAGGGTCACACATAGCTGGTCAAACATGATTTCAGCCATGAATCAGGCATAAATATTCTGATGGTTAATTGTAGACATCTACTTGACTGGATTGAGAGACGTACATAGCTGGTCAAACAAAATTTCAGCCGTGAATCAGGCATAAATATTCTGATGGTTAACTTTAAGCATCTACTTGACTGGATTGAGGGACACACATAGCTGGTCAAACACAATTTCAGCCATGAATCAGGCATAAATATTCTGGTGGTTAAATTTAGACATCTACTTGATTGGATTAAGAGACACACATAGCTGGTAAAACACAATTTCTGGGCATATCTGTGAGGGTGTTTCTGGAAGACACTGAGATAACCATGACCCAGTGTGGATGGGAACTGATAGGGTTTGGCTGTGTCCCCACCCAGATCTCATCTTGAATTGTAGTTCCTATAATCCCTACATGTCGTGGGAGGGACACGGTGGGAGGTGATTGAATCATGGTGGTGGTTACTGCCATGCTGTTCTCATGGCAGTGAGTGAGTTCTCATGATCCGATGGTTTTATAAGGGGCTTTTCCCCTTTGGCTCAGCACTTCTCCTTGTTGCTGCCATGTGAAGAAGGACATCTTTGCTTCCCCTCTGCCATGATTGTGAGGCCCCTGCAGCCACGTGGAACTGTCAGCCCATTAAACCTCTTTATTCTTTATAAATTGCTCAGACTCAGGTATTTCTTCATAGCTGTATAAAAATGGATGAATACAGGCACCATCCAATTGGTTGAGAGCCCAGATAGAACAAAAAGGAAGAAGAAAGGTGAACTATCTCCTTCTGAAATGGAAACATCCTTCTTCTCCTGCCCTTGACATCAGAACTTCTGGGTCTCAGACCTTTGGCCTCAGAATCAGAGTTACACCATTGGCTTCCCTGATTCTGAGTCCTTTATATCTGGAGTGAGCCATGCTGCCAGCTTTCCTGGTTCTCCAACTTGGAGACAGGCTATTGTGTAACTTCTCAGCCTCCATAATTATGTGAACCAATTCCCCTAATGAGTCTTCTCTCATCTATCTATCTACATATATCCTATTGATTCTGCCTTTCTGGAGAACCCTGACTAATGTTATTACAATAATACTAAATTCACTAGTTTATATAGAAGACTTGGTTTTTGTCTTTGCCCAATTTTATATTTGTATTATAACTGTGTATCTGGAAAATGGAACAAGTTTTTATCTTCTTCATATGAGGGCCAAAGCTTTTGTCTCACCAATATTTTTGGAGATTTTTAAGATTTTCTTTTGTTTGGACATACAATCTTATGGAGGCTGAGAAATAAAATTTTTTTCTATGTCATTTTTCAGCCCCAGGTGTTTGCTTTTGCAGGTTATTTAGCACATTGAGAGCATGGAGAACACTCCAAGGCATGGCATGCTGTGCCTAAAGTTTCAGTGATTACAGGGAGTTGAGAGACTCAACTGGGAAAGGAAAAGTCTAAAAGGAGTCAATTTGGAAGATAAAAATTTTCTCAAAGGAGCGATTAAATTTCTAAATAATTCTTAGTAAAAACAGGAAAGGAAGTAGAATTAGTTTCATATTGGTGGAACACATAGCAGAGGTTTGAGAAGGGAGAATTTAGTCAACTGAGAAGTTCCCATGAAAGGAGCAAGTTCAAGATCACAGAGACAGTTTGAAACAAAAAGCCAGGAATAACTTCCAACCCAAGAGGAGAACAGAGAGGCCTCAAAACCAAAGCTGGGATAAGAAACTTGTAGCCGAAGAGTTATCTTCCAGACAAAGAAGCTTGAGATTCCAATGCAGCTTCAGAGAGTACTCACTCAAAATGTTACTGAAACTGTAGGCTTTTTAATGACTTAGCCATGCATGCAAAAGGCATTCCCTAAGGTGGCACAGAAGATGGAGCCCCCATATCCAAAGATAGCCAAGGAGAAAGAAAGACCCCTGTTGCCAGAACCAGTGGGAAAAGGCAACAGAAAAGGAGACACGGGTCCTAATGGGATGAGATCCTTTCAGATTTAGGCTTATACAAACTCCTGAGAACTAGCAGGTTGACAGCCATAAATGGGGTACCAACATTTCTACTCATTGGATTACAAGTTCTCAGGCATCCAAAATGATTAACAAAATGACAATTTCTAGGGCTTCTGTGGGAGAGTATGGAAAGGTCTTTTTGAACCTTTTAATGCTGTCAACAGAAGAATGATGAGGTTCATAAATTTGGAAAGGAGACATTTTTTCATTTTTATGTTTATTTTTATTTTTTTTTGAGACAGAGTTTCACTCTTGTTGCCCAGGCTGGAGTGCAATGGTGTGATCTTGGTTCACTGCAATCTCCACCTCCTGGGTTCAAGCGATTCTTCTGCCTCAATCTCCTGATTAGCTGGGATTACAGATGCCCACCACCACACCTGGCTAATTTTTTTGGTATTTTTACTAGAGACAGGGTTTCATCATGTTGGCCAGGCTGGTCTGAAACTCCTGACCTCAGGTGATCCACCCGCCATGGCCTCCCAAAGTGCTGGGTTTACAGGCATGAGCGACCAAACCCAATGAGAGATTTATTTCCTATAAAGGGTTGCTGCCTGAAGGGTTGTCCTCCCGACAGGCTGGGAAGCACAGCCTGCAGCCAGAAGCCAGAAACAGATGCTTCAAGGAGGAGGTAAAGGATATAGTAATTTATGCTGAGTGGAATGGCCAAATACATTTATTTAATAAGCTCTAGGAGGAGTCATGAATATTTACGGAAGGAGAAATGCATGCATGCACAATTGAGTTTCTTGCTTCTTCATGGGTCCCATGTACAAAAAATGGCAGTGTTAGCATGATCCCAGGGTGGAGTTTTCAGCCATCTGACATTAACAGGTGAAGCCGAGGACATGAAAACTCGCTCTGTGCATCCTCTATATGCTGGCCAGAACCTCTCCGTCATGGGTGGTCTCTTATCAGGCAAGAAAGGAGAGGTTGATATCAGTGGTGGAGCCTTTGAAAGGGCTGGTTTCTGTTAAATCCTTAGGGAAGAAAGCCTCATCATGGTTAGCAAAGGAGGGGGTATAACGCTGTGTATCTGACCCCCATCATCCCATCCTAGCAAAGCTGAGAACTCAGTTTTGAAAGTTACTCTGGGCTCCCCTCAGCCAAGAGTGGGTCTGTTCAGTCAGTTGGGAGCTTAGGATTTCATTTTCATTTATCATTGCTAATGGGAAAGAGTACGCTGTCTCCATGGCAGCCGAATTTGCAAGAAACTCTTTGGATGGGGTTAATGGCAGTTGTATTTTTCTGGGAGCTCTGCTTTAATTGGATAAAGTAAGTTCTGGTAAGATTTCTTTGTTTATCTTCAGTATCTCAAATGTTGTCATTTAAATAATCTGTATAACAACTTTTGATGTCTGAGTGGATTCCCACACAGTCATCTGTTTTAAGACTTTCTGATTCCTTTATTTCTCCCTTTGGTCATTATGAATAGAGCTTCTGTAAATAATTGCATGGTAGCTTTTGTTTGGAAATAACATCAAAGTAGTTGTCAAAATACTTAGGAATGTGATTTTTGGATTGTAAGGTGAGACTTGTTTAGCTTTAGAAAAGACTGCCCAACTTGTATTGGGGAGGAAAAAAATTTTCTATGTTTTTGGAATTCTTAGATGGGACCCTCTGTAAAAACTGACAGATTAAAATGAGAAAAACAGAAAAATTTAAAAACATGTACACCTTATGGATACATGGGAGCTACTCAGGAAAAAATGAGTAAATCTCCAACAGGTGGCTTTCAATTCAAGCATAAATACTATCTTCAACTTAAAGAAAGAAGATTTGAGGTGCAGTGGTGAGTTGGGAGTTAGCCAGCAAAAGCACAGTAGACAAGGGTAAGGATGTTATGCAGACTGAAGTCCATGCATTCTTCATTGATAAGACTCTGTAGTGATTTAGTTATCCTTCTCTTCTTGGTGTCCAGAGAGGTAGCTTTTAAATGGGGATTTCCTTTATAGATGTAAGTTTTCCTTACACGAGTGTAACTTCTACTCTGTTTTCAGAGCTTCCTTTGTTAGCATTTTTTTTTTCAAAATAATCAGCTTGGAATAATTGTTAAGCCAAAGGGACATATTTTGGGGTTTCATATTCTGGTTTCCTACCATTATATTTTGGGGTGGCATATTTTGGTCTTATACACTGCGTTCCACTGACAATGAAAACAGTTCTTGTTTTTCCTCCAGCAATTTGTCATTTTTAAAACAGTTTAGCAGTTCTAAGAGATATAGACCAGCTGTGCTATCGTATTGTGGTTTTCAGTTCTCTAGTATGCTGAGCATCTTTTTGTAAGTTTACTTGCCATTTGTAGATCTTCTTTGGTGAGGTGTCTGTTCAGATCTGTGTGCATTTTTAATTGGGCTGTTTAACTTATTGTTTAGTTTTAACAATTTTTTATATATTTTGAATACAAATTCTCAGATCTGCATTTTGCAAATATTTTCTTCAATATGTGGCTTGTCTTTTTGTTCTCTTAACAAGGTCTCTTCCAGAGTATAAACTGTAAATATTAAGAAATCCACATTGTCATTTCTTCTGTGTATATCAACCTTCTGTGTCATTTGTTAAAATTCATTACCAAACACAAAGGCACATAGCTTTTCCTCTATAGTTTCATCTAGAAATTGTATAGTTTTGCATTTTTAGTGTAAGGATGATTTTGAGTGATTATTTGTGTAAGTTGTAAAGTTTTCATCTACATGCATATCATTTCTTATGGTTTCCAATTAATCATTCCCTCACTATTTCTGGGAAAGACACAGGATAGTGGGCTCTGTTAGAGTAGATAGCTAGCTAGACATGAACAGGAGGGGGAGCTCCTGGAAAAGGGAAAGTCTGTGAAGGCTCACCTGGAGGGACCACCAAAAATGCACATATTAGTAGCATCTCTAGTGCTGGAGTGGATGGGCACTTGTCAATTGCGGTTAGGAAGGAGAAGAGGTACCTACGCAGAAACACCCTAGAACTTCTCTTAAGATGCCCCAATCATCATTCACTCTGCAATAAAAATGTCAGAATATTGCTAGCTACATGCTGATAAGAAGGACAAAGGGGACATTCTTAAGAGAAACCTGGCACCGTAAGTACAGAGTAGGGCAGAGAAAGACATTCAAAACAGGCAGCTGCAATAGATACAAACATGACCGCTGTCAGCCTGCCTGGGATGGTGGGAAGGAGGCTGGTGCCAGAGTGGATTTGGATTGATCACCACACATGTACCTCAATCAACAGTGAGGAGGTCCCACAAGCCTAAGTGGGGCAAGTCGGGGACCTAATGCAGTAGCAGGAAAACCAAAGAAAACAGGCGGATACTTGAGACAGAGGCAGGAATGTGAAGAAGTCCAAAATAAAATTCCCTGCACAGGACTCTTAGGCTGTTTTCATGCACTATCAGCCCACTCCTCCCTATTTTTCTACAATAAGCTCTTTACACTGTATTTCTTTTCAATGAAGTTATCTTCCATCTTTGTACTGCCTCTTGGTGAAAAGCTTTCTTCCAAGTTAATAACTGGGACATCAGCTCTCCCCAGTAATAGCTCCTTTTCAGTTTTAATTTACGGAACTGATGGGGATTAACAACTGGTGCTCTGACTTTAAGTGGTGCAGGAGGCGGCCAGTAGGGGACGCCAGCCGTCACACCGGGAGCAAGAGGGCCCTGCCTAGTCCCCATCTGCCTGCATGTGGCGTGCAGCCACCACAATGCCAGCAAGAGGGCCCGGCAGTGTCCCCAGCTGCCAGCAGGCGGGTGTGCTGCCACTACAGTGTGAGCAAGAGGGCCCTGCAATGTCCCTAGCTGCCAGCAAGCGGCGTGCCACCACTATACTGCGAGCAAGAGAGCCCTGCCGTGCCCCGGCGCCAGCAGGGGGCGCTGGACACCACTGTAAGCAAGAGGGCCCTGCAGTTGCCCTAGTCGCCAGTAGGGGGCGCAATGGCACAGCACCGTGGGCAAGCGGGTCCTTTAGTGCGCGGCTGCAAGCAAGGGGCGCCCGAACCAGGCTTTTCAGATTACTCAGGTTCCACCCGTCTCTGCGCCGCGCCGCCGGGGACGTGTGTCTCTGCGCATGCACCGCGCCACCCCCGCGCTCCCCGCCCGGCGGCGTGCGACTGTGCGCCTGCAACACGCCCCGCCACCCTCAGCCCAGCGACGTGCGTCTCTGTGCCTGCGCCGCGCCTCACTCCCGCCCGCCCAGCGACCCCTCCCCTCCGGGGACGCGCCGGCGTGCGTCTATGACCTGCGCCGCGTGTCCCCAACAGCGCCGCGCCGCCTTTGCGAGGGCGGAGTTGGTTCTCCTCAGCGCAAACCCGGAGAGCATCGCGAGGGCGGAGCAGCGTTGTCGTCTGCGCAGACTTCGGGGGTACTGCGAAGGCGGAGCAGAGTTCTTCCCAGGTCAGACCCGAGCGGGCGGACTGAGGGCACCGCGAAGGCGGAGCTGCGTTCTGCTCAGCACAGACCTGGGGGGCACCGTAAAGGCTGAGCAGCATTCTCCTCAGCACAGACGTTGGGGGCACTGCCTGGCTTTGGGACAACTCGGGGCCGCATCGACGGTGAATA
The DNA here is from genome assembly GCF_029281585.2 of Gorilla gorilla gorilla. Taxonomy (NCBI): domain Eukaryota; kingdom Metazoa; phylum Chordata; class Mammalia; order Primates; family Hominidae; genus Gorilla; species Gorilla gorilla. The sequence goes on from NC_073238.2 coordinate 129,199,921, forward strand.
AAATCTTTCCCGGTTGCAGCCCTGAATAATCAAGGTCAGAGACCAGTTAGAACGGTTCAGTGTGGAAAACGGGAAAGCAAAAGCCTCTCTGAATCCTGTGCACCGAGATTCTCCCAAGGCAAGGCGAGGGGTTGCATTGCAGGGTCCAACTGCAGCGTCGCAACACCAATGCAGCATTCCTAATGCACACATGACACCCAAAATATAACAGTCATATTACTCATGTAGGGTTAGGGGTTAGGGGCTAGGGTTAGGGTTAGGGTTTAGGGTTGGGGTTGGGGTTTAGGGTTTAGGGTTTAGGGTTAGGGTAGGGTTGGGGCTGGGGTTGGGGTTGGGGTTAGGGTAGGGTTAGGGGTTAGGGGTTAGGGTTAGAGTTTGGGGTTTGGGGTTAGGGTTGGGGTTAGGTGTTAGGGTTAGGGTAGGGATAGTGTTAGGTTAAGGTTAGGGGTTAGGGGTTAGGGTTAGGGGTTAGGGTTAAGGGTTAGGGGTTAGGGTTTAGGGGTTAGGGGTTAGGGTTACGGTTAGTGTTGGGTTAGGGTTAGGGTTTAGGGTTTAGGGTTAGGGTAGGGTTAGGGTAGGGTTAGGGTTAGGGTTAAGGGTTAGGGTTAAGGGTTAGGGTGAGGGGTTAGGGTAGGGTTAGGGTAGGGTTAGGGGTTAGGGGTTGGGGTTGGGGTTAGTGTTAGGGTTTGGGCTAGGGCTAGGGCTAGGGTTAGGGTTAGTGGTTAAGGTTAGGGGATAGGGTTAGGGTTTGGGTTAGGGTTGGGTTAGGGTTAGGGGTTGGGGTTAGGGGTTAGGGTAGGGTAGGGTTAGGGTTGGGGTTGTGGTTGGGGTTGAGGGTTAGGGTTTAGGGTTACAGTTATTGTTAGGGTACTGTTAATAATTTCACATTATTACTAATAATAAATTATTATTTGTATTTGACTATTACTTTATGTAAAGGCTATTAAGACATGTTTGTCTTCAAAGTATGGCCTTGGTTTCTGTGGGCAGTGCCTCCTCATGGAAGGGTAATGCATTCCTGCTAAATCATGGACAAAACGGGCTTCCAGGAGCTACAGGCTGCAGCAGCAGCTTCTCCTCTACGTCCTTCACTGCCTCAAACTGTTGTTGACTTTGAAAGCATCTTTCAGTCTAGTTTTATCAACAGAGCTAGTATTTCATGAGGTTCTACTACATACCAGGTTCCAGAAAGCTAAATGCCTTTTGTTCGTTATTATTCACTAAATACAAATCACAACTCTCTCCTCATTACTCACACGATAAGATTTAGCTGAGGGAGATTGAGTGACTTTCCCAGGGTCACATAGCTACTAAGAGCAGAGTCGTGTTTAGATTCATGTGGGAATATTGAACACAGAAATGAACCAGTGGAAACATCCCATGTTCCAAAAGCCTACTCAAGCCATTTGTTCTTATTTTAAGGAAAATCTTTATGCTAATTTTAAACTCCAAATACTTTTGAATGGCAGAGATCTACAGATTTGATTCTGATGTAAGAAATGATGGTCACCAGCTGGTTACTGCTACCACCCCACAACCCCGAGCATACTGGACGAATGTCTAAGCCTTGTGGTTAGTGGGTACAGTGCTGGTGGAGTCTGAAGTTGTCATGCAGTGACTCATGCAAGCTTAGGCAGATTTGGTGATATATGACACAGAGATGCAAAGAAATGTTGTAGCTGACACACACAGGCTGGTTCTGGGAGATGCAGAAGGAGCACATCACCCAAAATAGAGCCAGACAGACATCCTTAAGGAAGGAGCAAAGGGGCTGCATCTTAAAGAATGTAGAAAGGATTTGTCATGAGAGATGGGGCAGGAAGTTCTTGAGAGGCAGAGGGAGAGCATGAGAATGTTGGGAAGGGAGGAGAGATTCTCACACATCTGGGAAGCTGACAATCCATCAGCATGGCCAGAAGGAAAATGAGGAGGAGCAGAAATAGATGAGGCTGGATATAGAAGCAGGGCTGAAGCTGTGTCGATTGTGGTAAAGAGTTGTGATTCTATCCAGAACGCAATAGTTAGCATTCTAAACAGAGATCTTTTAAAACAAGAGTCAGCAAGTATTTTCTGCAAGGGGCTAAATGTTAAATATTTTCAGTTTTCCAAGCCATATGGTCTCTCTCTCAATGACTCAGCTCTTCCATTATACCATGAAAGTAGCCAGAGACATTATGTAACATATGTATTGGCTGTGTCCCATTACAACTTTACTTACAAACGCAGACTGTGTCAGACATGGTCCATGCATGGTAGTTTGCTACACCCTGTTTTAGAAAGCTCAGGTTTATGATGTGATGGAGAATGCCTACAAGAGCTCTTGTTTTAAATGGTAGAGTGAACATACACTGGAATTCTATCCTGCTTGACCCAAGCTCTTGATAGCGAAAGGTAGAAAAGATAGATGGTAAATAGATAGATAGATGATAGATAAAGAAAATACATAGCTGTTCCAGAAAACAGAAATGGATAACTTCATGAACCAAAAGCAGAGTAATATACTTTAGAAAGGAAGCAGGCCGGAAAACCCACAGTTGCAAAGCAAATAGAATTTCCAACTGCCCCTTGTAGCCCCTTCCTGGAAGTAGTCACAGCCCAGGGTGTTCGACTTCTTCCTCTGTTTTTTGTTTGTTTGTTGTTTGCTTTTCTGTGGGGTTTTTGTTGTTGTTTGCTTTTTAAAAAAAATTCCCTTTCCCTGCTTTTTTGTCACAGCAGCCTTTGTCACTTCAAACACAGCAAGTGTTCTTTAAAAAAAATTATATCAACCTTTCAATTAAAATGCAACATGTCTGAAACTTGGTATCTGGAGAGGTGAGTTGGACAAAGGAGCCCTTGTTACTGCATGTTTTCATCCTTCAAATTTCACCTTGCACGCAGTAACAGACAGTGCACAAAGCCACTTCCTTATGGACGGAAATTCTGAAATCCTTTCATGCCTGGCCTTTCCATCCTTCAACTTCCCCTCTCCCACGCTGTGAATGATTGTATTGGACATTTTTGTTTTAATGTCAGTGACAGGGGAACACAGGTAGCTCTAATATAGCTGTGACCCAGATGCTTCTGTTTCTAGCATGTATTTATTTTGCAGCAAACATTTACATCCTTGATGTTTCACTGTTTTTTGAAAATAATTAGGCAATATCTCATCTGAGGTAGGATGTTTCTAGGGGTTGTGTTCTGAGGGAGGAAAACTAATCTGTTCTCTTTCCACTGCATTCTAGGAACAGTAAGAGGACCTTGTGCATGAATAATTTGTTTCCACACTACAGAGTGGGTAATAAGCAGATTAGTAAAAACAATTCTGCTTCACTTCAATAACACCCTCCTCCAACTCATTTTTTCTCAACAAACTTATTTTTCCAGCAGAAGAATCCCAGACTTCTTAGAGAACCCAGTGACTTTTTGCACCTTAAATCTGTGAAATCCTCATGTTTTCTTCTGCCATATCCATAGTTCAAACAAAGATGAGGCAAAGCTAGACACATTCCTGAAGGAACCCAAGAAATTCCTCTCTTTCTTTCTCTGGAATGAAATGAATTCTCTAGACCACCAGTTCTAACCTTCAAAACCCAAACCTGTTTGTGAGATCTCCTTCAAATGCTACTGTAGACCCCAGTGTTTATTCATTACATTTTTTACATATTTGTTTTATTTGCAATCCATGTATTTGTAATTTTAGTGTTTGTATTAATATCAGGGAGAAATGTTTAAATCTGTCTATGCCATATGTGCCTCTGGCTTATTGCCCAATTAATTGTAGTCTCAGGCTAAACTTTGGTTTCTGTCTTTAATTTTTGTCAGAAGAAATATAACTGATCTCAAAACATCTGCTTTTTTTGTAGGGGCTCGTGCTGCCATCTCCATTCCTCTCTCTTTTCTTGCAATCTGGGTGGAAGTTCTTTAATATGAACATTTCAGCCACCTTCATTCTACCATGTCCACTATCAGCACATTCAAACTGATCCAGCCAATGCTGTCATCTTAGGCCAGGGATTTTTTAGGAATCTATTTTGCTGTGATGCGGCTGGCACCCCTTTGACTCACAGTATCACCCCAGGGTTCTTTTCATTTCAGAAGCCCAAGAGGGCAGAAAAAGAAGTAGGTGAGCAATTAAACACTCTGAGTCAGGAGCGTCTCCCCTTGCGTTAAGCAATGTTGTAGAACATCGATGTTCTAAATCGATGTTGGCGACCTTGGTACCATTTTGTCCACTTGATTGGAAAAGCCAGTCAATAATTTCAGGTCACTGTTGGCCTTAGAAGAAGAGCCCAAAGGCAACAAGCAAAGGCGCTCGTGTCCAGTAGCCTTCTAAAAGCATTTTCACTTTCCCTGAAGGTTTCCCTTGATGAACATAGAAGTACTGTATGTAGAATTGACCCAGTGCTGCCCTGGCAACTTTGTATATTAAGCCAAATTTACATTTCTTACCTTTATGAGAGGCACCCTGGTAGGCTAGTGGAGTTACACACAAAGTCTGATCTCAGCTGCACTGTCCAGAAATGCAACACGGTCCAATCAAATAACATTCTCTGAGCCTGTTTCTTTAGCTGTGAAAGAAGAATAACATACCCATCTAAAAAGGCAGCTTATTGTATTTGGTTGGTCTTTTATTTTCTATGAAACTGTGTTTAACACAGTAATTATTTTCATTTGTGTACTACATTTGTGTTGTGTTTTTGGTTTTAGTTTTGTTTTTGAAATGGAGTCTTTTTTTTTAGTGGTTTTTTGTTTTGTTTTGTTTTTGAGATGGAGTCTTTCTATTGTCACCCAGGCTAGAGTGCAGTGGCGTGATCTCCGCTCACTGCAACCTCCACCTCCCAGGTTCAAGTGGTTCTCCTGCCTCAGCCTCCTCAGAAGCTGGGATTACAGGTGCCCACCACCATGCCCAGCTAATTTTTTAAATATATTTTTAGTAGAGATGGGGTTACAACATATTGCCCAGGCTGGTCTCAAACTACTGACGTCACCCGCCTTGGCTTCCCAAAGTGCTGGGATTATAGGCATGAGCCACCGCGCCTGGCTTGTTTTAAAATAAAGGTTTCTTGGCTAGGCATGGTGGCTCACACCTGTAATCCCAGCACTTTGGGAGGCCAAGGTCAGTGGATCACCTGAGGTCAGGAGTTCGAGACCAGCCTGACCAATATGGAGAAACCCTGTCTCAACTGAAAATACAAAATTAGCCAGGCGTGGTGGTGCATGCCTGTAATCCCAGCTACTCAGGAGGCTGAGGAAGGAGAATTGCTTGAACCCAGGGGGCAGAGATTGCAGTGAGCTGAGATCGCACCATTGCACTCCAGCCTGGGCAACGAGCAAAACTCTGTCTCAAAATAAAAAAAGATTTCTTAAAATGATATTTTCAGTATTTTATAGATGATGTGTAAGCAGCAATCTTAATAGGATGTTACCCGACACTTTGCGAGACTGGCAGCTGATTTGATCCAGATGTCTCTAATTCTTTTTTCTTTTTCTTTTTCTTTTTCTGTTTTTTTTTTTTTTTTTTTTTTTTGACAGAGCCTTGCTCCGTCCCCCATGCTGGAGTGCAGTGGCACGATCTCGGCTCACTGCAACCTCCACCTCCCGGGTTCAAGCGATTCTCCTGCCTCAGGCTCCCGAGTAGCTGGGATTACAGGCGCGTGCCACCATGCCCAGCTAATTTTTTGTATTTTTGGTAGAGACAGCATTTCACCATGTTGGCCAGGCTGGTCTCGAACTCCTGACCTTAGGTGATCTGCCTGCCTCGGCTTCCCAAAGTGTTAGGATTACAGGCGTCAGCCACTGTGACTGGCCCAGATGTCTCTAATTCTAACATGAGATGTATTGCAGGATCATAGCAGAGTGAGCTGCTGATGTATCCAGAAGGAAACGGGCATGGAACTCTCACGACAGCTGTCCTGAGAAGTGTGTGTGTGCTGTGCTTGAATATCTCATTGCTCATTTATACACAGGCTTTCTGGTGACTGAGTTAACAGTATCTGTTTCATAAAAAATGTAGCCCTCTTTCTTTCTTTCTCTCTCTCTCTTTTTTTTTTTTTTTTTTTTTTGAGACATGGTCTTGCTCTGCTACCCAGGCTGGAGTGCAATGGTGCAGTCTCAGCTCACCGCAACTTCAGCCTCCTGGGTTCAAGCGATTCTCCTGCCTCAGCCTCCCAAGTAGCTGGGATTACAGGCATGCGCCACCACGCCTGGCTAATTTTTTCTTTTTTTTTTTTTTGAGACGGAGTTTCGCTGTTTTTGCCCAGGCTGGAGTGCAATGGCACAATCTCGGCTCACCACAATCTTTGCCTTTTGGGTTCAAGGGGTTCTCCTGCCTCAGCCTCCCAAGTAGCTGGGATTACAGGCATGTGCCACCACACCCGGCTAATGTTGTAGTTTTAGTAGAGACGGGGTTTCCCTATGTTGGTTAGGCTGGTCTCAAACTCCTGACCTCAGGTGATCTACCCGCCTCGGCCTCTCAAAATGCTGGGATCACAGGCATGAGCCATCACTCCTGGCCTAATTTTTGTATTTTTAGTAGAGAGAGGGTTTCACTCTGTTGGCCAGGCTGGTCTCGAATTCCTGACCTCAAGTTATCTGCCTGCCTCGGCCTCCCAAACTGTTGGAATTACAGGCGTGAACCACCATGCCTGGCCAGCTCTATTTCTTTAAGCCTACATGTTTTGCACTTGTTAAAAGTATTTGAACATACAATTACTCAACTTCCCTTGTTTACGCGTGAATTTTGTATAATCTTAAATATTTTTTCCAATCTAAGCTTTATTTTATCCCGTTTCTTCTATATTTGTATAACTTTAGGCGGCTATCTTCATTGAAAGTTTTTTCTCAAAAGCCTTAAGATAGAACATAGTTCTTGGCAGCAATTTGAAAGTTATTTGAGGAGAAGGGGAGACTTACAATGATGATTCAAATGAAGGAAACTAAAAAGTAATGAAGCAAGGCAGAGGAAAAAGCAGTACTCACTTGAGCACATCCCAAAAGAATAACATTTCAAATGTAACTAGAAAAAAGTATGCTGAAGTTCGCAATACAGAAATAATTATTAATAAGATAGCTTTAAAGCCCTGCTCAGCTTTTGAATGGGAATTGACCCAGAGGTGGCTGTAACCTAAGATGGTTCCTTCAGTAATGACCATTTTTTCTTTTTCAAGATGATGATTATTCCCCACCTTCTAAGAGACAAAGACCAATGAGCCACCACAGCCACCAGTCCCAGAACCCGCCAATGCTGGGGAACGGAAAATGAGGGAGTTCAACTCTGGTAAGTTCTCAGCGAAATCCATGACCTTTTCCTTTATCTTCTGGACTCTCAACGTGACTGATGAAACTTACCACATGCTCTGCAGGGGGAAATGGTTTAGCATGTGTTACTACATCTTAATCACATCTTTGTAAAGCCAGGAGCATTTTACAAGTCACGTTACAGACATTGTTTAAACATAGTCTGTATTTACCAAAGTATAGGACATTGTATCATCTCATATTAATTAGTTAGTTGGCTCAAAATTAGTGCTAATGACTTAGTAATTCAGTGATTTTGGTTAGCTTTAAAACCTTTATTTCAGAACTATTTCACCTCTTGGTTTTCATTTTTGCTGTGTGTCACTGCCTGCTGGCTGCTAATTTATTAACTCCCAGTGAATCATGTGTCCTGTGAAGGGACTGAATATTAGTGGCAATTTATGTTGATGATTTGTATTTTGAATAAATAGTTTGAATACATAGAACATTAAGCTTGTATACATTTTGAAAATAGTATTTTAATATTCTACTGTGTCATAGTTACAATGATTGGATATATATTGAATTTATATGTACTTTAAGTTGTTATATGTTTATGGTCTTTAGCATTCTAACGTGCAGTTGTATATCTGTTAAGTCTTTTTTTTTTCAAGATTAGACTGATTTATTGAGGCATCTGTTTGATGCCACATTAAGAGGCCCAGGCTTTGTGTAGGGGTTGAGGTTAAAGCAAGAAGAAGGGTGATGAGAGGCGGGGTACCAGGATTAGGTTGGAATACCTGGGGGTGCTCTGAGGCTCCCCAAGTTTCCCTGGTCTTGGCCGGCTGTGCTGCTGGCCTGGGCATCTGATGGGCCTGCAAGGGTGGTCCACGGGCTAGGGCAGGGACTTTGGAGTCACGCCGTTGGCTTTGAATCCAGACTCCTACACTTGGAGCTGTGAACTCTCCATGCCTCAGGGACCTGCAGAACTGAGCTCTGTCTGAGCCAGTTTCCATCCAGGCACTGCGCATCCATCCAGAGGGGCACTGCCTCAGGTTGCTCGCTATTCACTGCCTTCTCAAGCAGACCCTTGTCTCCTTCTAGGCCCTCACAATCCAGTGGAGGAGACGAAACTCATCTGCCTCTGTCCCTCTGGGCACGCCTCATGCCAGGTGCATCTGTGGACAGGGGCCATGCTCCTGGGCTTCCAAAGTTGGAGAAAGCTGCCAGGCTCAGGTGGGTACATCACAGCAGCTGCTGCCCTCTGAACACAGTGACAAAAGAACGCTCTGGGCCTGGAGCCCTTGTCTGGGGCATTGGGCAAGGCTGTTGCACTTCTCTGATCCCATTTCCCCATCTGGAAAGTGCGCTGATTGTATCTCCCTGTGGGCACTGAGGGCTCAGTGTTAGTTTGAGAGCCAGCATCTGGGGTTTGGGCTGTAATTCCCCGTCAGCCCTATAGCTGCGGGGAACCAGGGACTTTGTTGGGATTACCCTAGGCATCAGTTTAGCTTCCTGCCCCTGGCTTGGGCTCAGCACCTGAAGTAGTCTAGGGGGTAGATGGTCCTGGTGGGGGCTGGGGCTTTTACCCAGACTGATGTCACACCCAGAGCCAGAAGTCTTGGTGCCTGCTCTGGGCAAAGGTGCCAGCCTGTGCGACAAGAGCGAAACTCCGTCTCCAAAACAAAAACAAAAAACCTTGCATCATTTCAAGGGGCTCACACCTCCCTAAGGGCCTGGTAATTGGCTGGCTCTGGCCTGCATCTGGCCCCGGGGGTGTAGGTAACACCCCACCTTATCTGGTTTCTTCCTGCCAGGGCCAATCTTCAGACCTCAGGACTTTACAGCCTATCCCACCTCCCCTCTGGCCAGCCTTGAGCCCTTGTGGGTCCAGCACTTTTTCCAGGCTGTCTCCTGGTTGTCCTTCTGCCTTGAGGCCTGGCTCATGCTGCTCCCCCTCCCACTCTCCAAGACCCACAAGGACCACTCCACACCCAGCTCAGCCCCATCCCCTCAGATAGTCCTTTCTCTTTCCTCAGGTGGCCAGGTGCATATCTTGGTGTGAGGACTTTCACTGTATCTGGGAATGCCTACTGGTTACCTTGGTAACAGAGAACAAGGCATTTACCTGATATGAGTGTCTTGGTTCACTGTCTACATGGCTAGGGAGGGAATCAATAATAGGCTTTTCACTTGCTGCAAGGGCCAGTTCTCCTGGCCCCATGGCTCTAGGGATGGAGGACGCTGCAGGAGATGCACCGCTCACTTCCCAGCTGAGGACTGTGGATCATCTCAGGGCGATTTCACAGTCCCCACATGTCCCACCCCCTCAGCTCTGCAAATACCAAGCAGTGCAGCCTGCCTAGGGGATGATGGGCTAGAGAGTGCCCAGGTAGTGCCCAGAGTGCCCTTGGCAGGCTCCTCACCTAGCTGCTTCCACAGCTCTGTAGCAAGAGTTCTAACCTTTTTTGACCGTGAAGCCTGCTGAGAATAAGAGCTGTGGACTGTTTTCCCAGAAAGGCATGTACATGCTCTCCACACAAAACCTTTCATCGTGGCCAAGCACAGTGGCTCATGTAATCCCAGAACTTTGGGAGGCGGAGCCAGTCGGATCACCTGAGGTCAGGAGTTCAAGACCAGCCTGCCCAGCATGGCGAAACCCTGTCTCTACTAAAAATACAAAAAATTAGCCAGGCCTGGTGGCAGCCACCTGTAATCCCAGCTACTCCAGAGGCTGAGGCAGGAGAATCACTTGAACCTGGGAGGCGCAGGTTGTAGTGTGGTGAGATCACGCCACTGCACTCCAGCCTGGGCGACAGGAGCGAAACTCTGTCTCAAAAAACAAAACAAAACAAAACCTTGCATCCTTTCAGGGGGCTCACACCTCCCTAAGGGCCCAGTAATTAAACCCTTTGGGCCTGAGGGTGAGAAACTTTGTCTCAGTTCTTCCCCAAGTGATCAGCCCAGGGGTAAGGAAGGAGAAGCCAGAAAGCAGGACCCATGAGAAGGGCCCCCTCCTGGAGTTTGAGGCCCACTCCCTCCTGCCCCTGCCTCTCCTCTGTCCAGGACTCCTCCCTGCTCTGCCCCACTCCTGGGGCCATAACCTTGGGGAGCTGTGGTTTTCTACAGGCCCCTGGGCACAAAGTGGGCAGGGTCACCTGGAGGAGATCAGAGTAACATGGCAGGAAGTGGGGGGGAAAGCCGCCCTGGAACTGCGCCTCTCTGCCCCCTGATGTCACTGGCGTGCACTCCTCCCTCCCCTCAGGCAGTGGCATGAGTTCCATGTGAGCGCTGTCCTGCTCCCTCTGCTGCCTCTTTTTTTTCTTGGGGCTGCCATAACACTTTCCCTTCCCCAGCCCTGCCAACCTGGTGGGACATTGGGCTTCCCTCTCACAGGGTCCTGGGGACAGGCCCATCCTTTATCATACCCACAGAGAGACCGTTTTTTTCTTCAGGACCTGGGGAGCAGCCAGGTTCCATGAGTTAAATGCAGATCTGAACCAAGCTGGGATTGGGGTACACACTCTCCTCTACTGAAAAGTAGCTAGGGATTCCAACTAGGTGAGAAGGAGAGTGGGGCAGAGCCAGACCAGACAAGGACTGATCACCTGGAAAAAGCCTGCCATCAAAGGTCTTGGCAAATGCTGGGTGCAGTGGCTCACTCCTGTAATACCAGCACTTTGCGGGGCTGAGACAAGTGGACTACTTGAGGCAAGGAGTTCGAGTCCAGCCTGGGCAACATGGCAAAACCGCATCTCTACTAGAAATACAAAAATTAGCTAGGCATGCTACACTCCTGTAATCTCAGCTACTCAGGAGACTGAGGCAGGAGAATCACTTGAACTGGGGAGGCAGAGGTTGAAGTGAGCCGAGATTGTGCCCCTGCACTCCAGTCTGGGAGACAGAGTGAAACTGGCCTCAAACAAAAAAGAATATGGCCTTGGCAGAGAGGGGCCAGCCCAGCAGTGCCTTCCCTTGGGTTTCTCCTGGGTAGGCCTCTGCCATGAGAAGGTGCTTCCTTCTGCCTGTCCATGGCCCACAGCAATGGAATGTCTGCTTCTGGGGGTTGGGTGGGAGACTGCTGGCAGAACTGGACACCTTCAGGTGGGGTTTTTTTGTTTTGTTTTGTTTTCGAGATGGAGCATCGCTCTGTCACCCAGGCTGGAGTGCAGTGGTGGAATCTCAGTTCACTGCAACCTCCGCCCCCCTGGGTTCAAACAATTCTCCTGTCTCAGCCTCCTGACTAGCTCAGATTACAGGCATGTGCCACCATGCCTGGCTAGTTTTTGTATTTTTCGTATAGATGGCATTTCACCATGTTGGCTGGGCTGGTCTCGAACTCCTGACCTCAAGTGATCCACCCACCTCGGCCTCCCAAAGTGCTGGGATTACAGGCATGAGCCACTGAGCCCAGCCCCTTCAGGGGGGTTTTGAGGCTTCACTACAATACTAGTTTCCTGTGGCTGCTGCAACAAATTACCACACACTTAGTGACTTAAAACAACCAAAATGTATTCCCTTACAGGTCTGAAGGCCAGAATTCTACAGTAAGTCCTACTGAGTCAAGGTGGGAGCAGGGTCGGTGGCTTCCGAGGCTCTGCAGGAGAATCCGTTTCCTGGCCGTAGAGGTGGCCTGCACTCCTCAGCTTGTGCTGCCCGTCTCGAATGACTGGAGTTTCCTGCTTCTGTCACTACACCTCCCACCCTCTCCATCACCTGCTCTGCTCTTACAAGGATCCGAGTGAGTACATCAACCCCAAAAGCCAAAGACCCTTAACTTCATTATATCTGCAAAGCCCGTTTTGCCATATAAGGTCATGTTCACCAGTTCCCGGGATTAGGATATGGGCATCTTGGGGGCATCAGCCTGCTACAGCTAGGCTGCAAAACTGTTACACCCTCCTGGTGTTTCAATGATTGGGAGAAAAAGGTTTGGCATTTTTTGCTTAGGGGTCCCTCTTAAACTTGTATCTGTAAGGTCGGGGGTCCCTCTTAATCTTGTGTTCTTGTTTTTGTTTTTTTGAGGTGGAGTCTTGCTCTGTCATCCAGGCTAGCAGTGGCGTGATCTTGGCTCACTGCAATGTCTGCCTTCTGGGTTCAGGTGATTCTCCTGCCTCAGCCTCCTGAGTAGCTGGGACTACAGGCGCCTGCCACCATGCCCTGCTGTTTTGTATTTTTGGTAGGGACGGGGTGGGGGTGGGGCTAGGGAGGGGGGTTTTGGCTATGTTGCCCTGAGCTCAAAGCGATCCGCCTGCCTCTGCTGCCAAAGTGCTGGGATTACAGGCCTGCACCACTGCACCTGGCTGCTGTAAAGTCTTATTTCACACAGCTGAGACATGTTTTAGGAAGTTTGCTAAAAGACCCCCTGGAGACCGCCTCATTGTGACCTCCCTGTTATTGTGTTTAATTTGATTGAACTTTTCTGCCCTCCTTTTCAGCTTCTCTAATAGTCTCCCATTAAACCAATTCTAAGAACCACCAAAAAGGGGAAATTTTTTCTTAAAAGCAATAAAATGATATGGACTGTTAGAATATAAAATATATGAAATCAGTCATTATACGTTAGTGCTGCTCTGACATAGGGACGTATTACTGAGAAGGAACTTTTGCTTGATTTTCAGAGAAATGGAATCATCGTATCGCTGATCTACATAAACAAATTGAAGAATTGTCTGAAAGAAAATATGGTATGTCTAAACTGGAAAAGTCCTGTAATCTTATGTTCATGGGCGTTTACACAATGGAGTTACTGTTCATCATGGGGGTACCGTGGACAAGCCCAGGGCTGCCGGTGAGTCATGCCATCCTTACACGTTTCTCCTTGTAAGGTGCTTTGTAGTGTCTACACACTTTGTTTCTAGATTGCTGCAAAGCTGAGGAAAAGTTGTATATCTTTAGTTATTAGTTAGCATTTCTTTTAAACTTTCAGTATGGAGATTGGAAATTTATTTACATATTTATTGCAAAGCCCTGGATCTTAGGGATTTCATTAAATTATTTATTTATTTTTTTTGAGACGGAGCCTCACTCTGTCGCCCAGGCTGGAGTGCAGTGGCACGATCTCGGCTCACTGCAACCTCCGCCTCCCGGGTTCAAGCAGTTCTCTGCCTCAGCCTCCCGAGCAGCTAGGATTACAGGCACCAGCCACCACGCCTGGCTGATTTTTGTATTTTTAGTAGAGACGGGGTTTCATGATCTTGGCTAGGCTGGTCTTGAACTGCTGACCTCCTGATCCACTCACCTCAGCCTCCCAAAGTGCTGGGATTACAGGTGTGAGCCGCCATGCCTGGCCAAATACTATTTTTTTAAATGAATTGTTTCTCTTAGTCTGCTTTGTTAAATTTGGAATTCATCTGGGCTTGGTGGCTCACACCTGTAATCCCAGCACTTTGGGAGGCCAAGGCAGGCAGATATCTAGGTCGGGAGTTCGAGACCAGCCTGACCAACATGGAGAAACCCTGTCTCCACTAAAAATACAAAATTAGACGGGTGTGGTGGTGCAAGTCTGTAATCCCAGCTATTCGGGAGGCCAAGGCAGGAGAATCGCTTGAACCCAGGAGGCAGAGGTTGCGGTGAGCCGAGGTTGCACCATTGCACTCTAGCCTGGGCAAAAAGGGCAAAACTCCATCTCAAAATAAATAAATAAATAAAATGTTCAGTACTCACTAAGGTGCCCCTATTGTCTCTACTTTTATCTTGATGCATCACTGAATTGATGTTAGATTTCAAATTCATCATTGCCCTGATACTATTCTATCCTGAAGCCACCTTTATATAGTGATGAAAGAAATTAGCGATTTGTTATTATCCTCTCTCTGTTGGTATACATCAAATGCTCACCTAAAAAGAGCAACAACCAGTGGAAAACATGATGTTTTTATTTGGGTGACTATTTACTTGTAACCTACTAGCAAACTATAAAATTGTATGATATGCAGAATTTTAACTGAATTGCTTTAAGTGAACATTTAAACATGATAAACAATATTGATGGTATTTATGTTAATGTACTTAAAATGAACATTTTTCTTCATTATGAGTAATATAACCTACTCCTCAATGAAAACCTAGCACTAAATTTGCTAATGATTTCAATAACATTTCCATAATATTTTTAGTTACACGCTTAAGGTTCTCTTAGTGTTTCTCCCACTTTTTAATAGCTTATGCCTTTTTCACCTTTGTTTTTTTTTTTGGTTCATTTTAAAGCAAAAATCTCACAACATGTGATATCTGGAAACACTGTAACCTAGTGGTAAGACCATAGGCCCTGGGGACACAGGCTGGCCACGTCTCTTCTCCTGTCTGATCCCATACCCTTTCTTCCAGTCTCATGTTGAAGATTTTTATGTAGAAGGCCTTCCCAAAGGAATTTTTTTTTTTTTTTTGAGATGGAGTTTTCACTCTTATCGCCCAGGCTGGGGTGCAATGGCGCAACCTTGCTGGTCACTGCAACCTCTGCCTCCTGGGTTCAAGAAATTCTCCTGCCTTAGCCTCCCAAGTCGCTGGGATTACAGGTGCCCACCACCACACCAGGCTAATTTTTGTATTTTTAGTGGAGATGGGGTTTCACCATGTTGGCGGGGCCAGTCTCGAACTCCTGACATCAAGTGATCTTCCCGCCTCGGCCTCCCAGAGTGCTGAGATTACAGACGTGAACCCATGTCTGGCCAGGAATTTTGTTTTTTAGGAAGGCTTTCTACTAATGGAATTCCTGGCCTTGAGAGGATGTTACTTTCGAAGAAAAGGATTTTTTGTTATTAAAAGGTAAGATTCCTGGATTCTTATTGGACTGTTATGAGTAATCCATCTTTAGTCATTCAGCACTAGGGTTGTATTTAATTAAGTCTGAGTTATTTTACGGTGGTTTTGTTTTGTTTTGTTTTGTTTTTACCGAATTTTGTTCTCATTGCCGTGCTTGAGGGCAATGATGTGATCTCAGGTCACCACATTCTCTGCCTTCCAGGTTCAAGCAATTCTCCTGCCTCAGCCTCCTTAGTAGCTGTATTTACAGGCATGCGCCACCATGCCTGGCTAATTTTTTGTATTTTTAGTAGAGATGGTGTTTCACCATGTTGACCAGGCTGGTCTAGAACTCCTGACCTTGGGTGATCCACCCGCCTCGGCCTCCCAAAGTTCTGGGATTACAGGCATGAGCCACTGCGCCCAGCCTGGGCCTGCTTCTTTCTCTTTTTCTTTTTTATTCATTAGCAGCTTAAAATTGGTGCCTTATTCAGACACAAGCAAAAGGACATTAGCCCAGCTTTGGAAATAGGTGAGAGCCCATCTATGATTTTCCTAGTTTCTCCTCCCCCTTTGCTTTTTGCTCTCTTGTTAGTATATTAATTGTTTTCACTCTCTGAATCTCTTTTCCCCATTTCTTTGGCAGACATTTTTACTTGTCTTGGAAGAGTAGGTGAAGAGCTGTTTTTAGGACTCTTTGAAAGGGTACAGTATGGGTGACAGTCTTGGCTAATGGTAACATCCAGGGAGCTGGGGTCAGCGTGAGCTGGAATTAGTTCAAATTAGCAAAGCACTGGCACTGAGTGGCAGGAATACAAGTGACTGCAAAGTGTTAAACACATCTGGAAAGGGATACTGACATCATCCTCAGAATCTGTGGGGAGTTCACATAGCCAGTTAAGACCCATTCCTCTTTGACCCTATAAAGATTCTTTA
The DNA here is from genome assembly GCF_029281585.2 of Gorilla gorilla gorilla. NCBI lineage: Eukaryota > Metazoa > Chordata > Mammalia > Primates > Hominidae > Gorilla > Gorilla gorilla. The sequence continues at coordinate 129,215,815 of NC_073238.2, forward strand.
AAGAATAATACCCTTAGTGGTTTTCTAGCCAGCTTGCCTGCTCATTTATCTTTGAGGACGACATGCCTTGTGGAGCTCCACAGGCCCCAGAGGGGTGTGGATTCTGCATTTAAAAGTGCTGAAACTGAGAGACTGGGTCTTGGTGGACCCCGAGAGGTCTGTTTCTCCTCTACTCATTGTTCCTTTTTTTCCCAACAGCTGGCATTGCTGTTTAAATGGGTTGTTCTTTGCTGTTTTAAGTTGTTTCATAGTGGTGTGTCAGGATTTGGGTTTTCTTAATACTTCCCAATCTGGTGACTTGAGTGGTGGTTAGGGAGGAAATGTTTTAGGGCTGTTCTGGAGCTATTGAGGTCAGGTGTCTAGATACTCCCAGCTTGTCTGTTGAGGAGAATGCTGTTCTCATTGTGCTGCCTTTGGTGGTGCTGTGTGTGGCTCTTTAGATGTGGGTGGAGGTGAGCTGGGGGAGTTAATGAGATCTTTTTTAGGTGCTTTTGATAAAGTAGCCTGCACTACAGGATTCACTGTGACTTTTTTCCTTAACCTATGCATTTCTCTCTGCTAGCTTTTGCTGTCTTTCTCATGCCTTTGATTTTCCCAGCTCCTCTTAGTTGAATTAACCAAAGTGCTCTGCTATGGTTTAAATGTGTCCCCCAAAGTTTATGTGCTGGAAACTCAATCCTCAATGCAACAGTTGGGATGTGGGGCCTAATAAAATAGCCTTCATGAATGAGTTAATGTTGTTATTGTGGTAATAGATTAGTAATCACAGAGTGGGCTTATTATAAAACAGAGTTCAGCCCCTTTTGCCCTCTTGCTTTCTTGCACTCTCTTTTCCTTCTGTCTTCTGTAGTGGGATGATGCAGTAAGAAGACCCTTACCAGATGCAGGCCCCTCAACCTTGGACTTCCTAACATCCAGAACTGTTAAGAAATAAAATTTATTCCTTTCCTTTCCTTTTCTTCCTCCTTTCCCTTCTCCTCCCTTTTCTTCCCTTCCCCTCCCTCCGTCTCTCTCTCCCTCCCTCCCTCCTTCCCTCCCTTCCTCCTTCCCTCTTTCTCTCTTTCCCTTCCTTCCTTTCCTTCCCTCCTTCCCTTTTTCCCTCCTTCCCTCCTTCCTTCCTTTTTTCTTCCTTTTTTCCTTTTTATAAATTATGCAGTCTGTGGTATTCTTTTATAGAAGCATGAAATGGACAAAGACTCCATTTTCAAGAGCAAGCACTTTTGTAGTTTCTGAGCGAATTATGACTGCAAAGGAAGTTCTATAGGTAGCCTCAGATCCACTACCTAGGAAGCATGCTACCAAGCAGACCTAGGATCTAGGATTTGATCAAGTGCTGGGCAACATGATACCTCTGCAATTTAGCACTTCCCTATATACCTCCAGTTGGCTCAGCCCATTAGGGCTAAAACTACCCCTCATATCCTGGTGTCTCTTGTAGGCAGAAGCCTTGCCTAAACCCTAAGCTGCTTGGCTCACATTCTGTCTTGTGGTTTTTTTGTAGGGGGTTCAAATATACACAAAAGAAATATGTTGAACCTCCATGCACCCAACCCACAGATTAAGCAGTTACCTCCATTTTTCCAGATTTGTTTCATCTGCTTCAATCTCCCTAAAAATTTATGTTTGTACAGGAAAGACTGAATAAATAGCTAATTCTCCACCCTACCTCTCATCTTAAGTCACTTTTCAGAGTAGTAAGTTAGTGACCTAGTAACCTTCCCTCTAGTGACCAGTAGTTTTTTTTTCTGAATACCATTATGAACTCATAGATTATTGTTTGCATTTTATGTATTTCAGGCCATTGCAGTCTTTATTGTTTTGGATGCTTACATTGTCTCATCTAGGTTAATAATTATCTCTTCAAGTTGACTTTCATGTCTTTTTGACGTGATCCTGTTGGACTTTGATGGCTTCCTTGCTTTCTGGCAAAAAAATGTTCCAGGATCAATATACTGCACCATACATGGAGTCAGCCATTTCTCTAGGGAACCTTGATTCCTTTTAGTAGAGAACACAGTTTGAGGTCTTGGACTGAATGACTTTTGTGAACCTCCTCTCCTGAGACTACAGCCTGCATCCCTGCATATAGCCCATTTGGAGCTCTTGCTGGGCACCAACAGATCTCCTAAAACTGCTATATAGTTCTGCCTCACTCTTACAAAGATTCATCTCTGGAGAGTTTTGTGCTCTACCCCCAGATGTGGTCTTTCTGGTTCTGAAGCTTTTGCTTCAGTCACCCTGAATTTTGCCAGCCCTATGCATGCTATACCTTGGATTGCCAACTTGCTCTCACTGAAGCCAGTTTCTCTGGTTAGAATAGTTGCCCAAACCCATGCCTAATACTCTAGTAAACAAGGTTCTACCTAAGTTCATCAGCCTCCCTAAGTTCTGGAATTACAGGCTGCCACCATGCCCAGCCTTCACCAACATTTGCCATTGTCTGTTTTTTTTTCTTTGTTTATACTTTAAAGCAGTATAAGAACAAGTGTCTTCAATTATAGGAAACAGTATAATCCCAGGGCATTGGGAGGCTAAGACAGGAAGATGTCTAGATGCCAGGAGTTTTTTTTTTGTTGTTGTTGTTTTGTTTTTGTTATTGTTGTTGTTGTTTTTGACAGTCTTGCTCTGTTACCCAGGGTGGAGTGCAGTGATGGGGTCCACTGCAACCTCCACCTCCCAGGTTCAAGTGATTCTCCTGCCTCAGCCTCCCGAGTAGGTGAGACTACAGGTACACGCCACTACTGCCCAGCTAATTTTTGTATTTTTGATAGAGTCAGAGTTTCACCATGTTGGCCAGGCTGGTCTTGAACTCCAGACTTCAGGTGATTTGCCTGCCTTAGCTTCCCAAAGTGCTGGGATTACAAGCATGAGCCACCATGCCCAGCCTGATGCCAGGAGTTTTAGACTAGCCTGGGCAACATAGCAAGACCTTATCTCTACAGAATATTTAAAAATTAGCCAAATATGGTGGTGCCTGTGTATAGTCTCTCTCCCTCTCTCTCTTTTTTTTTTCTTTCTAACTTTTTGTGACATGGTCTGGCTCTGTCACCCAGGCTGAAGTGCAGTGGTGTGATCATGGCTCACTGCAGCCTGAAACTCCTGGGATCAAGTGATCAATCCTCCCACCTCATCCTACCAAGTAGTAGGGACCACAGGTGTATGCCACCCAGGTCTTGCTATGTTGTCCAGGCTGGTCTTGAGCTCCTGGCCTCAAGCAATCCTCTCACCTTGGCCCCCCACAGTGCAAGAATTACAGGTATGAGCCACCATGCCTGGCCCCTACCCTGCCTACTGAGAACCAAAAGAAGGACCCAAATTCTCCTTAGCTCAACTGGAGCCATTTCCTGATTGCTTCATCAGCAAGGAGCTGGTTATTGGGCTGTCCAGGCCTCCCAAGCAGCACAGAAAGGAGGTGAAGGAGTTTTCCTGTTGCTCCACTCTGTAAGGAGTTGGAGGGTGATGTTTACTCGTTTGCAGAGAGAGATGCCTTGTAGGCACCTCAGGATGGAGAGGACCCTGATTCCAATGTCCTTTTTTTCTTCAGAAACAGGACCTTGCCCTGTCACTCAGGATGGAGTTCAGTGCTCCTATCATGGCTCATTATAGCCTCAAACTCCCAGGCTCAAGCAATCCTACCATGTCAGCCTTCCCGTAGCTGGGACTACAGGTAAGCATCGTGACACTCAGTGAATTTTGTTTTTATTTTGTTGTAGAGATGGGACCTCAGTATGTTGCCACGGCTGACCTTGAACTCCTGCACTCAAGGGATTTTCCTGCCCTGGCCTCCCAAAGTATTGGTATTACAGGCATGAGCCATTGTGCCCACCGTCTCTGGTTCTTAACCTTCTGCCTCCCTCTTCCAGTTTTAAAGAATGCTTGTAATTACATGGGCTCTCCTAGATACTCCAGAATAATCTTGTTTTAAGGTCAGCTGATGAGCAACATTAATTTTATCTGCACTCTTAATTCCCCCTTCCTATGTAATTGTGCTGTGTAACATAGGACATGAGCAATTGGTGGTGGTGGGGGTTATTACTTTGGCCACCACAGTAACTATTTTATGCCAGGTACTCAGCTAAGCACTGGTGAATTAAGCATGAATAACACACACTCCCTAATCTCCATCCATTCATGGGAGGAGCACTTCACCTGCCATGCTCCTGAGAATCTCGGGAGCCAAAGAAGTCCTCTATGAGGAGGTGATGCCAAAGCGGACAAGTGACAGAGGAGTCGAAGCTAGCTAGGAAGAGAGTAGAGGTTTAAGGGGAAGCATATTATAAGCAGAGGATATTACCCACTTCAGAGACTCCCAGAGGAGAAAGAGTGTGTGTTCAAGGGGCAGATGAGGCTCAGTTGGACTCCATAGCAGATGAAATGGAGAGGGGCAAGCAGTGAGGCTGCCTTGCAAGGCAGGGCAGAGCAGGGGCTGTTAAGGAGTTTGGACTTAATCCCTGAGGCAAGGAGAAGTGATGTAAATGGGGGAGTAACATGATGAGATTCATGGATTAGAGACATGGCTCAGGCTGCTATGGAGAAGGCACGAGGGAGAGCAGATGGCTCAATGGGTGTGCAGGAGACCTCTCCCTGAGTTTAGGGAGAGGTTTTTAAAACAGAAGAAGTTTGAGTAATTTAAATGATGATGGGAAGGAGCTAAAAGTGGGGGATAGGTTAAAGATACAGGAAAGTGGGAGGAAGAACCGACAAGTGAGGTTCCAGAGAGGGCAGGAGAAGAGGAGATTCCCATAGGGGGATTAACACTTTCTTTTCTTTTTTCTTTCTAAGACAGGGTCTCACTCTGTCGCCCAGGCTGGAGTGCAGTGGCACAATCTTGGCTCACTGTAGTGTAGACTTCCCAGGCTCAAGGGATTTCTCCCACCCCAGACTCCCAAGTAGCTGGAACTACGGGTGTGCACCACCACCACACCTGGCTAATGTCTCTTTTTTTTGGTAGACACAGAGTCTCACTATTTAGCACTGATTGGTCTCCAACTCCTGGCCTCAAGCGATCCTCCTGCCTAGGCTTCCCAAATTGCTGGGATTACAGGCATGAGCCACAATGCCTGGCCTCTGCTAGTTCCGTATTCTCTAGAGTTGTCTTTACTTTGTGCTAGTGTGTCCCTCATTGTGCTGATCCTCTGTAATAATTAATACGTTTTTTTTTTTTTTGAGATGGAGTTTCACTCTTGTTGCCCAGGCTGGAGTGGAATGGTGCTATCTCGGCTCAGCGCAACCTCCACCTGCCGGGTTCAAGCGATTCTCCTGCCTCAGCCTCCCGAGTAGTTGGGATTGCAGGCATGTGCCACCATGCCCAGCTAATTTTGTATTTTTAGTAGAGATGGGGTTTCTCTATGCTGGTCAGGCTGGTCTCGAACTCCTGACCTCAGGTGATCTGTCTGCCTTGGCCTCCCAAAGTGCTGGGATTACAGGCATGAGCCATTTTGCCTGGCCAAAATTAATACTTTTTATATTAAATTTACATATATATATATATATACGTTTTTTCTTTTTGATACCAGGTCTCACACTGTCACCCAGGCTGGAGTACAGTGGCACAACCTCTGCTCACTGCAGCCTCCACCTGCCAGGCCTAAGCAATTCTCCTGCCTCAGCCTCCCGAGTAGCTGGGATTACAGGTAAGTGCCACCACACCCAGCTGATGTTTGTGTTTTTTGTAGAGACAAGGTTTCGCCGTGTTTCCCAGACTGTTCTCAAACTCCTGAGCTCAAAGCAGTCCACCCACCCTGGCATCCCAGAGTGCTGGGATTACAGGTGTGAGCCATCTTGCTCATTCTAGTTTAAACTTTTGAGTGGTTTGTGTCTCCTGATTGGACTCCTACAAATACAGAATTGATGCTAGGAAGGGTACCAGGAGATAGACGCACACAGATGGGATTTGGGAATAGGTTTGGTTATCCAAGGAGCAGTGCTGAGCTCCTTGCTAATGGGATATGGGATGCTGGTGATTTCCAGGAAGTGAGCTCACAATGACTCAAGCTGCCACATACTGTTGATTGTGAAATGCCAGTTGAAGCATATGTCCTGCGAGCTTAGGGGTGCTACAAGTTGACCACTGCAGCAGTAAAGATGACTCTGAAGAATGGCGTGGGATGGATCCTTTCAAATGCACTTGAGCAGCGGTCTCCAACCACAGGGCCACAGAGCTGGAGGTGAGCAGCAGGCGAGTGAAGGGAAACTTCATCTGTATTTCTAGCCCCTCCCATCGCTTGCATGACCACCTGAGCTCTATGTCCTGTCAGATCAGCAGCAGCATTAGATTCTCATAGGAGCACAAACTCTGTTGTGAAGTGTGCATGTGAGGGATCTAGGTTGTGTACTCCTTATGAGAATCTAATGCCTGATATTCTGTTACTGTCTCCCATCACCCCAGATGGACAGTCTAGTTGCAGGAAAACAAGCTCAGAGATCCCACTGAGTCTACGTTATAGTGAGTTGTAGAATCATTTCATTATATATTACTATGTAGTAATAATAGAAATAAAGTGCACAATATATGTAATGCACTTGAATCATCCTGAAATTATTCCCTCACTCCCAGTCTGTGGAAAAATTGTCTTCCACACATTCACTCTGTTTTTTGGTAGAGGCAGGGTCTTAATATATTGCCCAGGCTGATCTCAAACTCCTGGCCTCAAGTAATATACCTCTCTCAGCCTCCCAAAGTGCTGAGATTACAGGCATAAGCCACCACCCTCAACCAAGACTTTCTTAAACCAAATAAAAATTAAGTGAGATTACTTGAGCCCAGGTGGTCAAGGCTGCAGTGAGCTGTGATTTCGCCACTGCACTCCAGCCTTAGTGACAGTGAGATCTTGAAAAAAAGAAAGAAGAAAGTAAAGAAAGAAGAAATGAGCATGGTGGGCATGGGGACAGATGGCAATGTTAAATAGAATGGTCAGGGGTGGCCTCCTAAGTGAAAATTGAGTAAAGATTTGAAGGAAGGGAAGGAGGTGGCCAAGGTGCTGAGGGAAGAGGATTGTAGGCAGAAACAATAGAATAAACTGTCTGAGGTGTGTCTCTGGCTCTGGAAGGAGGCCCATGGAGCAGATGGAGAGAGGAAGAGAATTAGGGGAGGGAGCCAGGGAGTTGCTGGGTGGGGATCAGTACAGATCACATAAGCCCTGGGAGGTTATTGGTGGGGCTTTGGCTTTTACTCTGACTCAGATGGGAACTGCGGGAGGGTTCTGAGCAGAGAGGCGACATGATCTGTCTCCCGATTTAAAAGCATTCTCTGGCTGCTGAGTTGAGAAAGACTGTGGGAAGATGTGATAGAAGCATGGGGGCCAAGCTTTGGCAACATCCAGGCAGGACATGATGGTGGTCCTGACCAGGGTCGTGGTGGTGTTGAGAGATGGTCAGAGGGGAGAAGTAGGGGAGGAGGCCAGGGAGTTGCTGGGTGGGGATCTTTAGTAGATGTCGAAGACAATCAACAGGATTTCCTGACAGACTGGATATGGGGTGTGAGAGAAGGCAGGGGTCAAGGTTGAGTTTGATTGTTACTGAAATTATTAAGTAATTTTAAAAAACACTACTGCCTTTCCCAATCCTACCAAGTATGGGATGCTAGATTAAAGAAATCTCTTCAGGCTCATTGCAATGGCTCATGCCTGTAGTCCCAGCTGTTTGGTAAGCAGAGGTGCGAGTATCTTTTAAGGGCAGGTGTTCAAGACCAGCCTGGACAACACAGCAAGATCTGCTCTTTACAAAAATATTTTTCAAAATTAAATAAATGTAGCTAGGCATGGTGATGTGTACTTGTAGTTTCAGCTACTCAGGAGGCTGAAGTGGGCAGATCTCTTGAGGTCAGGAGTTTGAAGCCAGCTTGGGCAACATAGCAAGAACCCTCACTCTACAAAAAAATTAAAAAAATAACCAGGCATGGTGACACTCAACTGTACTACCAGCTACTGGGGAGCTGAGGCAGGAAGATGGCTTGAGCCCAGGAGGTCGAGGCTGCAGCGAGCTGTAAATGCACAGCTGCACTCCAGTCTGGGTGACAGAGCAGTACCTGTCTCACAATACAAATAAAAATACAAGTAAAATAATATCTCAAGTCAGAGCCTTTTGGCTCTGCAGCCCTTGCAACCCTCAGCCGTGCAGTGGGGTTTGTGTCGCTGGGAATGAGGAGACCCCTGCCCAGTGTTGTTGCCTGACTAATCAATGTTTTAAAACATACATTAATCGGGGTGGGCGCGGTGGCTCACACCTGTAATCCCAGCACTTAGGGAGACCCAGGCGGGTGGATCACCTGAGGTCAAGAGTTCAAGAGCAGCCTTGCCAACATGGTGAAACTCCTTCTCTACTAAGAAAATACAATAATTAGCTGGACATGGTAGTGGACGCCTGTAATCCCAGCTACATGGGAGGCTGAGGTAGGAGAATCACTTGAACCTGCGGGGCGGAGGTTGCAATGAGCTGAGATTGAGCCACTTCACTCCAGCCTGGGCAAGAGAACAAGACTTTGTCTCAAAGAAAAAAAAGTATTATATCAACATGTAATGGTTTTATTATTAGCATGTAATGAATATTAAATATTTTTAAAATCTTATATCAACATGTAATGGCTTTAATATGTGATGAATAATATTTAAAAATTTGGGTCTTATTTTCTATTTTCATATAATTATCTACAGAAAGAAATAGTCTTAGAGATCTTCAATAAAGTTAAAAAAGGTAAAGGGATGTTAGACCCCAAAAGATTGAGAATTTCTAGTTTACAAATATTCAGACTAAGCCACATACAGCTTGCTACTTGAACTATTTTTTTCTTTGTTTTTTATTGTAGGAGATGGGGTCTCACCCTGTCACCCAGGCTTGAGTACAGTAGTGCTATCACAGATCACTGCAGCCTTGAACTCCTGGGCTAAGGGTACTCCTACCTGAGCCTCCTGAGTAGCTAGGACTGTAGGTATACATGACGATACTTGGCTAATTTTTAAACTGTTTTGTAGACATGGGGTCTCACTTTGTTGGCCAGGCTGGTGTCAAACTAATGGCCTCAAGTGACCCTTCCACCCCTGCCTCCCATCCTAGAGGTATGTGCCACCACAAGGAGCACTTGTTCAATTTTCTAAAGAAAAAATTTCTAAAGTAAGGCTGTGGGATGATGGCAGGAAGATAAAAGAAAAACAGAAGAATAAGTTAAAATGACTTATTCACACATATTCTTTTGACAGCAAGAAGAACTTTTAGTATATACATTCCTTACAAACAAACAAACGGCAGATAAACAATGTTGTATAGGAACTTCAACACACACTGTACAATATTCCCACTTTGCTGACATAAGTTATGGAAATTTCATGGTTTACTTGAGTGTCGCTACCAGTATTTTGCTTCTCTGATGATTTTTATCAACTTCCTCATCTGTTAACTTCTCTCCAAGGTATGTCATGTCACGACATAGTGCCGCTGCATGAACATGGCCAGTGTCTTCCTATTAAACATGTAGAATGCTTTCCTAATTTCTCTTTTTACTCTCTGTCTTTGTGTTTTGCATTTTCCTTACTTTTATTGTCAGAAACTCCAGAAAGTCAGTCGTACTAATTTATCACGATTTGCTTTATTTATTTATACTTTGCTTATATGAATTTTGCCCAACAGACCTCATTACAATTTCTAACCTGTTTTATTTTGTTTTTTTTTTTCTGAGACAGGGTCTCCCTCTGTTGTCCAAGGCTGGAGTGTAGTAGTGCTATCGCAGCTGACTGCAGCCTCAACCTTCCAGGCTGAAGCGATCCTCCCATCTCAACCTCCCACGTGGCTGAGACTACAGGTGCTTGCCACTATGCCCAACTAATATTTGGAATTTTCGTATACGTGGATTCCAGAGGGGTGACAGCGAAACGTGAGTAAGCATGGATTTTGGTATATGCAGAGATGGGGGGCTGGAACTAATTCTGTATACTGAGGGACGGCGACTGTATATGTTTTTACAATTACACTGTAGGATACATACTGTTGCATAGCCTTGAAAATAATAATTTTTAATTGAGTGGAATAATAATAATAATATTGCTAAAAGTAGCAGCTGGCCAGGTGTGGTGGCTCACACTGGTAATCGCAACACTTTGGGAGGCTGAGGCAGGAGGATGGCTTGAGGCCAAGAGTTTGCGATAGGCCTTGGAAACAAAGGGGGAGTCACCATCCCTACTGAAAAAAACATGAATTAGCCTAGTGTGGTGGCATGTTCCTGTAGTCCCAGCTACTTGGGAGGCTGAGGTGGGAGGATCACTTGAGCCCAGGGAGGCTTAGACTGCAGTGAGTCATGATCAGGCCTCTGCACTCCAGCCTGGGTGACAGAGTGAGACCCTGTCTCAAAACAACAAAAAAGTAGCAGCTAACATCAACTGACTTTTATACCAGATGCCTATTGATACCATGGTTTAATTTCTTAGAACTGTTTCTTATTTCACTTACCAACTCTGTCTTCAGTTACTCCCAGATTTTTACTGTGTGTGTGCAGATGACCTTTCGTTTAGATTGAATTGTCTCCCCAGAAGTAAGATTACTGTGAGTCATGGTGAATGGACATTCTCATTACCCTTGATGTAAATTGACAGGGTTTTGGGTGCCTCCCAGCTATAATCTTAGCACTTTGGGAGGCTAAGAGAGGAGGATTGCTTGAGGCCAAGAGTTGGAGGAGGCAGTACGGCAGTATGGTGAGGCCCTGTCTCCATTATTTTAAAAAATTGACAGGCTTGGCGAGAGCCAAGATGGCCGAATAGGAACAGCTCCGGTCTACAGCTCCCAGCGTGAGCGATGCAGAAGACGGGTGATTTCTGCATTTCCATCTGAGGTACTGGGTTCATCTCACTAGGGAGTGCCAGACAGTGGGCGCAGCCCAGTGGGTGCGCGCACCGTGCGCGAGCCGAAGCAGGGCGAGGCATTGCCTCACCTGGGAAGCGCAAGGGGTCAGGGAGTTCCCTTTCTGAGTCAAAGAAAGGGGTGACGGACGCACCTGGAAAATCGGGTCACTCCCACCCGAATATTGCGCTTTTCAGACCGGCTTAAAAAACGGCGCACCACAAGACTATATCCCACACCTGACTCGGAGGGTCCTACGCCCACGGAATCTCGCTGATTGCTAGCACAGCAGTCTGAGATCAAACTGCAAGGCGGCAGCGAGGCTGGGGGAGGGGCGCCCGCCATTGCCCAGGCTTGATTAGGTAAACAAAGCAGCCGGGAAGCTCGAACTGGGTGGAGCCCACCACAGCTCAAGGAGGCTTGCCTGCCTCTGTAGGCTCCACCTCTGGGGGCAGGGCACAGACAAACAAAAAGACAGCAGTAACCTCTGCAGACTTAAATGTCCCTGTCTGACAGCTTTGAAGAGAGCAGTGGTTCTCCCAGCACGCAGCTGGAGATCTGAGAACGGGCAGACTGCCTCCTCAAGTGGGTCCCTGACCCCTAACCCCCGAGCAGCCTAACTGGGAGGCACCCCCCAGCAGGGGCACACTGACACCTCACACGGCAGGGTATTCCAACAGACCTGCAGCTGAGGGTCCTGTCTGTTAGAAGGAAAACTAACAAACAGAAAGGACATCCACACTGAAAACCCATCTGTACATCACCATCATCAAAGACCAAAAGTAGATAAAACCACAAAGATGGGGAAAAAACAGAACAGAAAAACTGGAAACTCTAAAACGCAGAGCACCTCTCCTCCTCCAAAGGAACGCAGTCCCTCACCAGCAACGGAACAAAGCTGGATGGAGAATGAGTTTGACGAGCTGAGAGAAGAAGGCTTCAGACGATCAAATTACTCTGAGCTACGGGAGGACATTCAAACCAAAGGCAAAGAAGTTGAAAACTTTGAAAAAAATTTAGAAGAATGTATAACTAGAATAACCAATACAGAGAAGTGCTTAAAGGAGCTGATGGAGCTGAAAACCAAGGCTCGAGAACTACGTGAAGAATGCAGAAGCCTCAGGAGCCGATGCGATCAACTGGAAGAAAGGGTATCAGCAATGGAAGATGAAATGAATGAAATGAAGCGAGAAGGGAAGTCTAGAGAAAAAAGAATAAAAAGAAATGAGCAAAGCCTCCAAGAAATATGGGACTATGTGAAAAGACCAAATCTACGTCTGATTGGTGTACCTGAAAGTGATGCGGAGAATGGAACCAAGTTGGAAAACACTCTGCAGGATATTATCCAGGAGAACTTCCCCAATCTAGCAAGGCAGGCCAACATTCAGATTCAGGAAATACAGAGAACGCCACAAAGATACTCCTCGAGAAGAGCAACTCCAAGACACATAATTGTCAGATTCACCAAAGTTGAAATGAAGGAAAAAATGTTAAGGGCAGCCAGAGAGAAAGGTCGGGTTACCCTCAAAGGGAAGCCCATCAGACTAACAGCGGATTTCTCGGCAGAAACCCTACAAGCCAGAAGAGAGTGGGGGCCAATATTCAACATTCTTAAAGAAAAGAATTTTCAACCCAGAATTTCATATCCAGCCAAACTAAGCTTCATAAGTGAAGGAGGAATAAAATCCTTTACAGACAAGCAAATGCTGAGAGATTTTGTCACCACCAGGCCTGCCCTAAAAGAGCTCCTGAAGGAAGCGCTAAACATGGAAAGGAACAACCGGTACCAGCCGCTGCAAAATCATGCCAAAATGTAAAGACCATTGAGACTAGGAAGAAACTGCATCAACTAATGAGCAAAATCACCAGCTAACATCATAATGACAGGATCAAATTCACACATAACAATATTAACTTTAAATGTAAATGGACTAAATTCTCCAATTAAAAGACACAGACTGGCAAGTTGGATAAAGAGTCAAGACCCATCAGTATGCTGTATTCAGGAAACCCATCTCACGTGCAGAGACACACATAGGCTCAAAATAAAAGGATGGAGGAAGATCTACCAAGCAAATGGAAAACAAAAAAAGGCAGGGGTTGCAATCCTAGTCTCTGACAAAACAGACTTTAAACCAACAAAGATCAAAAGAGACAAAGAAGGCCATTACATAATGGTAAAGGGATCAATTCAACAAGAGGAGCTAACTATCCTAAATATATATGCACCCAATACAGGAGCACCCAGATTCATAAAGCAAGTCCTGAGTGACCTACAAAGAGACTTAGACTCCCACACATTAATAATGGGAGACTTTAACACCCCACTGTCAACATTAGACAGATCAACGAGACAGAAAGTCAACAAGGATACCCAGGAATTGAACTCAGCTCTGCACCAAGTGGACCTAATAGACATCTACAGAACTCTCCACCCCAAATCAACAGAATATACATTTTTTTCAGCACCACACCACACCTATTCCAAAATTGACCACATAGTTGGAAGTAAAGCTCTCCTCAGCAAATGTAAAAGAACAGAAATTATAACAAACTATCTCTCAGACCACAGTGCAATCAAACTAGAACTCAGGATTAAAAATCTCACTCAAAGCCGCTCAACTACATGGAAACTGAACAACCTGCTCCTGAATGACTACTGGGTACATAACGAAATGAAGGCAGAAATAAAGATGTTCTTTGAAACCAACGAGAACAAAGACACAACATACCAGAATCTCTGGGATGCATTCAAAGCAGTGTGTAGAGGGAAATTTATAGCACTAAATGCCCACAAGAGAAAGCAGGAAAGATCCAAAAATGACACCCTAACATCACAATTAAAAGAACTAGAAAAGCAAGAGCAAACACATTCAAAAGCTAGCAGAAGGCAAGAAATAACTAAAATCAGAGCAGAACTGAAGGAAATAGAGACACAAAAAACCCTTCAAAAAATCAATGAATCCAGGAGCTGGTTTTTTGAAAGGATCAACAAAATTGATAGACCGCTAGCAAGACTAATAAAGAAAAAAAGAGAGAAGAATCAAATAGACACAATAAAAAATGATAATGGGGATATCACCACCGATCCCACAGAAATACAAACTACCATCAGAGAATACTACAAACACCTCTATGCAAATAAACTAGAAAATCTAGAAGAAATGGATACATTCCTTGACACATACACTCTCCCAAGACTAAACCAGGAAGAAGTTGAATCTCTGAATAGACCAATAACAGGAGCTGAAATTGTGGCAATAATCAATAGTTTACCAACCAAAAAGAGTCCAGGACCAGATGGATTCACAGCCAAATTCTACCAGAGGTACAAGGAGGAACTGGTACCATTCCTTCTGAAACTATGCCAATCAATAGAAAAAGAGGGAATCCTCCCTAACTCATTTTATGAGGCCAGCATCATTCTGATACCAAAGCCGGGCAGAGACACAACCAAAAAAGAGAATTTTAGACCAATATCCTTGATGAACATTGATGCAAAAATCCTCAAAAAAATACTGGCAAACCGAATCCAGCAGCACATCAAAAAGCTTATCCACCATGATCAAGTGGGCTTCATCCCCGGGATGCAAGGCTGGTTCAATATACGCAAATCAATAAATGTAATCCAGCATATAAACAGAGCCAAAGACAAAAACCACATGATTATCTCAATAGATGCAGAAAAAGCCTTTGACAAAATTCAACAACCCTTCATGCTAAAAACTCTCAATAAATTAGGTATTGATGGGACGTATTTCAAAATAATAAGAGCTATCTATGACAAACCCACAGCCAATATCATACTGAATGGGCAAAAACTGGAAGCATTCCCTTTGAAAACTGGCACAAGACAGGGATGCCCTCTCTCACCGCTCCTATTCAACATAGTGTTGGAAGTTCTGGCCAGGGCAATCAGGCAGGAGAAGGAAATAAAGGGTATTCAATTAGGAAAAGAGGAAGTCAAATTGTCCCTGTTTGCAGACGACATGATTGTTTATCTAGAAAACCCCATTGTCTCAGCCCAAAATCTCCTTAAGCTGATAAGCAACTTCAGCAAAGTCTCAGGATACAAAATCAATGTACAAAAATCACAAGCATTCTTATACACCAACAACAGACAAACAGAGAGCCAAATCATGAGTGAACTCCCATTCACAATTGCTTCAAAGAGAATAAAATACCTAGGAATCCAACTTACAAGGGATGTGAAGGACCTCTTCAAGGAGAACTACAAACCACTGCTCAAGGAAATAAAAGAGGATACAAACAAATGGAAGAACATTCCATGCTCATGGGTAGGAAGAATCAATATCGTGAAAATGGCCATACTGCCCAAGGTAATTTACAGATTCAATGCCATCCCCATCAAGCTACCAATGACTTTCTTCACAGAATTGGAAAAAACTACTTTAAAGTTCATATGGAACCAAAAAAGAGCCCGCATTGCCAAGTCAATCCTAAGCCAAAAGAACAAAGCTGGAGGCATCACACTACCTGACTTCAAACTATACTACAAGGCTACAGTAACCAAAACAGCATGGTACTGGTACCAAAACAGAGATATAGATCAATGGAACAGAACAGAGCCCTCAGAAATAACGCCGCATACCTACAACTATCTGATCTTTGACAAACCTGACAAAAACAAGCAATGGGGAAAGGATTCCCTATTTAATAAATGGTGCTGGGAAAACTGGCTAGCCATATGTAGAAAGCTGAAACTGGATCCCTTCCTTACACCTTATACAAAAATCAATTCAAGATGGATTAAAGATTTAAACCTTAGACCTAAAACCATAAAAACCCTAGAAGAAAACCTAGGCATTACCATTCAGGACATAGGCGTGGGCAAGGACTTCATGTCCAAAACACCAAAAGCAATGGCAACAAAAGCCAAAATTGACAAATGGGATCTAATTAAACTAAAGAGCTTCTGCACAGCAAAAGAAACTACCATCAGAGTGAACAGGCAACCTACAACATGGGAGAAAATTTTCGCAACCTACTCATCTGACAAAGGGCTAATATCCAGAATCTACAATGAACTCAAACAAATTTACAAGAAAAAAACAAACAACCCCATCAAAAAGTGGGCGAAGGACATGAACAGACACTTCTCAAAAGAAGACATTTATGCAGCCAAAAAACACATGAAAAAATGCTCATCATCACTGGCCATCAGAGAAATGCAAATCAAAACCACAATGAGATATCATCTCACACCAGTTAGAATGGCAATCATTAAAAAGTCAGGAAACAACAGGTGCTGGAGAGGATGTGGAGAAATAGGAACACTTTTACACTGTTGGTGGGACTGTAAACTAGTTCAACCATTGTGGAAGTCAGTGTGGCGATTCCTCAGGGATCTAGAACTAGAAATACCATTTGACCCAGCCATCCCATTACTGGGTATATACCCAAAGGACTATAAATCATGCTGCTATAAAGACACATGCACACATATGTTTATTGCGGCACAATTCACAATAGCAAAGACTTGGAACCAACCCAAATGTCCAACAATGATAGACTGGATTAAGAAAATGTGGCACATATACACCATGGAATACTATGCAGCCATAAAAAATGATGAGTTCATGTCCTTTGTAGGGACATGGATGAAATTGGAAACCATCATTCTCAGTAAACTATCGCAAGAACAAAAAACCAAACACCGCATATTCTCACTCATAGGTGGGAATTGAACAATGAGATCACATGGACACAGGAAGGGGAATATCACACTCTGGGGACTGTTGTGGGGTGGGGGGAGGGGGGAGGGATAGCATTGGGAGATATACCACCAGCATGGCACATGTATACATATGTAACTAACCTGCACAATGTGCACATGTACCCCAAAACTTAAAGTATAATAAAAAAAAAAAAAAAAAAATTGACAGGCTTTACCTGGAAGGCTTATACACAATTTAAACACCCCTCATAGTATAAGAAAGTGCCCATTTCACTGCACGTTTGCCAGCACAGGGTATTATAATTTAGTAAGTCATTTTTTGTTTGATTATTTTAAATAGATAAAAGACCTCATATTACTTTACTTGTCACATTTCAACATCTTTTCTTAGCTTATTAGCTCTATCTCTTTTCTGTCTGTAAATGGTTGTTGTTGTTTTGTTCTTTGAGACAGGGTCTTGCTCTGTCACCAGGCTGGACTGTAGTGGCATAATCATGCCTCGCTGCAGCCTTGACCTCCCAGGCTCAAACTTCAGCATTCCGAGTAGCTGGGACTACAAGTGTGCACCACCACTCCCAGCTAACTTTTTTCTTTTTCTTGGATAGAGACAGGGTCTCACTGTGTTGTCCAGACCGGTCTCTAGCTCCTGGCCTTAAGCAATCCTCCTGCATTAGCTTCTCAAATTGCTGGAATTTCAGGCATGAGCCACCATGCCTGGCCTGGGCTAGTCCTATATTCTCTAGAGTTCTCTTTACTTTGTGCTAGCCAATCTCTCATTATGCTGTTCACCTGTTATAATGAATAATTCTCCGTGTTAAATTTTACCACTTTAAACTTTTGAGTGGTTTATGCTTCCTGATTGGACTCTGACTAATATGTTAGGAAGGGTCCCAGGAGATAAACCCACACAGATGGGATTTGGGCATAGGTTTGGTTTCCCAGGGGGCAGTGCTGAGCTCTTTGCCAGTGGGAAATGGGATGCTGGTGATTTCCAGTAGGTGACCTCACAATGACTCAAGCTACCACTTACTGTTGATTGTGACGAAATGCCAGCTGAGGCACATGCCTTGGGAGCTAAGTGGTTGCTGCCCTTGACCACTATGAAGACTGGTGTGGGAAGGGTCGCTTTGGATGCACTTGAGCAGGGGTCCCCAACCCCTGAGCCATGGAGCCGTAAGGAGCCACACAGCAGGAGGTGAGTGGTGTCGAGTGAGGGAGTGAGGGAAGCTTCGTCTGTATTTACAGCCACTCCCCTTTGCTCACATTCCCGCCTGAGCTCCACCTTCTCAGATGAGCAGCAGCATTAGATTCTCATAGGAGAACGCACCCTGTTGTGAACCGTGCATGTGAGGGATCTAGGTTGCGCTGTCCTTATGAGAATCTAATACATATTGATCTGTCACTTTCTCCCATCACGCTCAGGTGGGACCATCCAGTTTCAGGAAAACGAGCTTAACACGCCCACTGATTCTACATTATGATGAGTTCTATAATTTTTTTTTTATATATTTGATATCTAATAAATATATATTTATTATATATATTAATATGTTAAATATATTAATATATTAAATATGTTATTATATATTGTAATAATGGAAATAAAGTGCCTAATAAATGTAAATGTGCTTAAATCTTTTGGCCCAGCTCCTACTTCCCGGCAGCCTCTCCAGGCCCAGAACTTTCTCCAGTCAGCCTCTACAGACCAAGCTCATGACTCACAATGGCCTATTTAGGCCCATACCCCACCTCATGGCAGTCTCCGCAGATGAGCCTACTGCTTCACAACAGCCTCCACAGGCACAGCTCCATCGTTACAATGGCCTCTTTAGACCCAGCTCCTGCCTCCCAGCCTTCTCTCCAGGCCCTGAACTTTCTCAAGTCGACCTCACCAGGCCCAGATCACGCTTCTTTGCAGCCTCTCCAGGCCCAGCTCCTGCATCTTGGCCCCTCCAGGCCCAGCCTCTGCCGTCGGCCTCTACAGTCCCAACATCTACCTCACAGTAGATTCTTCAGGCCCAGCATCTGCCTCACTGTGGACCCCCCAAGCCAAGCTCCCAACCTTTCAGCAGCTTCTACACACCCAGCTCCCGCCTGCCAGTGGCCTCTTCAGGCCCATGGGGCTCATTCCTCACAACAGCCTTTCCAGGCCCAGTTTTTCCCTTCTGGCAGCCTCTCTGGGCTGAGAACCTCCTCAAGTCGGCCTCTCCAGACCACTTGCACCCTCCGGGCGTCCTCTCCGGGCCAAGCTCCTCTTCCTGGCTGTGTCTCCAGGCCCGACTCCTGCCTCCCAACAACCTCTTTGGACTCAGTGCCTACCCATCTCCTGGCGTCCTTGGTCGGCCCACAGCTTCCTCAAGCCAAGCTCCCCAGGCCCAGGTCAGGCCTCACGGTGGCCTCTCCAGGATGAGCTCCTGCACTCCGATGGCACCTGCAGGCCCCAAATGGTCTCCGGTCGGTGGGCTTCTCCACGCCAAGCTTGGGCCTCCCGGCGACCTCTGCAGGCCCAAGTTGTCCTGAAGTCGGCATCTCCCGGCCGTGCCTCCCAGCAAGTAAGCAAGCTCTTTTGGCTGAACTCCTGCCCAGCTCCCAACCGCCTTTGTAGGTCCCGAACTTTCTCCAGCCAAGTACTTCGGGCCTGATTCCTGCCGCCTGGTGGCCTGTACGGGCCCAGCAATGGTTGGAGAGTAGCCTCTGCAGGTCCCGCTCTTGCCTCCCAGGGGCCTCTCCAGGCCCAGCTCTTGCCCCCACGGCGGCCTCCCGGGGCCAAGTCCCTGCCTGCCTCCCAGCAGCCCGTGTGCGGCCCAGCTCCTCCCTCATGGTGGCCTGTTGATGCCCATGCCTCTGGTACCCTGCCCAGAGGCATGAGCTCCTGCCACACCCTTGCTTCTCCCACGCTGAGAGATGTCAGCGTGAGCCCCTTGCCTCACACGGGCCCCTCCCAGGCTGACAGAGGTCCGCGGGAGCCCCTAGCCTCACACCGGCCCCTCTCACGCTGACAGAGGTCCGCGGGAGCCCCTAGCCTCACACCGGCCCCTCCCAGGCTGACAGAGGTCAGCCTGAGTCCCTTGCCTCACACCGGCCCCTCCCACACTGACACAGGTCCATGGCAGCCCCTTGCCTCACACTGGCCCCTCCCACACTGAGAGAGGTCAGCGTGAGCCCCTGCCTCAACAGGCCACCATGAGGGAGGAGCAGGGTCGCACGCGGGCTGCTGGGAGGCAGGCAGGGACTTGGGCCTGGGAGGTCGCGGTGGGGTGAGAGCTGGGCCTGGAGACACCCCTGAGAGGCAACAGTGGGGCCTATAGACTCTGTTCTCCAGCCGGAGCTGGGACTGTTCAGGTACTGGGAGGCGGGATGTGGGTCTGAAGAGCTTGGTTGCAGAAACTTCGGGCTCTACAAACGCAGGCGGGAGCTGAGCCAAAAAAGCTTGTTTGCTGGGAGGCGGGAGATGCAGCCAGGAGAAACAGCTGTGCCTGCAGAGGCCGCCATGCGGGAGGCGGAGGCTGGGCCTCCTCAAATCGGCCTCTCCAGACCCACTTGCAGCCTCCCGGCATCCTCTCCGGGCCCAGCTCTTCCTCCCGGCTGCATCTCCAGGCCTGACTCTGGCCTCCCAACAACGTCTTTGGACTCAGCTCCTGCCCAGCTCCCAGCAGGCCCAAGTCGTCATCAAGTCGGCCTGGAATTGGGCCTGGAAGAGCAGCAAGTCGGCCTCCCCGGGCCCAGCTCCGTCCTCTCGGCGGCCTCTCCAGGTGCAAAACTTCCTCGAGTCAGCCTCTCCAGGCCCAGCTCCTCCTGCCTCCCAGTGGCCTCTTTCGGCCCAGCCCAGCTCATGGCTCTCGGCGGCCTTCCCAGGCCCCGCTTTTGACTTTTGGCGGCCTCTTCAGGCGCAGAACTTGATCTCCATTCGGCCTTTGCAGGCCCGGCCTCCTGCCTCTCGAAGGCCTGCACGGGCCCGGCCTCGGCCTCGGCCTCACAGCGGACTCTCCACGCCCAGCTAGCTCTCGCCTCACTGCGGCCTCCCCAGTCCAAAGCTCCTGCCTTTCGGCCACTTCGGCAGGTCCAGCTACTGCCTGCCAGTGGCCTCTTTAGGCCCAGCTCATTCCTCACAACGGCCTTTCCAGGCCCCGTTTTTCCCTTCCGGCAGCCTCTTGGCCTCTAATTTGTTTATCTTTTGTGTATAAATCCCAAAATATTGAATTTTGGAATATTTCCACCATTATATATTTTGGTAGGTAATTTATTTGGAGTGAGTTTCTGCACCATGCCTGAATTTTTTATTTTATTTTCCTTATTATTTGGTGTTAAACAGGTTTAATGACGGTCATGGCAACTTTTTGGCACAATGAAAAATATCGCCCATGATCAACGTGTTCTGTTCTGGGGAAGGGGGCAAAGGCAGGGTGAATCACTTTCTTAAAAAGTATAGCTCAAGTTGGGAGTGCAGAGGGAATGGGGAGAAAACCCTCCCGCTGCCTGTGTCGAAGTGCAGGAGCCCCCACCCCCATACTCACCTGAGTCCAGCCCCTCTGGGGAAAGAAGGGGTGCATGAACTCCCCCTAGTCCACAGGCGCCTCCCTGTGGCCCAAGGCCCTCTTCACACTCCATCTTGTAGCCCCAGCAGGAGCTATTTTCCGAAAAGTGAAAAGCTCTGAAGGTCCCACAATTCATGGTATGTACAGGGGCTCGGAGGAGGGAAACTGCCCAGCTTTCCCCCGGCACAGCTGCAGGGGTAGGGGGTATAGATAAGAGGAGCAGGCCTTGGCCAGGCGTGATGGCTCATGCCTGTAATCCCAGCACTTTGGGAGGGGGAGGCAGGCAGATTACGATGTCAGGAGATCGAAATCAGCCTGGCCGAGATGATGAAGCCCCGTCTGTACTAAAAATACAAAAATTAGCCGGACGTGGTAGTGTGCACCTGTAATCCTAGCTACCCGGAAGGCTGAGGCAGGAGAATGGCGTGAACCCGGCGGGAAGAGGTTGCAGTGAGCCAAGATCGCACCACTGCACTCCAGCCTGGGTGACAGAGCAAGACTCGGTCTCAAAAAAAAAAAAAAAAAAAAAAAAAAAGGCAGGCCTTACTCCATCCCAAACTGAAAGGATTAAATGGCTTTACCTGGGAGAAGATAACCATCCTGCCCTCCATTGCTACCCCCACATACTTTCCATGTTCTCAGGGGGTACTGTGAGTCCTGGGATCTTTGGGGTTGCCCACCTGCCTGTGGTAGTTAAGGAGACCCCCAGGTGTTGAGGCAGGGCTGGGGTGTCCCCTTCCAACCAGGCTGTCAAGGACCCAACTCTGGGGCAGAGGCAGTGACAGGGCAGCCAGGGTTGCGCCAGAGCCTGAGCAGGTTGAGGTGGGGTCAGGCAGGGCTGGGAGTCAGGGCAGGGGCAGCAGCAGTGGACCCGCTATGCACACATCATCTCCAAGGTTTGTGTGCAGAACATCCTGCCCATGCTGCCCCAGCAGCTTCAGTTGGCACCTGCCCCAGTCCAGCCTCTGGGAACCATGCAGCAGCTCCCAGCGGCCCTGCACCCACCAACAGCATCCGTTTCTCCTGCAGTTGAAGATCCGTGAGGTGCCCAGAAGATCATGCAGTCATCAGTCCCATGGAGCAGCCCGCGAGGCTGAGGCTCCTCCCACTGGACCGCCCTCCAACTGGCACCACTGCTGCCCCTGCCCCTACTCTCAGCCTCACGTGACTCTCGGGCAGAGGCAGTGGTGGGGCAGCCAGGGCAGCGTCAAGAGTCTGAGCCAGGTGAGGTGCGGTCAGGACCCCCACAGGGCTGGGAGTCAGGGCAGGGGCAGAACAAACCTTGGAGGGGAAGATGTGTGCATAGTGGGCCTGGAGGGCGGCTGTGGCCTAGTGGACAGGAAGAAGCAGTGGGCCTGGAAGAGCTGCATGATCAGGGCTGGCACTGGTCCAGGGCACGTGCAGTGAAGAGGACAGCGCCTTCTCGGTCTCCGGTTCCCTGAGCCTGTCCTCGGCTTCTCCACCTGTACAGGCAAAGAGGAAGCTGTCCCCATCACACATGGCACACTTGGGGGTGTCGGGCTTTAGACTGCAGCTGGAGCATCTTCTCATCTTGCATTTGGGCGTGGTGGGGTCCTCCAGTGTGGGATCCATGTCCGTGGGGTTCCCTCTGCCCCGACCCCAAAAGCCCAGTCAGTTTCTCTTCAGGCTCTGCCCCCCGGGTGGCTCAGCTCAGCTCCTGCCTAGGAAAGCCTTAGTGTTGGGAGGGACCCTGATGACTGAGGAGCCTGGTAGCTCCAGGTCACCCACACTTTCAGGTCTCTTGCACCAGAAGTTGGCAGGATCCATTGGGAGGAAACAGGTCACCTTGGAAGGCATCCCTGGGCCCCCATCCCCAGGGATAGGGGCCGTAGGGGGCCCACTCTGCTGCCTTGACCAGACTCCTGGGCTTTGAAGGCTCCTGGGCCCAGTAAGAAGGAGGTGGGTGCCAAGGTTGAGGAGGAAGCATCCGAGTATGTGTAGGAGGAGGACAGGGTGGGACCATAGACTTTGCCAAAAGCTGCAGGTGGATCGGGGGACCCTGGGGGCTCAGGATCCAGCAAGGGGCGGCAGGAGTAAAGGAGGAAGGAATGACAGGTGCAAATACCTTCCTACCAAAGCCCTTGTTGCCCTCTGGCTCCTCCCCAGAGTTGTCCCCACTCTCAGTCGGTCACCCACTCCTTGAACTTGAGATCGGTGTCAGTGGTGCTAAAGCCATCATCAGCAATGACATCATCACCCCTTCCTCCTCATGGATGACCGTGTGCTCCTCGTCACTCACTATGTCCTCACTGGCCATGTTCTGGGAATGAGCAGCTCAGGTGGGCAGCAGCAGGGCTGCCCACTGGTCACCTCCCTCACCAGGGGCTCCAAAGTGGCCTGGAGCTCCATACTGAGTAGAAGGCTTTGGGCCAGAGTGTGATGCAGTGCCAGACACCACATGTGTCAGTTCCCGTAGTGCCTGATGGTCTATTTCCCTGCCGTCCAGGCTGTGTACCCCGCTGTGGGAGAAGGCTTGGGCCAGGCTGAGCCAGGTTCCCTGACTGTGTGCAGCCGTTCTGCCCCACAGAAGCTGCTTCTTGGTATCCAAGCTCTGGAGTGTTTGGGCTGCAACTGACAGGAGTTCAGAGGACACCCCAGGGGCAGTGGCAGTGACAGTGCCCATCTCTGATATGCTCCGCTCCCACGAGCCCTTGTTACACTCCTGCTAGCCCCTGGCTTGTGGGCTTGGCCTCTGAGCTGGATTTCTTTCGGTCCTTGTTGCAAGTGGGCCACCTTCACCTGGAAGGCCAGGTCCTATTTCTGCATCTCATTGGGCCCCAGGGTGTACCACCGCTCACTCAGCATCTGGCTGACGGTCTGGTTATCCTGGTTGGGGTGACCCTGGTGCGCCCCGCCAGGGCCTGGTGCCGGTTGCTGAAGATCATGACCGCCACTCATGGGCCACCGGATGTGGTCCTTTGTTGGGGCTGCGTCCATCCTCAGAAGATGAGTCCTGTTCCTTGCACAGGGCACTGAGGGACTGGGCCTGACATCATCTGAGTGGTAGAGGCAACTGGGTGTCAGGAGACATGATGGAGAGGAAAGCATCATCATGGTCATTCTCTGTCTCACTGTTTAGCAGGGACTCCCCTGAGGGGCCCAGGGCTCCTCCTCCATGGTGGGAGGTGAGCTTTTACCAGGTTCCACCACCCCCAAAGTGTGTGGGGTTGTGGGCCCTGGGCTTTCAGGGCAGGTGGCTCCAGGGGGCCGCCCAGGGTCAACACTCCCTGTCCCACCTGGTGGACGCTCATGAGAAACAGCTGCCAACTTGGCAGGTTGTTTTCTCTGGTTGGAGGCCACTGAGTGACTGGCAGGTTGCTGGGCCTCGTGTGACTGCAGGGAGGGGTGAGGAAGGGGATGGAGTACCAGGGGAACACGGCCGCAGAGTGACCTTCCACATTCCTCCACACGAACATGCTGACGCCATGGGAGGCCTCACTGAACGCAGGCCTGGGGGCCGAGTACTTGGTCCGGGCAGGGGGTTCCTGGCAGGGGCTCACACCTCCTCGCCCCCTCCTCAGCCAAGGTGGCTTGGGCCCAGAGAAGGGGAGGTTGGAGAGGAGCAGAAAGCCAGGCCTCAAGTTTTGTTTTTTTTGTTTGTTTTGTTTTTTGCTTTTGAAATGTAGTTTCACTCTTGTCACCCAGGCTGGAGTGCAGTGGCATGATCTCAGTGGCCTTCATACCTGGCTAATTTTTTGTATTTTTACTGGAGGTGGGGTTTTGCCTTGTTGGCCAGGCTGGTCTTGACCTCCCGACCTCAGGTGATCCACCCACCTCAGCCTCCCAAAATGGGATTACAGGCATGAGCCACCGCTCCCAACTTCATTCATTTTTACTTGAAAAACTCCATTAAGCATTTTTTTAAGGTAGACCTAGTGGTCCTGAATGCCCTCAGCTTTGTTTGTCGAGGAAACACGTTATTTCTTTTTTCTTTCTGAAGGACAGCTTTGTCAGACATAGTATTAGTTGCTGGCAGTTTTTTTCTTTCAGCACTTTGAATGTATTATTCGATTCTGTCCTGACCTGCAAAGTTTCTTTAACTTTTGACTATTTGATTATATTGTGACTTGGTGAGTATCTATTTGGTTTGAACCTCTTTAGGAATCTTTAAGCTTCATGGATTTAGATGTGTATATCTTTCCCATGATTTAGGCAGTTTTCAGCCATTCTTTAAATAAGCTTTCTTCTCCTTTCTCTACTTTCCTTCTCAAACTCCCATAACCTGACAATGGTTTGCCTAATGGTGTCTTGTTGGCTTTCTTTTCTCTGTCTCTTTTTTTTTCTTTTTTTTTTTTTTGAGACAGAGTCACGCTCTGTCACCCAGGCTGGAGTGTAATGTGTGGTCTCGGCTCACATTGCACTCCAACCTCCGCCTCCTGGGTTCAAGCGATTCTCCTGCCTCAGCCTCCCAAGTAGCTGGGACTACAGGTGTGTGCCACCACACCCGGATAATTTTTGTATTTTTAGTAGAGATGGGGCTTTGTCATGTTGGACAGGCTGGTCTTGAACTCCTGACCTCTTAATCTGCCTGCCTCGGCCTCCCAAAGTGTTGGGATTACAGGCTTGAGCCTCCACACCCAGCCTTCTTTTCTCTTTTTTATTCTTTTTTTCTTTGTCCTCTGACTGGATAATTTCAGAAGATCTATATTCAAGTTTACAGATTCTCTCTCCTGTTGAAGTTTACTATTGTGTTATATCACCCAGTCTGGTCTTGAACTCCTGGGCTCAAGAGATCCTCCCACCTTGGCCTCCCAAAGTGCTGAGTTTACAAGCATGAGCCACTGCATCCAGTCAGTCCCAGCACTTTGGGAAGCTGAGGTGGGAGGATCACTTGAGCTTAGGAGTTTGAGACCAGCCTGGGCAACGTACTGAGAACTTGTCTCTATATTTAAAAAAAAAAAAAGTCTTTGGGAGGCCAAAGCGGGAGGATCACCTGAGGTCAGGAGTTCGAGATCAGCCTGGCCAACATGGCAAAACCCCATCTCTACTAAAAATACAAAAATTAGCCAGGTGTGGTGGCACACGCCTGTAGTGGTGTTGCATGCCTGTAGTCCCAGCTACTCAAGAGGCTGAGGCAGGAGAATCACTTGAACTGGGAGATGGAGGTTGCAGTGAGCTGAGATCGCACCAGTGCACTCCAGCCTGGGCAACAGAGTGAGACTCCATCTTATAAAAGGAAAAAAGAAGAAAAGAAAAATTCCATATCTGAGTGTTTACTCCTGAGTTTTTGAGATTGTTATTAAGATCGTGCTCTACTGTGATGATTTGGGTTTGTTTGATAATCAGAAAAAAGCATATTCTTTTGGGTGTTCAGCCACACTGCTTTGGTGTCACAACTGCACATTGGTTTCACAGCTGCAGGACAAATTCGAGCATCTTAAAATGATTCAACAGGAGGAGATAAGGAAGCTCGAGGAAGAGAAAAACAACTAGAAGGAGAAATCATAGATTTTTATAAAATGAAAGCTGCCTCTGAAGCACTGCAGACTCAGCTGAGCACTGATACAAAGAAAGACAAACATCGTAAGAAGCAATAGTTTCTCTTACTATTCTGAGAGCCTTATCATTCTACATCCCATCTTCCTGTGAGATTGTCTTTGTAGCATTTAACTCTAATTGCAGTTCTCTTTTTAAAAATTGGCTTGCTTATTGTATATTTTCCCCAACTAAAGCGTGAACTCCTAGCAGGTCGTGGTGGCTCATGCCTGTAATCTCAGCACTGTGGGAGGCTGAGGTGGGTCGACTACCTGAGGTCAGGAGTTCGAGACCTATCTAGATAGGCATGTGAAATTATCTAGGAAATCAAAGGATTGCAGATGGAATCAGAACCACGTTGCCACAGTTTCATTCTGGCTTCAGCCTTGAGTACAGTATGGACTGAATGGAGACTACTAGGCTCTCAGCCATCTGCTGCGTTCTGGTAGTGCTCTACAATCATGTGTCTCTACTACTTCTTTGCAATGTAAATACTAGTGTAAAACTACTCAGCCACAAGCTCTGAGAGAGATCGAGAGATGTCCTTCTCTTAATAGAGATAAGTCCTTTGGTGGAATAACTCTTCGAGTCAACCAGTGTAAGTAACAGAGACACCAAAAACCAGCCATTAGTTTAGTTTGCTTGACCCAGCAATCTACCTCTTAGTATACGCTTTGGTGACACTCATGTACTTATGCACCAGGTGGCAGGTGTGTACTAGAATTAAGATATTCATAGTAGCATTGTTTCAGATAGTAAAAAAGTGTTATCCACAAAAAAATGGATGAATTATCAGTGAAAATTACTGAACTTTGGACACACACACATCCTGCCAACCTTCATCAAAAAAAGTATTATTTCTTATTCTCCATCCTAACCTAGATAAGTGGAAGAGAAGAAAGAATTTTTTTAAAAAAGTCCTGATAGCTGGAAAACTTCCTTCACTGTATCCAAAGTTATGAGAACTCTTTGGGTTGTGTCTCCAAACTGAGATTCAGAAAAGCAATCACAATTAATCAATAAATTATCATTTTCATAGGACATTTCTAAATTTCCAGAGTGAATATAGCCTTTTATTTTTCAATCCAGCTAGCTAGCTAGGTCCATCCATATCCATGCACATCATCTGGTTTAATAGATTTCTCATTATGCTGTATTCATCTGTATATATTCTAATGTTGGAGAATTTTCTCAAATTTAAATATGATTTAGATAAACTTAACAGAGTGTCAGCAGTACTTAGATAAAGCAATTTTTTTTTTTTGAGAAATGGTCTCTCTGTCACCTAGGCTGAAGTGCAGTGAGGCAGTTATGCCTCACTGCAGCCTCAACCTCCCAGGCTCAAGTAATCCTCCCACCTCAGCCTCCTGAGTAGCTGGGATTACAGGTGTGCACTACCATGCCTGGCTAATTTTTGTATTTTTTTTGTAGAAATGGGGTTTCACTGTGTTGCCCAGGCTGGTCTTTCTGGGCTCAAGCAATCCACCCACCTCAGTCTCCCAAAGTACTGGGATTACAGGCATGAGCCACTACACGCAGCCTAGATAAAGCAAATTTTTAAATTGATTTGATACTTGATTTTACTCATAAAAAAAAACCTGAATGCTAATTGTTAACCAACTATTGTTAAATTTTAAGGGCAATTGGGTAGCATGGTCTTAGGTTTGATTATAAATGTTTGTCTTTTTTGGGAGCCTGTGATTTTTTCAATACAAAGCAGCTTTTAAAACATCTTGTGAGAACGGTATTTAGGAGGAGAACAAAAAAGGGAATTCTGAATTGTAATGACAGATGTAAACATGTCTTTCATTAGGGTTCACTTTGGTTTTCTTTTTCTTTAGTGGTTTTTGGCAAATTTGTCATATCAAGAAGCACTTTCAGACACACAAGTTGCTATAGTTAATATTTTATCTTCAACTTCCGGTAAGAAATTTGTCTTTAAAAATCTGCATTATAAATCAGTGTATGTATTTCTGGTATATATATGTGTACATGTACAACATTTTAATCTTGTTGTAGCTTCTTACATTAGTTCTAATATACATTAGTCTATTATAACTGCCTTTTAATCTGTATACAGTCAGGTGCTGCATATGATGTTTCAGTCTACAACAGACTGCATATACGATGGTGGTCCCATAAGATTATAATACTGTATTTTTACTGTACCTTTTCTATGTTTAAATATGTTTGGATACACAAATACTTACCATTGTGTTACAGTTGCCTACAGTATTCAATACAGTAGCATGCCATACAAGTTGGTAGCCTACAAGCAATAGGCTTATAGCATATAGCCTAGCTGTGTAGTAGGCTATACCATTTAGGTTTGTGTGAGTATGCTCTATGATGGTGGCACAAGGATGACATTGCCTAACGACACACATTTTCTCTGTATTTATCCCTGTTGTTAAGCATGACTGTAGTTTCATGCCTTAGCCTGTGCTATTTATGTTCCTTCAAATACTTTACAATATTTTTTATATAACAACATATTACAGTTTTATAGGCTGGCCTTTTGTATTGTAGTTGCCTTTCCCTTCACACATCCTTTCCAGAGATCTTTTTCTAGACCCTTTGGCTAAAATGTAATTGCTTATTTCAGAACTATAATTTGCCCTATGATAGGTGTTTTATTTTTAAGATTGAATCACCTTTCAAATCTGGAAGACAAAAGTATTTTTAAAGCTATAAAAATAACTTTAGGGACACAGGCTTGATTATGATGAAGTCAGCATGTTACTCTGAATAAGATTTAAGTTTCCTATTAGTTTAAAATAAATAGGACTGTACTTGATCTGTACTGTTGAAATAAACATGGTTTAGTTTGGAGGCTATTTTATGCATGAACTTTAAACATTTAAGTCTAGTCATTACTTAACTGCAGTCATTTTCTTAGTTAAGAGTGACAAAAATAATCTGAAAGGTAGGTATATAATTTGCTTATTTAAACAATGAAGTTGGTAGTAAAAATGTTGACAGTATTTAAACTCATGTACCATTTTTAAATTATTTTCTCCTCATAGGACTTTTTACCTTAATCCTTGCTGCAGTATTTCCAAGTAACAGTGGAGATAGATTTACCCTTTCTAAACTATTAGCTGTAATTTTAAGGTAAGCATATAGTGTGATAGCTAGTTTACTCTGCTTAAAAATACAATATTACAATTTCTGATAGTGGCACCAGGGTAGTTTGTATTGTAAGAGCAAAGAAAGATGTGGATAAAAGAAGGCTTTAAGTGGACATGATGCTACTTAGCCCTGTCACATCCTGCACTAGGTTTCTAAACCTTCCTGGGTAGGGTAACCAGAGGGAAAACCCCAAGGCTGCTTTGGTTCCCATTCATGTGTCTGCAGACTCATCAAGTATTGGACTGACGTTCACACTTAATGTGGCAGCTTAATCCTCATAATCTCCCAAGTTTCTATTTCTTTTTCTTAAGGCAATTTCCCCTCTTTGTTTTGATTTTTATTTCTCCTTTTTCTACTTCTCTTAGAAAGCTAACATTCAGTTTTCTCTAATTGTCTAAGCCTCAGGTGATGTTTCAGTTATTTTCTGTATAATTCATTTGGCAGTTTTGCACTACTGCATAATATGAGTGTTGCTGATAACTATACTTAAATATTTTAATTTAACTTTGTGTATGTTTGTCTTGTCTTCCCTACTGGTTTGTAAACCCTTGAAGGCCATAGCCTTGTTTTATATTTGTGTCATCAAAGACCTAGCATAGGGCTTTGCCCATAGACAGTATTGAAAAAAGATGTGTTGGTTTAATAAAACTTATTTTATGAAACAAAATCAGAGAAGGTAGCCGGATGATTTGATGGAGAGTAGTGTTTCTTGGTTATCAAAGCTGAGATTGAATAAGAGCTCTGCTGTTTGCCCTGGGGCAGTTTCCTTAAACTCTGAAAGGGTTTCCTAGTTGAGAAAATGATATTATCTATTTTACCTTGCAGCCTTGTTTTAAAGTTTAGTGGTAATAGCTATGAAGTGTCTGGTATTGGGCAATCATAGAAGACTGGTAGCTCTTAATATTAAATGTTTTTCTTTTTTAGTTATAAGGGTAAATTAACCACGGTTGCTCCGATGGGCAGCTGGTTGATCCAACTAATTTATCATTTAGACTTTATGGCCACTAGGGATTTATTCTTTTACATGGTTTACTAATGTTTTAAGCCGAGCAAATTTTTGCATTAGGGAAATATGTTTGTATTGGAGAAGTAAATGAGGTTTTATTTAACTTTATTTAAAATATGTGCTAATTTATAACTTTTCTTCGTGGTATCTTAATAAAGACTTGATAAAGAAGGAAATGGATATAAAATATTGAACTTGTAAGTATTTTGACAGAGTACATTACTTCTTCTCATTAAAGTAGGTAGACGAACAGAGGTTGGCAAACTATGTTGGGTCAGCTGCTGGTTTTGTAAATCAGATTGTATTAGAACACAGCCACTCTCATCTATTTGCAAATTGTCTATGGCCATTTTAGCACTACAGAAGCAGAGCTGAATTGCAATACCATGTGGCCCAGAAGCCTAAAATATTTACTATCTGTACCTTTTAAACAAAGTGTTACTTAGAAATTTTTTGAGTAAGTATATGTTCTTAAGAATTATGTATTAAACATTGTTTAATATTTTGTTTTGAATTGGCATTTTACTAAGAGATTCAATTTCTGAGGCTATAAAAAGAATTTTACATAGCAACTATCTTGAAGGGAATCTAAGCAAAGAAATCTCATTTCATCAATTGAGAGACAAGAGTGTGGCCTCAAGCCAAACAACTTGGAATCCAATCCCATCTCCATCATTACTAGTTTTGAGATCTTGAACAAGTTCCTTACATTTCTGTGCCAATTTTCTCATCTGTATATTGGGGATAATAATAGGATTTCTCTCATAGGATTATTATGAGTATTAAATGAGTAGAAGTTCTAAAGTGCTTGGAACAATGTCTGATACACAACAGGAGGTGCTCGCTATATTTAGCCATTATCATAATCATCATCATTTAAATGGAAACAAAATCCCTGGTTTCTAATATATTGTGGATACTCAATAAATAATAGCTGAATCTGAATATGAACAGTGATTATTACAGAAAATTGTGATGATTTAATTGAAGGGTTTGCATATTTAGTGTAAGGACTACACTTGAGTTCTGATGACATCTTTCCGTAAGGGAATACATATTTTCTTTCATCTTCCTCTCCCACTGCCACACTGGTCTTTCTCATCAGGGTGAGAGAATTAGGCTAATTTTTTTTTTTAATTAGCAATATCTCATCTACTTGAAAACGTGTTACAATTTACAAGATTCATAGAAATAGACAATGTAAAGAGTTCCCTGAGGACAGGAACCACATCTGTATTGTTCACTTCTGTAACCCAGTGCTTTGCCCATATTAGATGCCCAGAAAATAACAACTGAGTTTATGAATGACCTCTGATATCTCTACATCCTTAATTCAGTCTTATTTTTATCCACTAAAATCATGAGATTAGTGAAATTGTTTAAGCACGTAAGGATAGTTTTACTGTTAATTTAGATTTTACCAATAAGCCAGAGTAGTACCATTGGTGGATTTATATGGGTTTGATATATTTGTATAATCCAAAAGAAAGATTGGAAAGGGATGACAAGTTGGTTAATTCATTCTTAACTGAAAGACAGTGGATAGCATAGCACATAAAAGCACTGGACTCTGGAGTAAAACTGCCTGTATTTCAGTCTCGGCTATGTGATCTTGGTCAAGTTACCTTACCTCTTTGTGTATTAGCTTTCACATGTAAAATGGGAATGGCAGTAATAAGACTTCCTTATAAGGTATAATATTGTACATTTTGTGAGGATTAAATGAGTTAATACAAATATAACACTATATTATATTGATATTGTTAGATATTATTATTGAAATTGCTAAATTATTTGATAGTTTTACCCAAAGTTGAGATTAGTCTTGATCACTTATAAATAATTTTTATCTTTATGATTAGCCTTTTCAGAATTCTTTAGCTCATCATTAATGACTGTTATTCTCATAGCATTGGAGGTGTTGTACTGGTAAACCTGTCAGGGTCTGAAAAATCTGCTGGAAGAGATACAATAGGTAAGTACTTGACTCTGGATTCTCTCTGTTAGAGTAAACAAGAAAGTTACATGTGCGTGCTCATGTGCACAGATGAACGTACGAAGGGTAGGCACTAGCAGGGTGTTTTTTTTTTGAACTTTTCCTTTGGAAATAACATAAAAAAATGCGTAAATAGTTTAGTGAATTCTCATAGCCTTCACCCAGATTTTTCAAATGTTAACAACTTACATAAATATTATACAGTTATAAAAATCAGAAATTAACGTTGATTATGACACTGTTATCTATAAAGCCTTTTCAAATTTTGCCATTTTTTCCACTAATGTTCTTTTTCTGATCCAGGATCATTTATTGCATTTAATTGTCGTGTTTCCTTAGTTTCCTTTAAATGCAGAAGTGTTCCTCAGTCTTCTTGTCTTTTATGACCTTGACACTTTTGTAGGGTACCACCTAGTTGGTTTGTAGAATGTTCCTCAATTTGCATTTGTCTGACATTTTCTTTGGTTAAATTGAGGTTGTGCATTTTTGGTAAGAATATAATGGAAGTGATATTGTTTCCTGATCAGTGCATTCTACCAAAAGGCACATGATATTGATTTGTCCTGTTGCTGGTAATGTTAATTTTAAGGTGGTTAAAATTAACCACCCTACTCCAGTGTAAAGTTACTAATATTTCCCACTGTAAGTAATAAGCATCTTGTGGGGGATACTTTGAGGCTATACAAATTTCCTGTTGCTGTCATATCTTCACCCACGAATATTGTCATTTACTCTTGATTTTTGATTCATAGTTACTGCTATGGTGAACACTTAGATTTTGATCCATTGCTTAGACTTAACAAAAACGAAAGTAATCAGAACCTAGCCGGGCTGAGCATGGTGACTCATGCCTGTTATCCCAGTGCTTTGGGAGGCCAAGGTGGGAGGATCGCTTGAGGCCAGGAGTTCAATACCAGCCTGGGCGGCATAGTGAGACCTCATAATAAAAAATAAACCTAGATTAATTATTTCTCTTTGAATACTTCTTTAGATATTTGAGGTTTATTGAATAGAACAATGCTTTCTGAATTATTCCTAGCTACTACCCAGTGAGCTGTGCTTTGAACCTCCTCACCTCTTTCTCACCCAGAGCAGCTTTGTGTATATAAAAAAATGTATGTATTTGGTATGTGCATGTGTATGCAAGATTTTGTTGACAGGCTTTTCCTTAGCTTTAAAAAAAGTTTGAAAATAATAAAAAAATGTAATAAAACATTTGTCTTTTGAATAATTGATTAAAGTATTGAATATGACCACTTGGCAGAACATTATTTAGCTGTTTGGAAAAGTTTAAATGTTTTTGAGAGTTAATAAAGAGAATCAGTATTTATTATTCATGTACTGTGAGATCTGTATTATGTTAGCTATTTCGGAACATTAAAAAGTATAAATTATGTGTTTGCAGTTTTCAAGGAGTTCTTGATTTGGAACAATATGAGATTTATAAAATGAAGCTACTAGGGATTAAACTAATACCATACTTGACAATAGTAAGTATTGTCTAAAACAGAAGACAGGACAGAAATACAGCCGATTAGAAAGAGGATGCTTTGTGGAAGAAATGGAACTTTAACAGAGCCTTTAAGATGGGAGTGGTAGTGCAATACATATTAAGAATGGTATATGGGGGTAAGGAAGACAATAAAAGCAACAGCTTAGTGATGGAAAAAAACATTTGTTAAGTTGGAAAATGCCAGGTGTCAAGATTGTTTATGTAGGGTAAAATAAGAAACATGCATTTCTAAATTAAAAACAAAGTGTTACTTTGGAGTTGTATTATTATAATATGTATAGGTTTTGGTCGGATCATTGAGGTGAATGCTTTTGCATTTATTTGTTAACACATTAAACTCCTTCCTGTACTCCTAGAAGACTTGGATGGGGTAGGCTATACCTTTTCATTATATATCTTTATATCAATATAAAGGTGATTTATATCATTATATATCTTTTCACTTTTGTGTATTCTTGCAATATTATCTGACACATTATTGGATTTTAAGCGTATATTGAATGAGCTAATGAGTGATTGCTTTAAATCACGTCCATTTTTACAGGTTCCATTTGGTCTCTTGCTGGAGCCATGCTCTATGCTGTCTATATTGTTATGATTAAGAGAAAAGTAGATAGAGAAGACAAGTTGGATATTCCAATGTTCTTTGGTAAGAATATATGTAACTTGGGAGGCTATTTACTCTAAATGATTAACACAGGGTTTTGCTTTTGTTTTTTGGAGGGAATAGGGAAGCCTTTTTTTTTCTTCCGTATGATTCTTTAAAACCATTTAAAGATTATGAAGGCCAGTCCCAATGTTTTCCTTACTTTATCCTGCATAGTTGTGCACCTATGAGGGAGTGCCCATCTCCTCAGTGTGAGACAGAAAGAAACTCCTAACACTTTTTTCAAATTGATGTCTTCAGACTGCAAGTCAGATATTTATCTCACTGATAGGACAGATTTATGCTCTTATAAGCATGTGAGAGTTTACCTGCTGTATTTTACATTTTGCCATTTTTGAATAGTTAGCAAAGGACTGGGGAGACTGCCCCCGAATTATATGTTTAATGCTGTCGCAGTCTATGTACTTATGTACATTAAAAATTGTGGGCCATTTAAATGCTTTTCATTTGCATTTTATCTTTAAGACACAGACACTTTTATAACATAGATTCATTCTCAAATTACCCAATTATAGTTTCTGGATATGGTTTATAAATTTTCCTTTGCCTGATATCAGTTCAGGAAAGAACTTGCGATATCTGTAGGACTGCAGAAGAGGAACACATTGACAAGATAATCTTTCAAAAGATATCTGAATATAAATAGATAAAGAAGCTCCGTGATAAGAGTTCAAAGTGCAGCTTACAAGGAGTCAGGAGACCTGGAATCCAGCAGTTGTAACTTTATTTATCTCACAGGCATCTGAAATATGAGGAAATTGGACTAGATGAATGGCCTCTAAACTGTGATTTAGGGAATAGGTAGGCTTCTGGGATGGTTGGAAGGAAATACAGTTGCATGCAGGGGTCTAGTTCTTGGACTCCTTTGCTGCTTCACCTGTGGAACAGCTCTACTTTGTTGAGCATTTTGCATTAGAATTTAATTTATAGTAAAGATTTTTCTTATGGCTGGGCATTGTGGCTCACGCCTGTGATCCCAGCACTTTGAGAGGCTGAGGCAGGAGGACTGCTTGAAGCCAGGGATTCAAGATCAGCCTGGGCAACATAGGGAGACTGCATTTCTATTTAATTTTTTTTAAAAAAAGACTATTTTAAAACTATTTTAAAACTAAAAATAGATTAAATACTTGTACCTAAAGACTAACAAAAATAAAATGTTTGAAAAGCCATGAGGCTGAATGATTGCTTAAATTCTTTTTAAATGTAGAATTCAAGAAATATAGCATAATAGCCAGGTTTGGTTACATGTGTTTGTAATCCCAGCTGCATGAGAGGCTGAGGCAGGAGAATCACTTGAGTCCAGGAGTTCGAGTCTGCAGTGAGCTATGATTGTGTCTCTGCACTCTAGCCTGGGTAACAGAGTAAGATGCTGTCGCTTAAAAAAGAAAAGATAATTTTAATGATATTTTATTTGAGAGTCATAGAAAATTTTATTTGGAATGGAATAAAATGCTAGTTTTTTTTAGTGTTATAGGTAGGTGGTTGGGTCAGTGGTACTTTTAAAAAATTTATACATTGACAACTTGCAAGACAAATTGCTTAATTTACTCATATTAGGGAGAGTGCATATAGACATGTGGCTTGTGTTGGTCCTGTTCATATGTGATGTGATATGTAAAGCAATATTGATCTGCCCTGGGCTTTAGAATAGACAGGATTTGGAGAAGTTAGGATTGGGATGTTGGGGGCTCTTCAGGCAAGGGAGTGTGAGCAGAGGCTTAACAGGGAGCAGTGAGTAGATCTGAATGATTGTGCTGGAACTTCGCTTTGTGGAAGAAGAACAGAAAGGCATGTGGCGCCAGATTCTGGGCAGTCGAGGGAATAGATGGGGTCATTGGGACTTTTGTCTCTAGGTCAAAGGATGTTAATTTATGTGGGATTTCATAGACTCAGCACTTCAGGGACTAGAAAATAGATTTAGATCTTGGTAATGCCACATTTTGGTGTTTCATTAAAACAACTTTGTAATGTTATTTAAGCATTTTAGGTCATGTGTCCTTGCTGTATATGTGTTCTTTTGTTGTTGTTTTTTTAATCAGTAGATGTAAGTTGGTGTATTAGTCTGTTTTCACACTGCTATAAAGAACTACCTGAGACTGGGTAATTTATAAACAAAAGAGGTTTAATTGACTCACAGTTCTGCATGGCTGGGGAGGCCTCAGGAAACTTACAATCATGACGTAAGGTGAAGGGGAAGCAAGGCATGTTTTACACACTGGCAAGAGAGAGAGAACTTGAGAAGGGGGAACTGCCAAACACTTTAAAACCATCAAATCTTGTAAGAACTCACTATGATGGGAACAGCATGGGGGAAACCACCCCCATGATCCAGTCACTTCCCACCAGGTCCCTCCCTGACACGTGGGGATTACAAGTCACGATGAGATTTGGGTGGGGACACAGAACCAAACCATAATAGTTGGGCTCCCTAAAACAGGATATGAGATGGGGAATTTGTGGGGTGATTTTTTGTGGGGAGTTCACTGAAGGAAAAACTTGCGTGAAGGAAGCAAGATAGAGAAGGGGAAAGAACAGTGTGGCGCACAAGTATAACTGAGGTTTGGCCCAATTCATTGCAGGTACTGAGGCGGGGAGCAGAGGGAGAGCAGCTAATATGTCTGGGCCTTGAGTCGTGACGGCTGGCCTCGTAAAGCCTCCATCAGTTAGTCATGAGCTGCAGAAGATGGGGTGGAGTGGAGGGTGGGAACTTGCTGGGAAAGGCAGACTTATTTGCCCCCCTTCACAGAAGTGGGGTGGCTGTGAGTCTTTAGCAACAGACAGAGAGTGGGTGCTCCTGCCCTGTTAAGATTTAACTAGGCATCCTAATGACTGGTTTATTATTTAGGTGACATAGTAAGTATCAATTATATATCTACTGTAATTTAATTTTCTTTTAAGAAAGCTGTATAGTTACATAAATCATATAGCAAATTTGTGACATAAACTGTATAGGAAGTACAACAAAATTTATTATAGAATTGTAATCTTTTTTCTTTCTTTACTTTTACATGTATATAGTCATATATAAACTTAATTTCTATAATAATATTAGCTAACTTTTATTAAGTGCTTACCATGTGCCAGATACTATGCTATATTTTATGTGTTTTGTCTAATCTTCCCAGAAACCTAATTAAATATTATTAAATGTTATTTTATGCTTATAGATTGGAAAACTGAGGCTTAAAGAGGTATAAGGCTTGCACTACTATTGAGTGATATATAGAGCTGGGATTGGACCCAGGCAGTCAGACTGCCGAGCACACACTTAACCACTATGTGGGATGGCTTTCCTTAATAACTAGTCAGTGGTACTTTGCTCATACGTTGAATAGCTCTTTGTGTGTACATACTTTCTCACTAACTAGTTAGAGGTCTGGGAATGCAGGAACCAAGAGTTTTATCTCCTTTGGAACCTTCTTCCATTATTGCTCGCAAAGCACAAGTGTTTTGGACATAAATAATTGAATCAGAGAGCAAACCATCTAATTCCTCAAAATTAATTTAGGCTGAGTACACAAACACATACGTACCAGTTATTTCTTTTAAGTTCTAGGGCACTATATTATCAGTAGCTAAGGTTAACAACCCTTCTTGTTGAGTTGTCCTAAGTGGTTTATTCCATAGTAGTTGCTCCCATACAATGTGGATAGTTGAACTGAGTGATCACCAGTTGCTTCAGACAGTTTTTTTTTTAATGGTGTTGAGCTATTCACAGGACTGACTTAAAAACAAACCAACAGAAGTTTTAGCTAAGGAAACCTCCCAGAGTGCTTTTGTGCAAAATCTAATTTTGATTTTAGAGTTAATAAGCTTGGAAAATAGAAATAAATCAATTTTAACTCTTGTCTCTTTTATACATGTTCAGGTTTTGTAGGTTTGTTTTATCTGCTGCTCTTATGGCCAGGTTTCTTTTTACTTCATTATACTGGATTTGAGGACTTCGAGTTTCCCAATAAAGTAGTATTAATGTGCATTATCATTAATGGCCTTATTGGAACAGTACTCTCAGAGTTCCTGTGGTTGTGGTATGTATTGTTTATTCTCCAATTATTATCAGTTGATTAATTTTTGGATATTTTAAGCGTTTATATTTGTCTGTTTCCTGGTGGCCCTTCCTGTGCACCCCATTCTGCAACACACATACAACTGAATACTTTAACTCCACTAGAGCAGGGACTTTGTTTTTTAACTTCTGTGTGCCCGTTCTAGAGTAGTACCTTGTCCACAGAAGGAGCTCAATAAATACTTGTTGAATGAAAGAATGAATATGAATGGTGTAAATCTGTAAAAATGTTTTAGAAAGTGGAGTATTATGCAAATGAAAGTAGTCATTATCTAATGGATATCCAAACATATGAGGTATGTATGCCAAGTATGAGTGCATGAGTTCTAGTTGAGAATCCAGGAGATGGTGCTTATTTAAGAGGCTTTGGAATATCTGTTTGCTTGTTCATAGGTGTTCTTGTTTTATTTATTTTCAGGACCTTTCATATGGGTGAGCCAGATATGTAAACCTTAAACTGTGATTGATTTGAGATGTTAACATACTTTGATATGCTGTATATCCAATATACTGATATGCGATAATAAACTTAAAATAGTTTGAAGACAGTATCATGTATGGAGTTTGAGAGACCTTTCAAATAACAGAGCTTTATACTTAGTCCTATTTTTATTTAATAGAAATTTGAAATGAATAGAATGAATAAAACATAAGTGAATAAAATGAATTTTATTACATACCCATTGAAACTGTTAACTAGTTTTCCCTTGCAAAAGACTGCAACAGAAATAGACTTTTTTGTGGAGTCTTCCTTAATGCTCTGCCTATAGTGCTGTGTCTCCCTGCCCAGTTAAGAAATACCTATTTTCTTGGTATCCCCCATATCACTCTCTTTTGTGTAATACTTAAAGATTTACTTTGTATTGTAGTAATTTATGTTCTTATCTAAACTCCTTTGCTGATCTAAAATTCTTTAAAATCATAATCCATTTGCTCATTAATTTTTTCATCTTTAGTTATGTACATTTTAGGTACTCGATTTTTTTAACCTTAACTATTAACAGATGACAAAAGGCTTTAGCCTTTAGCTAAATTGGATCCACCTTAACAGCTGGATTAAGTAAAACAGGCTTTATAATTCTACCTCCCAGGTTTTTTATTATAGTACTCTGCATGATAAACATCCAAGAACATATGCTGTATTTGACCCCGAATGCTCTTTTCACAGAGCAGCTAAGTAGTGGGAACCACAAGTACTTGTTTCCTTTACCTCATCAATAAGGACTCGTTGTTCAGCCTCTGTTCATTACTTCTAGTGACACTTTATTGAGAGATAGCCCCTTTTATTGCAGGACAGCATTATTAATTCTGACATATACTGAGCTAGATTTTACTTGCCTATAACTTCCATGGATCTGTAGTCCTAACGATATACATTATGGTTTTATCTTGGCTTATAATTCATTTTCTCCTTATATGCCCAAATTATCAGTCTTTATAAATGGCTCATCTGTCTCCATTGGGTGTAATATTTTCTTTCAATTCAACAAAATTGTATGCAGATAGATATTTCAAAATTTCATACCCACATTGATAATTCAAGGTGAAAATAAAGAGCTTACTTAGCTTTTGGTTAGGACAATTGTTAGAAAAATGGAAAACAACAAGAAAATATTTTTTAAGAATATTCAAGTCTTTCTTTTTTTATGCCAAGCCAAATCAAAAGAGTAACACATGATTTTAGTGTTCATGAAGGTGAGATATTTTTGCTTGGTGACAGAATCACATGTTGGCTTATCACTTCCTTAAAGTCTATGTGTGAAGTATTGTCCTGCAATGTTAATAATGCTGTTTTCTTTGTTATCTACAAATCATCACAAAACTGTAATAACTGTTCAACAGTTTTTTAAAAAAATTAATGAAATATAAGCTATACACCCAAAGTTGAATAATATCTGCAAACAGATCTTGAAAATAGCATAAAATATTTTGAGCTTTTTATACTTATATATTTGTATTTTTAATATTTGAAGAAAAACTTTGAGAATCATCTTAATAACTTTATTATATTTTATGTTTCAATCCATCCTAGCCTCTTATCTTTGCTCCTGATCTCACAGGCCTATATTATAGGATAGAAAGTCTTTGTTCAGTGTTTTTCTTTGGTTGTTTAATTTTTTAAATATAGAAATGTATATTTTCTTTTTTTTAGGGGCTGCTTTCTTACCTCATCATTGATAGGCACACTTGCACTAAGCCTTACAATACCTCTGTCCATAATAGCTGACATGTGTATGCAAAAGGTAAGGAAACTATTTATTATTCATAGAGATTTTAGGTGTGTTATTAAAACAAACCTAATGAAAGTTGAGATGTGATTAAATTATAAGGATACAAACATAAATAATACTTGATGCTTTCTCTCCCAAGGTGCTTTACTACATAGAAATATAGAAAGTACCAAAGAAATAGATAATTTCCATTTTTAGCTTTTCCATTTTTTCCCTAAATTTCTAAGTTAAGGGCATCATCTTCATATGTAGTTCTCCAGTTTTTGAGCTGATTCTGTTCCAGATGTTCTTTGGTAAGTCACATTTTATCATACAAGCATTTTAGTTTCTGCGATAAACCCTGTCACAGGCTCCTTCACACTGTGCTGAATGAGCAGCACAGGAATCATGCTGTTTGCAGTAAAAGTTAGCCATCTCTCTCTGGACTCAGCAGAGTGGGTATCCCATCCCTTTTCTCTGAAGGCCTAGTATGGATGTGGGGATTCTCGTGATAAATATTGGCAATGCTAACACCACAGAAAAGAGAATCTGGG
Organism: Gorilla gorilla gorilla; assembly: GCF_029281585.2. NCBI lineage: Eukaryota > Metazoa > Chordata > Mammalia > Primates > Hominidae > Gorilla > Gorilla gorilla. The sequence goes on from NC_073238.2 coordinate 129,257,512, forward strand.
ATGTTGCTGCCAGCAGCCTAGAAGGGAAGAGTTTATTCAGTGCTCCTGAGTGTAGCAGGAAGAACAGAGCTATGCTGTTGCCCAGCACTGAAAGATGGAGCATAGCCATTTATCACACAGTTCAGTATTTGTAGGCATTTAACTTTTAACTGCAACTACTAAGTCACAGAAGTGTATGTGTGTGTGTGTGTGTGTGTGTGTATGTGTGTTTTAGTCTAATATAATTTGAAGAGGGAAATACTTCAAGGCCCAAAGGCTTATAATGTGTACAAGCAATAATCAAAATTTTAAACCTATTTTTCTCTAGGTCTTAGCCAGGCAGAGTGGCTCACGCCTGTAATCCCAGCACTTGGGAGGCCGAGGCAGGCAGATCACTTGAGGTTAGGAGTTCGAGACCAGCCTGGCCAGCATGGTGAAACCCCGTCTCTACTAACAATACAAAAATTAGCTGAGTGTGATGGCAGGCACCTGTAATCCCAGCTACTTGGGAGGCTGAGGCAGGAGAATCACTTGAACCCGGGAGGCGGAGGTTGCAGTGAGCCAAGATCATGCCACTGCGCTCCAGCCTGGGCAACAGAACAAGACTCCATCTCAAAAAAAAAAAAAAAAGATAAAAGCAAAATATGCTTAGTGCTGTATATCCTCTTTATTTATAAAATAATTCTTTACTGATATTTAACTTTGTTTTATGGTCAGTAAATTCTTATTTGTCATGGTTAAAGAACTGAGATTCTTTCCTTAATTGAGAATTAATTATCTTACATAACTTGCATTTTCAAAGAATGTGGATATTCTGTATAACACTAACATTGCACATTATTACACATCATTCTTTTATAGATTTAAGTAATATCTAGGCCCTTCCTCATCTTCAGGTCATAATCCTGAATATGAACCAAACTGGTTGTGAAACTGGGAAGGTGCTACTTGTTAGAGGATTTTGGTAGACTACTGTGTAAATCATCTTTATTGTACTGATATTTTAAAAACAAAAGCTTTCGTAGATTGAAAAAAATTGCAGCTTAATGTTCAGGAATTTTTAAGAAAATAGTCACAGGGGACCTAATTGTATTAAATGATTAGTCATTTCATAATTATCATTACAAACAATAATGGTTATAATTTGTTTAATAAAGCATTTTAGGGTAAAGACAAAACGGGGAAATGTATGCACATGCAATTAATTATAAAAACATAACCAAACTTTAACTGATTGCCCAGTTGTGGATATGAAGACAATCAAGAAAAGATTTGGTGTTCTTGATTGTCTTCATATCTAGAACTGGGCAGTCAGTTAAAGGAGCAGGCTGTGTGTTGGTGTCAGGATTGAGGTTAGGGAGATTCCATCTGGAAAAAGCAGCAGTGTGTGTCCAGAACTGTAACACAAACATGATAAGAGAAATCTACTTTTCTAGGGTTTTTAGGTTTAATTAGCTAACTGTATTTATATATAGCTTCTGAAATGTTAGCATTTATTAACATTGTGCTTGAAACAAATTTGTTATTTAAATCTATTTATAATCATTTTATATAATAGAAAGCATCCTTGATCATATTCTATTTGATATTCAGATATATTTAGGAATTAGAAAAAAAATTTTTGTTTACATAGGTAATTTTCTTTGTTGTAATAAATGGCTTCATTTCTTTTGTCTTAGCTTGTTGGAAATCAAATTAGAAGTTTTTTATTATGAGACAACATATAAACAGCTACATTGTAGAAAGTGAACTTGCCTTCTAAAGTCTTCTAGGGCTTTATCTATCTTTGTTAAGTTTGCTTTAATTCAGTTATGAAATAAGGTTTTTAGTTGAATATTCATGAAATAATTCTATCAACTATATCTACATTTTTAATCGTATTATTTATAACTTCTTAATACCTTTTCTGATCTTGGATAATTTAAATGCAGCATGGTTTTTCCTGATTATTAGTCATTCTGGCAAATATTCCAGGAATATGTTAAAATATATTGGTAAGTTCATAACTAAATGAAGGCTTTTCAGTTTAATGACTATTCTTTCCGGGGTGTTCTTAGGCTGACTCAGTCATTGTATATGAATACCATAGAAATAGGGCATGCATGTTAAAAATTGTCAGTTATTATTCTTGTGTTATGCATTGTGAGTTCCCTCATAAAAGACATTATGCTCACAAAACTCGTTTACTCTGACTAATGGTGCTATGAAATGGAATAGTATATGTTTTCCACCAGAGGGAGTCTTACCTATGATTCCATGCCCTTTTTTTTTTTTTTTTAATTCTCAAAGAGGGCAAACACAGTTTTCCTTCCCTATTTTATAGATAGAAGTTACTATTTTCATCATTATTTTTAAAGCAAACCTCCTGTGTGTTACACTTAAGTCTCAGTGGTTGATCAGTGTAGGCTTCTTTGACAATCGTTTCTGATCTTTAGCTGAGTCTAGATGGTAAAAGTGAACTAGTGAAAGGGAAGAATGAGTTTTGTTTTGGATGGCATCTCATTATTTTTTATTTTCTTTTTATTTATATATTTGTTTTTCTTATTTTTTTTTCTTTTTGATTTTAATACCTCCACCCTACTTACAGATATTTTTTATTTTCTTGACAACCCTGATAAATGATGGATTGGAGGATCAGACTTGTTGACATCACTGATGAGGCTTGTCTTGTTGCTTGTCTTCTCTGGCTAACATTCCTTAGTAAAAATATTTCTATTTTTTTTCTTTATTTTATTTGGTCATTATTTCATTTTGAGCTTTTTTCATTTATTACTAGAAAAGCGAGTTTTGAGTGTCAAATTTGCACTTAATTTGTTTTTGGTACTGTCATAAGGACTGTAGCATACACAGCATACTACAACTATAACTTTTTACGAAAATATACATTTTTTGAAGATGACTTCAGAAACTGAGGGAGAGAGACCCACTTGAGACTAGGCAGCAAACAGTGAAGAAGAAATGAGCAACATGGTGTGCAGGAGCAAAGTTTCATACTGTATATCTCTACTCTAAGTGTACAATGCCTATAAATGGAAAGTATGCTTTCTTGGCTTTCCTTTAGCCTATTTTCCAAGCAAGAACTATTGTTGTTGGTAATTTAGGTACATGGAATAGTAAGTTGAAGTCTTGAATTCTTATTTAATAATAATACACTTAATACATTGTCAGTGTTTAATTTTGTCTTCCCATTGTTCTTATTCCTGCTAGTTTTCACAAATAGAAAACTTACACTGAAGGGGAAAATTGCCTTAATGATAATTGTGGGTGTGCTTTTTCCTCTATCTTTTATTTTTAGGTGCAGTTTTCTTGGTTATTTTTTGCAGGAGCTATCGCTGTATTTTTTTTCATTTTTTATTGTAACTCTCCTATGCCATTATAATAATTGGGATCCTGTGATGGTGGGAATCAGAAGAATATTTGCTTTTATATGCAGAAAACATCGAATTCAGAGGTACGTTTAGTCCCAATACACATTTTTAAAAATAGTGTTTGCTAGATAACTGAGAATTGCATCATGCTGGCCTAGCTTTTAGAGATTTTGTGAGGAATTATTGAAAGATGATAACTTATATGTTACGGCAGATGAAAATAATTTGTTTAGATCTTTTGGGTAATAAGATTCTTTCTCTTTCTTTCTTTCTTCTTTCTTTCTTTCCTTCTTTCTTTTTCTTTCTCTCTCTTTTTCTTTCCTTTTCTTTCCCTCTTTCTTTCTTCTCTTTCTTCTCTTTCTTCTTTTTTTCTCTTTCTTGACAGAGTCTTGCTCTGTAGCCCAGCCTGGAGTGCAATGGCACGATCTCAGCTCACTGCAACCTCTGCCTCCTGGGTTCAAGTGATTCTCCTGCCTCAACCTCCTGAGTAGCTGGGATCACAGGCATGCACCACCATGCCCAGCTAATTTTTGTATTTTTAATAGAGGCAGGTTTCACCGTGTTGGCCAGGCTGGCCTTGAATTCCCGACCACAAGTGATTTGCCTGCCTAGTAACTACATTTTTTAAAAAAAAATATGATTCACAGGTAATACCAAAAAGTTTACTGTTTTGCCGTAACAAACTTAAATATAGAAAACTTTTATTGGTTTGAACATAATTCATGATAGAATAGTATTGCCTCAGTTTTTCTTTCCAATTTCTTTCTTTTTAAGAATGAAAGCTTTTTACATTTTGCTATAAAAAGAACTTGGTTCCAGTGACTCTGGAGCTCAAGACCAGCCTGGGCAACATATCAAGACCCTGTCTCTAAGAAAATTTAAAAAAAAATTACCCAGACACGATGGCATATACCTGTAGTTCCAAGCTACTTGGGAGGCTGAGGTAGGAGGATCACTTGAGCCCAGGAATTCAAAGCTGCAGTGAACTATAATAGCACCACTACACTTTAGCCTGGGTGACAAAGTGATACCCTGTCTCTTATTTAAAAAACAAAAAGTGAGACCCTATCTCTTATTTAAAAAACAAAAACAAAAAACGCTAACTTGGGACAAGTTCTTGGGAAATTTTATCCTAGTGTTGGTTCTGCCACTGACTTGCATCCTGTCCACATAGCTTCAGCCAATGGAATAAATAAGGTTTGAGGTTCCTTTTCAGCTCTAAAGCTTTCCTTAATTATTGCTTTTTTTTTTCTTAAGAGTTCCAGAAGACAGCGAACAGTGTGAGAGTCTCATCTCTATGCACAGTGTTTCTCAGGAGGATGGAGCTAGCTAGCTGTCTGTTGTCTGTAGCCCAGGTTTGTATGTGAGCTGGGTTTAGTATTGAATAAGGTTCTTATCTGTGTCATATTCAAAGGGTTGATTTTCTATAATTAGTTGTTTGAAAGGCAATACAGCCTTAGAGGCTAAAGGGGCTAAAGCCTGGACTCCAGTTCCGTCTTCTCCACATACTAGCTGTGTGGCCCTATGCAAGGTTCTTAATCTCTTGATGCTCCGGCTTTCTTATTTGTGAAATGGGATTACAGTAGAACCTCCCTTATGAGGGTGTTAAAATAGTAAATACTTGGTAAATATAAAGTATGTATAATAGTGCCTGACTCAAATGATCAGAAAGTTTTAACTCATTTTTATTCATGCTAAGGGTCATTTTATTTAATAATATGCTTTAGAAAAATATTTTTTCTCTGATGATAAAAGAAAAATGTAATATCCTTGGGTACAATATACTGGTTGGAAAATACTAGTCTTTATGTGTGTGTTTTACATAACTGGCACAGTGTTTATCCTCATTCTCTGACATTGCTTTGTCATTTAACAATGCTTCTGGAATATTTTTCCATTTTTTACATTTTAAGAAATAGTGTCTTTTATATGTCTTCGATGATAGAGTACATGACATTTAATATTTTGCTGAATGAAAGCTTGAATTAAATGTAACATACAGATTTTGCAGGTACAAAAGTGATTATTTAGAATGAAAGATCACAATAAACTACTAGAATTTTTCTAGTTTTTCTAAGACATCTTTAGGCAATTTATATTGAAATGTTTCTTGATTGCTACTGAGTTTTCCCTCCCTATCTAGAACATTGTACAACTCCTGTCAGTTGTTAACACTTATATTAAGCTTGAAGATTAAGTTTCGTTATCCTCATGGTAAACTTGCTTCTAACCTACAGCTAATGGTCCTGGTTTTCTGTTTTTCTTTAGTGTGCTGTTTTTAAATCTGGTTTATACCTGCACATGGTTTAAGCTCTAGTTCTCCAAGACTTTTTGTACAAGGCAGTTACCCCTGCCCTTCCCTGCCCTGCTCATCCTGCTTTCATTTTCTTCCCACTCTGAGGAAATTAAACTCTTAGCTGATTCTTTTGGTATTTTCCTTCTTGTCTCCCTAAGTATCACGCTTATGACTTGTGTTTCATGAGTTCTCGGTTTTAGGCATCTTCAGCTGACTTTCCCACTAAGATCAATGAGGACAGATTATTTTCAAGTTTACTCCTCCTCTGCTCCCACCTCATGTGCCTCCTGTCTCCATATCAGTTCGGCCTCCTCATCATCCCTGTATAGTTATTGCATAATTTTGGATAGATCTGTAGTCAGTGTTTATATTGTTGTCACTAAAAAATTGTTACTTATAACTGAGCTATGTAGGATTCGTCCTGGTATTTCCCTTATCCAGAGATTCTCTGTTACTACCCTTTTTGGAGAGTAAACCTTAAAGTCTTCTCCTGGGATAGAGAAAAGGCACTTGGCCAACTGTGAAAAGTAAGAGAGGGCATCTGAGTGTCTGTCTGCTTTTTCTATAGACATTATACCAGTCTTCTTGTTTTTAGTTGTTTCTTCACCCCTCCTTACAGAGATATCTGGTCCTGTTTTTCCATTGCTAACCAAGAGTTGGCTGTTATTTTCTCATCTCTCTACTTTTCTTTTTGTCCATGTGGTTTATTCCTTTTAAGAAAAAAATTCCAGGCTGGGCATAGTAACTCATGCCTGTAATCCTAGCATTTTGGGAGGCCAAGGAGGGAGGATCACTTGAGCTCAGGAGTTTGAGACTAGCCTGGGCAACATAGTGAGACCTTATTTCTGTTAAAAAATATATTTTTTTAACCCTTTGTTTCCTTTTTAGTGAGGTTTTGGAGAACAAGTGGAACTAAATATATGTTTATGTGCCATCTTTAAATTTAAAAAAACGTAAACACAATTACAGTAAGTCCTCACTTAACATCATCAGTAGGTTCTTATAAACTGTGACTTTACGCAAAATTACAGCAAAACTTTTTTTTTTTGCATCAACATTATAACATAACAACACTGAACGAAAAAATGTTATTCGGGGACCTAAAGTCAGTTTCCTAGAACCTATGACATTAAGTGAGGACTTTGTATTCTTGAAAGGTTTTTAATGCTGTAATTTATGCATTATTTTTCTTGGGTATGCTGTGCTTTGTTCTCATACTCACACTTAAACCTACCCATATCCAGCAAGGTTTCAGTATTTTTAGAAGTGAGAGCTGTGTAAAGAAGAGAGTGAAGACTAGAGAGGATGGATTGCAATAGAGTAGAATAGACTGGGCAGGTGTCTTTGTCTTTGCAGGAGTAATGGTGGAATATACCAGGAGTACAACTAACTGCTAATACACAGTCTTTAGTGTTGATGTCAGCTTTTGACATTGCTATAGAAGTCACATTCATAAGTTCTTAGTACTCCAAATTTGAGTATCCAGTTATTAAGTATGTATACAGTGAAAATAGGTATTTCAATTTTAAGATAATTTGCTTTTTAAAATGTAAACTATAGAAAACTAAAACTGTGAAATTATAATCTAATCACATTTCTGTGGTTTCTGTTTTTAGCTTGATAATGGAACTATACAGCGAAGAGACAATCTCTGGCAAGTTTTTGTAGAAAAAATGTTTCAGTGCCTAGTCTGAAAAATAACAGTTTCAGTTCTTTGAAACTCTAAAATATATTTTTCTCATACCTGTTTTCTTCATTTTCATAATGAAGCACTTTGCTATGTAGCTGTGTACATATCACTACAGTTATAGGAAGTTTCAGTCTACAGTCCATCCAAAGGACCAACCTGCCTTACACATCTCAAGGAATTCAGCTGTTGAAATCATTTGAACTAATGAAGGAATAAATCCTAATGTTCTGGGACTTTATTTTCACATGTTAAATGCTGGAATATATTATGAAAATGTTTTCAAGAAATCACTTAAGTGTTCATAGACCAGTATTTCTGACAGGTAAAATGCTAAAATAAGCTACCTGTAATAAGTGTGGATTATATTTTTGGGTTTTGTAGAATATTGCAAATTAACTACACAAAAAATGTTTAATTTATGCAACAAGCATGTTTGTGCAAATTTCATGGGACTTTAAAAAGAATAAGTATTTGAGAAAATATCTGGTTCACTTACAGTACATTTACTGTATTATTCTTTTATAGCATTAGGTGCCTTGTATTTTAAATCTGTGACAAACCGTGGCAAATTTTTAAAGGGGAAGTATTATTATAAAATGAAGAAATATTTATTTCTAAAGGCTATATTGCTGTAAACTTAATTGATAAAGCTCTGTTTAATTTAGAGTTTTGAAGAAATAGTCTCCCTTCAATTAAGAAATTTTCATAATGGAATGATTTAAATTGAAGTGACAAAGAATATTATTAAAATACAATGTTTATACGTGTATTTGTGTATTGTAGATGTATCAAGTGATTTCTAATTTTTTTCACATACGAATGTGCCAGATTACTCTAGAACTAGATGTCTCTTCTTTAAATAATTTTAGTTTTCCTGAATAAATTTGTAATGGTTAAAGTACCAAGTAAGTAAGGCGAGAAGGGATTCTGTTTTTAAAATCACATCAGAACTTTTCGTCTACTAAGATTATAAATTAAATGTAAAATACTCCTAATTGCAATTCTTAAACTTAGGCCTTACATGTACTTATTATGCAACTGCTCCTGGACTCTATTCACCATAGATATCAGTAAACGTATGTCCCAGGATTCACAGGCTTTTGATTAATCAATATTCTTTTCAAGTTTTCTGTGTGAAGAGTTTAGTTCTCTTCAAAATTTCTTAACTAATCTGATTTTTAAGAATTCTCTTTGCAGTGTTTAGCTTCCTATTCACATTCTTAAAATTGCTTTGGTGTTACCATGAGTCTAAAATGAAGTCTAGCCTTCCTTTTGTTTCATTCTGAGAACTTCTATATTATATTACCTTTAAAAATTGTTTATGATATTAAATTTAAAATACAAACAGCTCTCTCTTTTTTTTTTTTAATCATCCAGCCCAAAGTGGCAAAAACAGCTCTTTTCTCATTTGGCACCACCAATAATGCAAGTTAAAAATAATGTTGAGTTTATTATACTTTTGACCTGTTTAGCTCAACAGGGTGAAGACATGTAAAGAATGTGGACTTCTGAGGAATTTTCTTTTAAAAAGAACATAATGAAGTAACATTTTAATTACTCAAGGACTACTTTTGGTTGAAGTTTATAATCTAGATACCTCTACTTTTTGTTTTTGCTGTTCGACAGTTCACAAAGACCTTCAGCAATTTACAGGGTAAAATCGTTGAAGTAGTGGAGGTGAAACTGAAATTTAAAATTATTCTGTAAATACTATAGGGAAAGAGGCTGAGCTTAGAATCTTTTGGTTGTTCATGTGTTCTGTGCTCTTATCATCACACAGGTCATGTGTTGTTCCTCAGGATTCTGGAAGTACTAAGCCGTAGTTAACAGGCTGCATAGACCTTCAGCCAATCTTCTTTCATTATACTGCTGCTTTTCTGTTTCTTAAAAAACAGAAATCAATGAACAACTTCTTTAGAAGGAAGCACCACTGTTCAATTGGTTGACTGAAAGTATGAATCACTGCCGCTTTGCATGCCCACCTGTTGGCTTTTTCTCACAGGTTTTATTTATCTGAATGATTGTTGCATTTGAATACTGTAGCCATGGTGAGTGAGCAGTTGAAGACTTCCTTTCTGCACCTTCATAGTTAAGGGTTCATCTTCTCAAGAAATAAAGTTGTGCTGGGTTGTTTCAATTCTGTAGATCACCTAGAAACTAGGTAACAAGGCCCTTGGATCACAATGAGCACATTGCAGGTCTTTGGAAATGCTGGGAAGGGGTTACATTCAAGTAACTGCTGACGTCCTTCCTCTCTGTCAGACCCATGTTGGCCTGTAATTATATTTTTCTGAATCTAAAAACAAATAGAAATTTCTGATATCTTTTCAGTCTCCTACTTTTCTTTCCATTCATCACTTAAATCTCATTATTGTATAACGTTTCAAATTATGACCTGGATTGAAGGAAGTCTGTTTTGTCAGGGACTTTGTTAGGTGAACATCAGAATCTCAACTACAACAAAGCTGAAAAATGAGGCAGCCTTAACAGTAAATGCTTTTGGGCCGGGCGCGGTGGCTCACGCCTGTAGTCCCAGCACTTTGGGAGGCCGAGGCGGGCGGATCACGAGGTCAGGAGATCGAGACCATCCTGGTTAACACAGTGAAACCCCGTCTCTACTAAAAATACAAAGAATTAGCTGGGCAATGTGGCGGGCGCCTGTAGTCCCAGCTGCTCGGGAGGCTGAGGCGAGAGAATGGCGTGAACCCAGGAGATGGAGCTGGCAGTGAGCCGAGATCAGGCCACCGCACTCCAGCCTGGGCGACAGCGAGACTCCGTCTCAAGAAAAAAAAAAGTGAATACTTTTGAAATGAGTACTTTTTGAAGCTTAGAAGAACCATTAGGTTTATGTAATGCACCCATACTTATTCCTTTAAATAAATTTTAATTTAAAAACATTGAGATATTGGCTTCTGTCAACCTGATTTAATTAATTCTTTACATTAAGCTGGTTTTCCCCCTGGCAGCTGACAAATAAGTTCATTGTTCTTGTAGAAGTGGGCTCACAAGGTTAAATGTGAATGTTCTCAAAGGTACACAGCCTTGTTTCAGAAGAATTTTAGTGCCCACTGTAAAATCAATCATACAGAGCCAATTTGGGGTATGACTCCAAGGTATGCAAGGTATGACTCCTCTGGAAACCAAGTTTTTTCATAGGGCACTGTGGTAATACCCATAGCACTAATCCTCAGTGTGCTGGTTGAAGAAATAAAATGTTTTTAAAGAAGGATAAAGGAGGAATTAATTAGAAAATGTTTTTTTCCACATATTAGCAAATAAATGAAATGTCATTTTCATATTAAGTAATTATAGTTATGATCTTGCTTCATTTCTACCTACTCTCCTTTTGAAATATTCTTTATTACTAAATAATATTTTAGGAGGAGTTAACAGAAATAATTACCTGTAACATCTGCAGATAAACTTACATAGCTAACATTGTGTGCTGACTTTTTTTTTTTTTTTTTTTTTTTTTTTTTTTTTTTTGAGACGGAGTCTCGCTCTGTCGCCCAGGCTGGAGTGCAGTGGCGCGATCTCGGCTCACTGCAAGCTCCGCCTCCCGGGTTCAAGCCATTCTCCTGCCTCAGCCTCCCGAGTAGCTGGGACTACAGGCGCCCGCCACTGCGCCCAGCTAATTTTTTGTATTTTTAGTAGAGATGGGGTTTCACCGTGGTCTCGATCTCCTGACCTCGTGATCCGCCCACCTCGGCCTCCCAAAGTGCTGGGATTACAGGCGTGAGCCACCGCGCCCGGCCGTGCTGACTTTTTTAAATGGTGAAGTGGCATTAATGAGATGTTCACTTTACAGAATTTGAAGTCTGAGTTCTATTTTAGTAGTCTGCCGTGTCCCCCAAATCCCATTTAGATAAATTGAGGTTCATTTTTCACATAGACTTGCAATTTTTAGACACCACATTTTTTTATAGTAACAGCCTCATTTGCCTGTACAATAACTAATAATACAGTATTTCATAGGTACATTGTATGTGCACAGGAAATTTTTCTTTAAATCTTAAGAGCCTTTAATAAACGAGATATTTTAATATTTTAATGTTACTACATTTAAAAAATAGTGTTTTCCTACAAAATTTTCTGTATTCAGTATACGTTAACTATGAAAATGTCAAACAAATCATTGAAATATATTTAAGGAAAAATTACCAACCAAAAGTAATGAGTACCCTCTATATGCATGTTTGCTGGAATGTTCATGTGAAATGGTAATATTTCCAATAACAGCATTTTGAATCTGGGGTGACACAAACATGATTTTTATTTTTGAGCTAGGGATTTTGATGGAGAAGCACCTAGATGAAGACACCATTTCATTCATGATATTTTAAAATTAGAAAAGTAAAGCTTCTAAATTGAAACTCTTAACAGGTCACTTCATGAAATTTTTAGTTTTAAATTTAATTTTACATGAGATGTCTTTCTGAAGAGCTACTTTTATTAACTTTCACTTAGATCGTTGTATGCTAGGCATTCAGTATTTCTCTACTTGATTTTCCTATGCCTAGTTGTGATTACAGCAAGTATTTAATAATAAAGTCAGTCATGTGAGAGTTTCCATTAATTTCAGTGGGTCCTTGGAAGGCAGGCAGAAGATTTCTGTCCAAGAGTCTTATTTTTGACATGAGATGAAATTCTTTTTTTTTTTGAGATGGGGTCTCACTGTGTCACCCAGGCTGGAGTGCAGTGGCAGGATCTTGGCTCACTGCAACCTCCCAAGCTCAAGCCATCCTCCCACCTCAGTCTCCTGAGTAGCTGGGACTACTGGCATGTGCCCCCATTCCTGATTAGTTTTTTTGTATTTTTGGTAGAGATGGGGTCTTGCTATATTGCCTAATTTTTGTGTTTTTAGTAGAGATGGGGTTTCACCATGTTGGCCAGGCTGCTCTTGAACTCCTGAGCTCAAGTAATCTGCCCGCCCTGGCCTCCCAAAGTGCTGGGATTACAGGCATGAGCCACCATGCCTGGCTAAAACCAATTCTTTAGATTGTTTTTGCCACCATTTGCTTACTTGGAATAGCTTTCACATTTATTTTTCTTATGAAGAAATCCAGTGTCAGTCAGACCATGTAACATCAAAGCAAAATTTCATTGAAGCCTATCCTTGTCTTAATTATTCTAAAATAAAGTACAATAAAGTGAATTATTTTGCCCTTTGTAGTAGCATAGTGTTAAGTTATATATATATTTTAATATGCATACTCCTAAGTAAAGTTTCAGAGACCACATGCTGGAGAGCAGTGGCTTTCAGACAGCATCAGCATCACCTGAAGGCCTTGTTGAATACACATTATTGGAAGAGAGGGGAGAACACAGGCTCATGCCTGTAATTCCAGTGCTTTGGGAGACGGAGGCAGGAGGATCTCGTGAGCCCAGGAGTTCAAGATCAGGCTGGCCAATACAGCAAGACCCCTGTCTCTACAAAAACAAAAACAAAAATCAAACAGGCATGGTAGTGCATACCTGTAGTCTGAGCTGCTTGGGAGTCTGAGGCAGGAGGATCACTTGAACCCAGGATTTCGAGGCTGCAGTGAGTTATTATTGGGCCACTGCAGTCCAGCCTGGGCAGCAAAGTGAGACCCTGTCTATTAAAAAAACAAAACCAAAAACTTGATTGCTGGGTGCCACCCTAGAGTTTCTGATTCAGTAGGTCTGGCGGTGGGGATGGTGGGCCTGGTAATTTGCCTTTCTAACAAGCGTCCAGGTAATGCCCCAGCTGCTGGACCCAGGACCACACTTTGCAGATTATTACTCTGAGAAGAGCACTAACTCTGACGTTGGATTCCTTCTGTTCCTCATTAGTGAATTTATTTGGGGGAGATTATTCAATCTGGTAGATCCGCATTTACTTAGCTGTGAAGTGGAGGTTAATGCAACCTGCCTGAGACTGTGAGAATGAGAAACTCTAATTGAAATACCAGGCCCAACGTGCCTGGATGCTTGAAAAATGCTGACTCCCATGGTCAGTCCTTCCCTCACTTCTCAGCTATAAAGTGAGGAGCGAAATTCAGTATCTTTTAAGATTCCTCTCAGGTGTAAAATGCTGTGATTCTAAAAGTTTAATTTTGTAGTTCCAGAGACAATGCCAAACACCTGTGTGTACTTAGTGCTTTGTAAAGAGTGGTGACAACAGTGACGCCACATAGGCCGTAATTTTGTTTTTGCTTTTGTTAGGGTGTTCAGCATCTTGACTCCTTAAAAGTTTTCAGTCAGATTTATAAAGCAGCATTGAAGAAGTTGTATTATGTTTGAGTACAGTTGGAATCCATGGCAGTTTTATGGAGGCCGAATATGTCAGATGAATAGGCTAATTTTCCTGAGTTGCTGGCCTTATTAGTCCCTACTATGTTGCCCCCTGGTTACCTAATGCATGCTCAAAAGGTATAGTTTTCATCACCTGCTTGATCTTGATTTTCAGACAGCATCAAATCAGTTGCAAAACAAATCCAAGCGAAAATTGTGAGCGTATGATTAATTTACTATAGCATGTAATTATGCAGTACTTTATTTTTTATTTTTTATTTTTTTTGAGACAGAGTCTTGCTCCATTGCCCAGGCTGAAGTGCAGTGGCATGATCTCGGCTCACTCTAACCTCTGCCTCCTGTGTTCAAGTGATTCTTCTGCCTCAGCCTCCCGAATAGCTGGGATTACAGACATGCACCACCACGCCCAGCTAATTTTTTGTATTTATAGTAGAGACGAGGTTTTACCGTGTTGGCCAGGTTGGTCTTGAACTCTTGACCTCAAGTGATCTACACGCCTGGCCTCCCAAAGTGCTGGGATTACGGGTGTGAGCCACTGCGCCCAGCTATCCAGTATTTTATTTAAAAGTTGTCACTAGGGTGTTCACTATTGTGAATTTATAATCTTAAAAGTTGGGGATGCTAAAAGTACCAGACTAAAATACTACGAGGTTTTCTCATCTTTTAATTCCATTTTGTTAGAAAAAAATAATCACAACCAGGGTTCTTTTACCTTTCCCCAGCCATCTAGACTGCTTTACTGCAATGTTGGGAAGATTGCATACAATAAAAACTGTAGCTAGTTGATTGGGATTTGGGAAAATTGAATCAAGCATTTGCATTCATCCAGAATGGTCTTAAACTGCTGACTGTGGGGTGCCCACAGGATGAGCACTGGTGGCATGGGTGGGAGGAATTTCCTTGGATACTGCAATTGCATTTGAAAGATCTATTTTCCAAAACCCGAGCAGAGAGAGGCTAGGAGGAATGCAGACAGGACATTGAAAATGCGAATTCCCTTTACTAGTAGAACATGAAATATCTGATAATGGTTTAAAAAAATGAGTGTCAGGATACATTGTAGTATAAAGGTTCAACTAGTATAATTTAAAATGAGTCTTTATATTCAGGCCAGGTGCGGTGGCTCACACCTGTAATCCCAGCACTTTGGGAGTCCGAGGCTGGTGGATCACCTGAGATTAGGAGTTCAAAACCAGTGTGACCAACATGGAGAAACCCCTTCTCTACTAAAAATACAAAAAATTAGCCAGGCATGGTGGTGCACGCCTGTAGTCCCAGCTACTTGTGAGGCTGAGGTAGGAGAATCGCTTGAACCCAAGAGGCAGAGGTTGCAGTGAGCTGAGATCACATCACTGCACTCCAGCCTGGGTGACAGAGCGAGACCCTGTTTCAAAAAAATAAGAAATAAAAAGTGAGTCTTCATATTCAAATTAGTATATGAGGTTAGGCAACAATTCTTGTATGGGACCAGGTATATTTAATTTGCCTTTCTTTGCAGTCATCCTAGTAAATCCTTGTAAAGGGTTATTTTATATACAATTTTGTAGTATATTCTAAATCCCCTTTGGCAAATAAAGCTGAAGTTATCTAGTGTCAGCATACTGTGATTTGTATATTTATATAAGACAAGATTGCATCATTCTGATTAAGTTGCAGCATTTTAGTTTTATCTGATAGGCCTGTATTGAGTAATCAGTAGCTATGTGCAAATATTAAGTTAACTTAATTACCAGACCCAGAAGTCCAGAGGTAATCAAAGAGTACTTTCGGAAGATGAAATATTTATAATGAGTTATGGAAACAATGTTTTAGAAATGTTTTTCTTGGTGTAATTTAATGCAGATTTTTACCTCAATTTTGTTAAAAAACTTGATAATTTGATCCCTCCATCTATTTAATATTTTCAGATTCTAGAGTATTTAAAATTTAAACACAATTATAAAATTAATTATAATTCCTACTTATGTTAGCTATGATTTAGGGCCAAAACTACCCTGGTTTTGTCTGCAACTTGAAACATTGTGTATTTTAAAGTATATAATTTGGGAACATTATTTTATAGACTGTGGATAACCAAATATAAGATTTGTGATTTTTAATGCTTCATTTGTGTAAAATCATTTGTATATTCTATTTATAGTATGCATTTTCTAGCTCATTAAAAGTACAGAAAAACCTCAAATCTGTCCTTATACAAATATTTGATTTCTAGTTTCCTTTTATTAAAACATTTTCACTTATTCATTCTTTCACACCTTAGTCTCTAAGATGTGTCTCGGGTATTTGATAAAGTAGGTCTTCTTGTGGAGCACATCACTCAGCTTTGGAGACCAAACATTAAACACACTGAGTTGCATCTTATGCATGTTAAGGTCTAAAGCCAAAAGGTGAAATTTTTGAATAATCAAATTGCCCTTGGGAGGGTCCTGAATAAGAGATCTACATTCCATCTCATGATAAGTCCCTTCCATTGAACTTTTCCTCCAAAATTGGAATAGAAATTAGCAACAGCAGAAAGCCAATGCTATCCCTAGGATGGTGGGGTGGAGGGAGGAAGCCGTCATAAAGCTCAAGGCCAGGGTCACCCAGAGGAAGCACAACCCCCGCAGCAGAGCACAGGGGCCTTCAGGGTGCTGCAGCTGGAGGCAAAGAAGGAGGGAAAGAAATACTCTCGCTTTGCTTTGCTTTTTGCCATTGACTCCCAGTGGCAGGAGCTGACTGGAAGCCAGCTGGCACAGGAGCTTGGAGCTTGGTGGTATCCCTCTGGTGTCGACTCCCCTGACTTAGAGCAGAGCCGCAGACCTCAGGTCAAGCAGGCTCAGAATTGGCACATTTGCACTGGGGACCATATTGTATGGACAACACTTACTTTCAACAGTAGAATCACAGCCTGCGAAGATGTCACAGTACAAGAAATATTCTGGAACCAAGATCACCTTTATCCATGTCGAGTCCACTCCAGAAAGTGGAATTAGGGGAAAGTACCTGCCCTGGACTAGTATTTCGAATCCCTTCCCTCCTCTACTTACTCCCCTTTCCCTTTTTCTTCTCCCAAGCTGAGCTAAAGGGAAATGTGAAGAACATTATTGCCTCTTTAAAACCAAACATATATAAAATATGAAAAATATTTTTCAGTGACAAAAGATAAGAATGAAAGCATTCAGGATAGTGTATTCATAGAAGCTTTGGGAAAGAGTAAAAATAATTTCTTAAATTTTTTTCTTGAAAGACTGAAAATAGAATCTTAAGGAGATAGTGTTCTTAAAGCCTTGATCTGACTACTTGGCTACTTATAACTTCTTTCTTCATCTACTAATTATTTTGAAAAGTCACTTAGTCATTTGTCAATCCTAACCTTTAGAGATAAACATTTAAAATCAGTTCACTAATCACAGCATTTTTTTTTTTTAGATGGAGTCTTGCTCTGTCGCCCAAGCTGGAGTGCAGTGGTGAGATCTCGGCTCACTGCAACCTCTACCTCCTGGGCTCAAGTGATTCTTCTGCCTCAGCCTCCCGAGTAGCTGGGACTACAGGCGCACGCCACCACACCCAGCTAAATTTTGTATTTTTAGTAGAGACGGGGTTTCACCATGTTGGTCAGGATGGTCTTGATCTCTTGAACTCGTGATCCGCCCTCCTTGGCTTCCCAAAGTGCTGGGATTATAGGCGTGAGCCACCACGCCCGGCCCACAGCATCATTTTTCAAGGGTCTCTAGGGTGACGAGGTGTGCGGGTTTGCCTAGGACAGTCCTAGTTTCTACCTGCTGTCCTAGGACAATCATGAATAGTGCCCCTTTCAGTTTCAAAAGTGTCATAGTTTAGACATTAAATTACCTGACCACCCTTATATGCCCCATGTTTCTTAACATCTAGGCTGCTGACAAAATTCACATTTTCTGACTGTCAGTATAGAGAACACTAGACTGATATGGATCCACAAAGGAAGCAATATTGGCCAACAATTAATCTTCAGTCTTTGGATTAGTGAGAGGTCACAACGTGCTGGCAGCTGTCACAGCCCTCGCTCACTCTCCCCGCCTCCTCTGCCTGGGTTCCCAGTTTGATGGCACTTGAGGAGCCCTTCAGCCTGCTGCTTCACTGTGGGAGCCCCTTCCTGGGCTGGCCGAGGCTGGAGGCGGCTCCCCCAGCTTGCGGGGAGGTGTGGAGGGAGAGGCGAGGGTGGGAACAGGGGCTGCGCGCGGTGCTTGCGGGCCAGCGCGAGTTCTGGGTGGGTGTGGGCTCGGCGGGCCCTGCCGGCCCTGGGCAATGAGGGGCTTAGCACCCGGGCCAGCGGCTGCGGAGGGTGTGCTGGGTCCCCCAGCAGTGCCGGCCCACCGGCGCTGCGCTCGATTTCTCGCCGGGCCTTAGCTGCCTCCCCGCGGGGCAGGGCTTGGAACCTGCAGCCCGCCATGCCTGAGCCTTCCCAGCTCCGTGGGCTCCTGTGTGGCCAGAGCGCCCCCTGCTCCACGGTGCCCAGTCCCATCAACTACCCAAGGGCTGAGGAGTGCGGGCGCAGGGCACGGGACTGGCGGGCAGCTCCACCTGTGGCCCCTGTGCGGGATCCGCTGGGTGAAGCCAGCTGTGTTCCTGACTCTGGTGGGGACTTGGAGAGCTTTTATGTCTAGCTAAAGGATTGTAAATACAGCAATCGGCACTCTGTATCTAGCTCAAGGTTCGTAAACACACCAATCAGCACCCTGTGTCTAGCTCAGGGTGTGTGAATGCACCAATCCACACTCTGTATCTGGCCAATCTAGTGGGGACATGGAGAACCTTTGTGTCTAGCTCAGGGATTGTAAACGCACCAATCAGTGCCCTGTCAAAACAGACCATCGGCTCTCTGTAAAATGGACCAATCAGCAGGATGTGGGTGGGGCCAGATAAGAGAATAAAAGCAGGCTGCGGGAGCCAGCAGTGGCAACCCGCCGGGGTTCCCTTACCAAGCTGTGGAAGCTTTGTTCTTTCGCTTTTTGCAATAAATCTTGCTGCTGCTCACTCTTTGGGTCCACACTGCCTTTATGAGCTCTAACACTCACGGTGAAGGTCGGTAGCTTCACTCCTAAAGCCAGGGGGAGCACGAACCCACCAGGAGGAATGAACAACTCCAGACGCGCCGCCTTAAGAGCTGCAACACTCACCGCGAAGGTCCGCAGCTTCACTCCTGAGCCGGCGAGACCACGAACCCCACCAGAAGGAAGAAACTCCGGACATGCCGCCTTGAAGAACTGCAACACTCACCGCGAGGGGCCACGGCTTCATTCTGGAAGTCAGTGAGACCAAGAACCCACTGAGTCCGGACACATTAGGATGTTAGAGTCCTACCTTCAAAGCATTTTTCTCCTGGAGTGGACTTTGCACAAATGGTAGGCCGATTATGGAGTCAGTGAAGAACCAGGCTAATCCAGCTTGTTTTATTGGCCCCAATTTTTCTTCTCAGGGCCGTAAACCAGTTATTACCAGGAAACAAAAGCAAAGTAAGTATTAAGTTTTGAATTGGCATTGAGGAGAAACATCTAAAATCAAATCTCGCCAATCTAATTAAATTAGATTCCCAAACCAGAAGAAGCTTTGCAATTACTGCCAAAATGTCTCAGACGGCATTAGGTTAATTGAAGCTGGAGAGGAGTGAGAAAAGAGGCAGCTGCTAGTCACTGAGAATAAGGACTATTTGCTGTGAGGTTTGTAGGGGCAGCACTTTGCTGTTAGGGTTTGGTAAGGGGATTTGTTTTAAAATTGGAATTATATTTTGTTGGCTTTTAATCAAAAGCAGGGAAATACATTTTTCCTACGCCTAAGAATTTACATAAGCTAATTTGTTCCATAATTAGAAAAATCCTTGCTTTTAGCATATGGACTGTAACAATAGGGGTCGTAACTCATGAGTCGTGTGACACATTGTTTCCCTTTGGTGAAGTTTTACTTTAAGATCTGTTGAGTATATCCAGGGAGAGAGATGAAGGTCAAGACATGCTTATTTTTACAGAGAGAGAGAGAAAGAGATTCATTAAACTTTGAGTTATACTTTATTTTTATTTATTTATTTTTTTGAGATGGGGTCTTGCTCTGTCACCCAGGCTGGAGTACAGTGGCATGATCTTGGCTCATTGCAACCTCCACTACTAGGGCTCAAGTGATTCTCCCACCTCAGCCTCTCAAGTTGCTGGGACTACAGGTGCACACCAACAAGCCTGGCTAAGTTTTTTGATTTTTAGTAGCGATGAGGTCTTGCTATTTTGCCTAGGCTGGTCTCGAACTCCTGGCCTCAAGCAATCTGCCTGCCTTGGCTTCCCAAAGTGCTAGGATTACAGATGTGAGCCACCGTGCCTGGCCCATATTTTACTCAGTAGGAATCTTTGCTATTTACTATGATTTTTAATTCTTCTTGCATGTTAATTTTGCTTCCCCAATGAGTATGTTAAATGTTCTTTAAAATCTTCCTGTAAAAAAATCATAAACATATTAAACAGCAGTTCTCTAATTGAATGTGCTAATTTGATAAATATTCGAGTGGATACCTACTATTTGCAAAGTTTCAAGGAATACAGTGGTGAGTAAGATAGTCTTTTTTTTTTGCTCTGTCTCCCAGGCTGGAGTGCAGTGGTGTGATCTCGGCTCACTGCAACCTCCGCTTCCTGGGTTTCAAGTGATTCTCCTGCTTCAGCCTCCCAAGTAGCTTAGATTACAGAAGCACATTACCATTCTTGGCTAATTTTTGTATTTTTAGTAGACATAGTTTCACCATGTTGGCCAGGCTGGTCTCGAACTCCTGAGTTCAAGTGATCCCGCCTGTCTCGGCCTCCCAAAGTGCTGGGATTACAGGTGTGAGAGACTGCACTTGGCCAATAAGATAGTCTTTAATGTCAAGGAGTTTATGATTTTTTTCTTGGCGGAGGTGATAAGAAAATATGTCAAAACAATAAACATAGTTTACAGTAGTTGGCATCAAAGGAATGGGGAAGGGCTTTTTACCAAGCTTGTCTAGCTTGTGTACCGCAGGCTGCATGTGGGCCAACACAAATTCATAAACTCTCTGTAGACATTATGAGATTTTTTGTTTTTTTTTTTTTTTTTAGCTCACCAGTCATCATTAGTGTTAGTGTATCTTATGTGTGGCCCAGAAAGCCAAAAGATCAGACACCCCTGCACAGAGAAAGTAGCGCTTGAGATGAACTTGAAGGTTGAAATTAAACTTTGAGAGGTATTGTTGGCAGGCAGGAGATAGGAAGCAAATAACTGCATCGAGTTGGAGAAATTTGTTGATCTTTGGGGAAAAGCAAGTAGTTCAGTCTGGCAGGAGTTGGAATAAGTGTTAGGGAATAATGGGAAATAGAGTTAGAAAAGCAAATTGTGAAATACTGTGTATCAGTCGGCTTAGGCAGTTAAACTGCAGTAACAAAGGACTCTCCAAATCACAGCAATACTACAAGGTTATTTCTCTCTTACATCACATTTCCCTTGTGGGTATCTGTAGCTCTGCTCCATGGCTCCTTTGTTCTGGGGTCAGGCTGCAGAAGCAGCTTCGATCTGGGTTATCATCAATTCTGGCCAAGGGAAAGAAAATATGGGAGAACTGTTCAATGGTTTTCGTAGTGTCCGCTTGACTGTGGCATATGTTACAGCTGTTCACGTTTCATTGGCCAAAGCAAGTCACCTGGCCATGCCTGCCATCCCTGGGAAAGGGGAAATATAATCCTCTTACAGGAAAGGACAAAAAATATATAAAACAATTTACCAAAAGCCTTGAAAGCCAATCTGAGTCTTTTGCATTTAAATCTTTAGATGGCTTGGAGCCATGGCAAGTTTCTGGACAAGATAATATGGCTTAGTAAAACAAACAAACAAAAACATCAGGGTGTTTGTTGTTGTTGTTGTTGTTGTTGTTGTTGTTGTTTGAGACAGAGTCTCGCTCTGTCACCCAGGCTGGAATGCAGTGGCGCTATCTCGGCTCACTTCAAGCTCCGCCTCCCGGGTTCACGCCATTCTCCTGCCTCAGCCTCCCGAGTAGCTGGGACCACAGGTGCCCGCCACCACGCCCGGCTAATTTTTTGTATTTTAGTAGAGACGGGGTTTCATCGTGTTAGCCAGGATGTTCTCGATCCCCTTACCTCATGATCCACCCGCCTCGGCCTCCCAAAGTGCTGGGATTACAGGCGTGAGCCACTGTGCCCAGCCCAGGGTGGTTTTTATGTTGTGTGTGTGTTTGTGTGTATGTGTGTGCATGTACATAAAAATTATTTAGGGTATTTATTATAAATGCGGGTTCCAGGATTCCAGAAGGTCTGATTCAGGGAGCTCAGGAATCTGCCCGGTAGCAAGCAGCCAGGTGGAGAGAATGTAGATTGTCCACAGACCTCATTTTATAAAACCCGGATCAAGGAATCAACGGAGAGTGCTCAGGCAAGTGTAGGTGAGATGGGGCAGTGAGTGAGGGAACGACAGGTAGGTCGTGAGTGCAGAGGCCCAGATGCAATGTTGGCACATGGTAAATGGCCAGTACGGAGGCAGATAGATAAGAGAGAACAGATGGAACTAGACTTACTCAAGGTGGGAGGCTATGGTGCAAACAGCCAGGAAACAGGGTAATGGAAGGGGCAAATCTTGGGAGCTGAGATTAGGAATGTCAGGGGATCTTGATCTTCCCTGAGGAGGAGGAGGCAAGCCTAGCTGATGCAAGAAAAAGCTGAGAACTTGAGGAGAGCAGAGGCAATAAACAGGAAGTCGCAGGAAACTCAGTGCCTGTAAGCAGCTATGGAAAACTTGACTAAAAGCGGCCACATAAATTTGATTTTGTATTCGGCCAGAAGAGGGCACTACAGTAGCACGTATGCTGATGTCTGGGCTCGGCCGCCCAAACTGAGTCATGCCAGCTCCTGTCCAGTAGGATTATTAACCCGACCCACAGTGCAGTATTTTGGGCGATTCATTTATTACTTTTATAGCTGTGAATCTTTTTAGAAGGAACTTTAAGGTTTCTATTTATTAAGGAATCTGGGGTTATTTTGTTTTGAACTGTGAATTCCTGTAGTCAAAAAGAAATTAATTCCACGGAGTTTAAGGGAATTATTACCCATTTATTGGCATCACTAGAGGCATGGAGAGGAGATTAGGACAGAGAGGAGAAAAGACCTAGAAGACAGAAAAGTGCATTTGAGGCATGACTTCTGGGAGTGTAATTGCTGAGCCCAAAAGGTTGGAATCTTACGGGTTTTGTTTGTTTGTTTGTTTTTGAGATAGAGTCTCGCTCTGTCGCCCAGGCTGGGGTGCAGTGGCTTGATCTCGGCTCACTGCAACCTCCACCTCCCAGGTTCAAGCGATTCTTCTGCCTCAGCCTCCTGAGTAGCTGAGATTACAGGCATGCGCCACCACGCCCAGCTAATTTTTGTATTTTTAGTAGAGACGGGGTTTCCCCATTTGGCCAGGCTGGTCTTGAACTGCTGACCTCAAGTGATCCACCCGCCTCAGCCTCCCAAAGTGCTGGGATTACAGGCATGAGCCACCGCGCCTGGCCTATTTTTATGACCAAATAATACTCCATTGTGTGGACAAACTACATTTTGTTGATCTATTCATTAGTTGTTGGGTGTTCGGGTTGTTTCCACCTTTTGGCTATTATGAATAGTGCTGCTGCGAATGTTCGTGTTCAGGTTTTTGTGTGGACACGTTTTTATTTCTCCTGGATATATACCTGGGAGTAGAATTGCTGGATCGAATGGTAACTCAGTATTTAATGTCTTGAGGAACTGCCCAGCTGTTCTACAGTGGCTGCACCATTTTTCCTTTCCACCAGCAATGTATGAGTGTCTCAGTTTCTCCACATCCTCAACATTTGTTATGCTCTGTTTTTTAGGGGCTTTCTTGTTTTCACACAGCCTTACTCGTAAGTCGAAGTGGTGTATCACTGTGATGTTTTGGTTTCGTTTTTATGGTCTATGCTTGATATAGTTACTCTTATGTGTCAACTTGACTGGGTGATGGGATACCCAGCTGGTCGGTTAAACCTTATTTCTGGTGTGTTTGTGAGGGTGTTCCCAGAAAAGATTAGCATTTGAATGGTTGGACTGAGTAAAGAAGATGGTCAACATGGGTGGGCATTATCAATCTACCGAGGGCCTGAATAAAACAAGAAGGCAGAGGAAGGTTGAATTAACTCTGCTTGACTACTGAGGTGGGACATCAATCTTCTCCAGCCCTCACCACTCCTGGTTCTCAGGCCTTAAGACCTGGACTAGAATCTACACTATTGATTCTCCACCTCTTGGACTTTGGGACACCACAGGCTTTCCTGGGGGTCCAGTTCACAGGTGGTTCGCAGCGGGACTTAGCCTCCAGAATGATGTGATCCAATCAATATCTCTTTAATTTAATTTAATTTAATTTAATTTTACTTAAATTCTGGGATATATGCATAGAACATGCAGGTTTGCTACGTAGGTATACATGTGCCACGGTGGTTTGCTGCACCTATCAACCTGTCATCTAGGTTTTAAGCCCCACATGCATTAGGTATTTCTCCTAATGCTCTCCCTCCCCTTTCCCCCCACCCCCAATAGGCCCTGGTGTGTGATGTTCCCCTCCCTGTGTCCATGTGTTCTTATTGTTCAACTCCCACTCATGAGTGAGACATGTGGTGTTTAGTTTTTTGTTCCTATGTTAGTTTGCTGAGAATGATGGTTTCCAGCTTTATCCATGACCCTCCAAAGACATGAACTCATTCTTTTTCATGGCTGCATAGTATTCCATGATATATATGTCTCACATTTTCTTTATCCAGTCTGTCATTGATGGGCATTTGGGTTGATTCCGAGTCTTTACTATTGTAAATAGGGCTGCAGTAAACACACGTGTGCATGTGTCTTTATAGTAAAATGATTTATAGTATACCCAGTAATGGGATTGCTGGGTCAAATGGTATTTCTGGTTCTAGATGAGCCAATCAATAGTTTATAAACAAGCAAACAAATTCTACTGGTTCTATTTCTCTGGAGAACCCTGACTAACACAATGCTTTAATTATTTTTTTCTTACTGTGGTAAAATATGCAGCACATAAAAGTTATAATTTTAGCCTGTTGTTGTTGTTGTTGTGAGACAAAGTCTCACTCTTGCCCAGGCTGGAGTGCAGTGGTGCAGTCACAGCTCACTGCAGCCTCAACCTCCCAGGCTCAAGTGATCCTCCCACCTCAGCCTTCCGAATAGCTGGGACTACTGGCGTGTACCACTACACCCAGCTAATTTTTTATTTTTGTAGAGCTGAGTTCTCCCCATGTTGCCCAGGCTGGTCTTGAACTCCTGGGCTCAAGGAATCCTTTCACTTTGGCCTCCAAAAGAGCGGGAATTACAGGTGTGAACCACTGTACCTGGCCTATTTGAGGCATTTTTAATTATACAGCTCAGCGGCCTTCATGACATTCATATTGTTCGCATCATGGTGGTTTTGGTTTGCATTTCCCTGATGATTAATGATGTTGGGCATCTTTTTCCTGGGCTTGCTGGCCATTTGTATATCCTCCTTGGAGAACTGTCTGTTCAAGATCTTTGCTCATGTTTGATTTGGGTTGTGTTTTTATTGTTGAGTTGTGACTATTCTTTATATATTATGGATACTTGTCTCAATTGTAACGGCAGGATTTTAGTTTATGGAGGTGACTGAATGATGATGTGGAGAGGCCAATGTTACTGAAAGAAGAGTTTTCTTACAGTTCCTGAGAGGAGGGGACATGCCACAACACGCAGGGCCACAGCGAAAGAGTTAGGATGGTCAAGAGGCAAAAGATGAGTGAGAAGGCATGGGCCATAGCCCTTACTGGAGTTTCTGCAGGAAAGGCAAGGCAGGGCCGGGCCATCAGTTTAGGACTGGCTACTTTGAATAACATGGGTGAGCCTGGGCTATAGGGGGTGGTCTCTAGTTGCCTGGAACCTGGCCTTGGGATGATTTAGGATAAGGGAAGTATTGGTTTGGTGTGTGAGAGTTATATAGAAGGTAGGTGGAGGCACAGACTTGGATCAGCCTGTCTGCACAAGAAAGGAGAATTCCAGGCAACTTGATGTATATTTGTACAATTGTTTGATAATGCATTTCCATGTTTTTGGAAACAGTGAATCAAACGTGGACGGGAACAAGTCTCCCTCACTTGCCTCCTGCACCCAGCCTTGCCTCAGTGTGGGAATGCCCCATCCTTGGAGGGGAATGCCCCTTCTTGAAGGAGAGAGGCAAACACTTGTCTGCTGGCCTTGCAGTTACTAGATGCCAAATAGACATAAAGAATTTAAGGCCAGGCACAGTGGCTCACGCATGTAATCCCAGCACTTTGGGAGGCCAAGGCGGGCAGATCACTTGAGATCAAATCACTTGAGGTCAGGAGTTTGAGACCAGCCTGGTCAAAATGGTGAAACCCCATCTCTACTAAACATACAGAAATTAGCCAGGTGTGGTGGCGTGTGCCTGTAATCCCAGCTAATTGGGGGGCTGAGGTGGGAGAATGGCTTGAACATGGGAGGCGGAGGTTTCAGTGAGCTGAGATCGTGCCACTGCACTCCCGCCTGGGCAACAGAGCGAGACCCCATCTCAAAAAAAAAAAAATCTGGGACATCACAGGACAATATTAGACAGACCCTGAACAGATATATACAGTTGGCAAACTCATTCTCTCATTCTGTGGGTTGTCATTTCACTTTTTTGATAGAGTTCTTCAATGCACAAAAGTTTAAAATTTTGTTGAAATTCATTTCATCTATGTTTTTCTCTTGTTGCTTGAGCTTCTGACACACACTGTGAGGGAGTCAGGATTCTCAGAACAAAGAACCCATTGCCAAATCTGAGATCATCAGGATTTATCCCTGTGTATTCTCTTACATGTAGGCTTTTGTTTCATTTTGAGTTAATTTTTTTATACGGTATGAGGTAAGGATATATCTTATAAAAATTTTTATGTTATAAAGTGATAAGCCAAAGCCTACAAAGGACAGTCTGGTGATATTTATTGCAAATGTATATCTCTCCCAATTCTATTTCTAGGAATTTATTCCATAGATACAACGCAAAAGATATATGTGTAAGGTAATTCACTGCAGCATTCTTTTTTTTTTAATAATAGTAAAGCATTGTAAACAGTCCACGTGTCCCTCAATAGAGGCTTTGAAATAAATTGTGCAAAGATAAAATACTATAGGGCTACAAAAAATGAATTTCTGTATGTGCTGCTTTGGAAAGCTCTCCAAAAATTATTGTTCAATGAAAAGAAAAACAAGGTTTAGAACAGAATGGTTTTTTGGTGTGTGAAACATTTGGGACAATAAGATACACATTTATTTTTGAAGTTTTTAGGTTTTTTTTTTTTTTTTGAGACAGAGCCTGCGCTCTGTCGCTCAAGCTGGAGTACAGTGGTGTGATCTCGGCTCACTGAAACCTCTGCCTCCTGGGTTCAAGTGATTCTCCTGCCTCAGCCTCCTGAGTAGCTAGGATTACAGGCACATGCCACCACACCTGGCTGATTTTTGTATTTTTAGTACAGAGGGGGTTTCCCTGTGTTGGTCAGGCTGGTTTCAAACTCCTGACCTCAAATGATCCCCCCTCCTCAGCCTCCCAAAGTGCTGGGATTACAGGCATGAGCCACCAAGCCTGGCCTAAGTTTTTAAAAAAAATTAATTAAAAAATAATTGCATGTATTTATGGGATACAGTGTGATGCTTTGATACACATATACACTGGGGAATGATGCAACCAGGCTAATTAGCATATCCATCACCTCCGATAGTTACCATTTCTTTGTGGTGAGAATATTGAAAATCCTCTCCTTCAGGTCTTTTCAAATACACAATACATTAGTATTATCTATAGTCATCACGCGGTACAATAGAGCACCAGAACTTAATCCTTCTAACTGATGATAACTTTGTACCCATTGACCAACCTCTCCCCTTTCCCTGCCCGCCCCTCCCTCCAGCCTCTGGTAACCATCATTCTACTCTCCACTTCTGTGAGTGTGACATTTTTAGAGTCCACACGTAAGTGAGGTCATGTAGAATTTTTGCTCTGTATATGTACATGTCTCATGTACAAGTAAAGACGCTCTGCAAATTTTAAGACACCAAGGATGGGGCATTCCCACAGCGAGGCAGGCTCTGGGTGCAGGAGGTAAGTGAGGGAGTGTTGTTCCAGTCCAGATTTGATTCACTATTTCTGAAAACATGGAAATGCATTACCAAACAATTGGACAAATATACGTTAAAATTTAAAAAGAACCTTCTGCAGAAAAGAAAGGAGCAATGGGGATAAAACAGCCACACGGTCATGGGTGTTGCACGTATAACATTTTGTTCCAGTTGAAGCTCCGTGTTTTCTTAGCCAGTTTTCTCGTGACTACTGATGTACTAAGTACAATCGCACCGGAGCTGGCCGACTCCGGGCTGTGGCCACGGATGTCAAATGACAGCCCTGGCCTCGTCCACACAGTAAAGAGCAGACCTCACACGGGATGGTTTACCATCGAGGGGTCCAGACAGAAAGGCTGTTCTAGAACCCCTCTCACTTAAAGAGCACAAATCCGAATGAATACATTGTTTTATTGTTTTACCAGTAAGGTTCTTGACACTGATGACTTACCTTCCTATCCCCAGGAAACAGACGGTAAGTGTCCTTGAGAAGAATATCCCTTCACAGCAAATTCACATCTGTCCTTCAGCCTAGAGAGATCAGACAGAGATGAAGACCTCACCACTAAAGACCCACTCTCCTAGCTGTTTTGGAGAGGTCGCTCTTGTCTTTATAAACTTCTGAAGTTGTCTCTTGGCATATTTCCCTCCCCTCAAATCCTTATAAAAACAGGTGTGGCTAAAGCCTGTCTTTGCTGAAAGAACACTCTCTTCCTTAATAGAAAATTCTCTATTGAAAACTTATTTTCCCTGGCTGGGCGCAGTGGCTCACGCCTGTAATCTCATCACTTTGACAGGCCAAGGCGGGTGGATCACACAGTCAGGAGATCAAGACCAGCCTGGCCAACATGGTGAAATCCTGTCTCTACTAAAAATACACAAATTAGCTGGGTGTGGTGGTGCATGCCTGTAATCCCAGCTACTTGGGAGGCTGAGGCAGGAGAATAGCTTGAACCAGGGAGTTGGAGGTTACGGTGAGCCGAGATCGTGCCACTGCACTCCAGCCTGGCGACAAAGTGAGACTTCATCTCAAAAAAAAAAAAAAAGAAGAAGAAAAAGAAAGAAAGTAGTTTCCCTTTCTGGCTTCTGTGGTTAGCGGTGCAACAGTAGCAAAACTGGTCTCAGACATGTGAGTGGGAGGCAGGAAATCTGCAAAGTGACAATGGTCACCATGTGTACTTTTTACCCTTTCTGTGTGCTAGACCAGAGGCCCATGCTGGCGTGCCATTCTGACATGCACTGTGAGGGAGGTGACATTCTCAGAACAAATGCCGCATGTGTGGAAGATGGAGGAGCCCCGTGCCAAATTCCTTCTGTTTTTATCCTCCTTCCAGTAGGAGCCCCAGATATCAACTCCACAAATTTGAAACTGTGCCAGACCAGAGTGTGTAGAGAAGTGATTGGGGAACTGTGGGAGGGGAGAAGATAATATTGGTATAATAAAATCAAATTCGGGGCTAGGCATAGTAGCTCACGCCTGTAATCCCAGCATTTTGGAAGGCCAAGGTGGGTGGATCACTTGAGGTCAGGGGTTCGAGACCAGCCTGACCAACATGGTGAAACCCTGTCTCTACAAAAAAATACAAAAATTAGCCAGGCGTAGTGGTGCCTACCTTTAGTCCCAGCTACTCTGGAGGCTAAGGTAGGAGAATGGCTTGAACCCAGGAGGTGGAGGTTGCAGTGAGCTGAGGTCGTGCCACTGCACTCCAGCCTAGGTGACAGAGTGAAACCCTGTCTCAACAAACAAACAAACACACACACAAAAAAAAAAGAAAAGAAAAAAGAAAAAATCAAACTTGAAAAAGAACTCCATTAAAAAGAAAAAAAACTGATTTTATAACTATAATAAAACTATGCTATAAATATAATAAAATGCCATGGAACATAACATATTTCTCCATTTATTTAGATCTTCACAAAACATTGTTTCGAAATTCTCAGTGTATGAGTCTTACACTTCTTTTGTTGATATTTTCCCAAGTGTTTTATTATTTTTTATTGTATTGTGAGTGCAATTTTTTTCCTTAATATCATTTTAGATTGTTCATTGATAGCATATAAAATACAATTGATTTTTTATATTGGTTTTATATCCTGCAACCTTCCTAAACTTACTCATTAGTTCTAGCAGGTTTTTAAAAATAGATTCCATCAGATTTTCTGCACACATCTTCTGTGATTAAGGACAGTTTTATTTCTTTTTTCCCAGTCTGGATGCCTTTTATTATTTTTTTCCAGTCTATCCCTGGCTATAACTTTCAGTAAAATTTTCAATAGAAGTGTTAAGAATGGACATGCTTGTCTTGTTTCTGATCTCAGTCTTTCACCATCAAATATCACATAGATACAGGTTTCTTGAGAAAAGCTCTTTATAAGGTTGAAGAAGTTCTGCTTTTTTCTACTTTGTGGAAAGTTCTTTTTATTTTATCATGGATTTTGTCAAATGATTTTCCTATATCTATTGAGATAATCATGCGATTTTTATTCTTTATTCTATTAATATGGTATGTAATATTAATATATTTTAAGATGTTAATCTAACCTTACTTTCCTGGGGTAATTCCCACTTTGTCATGGTGGGTACTTAAAAATATATGTTTATGTATTCAGTTTGCTAGTATTATTTTTAAAGAGCTTTTGCATCTATTTTTATGAGAGATTTTAGTTGATAGTTTTTCCTACTTCTGATATCTTTGTATTGTGTTGGTATCTGGGTAATGATACTGGCCTCATCGAATGAGTTAGGAAATATTTCCTCCTCACCTATTGGTATCGGTTGAACTGTGCCCTCCTGCCCAAATGTATACGTTAAAATGCTAAGTGCCAGTGCCTCAGAATGTGCTCTTATTTGGAGATGAGGTTTCTATAGAGGTAATCAAGTTAAAATGAGGTCTTTAGGGTGGGTCCCAATCCAATACGACTGGTGTCCTTGTAAGAAGCGGAAATTTGGACACAGACACAGACAGAGGGGAGAGAATGTGAAGACAGGCGGAAGATGACTCTGCAAGCCAGTGAAAGAGGCCTGGGACAGACCCTTCCCTCACAGTCCTTGGAGGGAACCAACCTACCAACACCTTGGTCTTGGACTTGTAGCCTCTAGAACTGTGAGACAGTAAATTTCCATAGTTTAAGCCACATAGTGCAGTACTTTGTGATGGCAGCCCTCATAAACAAATACACAGATTTTCTGAAGAGTTTGTATAGGATTGGCAAGATTGCTTCCTTAAATATTGGATACAATTGACCAGTAAAGTCATCTGGGCCTAGAGTTTTTTTTTTGTGGGAAGATTTTAAGTTACTAATTCAATTTCTTATTTGTTATCAGTCTCCTCAGATTTTAAATTTCTGATTGAGTCAGTTTTGGTAATTTTTGTCTTTCTAGGAATTTATACATTTCATCTATGTTGTGTAATTTGCTGGCATAAAGCTGTTCATAGTATTCTCTTAAAATCCTTTCTGTAGGGTCAGTAGCTACATTCCCTTTTCATTCCTGATTTTCATAATTTATGTCTTATTTCTCTTTTTCTTTGTCAGTCTAGAGAAAATTTTATCAACTGTATTTCTCTTTTCAAATAATCAGCTTTTGACTTTCTTCCTTACTGTTTTTATTTTATTGATTTGTATTTTGATTGCTATTGTTTCCTTCACTTTACTTTGGGTTTAATTTGCCCTTCTTTTTCTACCTTTTGAAGTGAAAGATTAGATTATGGATTATAGATCTTTCTTCCTTCTAATTTAAGCATTTAAAGCTATAAACTTTCTTTTAGGCCTTGCATTAGCTACCCTCAGAGATTTCAGTGGTTTTGTTTTCATTCAGTTTGAAATGTTTTCTAATTAACCTTATGATTTTTTTCTTTGATCCATGGTTATTAAATTACTTATTTATTTATTATTTTATTTTGGGGGGGTGGTGTTTTGCTCTTATTGGCCAGACAGGAGTGCAATGGCACGACCTCGGCTCACTGCAGCATCCACTTCCCAGGTTCAAGTGATTCTCCTGCCTCAGCCTCCTGAGTAGCTGTGACTACAGGCGTGTGCCACCATGCCAGATAATTTTTGTATTTTTAGTAGATACGGGGTTTCACAGACGGAGTCTCATGCTGTCTTCCAGACTGGAGTGCAGTGGCTCAGTCTCAGCTCACTGCAACCTCTGCCTCCCAGTTCAAGTAATTCTCCTGCCTCAGGTTCCTGAGTAGCTGCGACTACAGGTGCGTGCCACCATGCTGGCTAATTTTTGTATTTTTAGTAGATATGGGGTTTCGCCATGTTGGCCAGGCTGGTCTCGAACTCCTCACCTCAGGTAATCTACCCTCCTCAGCCTCCCAAATTGTTGGAATTACAGGCATGAGCCACCGCTCCTGGCCTCCATGGTTATTTAGAAGTATGTTTTTCAAATGTTTGAGGGTTTACCAAATTTCTTTCTGTCGTTAATTTTCAATTTAGTTCCATCAGGGTTGGAGGACATACTTCAGATGACTTCAATCCTTTTAAGTTTATTGAGACTAGTTTCGTGATCCAGCAAAGGCTCTATCCTGGAAAATGTTCCATGTGGATGTGAAAGGACTGTATACCCTGCTGTTGGGTGGGAGCATTCTATATGTTAGCTGGGTAAAGTTGGTTGACAGTTGTGCAAGATTTATATATCCTTATTCATTTTATGCCTAGCCATTCTATCAGTTACTTAGAGAAGGGACTTAAAATTTCTAATTACAATTGCTAAATTGTCCATTTCTCCTTTCCATTCTGTCAGTGTTTGCTGCATGTATGTGTTATTCAATGCCTATGTCTGTATAATTGTTTTATGTTTCTGATGTTTTGATACTTTTATCATTATGAAATATTGTTGCTATTTATCCCTACCAATATTTCTTGATTTAAATTCTATTTTTTTTCTGATATTAACATAAGTACTTCAACTCCCTTATGGTAACATTTTGTATGATTTACATATATTTTCTCCATTCTTTTTTTTTTTTTTTTTTTTGAGACAGAGTCTCTCTCTGTCACCCAGGCTGGAGTGCACTGGTGCAATCTCAGCTCACTGCAACCTCCGCCTCCCACGTTCAAGCGATTCTCTTGCCTCAGCCTCCTGCCTCTTGAGTAGCTGAGATTACAAGTGTGCACCACCAGGCCCAGCTAATTTTTGTATTTTTAGTAGAGATGGGGTTTCACCATGTTGGCCAGGCTGGTCTCGAACTCCTGACTTCAAGCGATTCGCCCACCTGGTCCTCCCAAAGTGCTGGGATTACAGGCATGAGCCAGCTATATTTTCCCCATTCTTTTACTTTGTAACTACTTTTGTCTGAATTAAAAGTGCTTTTCTTGAAGACAGCTTATGTAGTCATGTGTCAGTTAACGACAGGGATGTTTTGAGAAATGTACCTTTCCAGAAACCTAGATGGTATAGCCTGCTACACACCTAGACTATAGGGTATAACCTAGTGATCCTAGGCTACAAACCTGTACGGCATGTTACTGTACTCAACACTGTAGGAAATTGTAACATAATCATGACTATTTGTGTATATAAACATTTCTAAAGATAGAAGAGATAGAGTAAAAATATGATATAAAAGATAAAAAATGTAACACCTGTATAGAGCACTTCCCATGAATGGAGCTTGTAGGACTAAAGTTGCTTTGGGTGAGTCAGTGAGTGAATGGTAATTGAATGTGAATGCCTAGGACATTACTGTACCCTACTGCAGACTTTATACACACTGTACACTTAGGCTACACTTAATTTATTAAAAATGGTTTTCTTTCTTCGATAATAAAATAACATTACATACTACAACTTTTTAAATTTATACCCTTTTATTTTTTTGAGGCAGAGTCTAGCTCTGTTGCCAAGCTGGAATGCAGTGGTGTGATCTTGGCTCACTGCAGCCTCTGCCTCCTGGGTTCAAGCGATTCTCCTGCCTCAGCCTCCTGAGTAGCTGGAATAACAGGCAGGTGGCGCCACTCCCAGCTAATTTTTGTATTTTTAGTAGAGATGGGGTTTCACCATGTTGGCCAGGATAATCTCAATCTCCTGACCTTGTGATCTGCCCACCTCGGCCTCCCAAAGTGCAGGGATTACAGGCATGAGCCACCAAGCTTGGCTTTTATCCTTTTTAATATTTTAACTTTTTGACTTTTTTGCAATAACACTTAGCTTAAAGCATATATTGTACAGCTGTACAAAAGTATTTTCTTTCTTTATAGCCTTATTCAATTTTTATTTTTAAAATTTGTAATTTTTTTTCCTACTTTTCAAACTTCTTTGTTAAAAATGAAGAGACAAACACACACATTAGTCTAGGGCTCTACAGGGAGGGTCGGGATCATCAATATCACTGTTTCCCACCTCCACATCTTGTCCCACTGGAAGGTCTTCAGGGTCAGTAACATGGACGGAGCTGTCACTTCCTATGACAGCAATAATTTCTTTGGGAATATCTCCTGAAGGACCTGCCTGAGGCTGCTCTACAGTTAAAAAAAATAAGTAGGTGTACACTCTAAAATAGGAACAAAAAAGGGTATAGTACGGTGTATACATAAACCAGTAGCGTAGTCATTTATTATCTTTATCAAGCATTAGAGACTGCAACTATAATTATGTGGGCTATACTTTTATATGACTGGTAGTAGATTTGTTTACACCAGCTTCACCAGAGACTCATAAGTAATGCTTTGTGCTGCAGCGTTACCACAGATATGACATCACGAGGCAACAGAAATTTTTCAGCTTCTTTATAATCCTATGGGACCACCCTCCTGTATGCGGCCTGTCATTGACTGAAATGTCATGGTGTAGCACACGACTGTATTGGACCGTGCTTTTTCGTACATGTTGATAATGACTGCCTTTTGATTGGAGTGTTTAATCCATTACATTTAATTTAATTGTTGATATCTTTGGATTTACATCTGCCATTTTACTATTTGTTTTTGTATGTCCCATGTCTTTCTTCCCCCCATCCTATTTTGCTGCCTTCTCTTGTGTTAAACACATCATTTTTTTTTTTAAGTGTGAGACATTTTAAGTCCTAGGTTATTTTATTAACTATTTTGAAATTTAATTTTCTTTGTGGTTACTCTAGGGATTATAATATATATCTTATCACAATCTACTTTAGCTTAATGCTGGGAATTTTGAAAAATATAACAACTTTGTTCTAATATAGCTCAATTTCCCCATTCTTTGAGCCATTAATGCTATATTTATTATACTTATATATGCCATAAATCCGACAGAACAGTGATAGAGTGATTGCCTTATGCAGTCATATAATATTTAAACAAACATTTTAAACTATTTTATATTAATAAATGTATATATATATATCATACGAACTTACATAATCTATAAATATATATTTAAACAGAACATTTAAAACAAACTCATATAAAAAAAAGAGAAAAAAACCTGTTCATACTGCCCTTTATGCTAACCCACATATTTATCATTTCCATTGCTCTTCATTTCTTTCTGTGGATTCATTTTCTGGTACCATTTTCTTTCAACCTGAAAGTCTTCCTTTAGTATTTCTCATGGGACAGTTCTGCTAGCTACAGATTCTGTTTTTGTTCATCTTTCTTTTGAGCAGAATCTCGCTCTGTCACCCAGGCTGGAGTGCAGTGGCACGATCTTGGCTCACTGCAACCTCCACCTCCGGAGTTGAAGTGATTCTTGTGCCTCAGTCTGCAGAGTAGCTGGGACTATAGGTGACTGCCACCACGCCCAGCTAATTTTTGTATTTTTTGTAGAGATGGGGTTTCACCATGTTGGCCAGGCTGATCTCAAACTCCTGAGCTGAAGTGACCCATCCGCCTCGGCCTCCCAAAATGCTGGGATAACAGGCGTGAGCTGCTGTGCCCGGCCTGTTTTTGTATATCTTTGAATGAATTTATTTTAGCTTCTTTATATATATATATTTTTTTTATTATACTTTAAGTTATAGGGTACATGTGCACAACATGCAGGTTTGTTACATATGTATACATGTGCCATGTTGGTGTGCTGCACCCATTAACTCGTCATTTAACATTAGGTATACCTCCCAATGCTATCCCTCCCCCCCCACTCCACAACAGGCCCCAGTGTGTGATGTTCCCCTTCCTGTGTCCATGTGTTCTCATTGTTCAATTCCCACCTATGAGTGAGAACATGCGGTGTTTGGTTTTTTGTCCTTGCAATAGTTTGCTGAGAATGATGGTTTCCAGCTTCATCCATATCCCTACAAAGGACATGAACTCATCATTTTTTATGGCTGCATAGTATTCCATGGTGTACATGTGCCACATTTTCTTCATCCAGTCTATCATTGTTGGACATTTGGGTTGGTTCTAAGTCTTTGCTATTATGAATAGTGCCATAATAAACATATGTGTGCATGTGTCTTTATAGCAGCATGATTTATAGTCCTTTGGGTATATACCCAGTAATGGGATGGCTGGGTCAAATGGTTTTTCTAGTTTTAGATCCCTGAGGAATTGCCACACCAACTTCCACAATGGTTGAACTAGTTTACATTCCCACCAACAGTGTAGAAGTGTTCCTATTTCTCCACATCCTCTCCAGCACCTGTTGTTTCCTGACTTTTTAATGATCGCCATTCTAACTGGTGTGAGATGGTGTCTCATTGTGGTTTTGATTTGCATTTCTCTGATGGCCAGTGATGATGAGCATTTTTTCATGTGTCTGTTGGCTGCATAAATGTCTTCTTTTCAGAAGTGTCTGTTCATATCCTTTGCTGACTTGTTGATGGGGTTTTTTTTTCTTGTAAATTTGTTTGAGTTCTTTGTAGATTCTGGATATTAGCACTTTGTCAGATGGGTAGATTGTAAAAATTTTATCCCATTCTGTAGGTTGCCTGTTCACTCTGATGGTAGTTTCTTTTGCTGTGCAGAAGCTCTTTAGTTTAATTAGATCCTATTTGTCAATTGTGGCTTTTGTTGCCATTGCTTTTGGTGTTTTAGGCATGTAGTCCTTGCCTATGCCTATGTCCTGAATGGTACTGCCTAGGTTTTCTACTAGGGTTTTTATGGTTTTAGGTCTAACATTTAAGTCTTTAATCCATCTTGAATTAATTTTTGTATAAGGTGTAAGGAAGGGATCCAGTTTCAGCTTTCTACATAAGGCTAGCCAGTTTTCCCAGCACTATTTGTTGAATAGGGAATCCTTTTCCCATTTCTTGTTTTTGTCAGGTTTTGTCAAAGATCAGATAGTTGTAGATGTGTGGTATTATTTCTGAGGGCTCTGTTCTGTTCCATTGGTTTATATCTCTGTTTTGGTACCGGTACCATGCTGTTTTGGTTACTGTAGCCTTGTAGTGTAGTTTGAAGTCAGGTAGTGGGATGCATCCAGCTTTGTTCTTCTGGCTTAGGATTGACTTGGCAATGCAGTCTCTTTTTTGGTTCCATATAAAATTTAAAGTAGTTTTTTCCAAGTCTGTGAAGAAAATCATTGGTAGCTTGGTGGGGATGGCATTGAATCTATAAACTACCTTGGGCAGTATGGCCATTTTCATAATGTTGATTCTTCCTATCCATGAACATGGAATGTTCTTCCATTTGTTTGTATCCTCTTTTATTTCATTGAGCAGTGGTTTGTAGTTCTTCTTGAAGAGGCCTTTCACATCCCTTGTAAGTTGGATTCCTAGGTATTTTATTTTCTTTGAAGCAATTGTGAATGGGAGTTCACTCATGATTTGGCTCTCTGTTTGTCTGTTACTGGTGTATAAGAATGCTTGTGATTTTTGCACATTGATTTTGTATCCTGAGACTTTGCTGAAGTTGCTTATCAGCTTAAGGAGATTTTGGGTTGAGACGATGGGGTTTTCTAGATATACAATCATGTCATCTGCAAACAGGGACAATTTGACTTCCTCTTTTCCTAATTGAATACCTTTTATTTCTTTCTCCTGCCTGATTGCCCTGGCCAGAACTATGTTGACTAGGAGTGGTGAGAGAGGGCATCCCTGTCTTGTGCCAGTTTTCAAAGGGAATGCTTCCAGTTTTTACCCATTCAGTATGATATTGGCTGTGGGTTTGTCATAGATAGCTCTTATTATTTTGAGATACGTCCCATCAATACCTAATTTATTGAGCGTTTTTAGCATGAAGTGCTGTTGAATTTTGTCAAAGGCCTTTTCTGCATTTATTGAGATAATCATGTGGTTTTTGTCTTTGGTTCTGTTTATATGCTGGATTTTGCTGGACATATTGGTTGACACTGTTTTCTTTGAGTCTTTTGAATATGTTGTTCTACTGCCTTTTGGCCTTTATTGATTCTGATGGAAACTCAGCTGTTAAATATGTTGTTGTTCTTCTGTACATGGGAGTTATTTTTCTCTTACTGCATTCAAGATTTTTAAATTGTCTTTGGCTTTTAGCAATTTAACTATGATGTGCAAATCTCTTTGTGTTTTTCTTACCTAGGTTTGTGGCGCTTCTTGAACCTGCTGATTAATGTTTTTCAGCATAGTTGGGAGGTTTTCAGGGCATTATTTCTTCAAAAAAATTTTTTTAACCTTTTTTCTGCTCTCCTCCCCTTCAGGACTCTTATTATATGTATGTTTGTGTGCTTGATGTTGTCCCAGAGGTCTCTGAGGCTCTGATCATTTTTCTCCAGCCTTTTTTTTCTGTGTTCTTCAGAAAGGATAATTTTTCTTTCTTTCTTTCTTTTTTTTGAGGTAGAGTTTTGCTCTTGTCGCCCACAATGCAGTGGCACTATCTTGGCTCACTGCAACCTCTGCCTCTTGTGTTCAAGTGATTCTCCTGCCTCATCCTCCCAAGTAGCTGGGATTACAGGCACCCGCCATCATGCCCGACTAATTTTTGTATTTTTAGTAGAGGTGGGGTTTCATCATTGTTGGCCAGGCTGGTCTCGAACTCCTGACCTCAGGTGATCCACCTGCCTCGGCCTCCCAAAGTGCAGGGATTACAGGTGTGAACCACCTCGCCTGGCTGCAGAAAGGATAATTTCTACTCATCTATCTATGTCTATAGATGTGAGATGATAGAAGGAAATAATCAGTAAGTTCAGACTCTTGCTGTTCTTATATGACATTTGGGTAGATTTCATGAATAGACCCTTTTTAGTTTATTATTTGCTTTTGGTTGATTTCCAGTCCTAAAACGCTTGTTTAAACAATTTTATACTTTTTTAAAAATGAAATGCTTCATGAATTTGCGTGTCATCCTTGTGCAGGGGCCATGTTAATCTTCTCTGTATCATTCCAATTTTAGTTCACGTGCTGCTGAAGTGAGCAAAACAACTTTATACTTTTATATTTGTTTTGGCGGGGAGAGGATTTGTCCACCTTTTTAGGCTGCTCTAACTTGAAGTATCATCTCTGGTATGTTTATAGTTTTTTTTAATGTTTACATTTTGGAGTTTTAATTTTGTTCATTCAGTAGCTTGAGATAGGGATCTAACTTTGTTTTTCTTCCAAATGAATAGATAATTTACCAAACAACTTCTGGCTGACTGACTGCATCCCCAGCTTCAGTCTGTTTGTGTATATAATTTTTGGTTGAGACTAATGTTTGAGCATGTGTGTGTATGTTGGTGCAGCTGTGGAAGAAAATGAATGGCACGTAGGTCCTCAAAATAAAATGAATCACCTCGAAATGTTAAGATAAAATGGAAGCATCTGTATGCAATGGGTGAGATTAATCTGTGGAAGACATCTCAGAGATGACCAGTGTTTAGACTGTTATTTGTGATGCTGTTGTGTCTGACTTTGAGCCATTCATGACTCTACATACTTGTTTTTTTTACATCCTGTCTACATCTTTTCCTGCATCTAATCTTAGTCCAACATTTTGATTTTAGCTTTTCTGCTATTTTTGTACACTTGGCAACAACGTGGGACCCTTATTTAAAAGAGCAAGTGGCCTTATAAAAGAGACCCCAGATAGATTCCTCACCCCTTTTACCATGTGAAAACACAGAAAAAGACAGCCATCTATGATCCAGGAAGCAGACCCTCACCAGACTCCAAATCTGCCAGTGTCTTGACTTTGCACTTCCAGCCTCTAGGGCCATGAGTAATTAATTTCTGCCCATGGCATTTTGTTATAGCAGCTTGAACAGACTACAGCAACGACTTATGCATAAGGAAAATTAACTTTTGGCAAGTTATTTTTATGGCAATGACCTCTCACTCAAGGATATTCAGCAGGTAATTGCAGAAGGAGATAGGAACTCACCTCTGTCTGCAACAGTTCTGAAAAAAAATCTCTTAAACACCACAATTCAACAGGTGGATGTGTCCTGAAAGAGAAATGGGCTTCATTTTAGGTGGGTAAGTCAATCTCCATAGTAATTAGAGACAAAGTACATAAAGCACATCATGTGACATAGGACTCAATAAATGGTAGTTATCAGCATCATCATCGTTATAATCATTATATGATAGTTGTTTTGTGATACAGCTAAAATTAAACAAAATTTAAGGATACCGGCCACCCCTAAATGAAATGTTAGGGCGAAATTCCAGGCTCTGACAAGCCAAGGCCCAGATAGAACCATAATGCAAGGTCCCCTTACATGGCACTACTATGCTGAGAGCTCGGCCCTGCCTGGAAGTGTCACCTACCTTATCAGTTGCACCATCACTCTAGTTAGCTACCTCATGCTGGGGAGTGTTTCTATGGTGTACAATAGGCCCGCTGAGAGAAAGAGTCTTTGATGCTATTTATTTGGGCTGAGATAGGTCTATGGCTGCCTACATGGGCAGCATTTCAGGGGTAGCACACAGGCTTTGAGATCTGGATGCAGCCCTACTCATGTCCTAGCTGCGTGAGCTTCGCAAGTTGCTTTATCCCTCCAAGACCCAGGTCTTGTATCTATAAAACAAGGTTGATGATACTTTGCAGGGTTTTTGTGAAAATTGGAGATAATATGTAGGAAGTATTCAGTACACCCTAAGTGCTATATAATGGTATTATTTAAACACTTAAACAGCATCCATTAGTGACCCCTATCTTGGAGGTTTTACTTGAGGCTTAAAAGAAAAAAATATGTAAAGTACCTAGTACATAATAGACCCTTAATAATTGGTAGAC
Source organism: Gorilla gorilla gorilla (assembly GCF_029281585.2). Taxonomy (NCBI): domain Eukaryota; kingdom Metazoa; phylum Chordata; class Mammalia; order Primates; family Hominidae; genus Gorilla; species Gorilla gorilla. The sequence continues at coordinate 129,298,330 of NC_073238.2, forward strand.
TATTATGTAAATTTCAAGGAATACAGTTATCGAATGGACTTCTTTAAGTGTAATTCTCAATTTGTAGTTAAGAGGCTTGGGTCTTGGATCTAGAGCTACTTAGCTGTGTACTCTGGGTCTCAGTTTCCTCACTCGAAAATGACATATTTGCACAAATGAGAAGCCAAGATGTCTCTTTTTATAAATTGAAAAGGAAACTTTTTTACAATTAGCAAGGAAGGAGCTTTGGAATACTAGGGAACATTCTAGAAGCCTGGCTTAACACTACTAAGTTAGGGTCATTAAATTTTCAAAATGAATGAATTCATTAGGAATAAGAGAGGAAGAAAAATATGCATAGCCGAGTTAATTCATTCAGATATATTAGCTGTGCACCTGAGTCTTGGAGAAATGTCTTGCTCCTCTGAGCTCCTCCAAACGGGATTTTTGATGGAGTCTTACATGTTTTGCTTTCTTCTCACATCAAAACATTCCACGTACTTTGAGTTTAGATTCATCCCTTCCTCCTGGTATTAAGGAAGCAGTGAATACATCACCATCAACCTTCTTTCTATCAATATGAGAGACCTACCTGCTGTTTTTTTATTTTTATAAGAAGAACACCTTTTTGCAGCCAAAAGATTCAGCTTACCTTGAAAGAAACTTTCCTCTTAATTAAAAAGCTATTAACGACATGCTCTTTGAGTTAAATATTGGTGTTTGTAGGGGGAGGGGTGCGGGGAGAGGTTGGTGAATGAGAAAGTTCTGCTTTGGGGATTCTGATACAAAAACTATTAAGGGATTACATAGTTGCCTTAGCCCTGCATACATTCTTCATGATTCATTTATTTGTTCTCGTACGCTCAGTGCCTGGCACATAGTACAGGTATCTGCTAAAATGTTTGTCGAATTAGTAAATGAATAAGAGAAATGTCTTTTCATAGTCTCCAGGAAGGAAAATAGCATAAATAATCTTGAATGTGTTTCTGGTGGATTCTGTTTGAATAGAATTTAACTGGGCAGGGTACGTGGATTTTGGGAAACTGGGTTTAGGAGCAGTCAGGGAAGGGGAGATGCTAGCTTAGTACCTGCTGGGACCTCTTCCTTCAGACAGAAAAAGGGATGGCATAGTGTGAGGAGGTTAACAACCCACTGCTGTGGGCTTAGCATTCAGTCTCCAGCCCAAATAAGGCCTGTTGGCCTCCTCCAACCATAGTTGGGAAATGGGTATGCATGTGTGGGGAGGATAGGTAGGAATGGCTGAGCCTTGCCTGAGTTATTGGAAAGAAGCAAAGGTTGCAAAAACAAAAATAAAAACAAAAATGTTGAAACTAAAAATGTGTTTATATGTGGTATGAAGCAAGTGAATGACCCTTACACTTGCATTTGGTACTTGATGCCACTCTTTAAGGATGATGACTTTTCATACTGAAGATGCCCCTTCCTTTCTAGAGGACCAAGAACTTCGCTTTATTCCTGGCAGTGTGCATTGCTCATGGCAGCATGAAAAAAACTGAGTCCTGAGTATGAAGTAGAAAAAAGAATAGACTAGAAGTCATGGATCACTCGGTAAGCTGTGGGGCTTCTGGCAAATTAACCTCTCTGGGGCTCTATTAGAACGTCTGCAAAGTGAGGCGTTTGGACTAGCTGATCTTTTTTATTCAGCAACATAAACTGGGCTGGGTGCTAGGCAGTAGGAGCTTGAGTTGAGTCACACACAGTCCTGGTTCACATTCTGGCTGATAAGAGCTGGAAGAGGAGTTAATTAAAAATACCAGCAGACACAGAGGAGGGGATAATTCATTCTGTTTGCTAGGGCTTGGGAGCTGATATTTGAAAGGTAGGAATTCTCCAGAAATGTATTAATTTTGTCATCATTCATTCATTTATTCAACAAATGTTGACACTATGGCAACTGTATACAAGGATGCCTACTTTCTATAAAGAATAGGGAAATAGTTATGAAGAAAGCAGACAAAATCTACTTTCAGTTTAATCTAAGCTGAAGCTGCTAGGGGAGGTTGGGAAAAGGTACTATTAGTTTTAGCTTTGAATGAATATTTAATATTGTTTCATTTCACTCTCCCAGTATACCCACAAAGAAGGCAGTATTCTCACTTTACAGTGAGAAACCTGAGGCCTAGAGGAGTGAAATCATTCACTGAGCTCATACTAATAAGTCATAAGGACTCAAGCCCAACCCTGCCAGTGTTCAGAGCGCCAGCATTTACCCGTATTGCAATTTTATGGCAGAAGTGGCTTCCTAGGCCACTGGGTGAGTGAACACTTGTTTCACCTTCCCAACACTCCTTCTTTGAGGAACAGTGCACCTGTTTTCTTCTGGAGAGCTAAGCCCTCCCACTCTCAATTCAGTCCTATAAAGAGGAGCTCTCATCCCTCCTACAGGTGTCAGAGGCAAGGTCATGATGTGAGCTTAATGTATCAGACCACATGTCCTTCTAGGCACACTAATTGGCCCAACCAGTGATGGGCACAGGACCAAGCTGTACCAATTGGTATCAATGCCTGGACTTTTGCTGGAAATATTGAAAAAGGGTCTTGTTTTTTCCCTGGGATTGTTAAACTGTAGACTGTAAGCCTAGAGTAGCTGATGTTCTCCAGAAGGGGTGAGGGAGCCTGCCTGAAAATGAAGCTTAATAGAGAAGTCTATTAGTTCATTCTCACATTGCTATAAATAAATACCTAAGACTGGATAATTTATAAGAAAAGAGGTTTAATTGGCTCATGGTTCTTCAGGCTGCACAATCATGGGGGAAGGTGAAAGGAGAGCAGGCTTCTCTCATAGTTGGAGCAGGAGGAAGAGAGATAGAGAGTGGGGAGGGAGGTTTTGTTGTAGGACTTTTCCCTTAGTTCACCTAAGAGCTGGGTTCTTGTCACATGGCCATGAGAGATCAGGCTTGCAGACACTTTGAAGGGTGAGAATAAATGGAAATTATTGGGCAAAAGGGAAAAAAACCCCAACAGGGACCTTCTACAAAGCCAGAACCCTGCTAGTGTGCTTCCCACCTCGCAGACTGAATCCCACGTTCCGCCCAGGAAGAGGAGAGGCCAGGCTCCTTCCGGCTGCAAACAGCACCAGCTTCCCGAGGCTCCACCCCAGTGTGCACCCCTCCCAGTGCGCAGGCCATTTGGAGTTTCTCTGGGGACCCCTTTACACTTGGCTGTCTCGGTTTCATTCACTTTTAAATGGCCAGATCTCTCGAGAACTTGCTCACTATTTTGAGGACAGCACCAAGGGGACTGTGCCGAACAATTCATGAGAAATTTGCCCCCATGATTTAAATCACTTCCCACCAGGCCCTACTGCTAACATTGGAGATTATAATTCAAAATGAGATTTGGGCAGTGACACACATCCAAATCACATCAAGAGGAAAGCAGAATCAGAGCAACAATTTCCAGAAAACATTGTTGGAGGCCTTGGATCTAATTTTGCCTGAAACAGGCACTTATTCCTGTGCTTTCAGTTCTATGAGCTAATACATTGTTCTTTTTCCTGTTAATGTAGTCTGGGTTATTATTACTTGCAATCTAAGCATCTGGAAGAATAAAGCCTCCAAGAGAGTGCAGAGAATGTTTATTTCTCTTTCTCCCTAGTGTGTTCTTCACAGTACCTGCAAAAGTCTCTTCCAACTTCACTTAAACTTTTCTTCTTGGAGGTAAAGACGACATGGTTTTTTGCTCTGCTGTGTCTCAGAACTCTGTCCCCAGGGTCATATTTCTATATATGAGGTGATACCAGGCTTCGCATGCTCAAGTATGGATTGGGCAGCCCTCCTTACTGAGTGTTAACCAACATCTCTCCCTCTGTCCTCTCCAGCGCCTCTCTATCCAGTTCTGGCTCCTTTTCTCACCATGCTGTGACCCCAGACAAGCTCTGTCTAACACTGAGGATGTCATGCTCAGAGTCTATATGACTGCTCTACAGTGGCAGCATGAATGAAGGCTGAGGATGACGAGAGGGGACAGCTTCTTCCCTGATCCTAGTTTCCAGTAATGTTTTTTCCAGACTCAGAGTCCCAGAATCTCCCCTCTGGACAGCCTGCCAGATGTAGGCTAATCTTTATAAGCTGACATTCAAAGGAGCCCTTACTATCTTTTTATTAGGAATGAGAGAGGTTGTTGGGTGCTGCATTTGACTTTACCTGGCCTCACCATCTGTCTCACTGCTGACATCTGGCACCCAGTCTGACTGTTCCATTTTTTTCATTTAGAGCTCCATCCTCCAGGGTCATCAGAGCCCATTTATTCAAGGGAATGGGGTGACTCTTCTGCTTCCTGTTCATGATTCCTGACTGCTCCCAGACAAACTAGCATATGAATTGCTAGGTATACCATTGCCGTATGCTAACAGGAGATATCCTCTTTCCCATAACCAGAGCATAATAATAGGTGTTTTCACTTCATTGGGTCTTTAAGTTTTGCCCAAGAAATGATCCACTTGGGTTTGAGCAGTACCTTCTTTAAACTTATGGTCTATGGAGTCCCAATCAGATAATTATCTGAGGTGCAAGGAGTCCTGCCTGTATTGACTAGCACAGCTTATGCAGGGTCTCCACCTTGACCTTGGATGGTTCGGCATCCTCCTCCTCACCATCAGAAGGGATCTTCCTCTTCAAGCCAAGTCTGGGGTTGAATATTGCAGCAAGTGTTTTATTGTGGGACACCCACAATCATGTGTTGGAGGCTCTTAAGTGTACAGCTCTCAGTAACAGAACCACCAGCCTCAATATTTAAGCAGAGACTTTTAATCTACCGTCTGGAAAGTGTTGGGCATCTGAACTGCACATCCTGGAGACCTGAGGCATTCGGCCCCCAACAACAAAGCACTGTTCAACTTGAGGACATGAATGAGTTAAACATGGGTCTCTATGACATTCTCTCCAACAACCATCTCTTACCACCTTGATCCCTGCCTGTGTGGTCATTGAACCAGGGATGAATTTTTCTCTTCTTGCTGTTGTATTCTCTGAGACCAGTCTCAGCTTTTATTAAGAAAGAGCTTTGCAGGCTAGGCGCAGTGGCTCACACCTGTAATCCCAGCACTTTGGGAGGCCAAGCCGGGAGGATCACGAGGTAAGGAGATCGAGACCATCCTTGCTAACAAAGTGAAACCCCGTCTCTACTAAAAACACAAAAAATTAGCCAGGCAGGGTGGCGTGTGCTGTAGTCCCAGCTGAGGCAGGAAAATCGCTTGAACCCAGGAGTTGGAGGTTACAGTGAGCCAAGATCGCACCACTGCACTCCAGTCTGGGCGACAGAGCAAGACTCTGTCTCAAAAAAACAAAAACAAAAACAAAAAAAAATCAGAGTTTTGTAAAACGCCATTGAAAACAAACCAATTCCAATGCCTGCATGAGGACATGAGTCTGAGCTCTAGGGGGCTCCCTGGCAGAATTCGGTCTTGACAAACACCTCCAAAATAAATTCACTCTAGAAGTCTGACATCACTTTGTAAGAATGAAGCCATCATTTTCAGAAATACTGTCTAGAGAGTAGCTTGCAGATGAAACTCCACAATGCCAGGGAGGGAAGTCTGAATGGAAGATCAGATTAAAAGAGAGTCAGTGGGTCCTAGAAAGAAGGTGTAGATAGAAGGTGTAGAAAGAAGGTGTAGACAGTGGTGTAGATATTTCCATGTTTATACTGATAGCGGTGTAGATATTTCCATGTTTATACCGATAGCGGTGTAGATATTTCCATGTTTACACAGATAACGGTGTGGATATTTCCATGTCTATACAGATAGCGGTGTGGATATTTCCATGTTTATAGAGATAGCGGTGTGGATATTTGCATGTTTATAGAGATAGCGGTGTAGATATTTCCAGGTTTATACAGACAGCAGTGTACATATTTCCATGTCCATACAGACAGCGTAGTAGAAGTTTCCAAGTTTCCACAGGTAGTGGTGTAGATATTTAGATGTTTATACAGATAGTGGTGTAGATATTTCCACTTTATAGAGATATCGGAGTAGATATTTCCATGTTTATACAGATAGCGGTGTAGATACTTCCATGTTTATAGATAGCGGTGTAAATGTTTTAATGTTTACAGAGACAGCAGTGTAGATATTTCCATGTTTATAGAGATAGTGGTGTAGATATTTCCATGTTTATACAGACAACGGTGTAGATATTTCCATGTTTATAGAGATAGCGGTGTAGACATTTCCAGGTTTATACAGACAGCGGTGTAGATATTTCGATGTTTATACAGGTAGCGGTGTAGTTATTTCCATGTTTACAGATAGCGGTGTACATATTTCCATTTTATAGAGATAGCGGAGTAGATATTTCCATGTTTATACAGATAGCGGTGTAGATATTTCCATGTTTATACAGATAGCGGTGTAAATGTTTACATGTTTATAGAGAGAGCGTTGTAGATATTTTCATGTTTATACAGATAGTGGGTTAGGTAATTCCATGTTTACACAGATAGCGGTGTAAATGTTTAAATGCTTACAGAGATAGCGGTGTAGATATTTCCATGTTTATACAGATAGCGGTGTAGATATTTCCATATTTATGGAGATAGTGGTGTAGATATTTCCATGTTTATACAGATAGCAGTGTAGATATTTCCATGTTTATACAGATAGCGGTGTAGATATTTCCATGCTTATATAGATAGCGGTGTAGATATTTCCATGTTAATAGAGATAGCGGTGTAGATATTTCCATGTTTATAGAGATAGCGGTGTAGATATTTCCATGTTTATACAGGTAGCGGTGTAGATATTTCCATCTTTATACAGGTAGCGGTGTAGATATTTCCATATTTATACAGATAGCGGTGAAGATATTTCGATGTTTATACAGGTAGCGGTGTAGATATATCGATGTTTATACAGGTAGCGGTGTAGTTATATCCATGTTTATACAGACGGTGGTGTAGATATTTCCATGTTTATAGAGATAGCGGTGTAGATAATTCCATGCTTATACAGATAGCGGTGTAGATATTTCCACGTTTATACAGATAGAGGTGAAGATGTTTCCGCGTTTATACAGGTAGCGGCGTAGATGTTTCCATGTTTATACAGATAGCGGTGAAGATGTTTCCATGTTTATACAGATAGCGGAGTAGATGTTTCCATGTTCCTACCGATAGCGGTGTAGATATTTCCATGTTCATACAGATAGCGGTGTAGATATTTCCATGTTTATACAGATATTGGTGTAGATATTAGCATGTTTATAGAGATAGCGGTGTAGATATTACCATGTTTACACAGATAGTGGTGTAGACCTTTCCATGTTTACACAGATAGCGTTGTATATATTTATAGTTTTATAGAGATAGCGGTGTAGTTATTTGCATGTTTATACAGATAGCGGTGAACATATTTCCATAATTACACAGATAGCGGTGTGCATATCTCCATGATTATACAGATAGAGGGGCAGATATTTCCATGTTTATACAGATAGCGGTGCAGACATTTGCATGTTTATACAGATAGCACTGTAGATATTTCCATGTTTATACAGATACCAGTGTAGATATTTCCAAGTTTATACAGATAGCGGTGTAGATATTTCCATGTTTATAGAGAAATCTGTGTAGATATTTCCATGTATATGCAGATAGCTGTGTAGATATTTCCATGTTCATACAGATAGCGGTGTAGATATTTCCATGTTCTTGCAGATGGCGGTGTAGATATATCCATGTTCATACAGATGGCGGTGAAGATATTTCCATGTTCATACAGATGGTGGGGTAGATATTTCCATGTTCATACAGATGGTGGTGTAGATGTTTCCATATCCATACAAATGGCGGTGTAGATATTTCTATGTTCATAGAGATGGCGGTGTAGATATTGCCATGTTTATACAGATGGTGGTGTAGGTATTTCCATGTTCAAAGAGATGGCGGTGTCGATATTTCCATGTTTATACAGATAGCGGTGTAGTTATTTCCATGTTTATAGAGATAGCAGTGTAGATATTTATATTGATATAAAGACAGCTGTGTAGATATTTCCATCTTCATACAGATAGCGGTGTAGATATTCCCATGTTCATACAGATGGCGGTGTAGATATTTCCATGTTCATGCAGTTAGCGGTGTTGATATTTCCATGTTAGCACATATAGCAGTGTAGACCTTTCCATATTTACACGATTGTAGATATTTGCATGTTTATAAGATCGCGGTGTAGTTATTTCCATGTTTATACAGATAGCGCTGAAGATATTTCCATGTTTACACAGATAGCGGAGTGGATATTTCCATGATTATACAGATGGCGGTGCAGATATTTCCATGTTTATACAGATAGCGTTGAAGATATTTCCAGGTTTATACAGATAGCGTTGTAGATATTTCCATGTTTATACAGATAGCGTTGCAGATATTTCCAAGTTTATACAGATAGCGGTGTAGATATTTCCATGCTTATACAGATAGCGGTCTAGATATTTCCATCTTAATATAGATGGCGGTGTAGATATTTCCATGTTCCTACAGATGGTGGTGTAGATATTTCCATGTTGATACAGATGGTGGAGTAGATATTTCCAAGTTTATACAGATGGCGGTGTAGATATTTACATGTTCATACACATGGCGGTGTATATATTTCCATGTTCATACAGATAGCGGTGTAGATATTTCCATGTTCATACAGATAGCGGTGTAGATATTTCCATGTTCATACAAAAAACAGTGTAGATATTTCCATGTTCATACAGATAGCGGTGTAGATATTTCCATGTTCATACAGTTAGCGGTGTTGATGTTTCCGTGTTCATACAGATGGCGTTGAAGATATTTACATGTTCATACAGATGGCGGTGTAGATATTTACATGTTCATACAGATGGCGGTGTAGATATTTCCATGTTCATACAGATAGCGGTGTAGATATTTCCATGTGTATGCAGATAGCGGAGTAGTTATTTCCATATTCATACAGATAGCAGTCTAGACATTTCCATGTTCATACAGATAGCGGTGTAGATAATTTCAGCTTTATAGAGATGGCAGTGTGGATATTTCTATGTTCATACAGATGGAGGTGTAGCTATTTGCATGTTTATACAGATGGCCGTGTAGATATTTCCATGTTTATAGAGATGGCGGTGTAGATATTTCCATGTTTATACAGAAAGCGGTGTAGATATTTCCATGTTTACACATATAGCGGTGTAGACCTTTCCATGTTTACACAGCATTGTTGATATTTACATGTTTATAGAGATCACGGTGTAGTTATTTCCATGTTTATATAGATAGTGCTGATGATATTTCCATGTTTACAAAGATAGCAGTGTGTGTATTTCCATGATTATGCAGAGAGCGCTGCAGATATTTCCACGTTTATACTGATAGCGTTGCAGATATTTCCATGTTTATACAGATAGCAGTGTAGATATTTCCATGTTTATAGAGATAGCGGTGTAGATATTTCCAAGTTTATACAGATAGCGGTGTAGATATTTCCATCTTTATACAGATAGCAGTGAAGATATTTCCATCTTAATACAGATGGCGGTTTAGATATTTCCATGGTCCTACAGATGGCGGGGTAGATATTTCCATGTTGATAGAGATGGCGGAGTATATATTTCCAAGTTTATGTAGATAGAGGTGTAGTTACTTCCATGTTTATAGAGAAAGCTCTGTAGATATTTCCATGTATATGCAGATAGCTGAGTAGATATTTCCAAGTTCATACAGATAGCGGTGTAGATATTTCCATTTTCATACAGATAGCGGTGTAGATATTTCCATGTTGACACTCATAGCAGTGTAGAGATTTCCAAGTTTATAGAGATAGCCGTGTAGATATTTCCATGCTTATAGAGATAGCGGTGTAGATATTTCCATGTTTATACAGATAGCGGTATAGATATTTCTATGTTTATACAGATGGTGGTGTAGATATTTCTATGTTTATAGAGATGGCCGTCTAGATATTTCCATGTTTACAGAGATAGAGTTGTAGTTATTTCCAAGTTTATAGACATAGCGGTGTAGATATCTCCATGTTTATACAGATAGCGGTGAAGATATTTCCAAGTTTATACAGATAGCGGTGTAGATATTTACATGTTTATAGAGATAGCGGTCTAGATATTTTCCTGTTTTACAGATAGCGGCGTAGATATTTCCATGTTTATAGAGATAGCGGTGCAGATATTTCCAATTTTATACAGATAGCAGTGTAGATATTTCCATAGTCAAACAGATAGCGGTGTAGATATTTCCACGTTTATAGAGATGGCAGTGTAGATATTTAAATGTTCATACAGATGGCATTGTAGATATTTCCATCTTTATAGAGAGGTAGGTGTAGATATTTCCATGTTTATACAGATGGCGGTGTAGATACTTCCACATTTAAACAGATAGCGGTGTAGATATTTCCATGTTTACACAGATAGTGGTGTGGATATTTCCATGTTTATACAGATAGCGGTGTAGATATTTCCATGTTTATACAGATAGCGGTGCAGATATTTCCATGTTTATATAGATATCGGTGTAGATACTTCCATGTTTATACAGGAATCGATGTACATATTTCCAAGTTTATACAGATAGCGGTGTAGATATTTCCATGTTTATACAGATAGCGGTGTAGATATTTCCATCTTAATACAGATGGCTTTGTAGATATTTCCTTGTTCATACAGATGGCGGTGCAGATATTCCCATGTTCATACAGATGGTGGTGTAGACATTTCCATGTTCATACAGATGGTGGTGTAGATATTTCCTTGTTTATACAGATGACGGTGTAGATATTTCGTTCTTCATAGAGATAGCAGTGTAGATATTTCCATGTTCGCACAGATGGCGATTTAGATATTTCCATGTTCATACAAATGGCGGTGTAGATATTTCTGTTTTCATACAGATGGCGGTCTAGATATTTCCATGTTCCTACAGATGGCGTTGTAGATATTTCCTTGTTTATACAGATAGTGGTGTAGTTATTTCCATGTTTATAGAGATAGCAGTGTAGATATTTCCATTGATATACAGATAGCTGTGTAGATATTTCCATCTTTATACAGATAGCGGTGTAGATAATTCCCTGTTCATCCAGATGGCCGTGTAGATATATCCATGTTCATACAGATAGCGGTGAAGATATTTCCATGTTCATACAGATGGCAGTGTAGATATTTCCATGTTCATACAAATGGCGGTGTAGATATTTCCAATTTTATACAGATGGCAGTGTAGATATTTCTATGTTCACACTGATAGCGGTGAAGACATTTCCATGTTTACACAGATAGCGCTGAAGATATTTACATGTATACAGAGATAGTGGTGTAGTTATTTCCATGTTTATAAAGATAGCGGTGAAGATATTTCCATGTTTACACAGATAGCGGTGTAGATATTTCCATGTTTATAAAGATAGCGGTGCAGATATTTCCATGTTTATACAGGTAACGGTGTAGATATTTCCATGTTTATACAGATATCGGTGTAGATATTTCCATGTTTATACACATAGCGGTGTAGATACTTCCATGTTCATACAGATAGCGTTGTAGATATTTCCATGTTCATAGAGATATCGGTGTAGGTATTTCCATGTTCATATAGATAACGGTGTAGATATTTCCATGTTAATACAGTTAGCAGTGTAGATATTTCCATGTTCATAAAGATGGCGGTGTAGATATTTCCATGTTCATAGAGATGGCGGTGTAGATATTTCCTTGTTTATACAGATGGCGGTGTAGATATTTCCATGTTCCTACAGATGGCGGTGTAGATGTTTCCATGTTCATACAGATGGCGGTGTAGATATTTCCATGTTCCTACAGATAGCGGTGTAGATATTTCCATGTTCATACAGATAGCGGTGTAGATATTTCCATGTTTGTTCAGATAGCGGTGTAGATATTTCCATGTTCCTATAGATGGCATTGTAGATATTTCCATGTTCATACAGATAGCGGTGTAGATATTTCCAAGTTCATACAGATATCTGTGTAGATAACTCCACCTTTATAGAGAGGGCGTTGTGGATATTTCTATGTTCATACAGATGGCGGTGTTGATATTTCCATGTTTATACAGATGGCGGTGTAGATATTTCTATGTTTATAGTGATGGCAGTGTAGATATTTCCGTGTTTATACAGATGGCGGTGTAGATATTTCTATGTTTATAGAGATGGCGGTGTAGATATTTCCATTTTTACACTGAAAGTGGTGTAGATATTTCCATGTTTACACAGACAGCGGTGTACACCTTTCCATGTTTACACAGATAGCGTTGTAGATATTTACATGTTTATAGAGATAGCGGTGTAGTTATTTCCATGTTTATACAGATAGCGCTTAAGATATTTCCATCTTTACACAGATAGCGGTGTGGATATTTCCATGTTTATACAGATAGCGGTGTAGATATTTCCGTCTTAACACAGATGGCGGTCTAGATATTTCCATGTTAATACAGATGGCGGTGTAGATATTTCCATGTTTATACAGATAGCGGTGTAGTTATTTCAATGTTTATAGAGATAGCAGTGTAGATATTTCCACTGATATACAGATAGCTGTGTAGATATTTCCATGTTCATACAGATAGCGGTGTAGATATTTCCATGTTCATGCAGATAGCGGTGTAGGTATTTCCATGTTCATATAGATAGCAGTGTAGATATTTCCATGTTCATACAGTTAGCGGTGTAGTCATTTCCACGTTCATAGAGATGGCGGTGTAGATATTTCCATGTTCATACAGATGGCGGTGAAGATATTTACATGTTCATACAGATGGCAGTGAAGATATTTCCATGTTCATAGAGATGGCCTTGTAGATATTTCCATGTTCATACAGATGGTGGTGTAGATATTTCCATGTTTATAGAGATGGCGGTGTAGATATTTTCATGTTTATAGAGAGGGCGGTTTAGATAGTTCCATGTTTACAGAGATAGCGGTGTAGATATTTCCATGTTGATACACATAGCGGTGTAGATATTTCCAAGTTTATAGAGATAGCAGTGTAGATATTTCCATGTTTATAATGATAGTGTTGTAGATATTTCCATGTTTATACAGACAGCGGTATAGATATTTCCATGTTTATACAGATGGCAATGTAGATATTTCCATGTTTATACAGATGGCGGTGTAGATATTTCCATGTTTATACAGATGGCTGTCTAGATATTTCCATGTTTATAGAGATAGTGGTGTAGTTATTTCCAAGTATATACAGAGAGCGGTGTAGATATTTCCATTTTTATACAGATAGCGATGTAGATATTTCCATGTTTATACAGATAGCGGTGTAGGTATTTACATGTTTATAGAGATGGCGGTCTAGATATTTTCTTCTTCTACAGATAGTGGTGTAGATATTTCCAAGTTCATACAGATGGCGGTGTCAATATTTCCAGGTTTATAGAGATGGCGGTGTAGATATTTCCATGTTTATACAGAAAGCGGTGTAGATATTTCCATGTTTACAGAGATAGTGCTGCAGGCCTTTCCATGTTTACACAGATAGAGTTGTAGATATTTACCTGTTTATAGAGATAGCGGTGTAGTTTTTTCCATGTTTATACAGATAACGATGAAGATATTTCCATGTTTGCACACATAGTGGTGTGGATATTTCCATGATTATACTCATAGCGGTGCATATATTTCCATGATTATACAGATAGTGGTGCAGATATTTCCATGTTTATAAAGAGAGCGGTGAAGATATTTCCATGTTCATACAGATGGCGGTGCAGATATTTCCATGTTCATATAGATGGCGGTGTAGATGTTTCCATGTTCATAGTGATGGCGGTGTAGTTATTTCCATGTTTATAGAGATAGCGGTGTAGTTATTTCCATGTTTATAGAGATAACAGTGTAGATACTTCCATTTATATACAGATAGGTGTGTAGATATTTCCATGTTCATACAGATAGATAGCGGTGTAGATATTTCCATGTTCATACAGATAGCAGTGTAGAAATTTCTATGTTCATTCAGATAGTGGTGTACATATTTCCATGTTCATACAGACAGCGATGTAGATATTTCCATATACATACAGATGGCGGTGTAGATATTTCCAAGTTCATCCAGATGGCGGTGAAGATATTTCCGTGTTCATACAGATGGCGGTGAAGGTATTTCCATTTTTATACAGATAGCGGTGTAGATATTTATATGTTTATAGAGATGGCGGTCTAGATATTTCCATGTTCATAGAGATACTGGTGTAGTTATTTCCAAGTTTATAGAGACAGCGTTGTAGATATTTCCATGTTTATACAGATAGCTGTGAAGATATTTTCATGTTTATACAGATAGCGGTGTAGATATTTCCATGTTTATAGAGATAGCGGTGTAGACATTTCCACGTGTATATAGATAGCGGTGGAAATATTTCCATGTTCCTACAGATGGTGGTGTAGGTATTTCCCTGATCATACAGATGGCAGTGAAGATATTTCCAAGTTTATAGAGATAGCGGTGTAGTTATTTCCATGTTTATAGAGAAAGCTGTGTAGATATTTCCATGTTCATACAGATAGCGGTGTAGATATTTCCATGTTCATAGAGATGGCTGTGTAGATATATCCATGTTCATACAGATAGCGTTGAAGATATTTCCATGTTCATACAGATGGCGATGTAGATATTTCCATGTTGATACAAATGGCGGTGTAGATATTTCCATATTCGTAGAGATGGCGGTGTAGATATTTCCATGTTTATACAGATTGCGGTGTAGTTATTTCCATGTTTATAGAGATAGCAGTGTAGATATTTCCATTGATATACAGATAGCTGTGAAGATATTTCCATGTTTATACAGATGGCTGTCTAGATATTTCCATGTTCATCCAGATGGCTGTGTAGATATATCCATGTTCATACAGATAGCGGTGTAGATATTTCCATGTTCATACAGATAGTGCTGTAGATATTTCCATGTTCATACAGATAGCGGTGTAGCTATTTCCATGTTCATTCAGATAGCGGTGTAGTTATTTCCATGTTCAAACAGATAGAGGTGTAGATATTTCCATGTTTATACAGATAGCGGTGCTTGTATTTCCATGTTTATACAGGTAGCGGTGTAGATATTTCCGTGTTTATACAGATAGCGGTGTAGATATTTCCATGTTTATACAGATAGCGGTGTAGATATTTCCATGTTCATCCAGATGGCTGTGTAGATATATCCATGTTCATACAGATGGCGGTGAAGATAATTCCATGTTCATACAGATAGCGGTGTAGATATTTCCATGTTCATACAGATAGTGGTGTAGATATTTCCATGTTCATACAGATAGAGGGGCTGATATTTCCATGTTCATACAGATAGCGGTGCTGATATTTCCATGTTTATACAGATAACCGTGTAGATATTTCCATGTTTATACAGATAGCGGTGTAGATATTTCCATGTTTATACAGATAGCGGTGTAGATATCTCCATCTTAATACAGATGGCAGTGTAGATATTTATATGTTCATACAGATGGCCGTGCAGATATTTCCATGTTCATACAGATGGCGGTGTAGATATTTCGATGTTCATACAGATAGCGGTGTAGTTATTTCCATGTGCAAAGAGATAGCTATGTAGATATTTCCATGTGTATGCAGATAGCTGTGTAGATATTTCCATTTTCATGCAGATAGCGGTTTAGATATTTCCATGTTCAAACAGATAGCGGTGTAGATATTTCCATGTTCATACAGATAGCGGTGTAGATATTTCCATGTTTAAACAGATAGCAGTGAAGATATATGCATGTTTACACAGATAGCTGTGTAGATATTTCCATGTTCATACAGATAGCGGTGTAGATATTTCCATGTTCATCCAGATGGCTGTGTAGATATATCCATGTTCATACAGATAGCGGTGTAGATATTTCCATGTTCATACAGATAGTGGTGTAGATATTTCCATGTTCATACAGATAGCGGTGTATCTATTTCCATGTTCATACAGATAGCGGTGTAGATATTTCCATGTTCGTACAGATAGCGGTGTAGATATTTCCATGTTCATACAGATAGCGGTGCTGATATTTCCATGTTTATACAGTCAGCGGTGTGGATATTTCCATGTTTATACAGATAGCGGTGTGGATATTTCCATGTTTATGCAGATAGCGGTGTAGATATTTCCAGGTTTATACAGATAGCGGTGTAGATATCTCCATCTTAATACGGATGGCGGTGTAGATATTTATATGTTCATACAGATGGTGGTGCAGATATTTCCATGTTCATACAGATTGCGGTGTAGATATTTCCATGTTCATACAGATAGCGGTGTAGCTATATCCATGTTCATGCAGATAGCGGTGTAGATATTTCCATGTTCATCCATATGGCTGTGTAGATATATCCATGTTCATACAGATAGCGGTGTAGATATTTCCATGTTCATACAGATAGTGCTGTAGATATTTCCATGTTCATACAGATAGCGGTGTAGCTATTTCCATGTTCATACAGATAGCGGTGTAGATATGTCCATGTTCAAACAGATAGCGGTGTAGATATTTCCATGTTCATACAGATAGCGGTGCTTATATTTCCATGTTTATACAGGTAGTGGTGTAGATATTTCCATGTTCATACAGATAGCGGTGTAGATATTTCCATGTTCATACAGATAGCGGTGTAGATATCTCCATGTTCATCCAGATGGCTGTGTAGATATATCCATGTTCATACAGATGGCGGTGAATATATTTCCATGTTCATACAGATAGCGGTGTAGATATTTCCATGTTCATACAGATAGCTGTGTAGCTGTTTCCATGTTCATACAGATAGCGGTGTAGTTATTTCCATGTTCAAACAGATAGCGGTGTAGATATTTCCATGTTCATACAGATAGTGGTGTAGATATTTCCATGTTAATACAGATAGAGGGGCTGATATTTCCATGTTCATACAGATAGGTGTGCTGATATTTCCATGTTTATACAGGTAGCGGTGTAGATATTTCCATGTTTATACAGATAGCGGTGTAGATATTTCCATGTTTATACAGATAGCGGCGGAGATATCTCCATCTTAATACAGATGGCAGTGTAGATATTTATATGTTCATACAGATGGCCGTGCAGATATTTCCATGTTCATACAGATGGCGGTGTAGATATTTCGATGTTCATACAGATAGCGGTGTAGTTATTTCCATGTGCAAAGAGATAGATATGTAGATATTTCCATGTGTATGCAGATAGCTGTGTAGATATTTCCATTTTCATGCAGATAGCGGTTTAGATATTTCCATGTTCAAACAGATAGCGGTGTAGATATTTCCATGTTCATACAGATAGCGGTGTAGATATTTCCATGTTCATCCAGATGGCTGTGTAGATATATCCATGTTCATACTGATAGCGGTGTATCTATTTCCATGTTCATACAGATAGCGCTGTAGATATTTCCATGTTCGTACAGATAGCGGTGTAGATATTTCCATGTTCATACAGATAGCGGTGCTGATATTTCCATGTTTATACAGTCAGCGGTGTGGATATTTCCATGTTTATACAGATAGCGGTGTGGATATTTCCATGTTTATGCAGATAGCG
Organism: Gorilla gorilla gorilla; assembly: GCF_029281585.2. Classification (NCBI taxonomy): domain Eukaryota; kingdom Metazoa; phylum Chordata; class Mammalia; order Primates; family Hominidae; genus Gorilla; species Gorilla gorilla. Next base: position 129,315,906 of record NC_073238.2, read on the forward strand.
GTGTAGATATTTCCAGGTTTATACAGATAGCGGCGTAGATATCTCCATCTTAATACGGATGGCGGTGTAGATATTTATATGTTCATACAGATGGTGGTGCAGATATTTCCATGTTCATACAGATGGCGGTGTAGCTATTTCCATGTTCATACAGATAGCGGTGTAGCTATATCCATGTTCATGCAGATAGCGGTGTAGATATTTCCATGTTCATCCATATGGCTGTGTAGATATATCCATGTTCATACAGATAGCGGTGTAGATATTTCCATGTTCATACAGATAGTGCTGTAGATATTTCCATGTTCATACAGATAGCGGTGTAGCTATTTCCATGTTCATACAGATAGCGGTGTAGATATGTCCATGTTCAAACAGATAGCGGTGTAGATATTTCCATGTTCATACAGATAGCGGTGCTTATATTTGCATGTTTATACAGGTAGCTGTGTAGATATTTCCATGTTCATACAGATAGCGGTGCAGATATTTCCATGTTTATACAGATAGCGGTGTAGATATTTCCATGTTCATCCAGATGGCTGTGTAGATATATCCATGTTCATACAGATTGCGGTGAAGATAATTCCATGTTCATACAGATAGCGGTGTAGATATTTCAATGTTCATACAGATAGTGGTGTAGATATTTCCATGTTCATACAGACAGAGTGGCTGATATTTCCATGTTCATACAGATAGCGGTGCTGATATTTCCATGTTTATACAGGTAGCGGTGCAGATATTTCCATCTTTATACAGATAGCGGTGTAGATATATCCATGTTTATACAGATAACGGTGTAGATATCTCCATCTTAATACAGATGGCAGTGTAGATATTTATATGTTCATACAGATGGCCGTGGAGATATTTCCATGTTCATACAGATGGCGGTGTAGATATTTCCATGTTCATACAGATAGCGGTGTAGTTATCTCCATGTGCAAAGAGATAGCTATGTAGATATTTCCATGTGTATGCAGATAGCTGTGTAGATATTTTCATTTTCATGCAGATAGCGGTTTAGATATTTCCATGTTCAAACAGATAGCGGTGTAGATATTTCCATGTTCATACAGATAGCGGTGTAGATATTTCCATGTTTATACAGATAGCGGTGAAGATGTATGCATGTTTACACAGATAGCTGTGTAGATATTTCCATGTTCATACAGATAGCGGTGTATATATTTCCATGTTCATCCAGATGGCTGTGTAGATATATCCATGTTCATACAGATAGCGGTGTAGATATTTCCATGTTCATACAGATAGTGGTGTAGATATTTCCATGTTCATACAGATAGCGGTGTATCTATTTCCATGTTCATACAGATAGCGGTGTAGATATTTCCATGTTCATACAGATAGCGGTGTAGATATTTCCATGTTCATACAGATAGCGGTGCTGATATTTCCATGTTTATACAGTCAGCGGTGTGGATATTTCCATGTTTATACAGATAGCGGTGTGGATATTTCCATGTTTATGCAGATAGCGGTGTAGATATTTCCAGGTTTATACAGATAGCGGCGTAGATATCTCCATCTTAATACGGATGGCGGTGTAGATATTTATATGTTCATACAGATGGTGGTGCAGATATTTCCATGTTCATACAGATGGCGGTGTAGCTATTTCCATGTTCATACAGATAGCGGTGTAGCTATATCCATGTTCATGCAGATAGCGGTGTAGATATTTCCATGTTCATCCATATGGCTGTGTAGATATATCCATGTTCATACAGATAGCGGTGTAGATATTTCTATGTTCATACAGATTGTGCTGTAGCTATTTCCATGTTCATACTGATAGCGGTGTAGATATGTCCATGTTCAAACAGATAGCGGTGTAGATATTTCCATGTTCATACAGATAGCGGTGCTTATATTTCCATGTTTATACAGGTAGCGGTGTAGATATTTCCATGTTCATACAGATAGCGCTGTAGATATTTCCATGTTTATACAGATAGCGGTGTAGATATTTCCATGCTCATACAGATAGCGGTGTAGATATATCCATGTTCATACAGATGGCTGTGTAGATATATCCATGTTCATACAGATAGCGGTGTAGATATTTCCATGTTCATACAGATAGCGGTGTAGCTATTTCCATGTTCATACAGATAGCGGTGTAGATATGTCCATGTTCAAACAGATAGCGGTGTAGATATTTCCATGTTCATACAGATAGCGGTGCTTATATTTCCATGTTTATACAGGTAGCGGTGTAGATATTTCCATGTTTATACAGATAGCGGTGTAGATATTTCCATGTTTATACAGATAGCGGTGTAGATATTTCCATGTTCATCCAGATGGCTGTGTAGATATATCCATGTTCATACAGATGGCGGTGAAGATAATTCCATGTTCATACAGATAGCGGTGTAGATATTTCAATGTTCATAGAGATAGTGGTGTAGATATTTCCATGTTCATACAGACAGAGTGGCTGATATTTCCTGTTCATACAGATAGCGGTGCCGATATTTCCATGTTTATACAGGTAGCGGTGCAGATATTTCCATCTTTATACAGATAGCGGTGTAGATATATCCATGTTTATACAGATAGCGGTGTAGATATCTCAATCTTAATACAGATGGCAGTGTAGATATTTATATGTTCATACAGATGGCCGTGCAGATATTTCCATGTTCATACAGATGGCGGTGTAGATATTTCCATGTTCATACAGATAGCGGTGTAGTTATCTCCATGTGCAAAGAGATAGCTATGTAGATATTTTCATGTGTATGCAGATATCTGTGTACATATTTCCATTTTCATGCAGATAGCTGTTTAGATATTTCCATGTTCAAACAGATAGCGGTGTAGATATTTCCATGTTGATACAGATAGCGGTGTAGGTATTTCCATGTTTATACAGATAGTGGTGAAGATGTATGCATGTTTACATAGATAGCGGTGTAGATATTTCCATGTTCATACAGATAGCGGTGTAGATATTTCTATGTTCATCCAGATGGCTGTGTAGATATATCCATGTTCATACTGATAGCGGTGTATCTATTTCCATGTTCATACAGATAGCGGTGTAGATATTTCCATGTTTGTACATATAGCGGTGTAGATATTTCCATGTTCATACAGATAGCGGTGCTGATATTTCCATGTTTATACAGTCAGCGGTGTGGATATTTCCATGTTTATACAGATAGCGGTGCTGATATTTCCATGTTTATACAGTCAGCGGTGTGGATATTTCCATGTTTATGCAGATAGCGGTGTAGATATTTCCAGGTTTATACAGATAGCGTTGTAGATATCTCCATCTTAATACGGATGGCGGTGTAGATATTTATATGTTCATACAGATGGTGGTGCAGTTATTTCCTTGTTCATACAGATGGCAGTGTAGCTATTTCCATGTTCATACAGATAGCGGTGTAGCTATATCCATGTTCATGCAGATAGCTGTGTAGATATTTCCATGTTCATCCATATGGCTGTGTAGATATATCCATGTTCATACAGATAGCGGTGTAGATATTTCCATGTTCATACAGATAGTGCTGTAGATATTTCCATGTTCATACAGATAGCGGTGTAGCTATTTCCATGTTCATACAGATAGCGGTGTAGATATGTCCATGTTCAAACAGATAGCGGTGTAGATATTTCCATGTTCATACAGATAGCGGTGCTTATATTTCCATGTTTATACAGGTAGCAGTGTAGATATTTCCATGTTCATTCAGATTGCGGTGTAGATATTTCCATGTTTATACAGATAGCGGTGTAGATATTTCCATGTTCGTACAGATAGCGGTGTAGATATTTCCATGTTCATGCAGATAGCTGTGTAGATATTTCCATGTTCATCCATATGGCTGTGTAGATATATCCATGTTCATACAGATAGCGGTGTAGATATTTCCATATTCATACAGATAGCGGTGCTGATATTTCCATGTTTATACAGTCAGCGGTGTGGATATTTCCATGTTTATGCAGATAGCAGTGTAGATATTTCCAGGTTTATACAGATAGCGTTGTAGATATCTCCATCTTAATACGGATGGCGGTGTAGATATTTATATGTTCATACAGATGGTGGTGCAGTTATTTCCATGTTCATACAGATGGCAGTGTAGCTATTTCCATGTTCATACAGATAGCGGTGTAGCTATATCCATGTTCATGCAGATAGCTGTGTAGATATTTCCATGTTCATCCATATGGCTGTGTAGATATATCCATGTTCATACAGATAGCGGTGTAGATATTTCCATGTTCATACAGATAGTGCTGTAGATATTTCCATGTTCATACAGATAGCGGTGTAGCTATTTCCATGTTCATACAGATAGCGGTGTAGATATGTCCATGTTCAAACAGATAGCGGTGTAGATATTTCCATGTTCATATAGATAGCGGTGCTTATATTTCCATGTTTATACAGGTAGCAGTGTAGATATTTCCATGTTCATTCAGATTGCGGTGTAGATATTTCCATGTTTATACAGATAGCGGTGTAGATATTTCCATGTTCATCCAGATGGCTGTGTAGATATATCCATGTTCATACAGATGGCGGTGAAGATAATTCCATGTTCATACAGATAGCGGTGTAGATATTTCAATGTTCATACAGATAGTGGTGTAGATATTTACATGTTCATACAGACAGAGTGGCTGATATTTCCATGTTCATACAGATAGCGGTGGTGATATTTCCATGTTTATACAGGTAGCGGTGCAGATATTTCCATCTTTATACAGATAGCGGTGTAGTTATATCCATGTTTATACAGATAGCGGTGTAGATATCTCCATCTTAATACAGATGGCAGTGTAGATATTTATATGTTCATACAGATGGCCGTGCAGATATTTCCATGTTCATAAAGATGGCGGTGTAGATATTTCCATGTTCATACAGATAGCGGTGTAGTTATCTCCATGTGCAAAGAGATAGCTATGTAGATATTTCCATGTGTATGCAGATATCTGTGTAGATATTTCCATTTTCATGCAGATAGCTGTTTAGATATTTCCATGTTCAAACAGATAGCGGTGTAGATATTTCCATGTTCATACAGATAGCGGTGTAGATATTTCCATGTTTATACAGATAGTGGTGAAGATGTATGCATGTTTACATAGATAGCGGTGTAGATATTTCCATGTTCATACAGATAGCGGTGTAGATATTTCCATGTTCATCCAGATGGCTGTGTAGATATATCCATGTTCATACTGATAGCGGTGTAGATATTTCCATGTTCATACAGATAGTGGTGTAGATATTTCCATGTTTATACAGATAGCGGTGTATCTATTTCCATGTTCATACAGATAGCGGTGTAGATATTTCCATGTTCGTACAGATAGCGGTGTAGATATTTCCATGTTCATATAGATAGCGGTGCTGATATTTCCATGTTTATACAGTCAGCGGTGTGGATATTTCCATGTTTATACAGATAGCGGTGTGGATATTTCCATGTTTATGCAGATAGCGGTGTAGATATTTCCAGGTTTATACAGATAGCGGTGTAGATATCTCCATCTTAATACGGATGGCGGTGTAGATATTTATATGTTCATACAGATGGTGGTGCAGATATTTCCATGTTCATACAGATGGCGGTGTAGATTTTTCCATTTTTATACAGATAGCGGTGTAGATATTTCCAAGTTTATACAGATAGCGGTGTAGATATCTCCATCTTAATACAGATGGCAGTGTAGATATTTATATGTTCATACAGATGGCGGTGCAGATATTTCCATGTTCATACAGATGGCGGTGTAGCTATTTCCATGTTCATACAGATAGCGGTGTAGCTATTTCCATGTTCATGCAGATAGCGGTGTAGATATTTCCATGTTCATCCATACGGCTGTGTAGATATATCCATGTTTATACAGATGGCGGTGAAGATATTTCCATGTTCATACAGATAGCCGTGTAGATATTTCCATGTTCATCCAGATGGCTGTGTAGATATATCCAAGTTCATACAGATGGCGGTGAAGATATTTCCATGCTCATACAGATAGCAGCGTAGATATTTCCATGTTCACACAGATAGTGGTGTAGTTATATCCATGTTCATTCAGATAGAGGGGCTGATATTTCCATGTTCATACTGATAGCGGTGCTGATATTTCCTTGTTTATACAGGTAGCGGAGTAGATATTTCCATGTTTATAAAGACAGCGGTGTAGATATTTCCATGTTTATACAGATAGCGGTGTAGATATCTCCATCTTTATACAGATGGCGGTGTAGATATTTATATGTTCATACAGATGGCCGTGCAGATATTTCCATATTCATACAGATGCCGGTGTAGATATTTCCATGTTCATACAGATAGCGGTGTAGTTATTTCCATGTGTAAAGAGATAGCTGTGTAGATATTTCCATTTTCATGCAGATAGCGGTTTACATATTTCCATGTTCAAACAGATAGCGGTGTAGATATTTCCATGTTCATACAGATAGCGTTGTAGTTATTTCCATGTTTATACAGATAGCGCTGTAGATGTATGCATGTTTACACAGATAGCGGTGTAGATATTTGCATGTTCATACAGATAGCGGTGTAGATATTTCCATGTACATCCAGATGGCTGTGTAGATATATCCATGTTCATTCAGATAGCGGTGTAGATATTTCCATGTTCATACAGATAGTGCTGTAGATATTTCCATGTTCATTCAGATAGCGGTGTAGCTATTTCCATGTTCATGCAGATAGAGGTGTAGATATTTCCATGTTCATACAGATAGTGGTGTAGATATTTCCATGTTCATACAGATGATGGTGGAGATATTTCCATGTTCATACAGAGAGCGGTGTAGTTATTTCCATGTGTAAAGAGATAGCTGTGTAGATATTTCCATGTATATGCAGATAGCTGTGAAGATATTCCCATTTTCATGCAGATAGCGGTTTAGATATTTCCATGTTCAAACAGCGGTGTAGATATTTCCATGTTCATACAGATAGCTTTGTAGATATATCCATGTTTATAAAGATAGCTGTGAAGATGTATGCATGTTTACACAGATAGCGGTGTAGATATTTCCATGTTCATACAGATAGCGGTGTAGATATTTCCATGTTCATACAGATGGCTGTGTAGATATATCCATGTTCATACAGATAGCGGTGAAGATATTTCCATGTTCATACAGATAGTGGTGTAGATATTTCCATGTTCATACAGATAGCGGTGCAGCTATTTCCATGTTCATACAGATAGCGGTGTAGATATTTCCATGTTCGTACAGATAGCGGTGTACATATTTCCTTGTTCATACAGATAGCGGTGCTTATATTTCCATGTTTATACAGATAGCGGTGTAGATATTTCCATGTTTATACAGATAGCGGTGTAGATATTTCCATGTTTATTGAGATAGCGGTGTAGATATTTCCAAGTTTATACAGATAGCGGTGTAGATATCTCCATCTTAATACAGATGGCGGTGTAGATATTTATATGTTCATACAGATGGCCGTGCAGATATTTCCATGTTCATACAGATGGCGGTGTTGATATTTCCATGTTTATAGAGATAGTGGTGTAGTTATTTCCATGTGTAAACAGATAGCTTTGTAGATATTTCCATGTATATGCAGATAACTGTGTAGATATTTCCATTTTCATGCAGATAGCGGTGTAGATATTTCCATGTTCAAACAGATAGCGGTGTAGCTATTTCCATGTTCATACAGATAGAGGTATAGATATTTCCATGTTCATACAGATAGTGGTGTAGATATTTCCATGTTCATACACATGGTGGTGTAGGTATTTCCATGTTCATACAGAGATCGGTGTAGTTATTTCCATGTGTAAAGAGATAGCTGTGTAGATATTTCCATGTATATGCAGATAGCTGTGAAGGTATTCCCATTTTCATGCAGATTGCGGTTTAGATATTTCCATGTTCAAACAGATAGCGGTGTAGATATTTCCATGTTCATACAGATAGCGGTGTGGATATTTCCATGTTTATACAGAGAGTGGTGAAGATGTATGCATGTTTACACAGATAGCGGTGTAGATATTTCCATGTTCATACAGATAGCGGTGTAGATATTTCCATGTTCATCCAGATGGCTGTGTATACATATCCATGTTCACACAGATGGTGGTGAAGATAATTCCATGTTCATACAGATAGCGGTGTAGATATTTCCATGTTCATACAGATAGTGGTGTAGATATTTCCATGTTCATACAGATAGCTGTGCTGATATTTCCATGTTTATACAGGTAGCGGTGTGGATATTTCCATGTTTACAGATAGCGGTGTAGATATTGCCATGTTTATAAAGATAGCGCTGTAGATACTTCCATGTTCATCCAGATGGCTGTGTAGATATATCCATGTTCACACAGATGGCGGTGAAGAGATTTCCATGTTCATACAGATAGCGGTGTAGATATTTCCATGTTCATACAGATATTGGTGTAGATATTTCCATGTTCATACAGATAGCGGTGTAGATATTTCCATGTTCATACAGATAGCGGTGTAGATATTTCCATGTTCATCCAGATGGCTGTGTAGAAATATCCATGTTCATACAGATAGAAGTGTAGATATTTCCATGTTCATACAGATAGCTGTGCTGATATTTCCATGTTTATACAGGTAGCGGTGTGGATATTTCCATGTTTATACAGATAGCGGTGTAGATTTTTCCATTTTTATACAGATAGCGGTGTAGATATTTCCAAGTTTATACAGATAGCGGTGTAGATATCTCCATCTTAATACAGATGGCGGTGTAGATATTTATATGTTCATACAGATGGCGGTGCAGATATTTCCATGTTCATACAGATGGCGGTGTAGGTATTTCCATGTTCATACAGATAGCGGTGTAGCTATTTCCATGTTCATGCAGATAGCGGTGTAGATATTTCCATGTTCATCCATATGGCTGTGTAGATATATCCATGTTCATACAGATGGCGGTGAAGATATTTCCATGTTCATACAGATAGCAGTGTAGATATTTCCATGTTCATCCAGATGGCTGTGTAGATATATCCAAGTTCATACAGATGGCGGTGAAGATATTTCCATGCTCATACAGATAGCAGTGTAGATATTTCCATGTTCACACAGATAGTGGTGTAGATATATCCATGTTCATTCAGATAGAGGGGCTGATATTTCCATGTTCATACTGATAGTGGTGCTGATATTTCCATGTTTATACAGGTAGCGGAGTAGATATTTCCATGTTTATACAGATAGCGGTGAAGATATTTCCATGTTTATACAGTTAGCGGTGTAGATATCTCCATCTTTATACAGATGGCGGTGTAGATATTTATATGTTCATACAGATGGCCTTTCAGATATTTCCATATTCATACAGATGCCGGTGTAGATATTTCCATGTTCATACAGATAGCGGTGTAGTTATTTCCATGTGTAAAGAGATAGCTGTGTAGATATTTCCATTTTCATGCAGATAGCGGTTTAGATATTTCCATGTTCAAGCAGATAGCGGTGTAGATATTTCCATGTTCGTACAGATAGCGGTGTAGATATTTCCATGTTCATACAGATAGCGGTGCTTATCCATGTTTATACAGGTAGCGGTGTAAATATTTCCATGTTTATACAGATAGCGGTGTAGATATTTCCATGTTTATATAGATAGCGGTGTAGATATTTCCATGTTCATCCAGATGGTTGTGTAGATATATCCATGTTCAAACAGATGGCTGTGAAGATATTTCCATGTTCATCCAGATGGCTGTGTAGATATATCCATGTTCATGCAGATTGCGGTTTAGATATTTCCATGTTCAAACAGATAGCAGTGTAGATATTTCCATGTTTATACAGATAGCGGTGTAGATATTTCCATGTTCATACAGATAGCGGTGTAGATATTTCCATGTTTATACAGATAGCGGTGTAGATACTTCCATGTTCATCCAGATGGCTTTGTAGACATATCCATGTTCATACAGATGGTGGTGAAGATATTTTCATGTTCATACAGATAGCGGTGTAGATATTTCCATGTTCATACAGATAGAGGGGCTGATATTTCCATGTTCATACAGATAGCGGTGCGTATATTTCCATGTTTATACAGGTAGCTGTGTAGATATTTCCATGTTCATACAGATAGTGGTGTAGATATTTCCATGTTCATACAGATAGAGGGACTGATATTTCCAAGTTCATACAGATAGCGGTGCGTATATTTCCATGTTTATACAGGTAGCGGTGTAGATATTTCCATGTTTACACAGATAGCGGTGTAGATATTTCCATGTTTATACAGATAGCGCTGTAGATATCTCCATCTTAATACAGATGGCGGTGTAGATATTTATATGTTCATACAGATGGCCGTGCAGATATTTCCACGTTCATACAGATGGCGGTGTAGGTATTTCCATGTTCATACAGATAGCGGTGTAGTTATTTCCATGTGTAAAGAGATAGCTGTGTAGATATTTCCATGTATATGCAGATAGCTGTGTCGATATTTCCATTTTCATGCAGATAGCGGTTTAGATATTTCCATGTTCAAACAGATAGCGGTGTAGATATTTCCATGTTCATACAGATAGCTTTGTAGATATATCCATGTTTATACAGATAGGGGTGAAGATGTATGCATGTTTACACAGATAGCGGTGTAGATATTTCCATGTTCATACAGATAGCGGTGTAGATATTCCCATGTTCATACAGATGGCTGTGTAGATATATCCATGTTCATACAGATAGCGGTGAAGATATTTCCATGTTCATACAGATAGCGGTGTAGATATTTCCATGTTCATACAGACAGCGGTGCAGCTATTTCCATGTTCCTACAGATTGCGGTGTAGATATTTCCATGTTCATACAGATAGCGGTGTACATATTTCCATGTTCATACAGATAGCGGTGCTTATATTTCCATGTTTATACAGATAGCGGTGTAGATATTTCCATGTTTATACAGATAGCGGTGTAGATATTTCCATGTTCATACAGATAGCGGTGTAGATATTTCCAAGTCTATACAGATAGCGGTGTAGATATCTCCATCTTAATACAGATGGCGGTGTAGATATTTATATGTTCATACAGATGGCCGTGCAGATATTTCCATGTTCATACAGATGGCGGTGTTGATATTTCCATGTTTATAGAGATAGTGGTGTTGTTATTTCCATGTGTAAAGAGATAGCTTTGTAGATATTTCCATGTATATGCAGATAACTGTGTAGATATTTCCATTTTCAAGCAGATAGCGGTGTAGATATTTCCATGTTCAAACAGATAGCGGTGTAGATATTTCCATGTTCATACAGATAGTGGTGTAGATATTTCCATGTTCATACAGATAGCGGTGTAGCTATTTCCATGTTCATCCAGATGGCTGTGTAGATATATCCATGTTCATACAGATGGCGGTGAAGATATTTCCATGTTCATACAGATAGCGGTGTAGATATTTCCATGTTCATACAGATAGCGGTGTAGATATTTCCATGTTCATACAGATAGTGGTGTAGATATTTCCATGTTCATACAGATAGCGGTGTAGTTATTTCCATGTGTGAAGAGATAGCTCTGTAGTTATTTCCATGTATATGCAGATAGCTCTGAAGATATTTCCATTTTCATGCAGATTGCGGTTTAGATATTTCCATGTTCAAACAGATACCGGTTTAGGTATTTCCATGTTCATACAGATAGTGGTGTAGGTATTTCCATGTTCATACAGATAGTGCTGTTGATATTTCCATGTTCAAACAGATACCGGTGTAGGTATTTCCATGTTCATACAGATAGCGGTGTAGATATTTCCATGTTCATACAGATAGTGCTGTAGATATTTCCATGTTCATACAGATAGCGGTGTAGCTATTTCCATGTTCATACAGATAGCGGTGTAGTTATTTCCATGTTCAAACAGATAGAGGTGTAGATATTTCCATGTTTATACAGATAGAGGTGCTTATATTTCCATGTTTATACAGGTAGCGGTGTAGATATTTCCATGTTTATACAGATAGCGGTGTAGATATTTCCATGTTTATACAGATAGCGGCGTAGATATTTCCATGTTCATCCAGATGGCTGTGTAGATATATCCATGTTCATACAGATGGCGGTGAAGATAATTCCATGTTCATACAGATAGCGGTGTAGATATTTCCATGTTCATACAGATAGTGGTGTAGATATTTCCATGTTCATACAGATAGAGGGGCTGATATTTCCATGTTCATACAGATAGCGGTGGTGATATTTCCATGTTTATACAGATAACCGTGTAGATATTTCCATGTTTATACAGATAGCGGTGTAGATATATCCATGTTTATACAGATAGCGGTGTAGATATCTCCATCTTAATACAGATGGCAGTGTAGATATTTATATGTTCATACAGATGGCCGTGCAGATATTTCCATGTTCATACAGATGGCGGTGTAGATATTTCGATGTTCATACAGATAGCGGTGTAGTTATTTCCATGTGCAAAGAGATAGCTATGTAGATATTTCCATGTGTATGCAGATAGCTGTGTAGATATTTCCATTTTCATGCAGATAGCGGTTTAGATATTTCCATGTTCAAACAGATAGCGGTGTAGATATTTCCATGTTCATACAGATAGCGGTGTAGATATTTCCATGTTTATAGAGATAGCAGTGAAGATGTATGCATGTTTACACAGATAGCTGTGTAGATATTTCCATGTTCATACAGATAGCGGTGTAGATATTTCCATGTTCATCCAGATGGCTGTGTAGATATATCCATGTTCATACAGATAGCGGTGTAGATATTTCCATGTTCATACAGATAGTGGTGTAGATATTTCCATGTTCATACAGATAGCGGTGTATCTATTTCCATGTTCATACAGATAGCGGTGTAGATATTTCCATGTTCATACAGATAGCGGTGTAGATATTTCCATGTTCATACAGATAGCGGTGCTGATATTTCCATGTTTATACAGTCAGCGGTGTGGATATTTCCATGTTTACACAGATAGCGGTGTGGATATTTCCATGTTTATGCAGATAGCGGTGTAGAGATTTCCAGGTTTATACAGATAGCGGCGTAGATATCTCCATCTTAATACGGATGGCGGTGTAGATATTTATATGTTCATACAGATGGTGGTGCAGATATTTCCATGTTCATACAGATGGCGGTTGAGCTATTTCCATGTTCATACAGATAGCGGTGTAGCTATATCCATGTTCATGCAGATAGCGGTGTAGATATTTCCATGTTCATCCATATGGCTGTGTAGATATATCCATGTTCATACAGATAGCGGTGTAGATATTTCTATGTTCATACAGATAGTGCTGTAGATATTTCCATGTTCATACAGATAGCGGTGTAGCTATTTCCATGTTCATACTGATAGCGGTGTAGATATGTCCATGTTCAAACAGATAGCGGTGTAGATATTTCCATGTTCATACAGATAGCGGTGCTTATATTTCCATGTTCATACAGGTAGCGGTGTAGATATTTCCATGTTCATACAGATAGCGGTGTAGATATTTCCATGTTTATACAGGTAGCGGTGTAGATATTTCCATGCTCATACAGATAGCGGTGTAGATATATCCATGTTCATACAGATGGCTGTGTAGATATATCCATGTTCATACAGATAGCGGTGTAGATATTTCCATGTTCATACAGATAGCGGTGTAACTATTTCCATGTTCATACAGATAGCGGTGTAGTTTTTTCCATGTTCAAACAGATAGCGGTGTAGATATTTCCATGTTTATACAGATAGCGGTGCTTATATTTCCATGTTTATACAGGTAGTGGTGTAGATATTTCCATGTTTATACAGATAGCGGTGTAGATATTTCCATGTTTATACAGATTGCGGTGTAGATATTTCCATGTTCATCCAGATGGCTGTGTAGATATATCCATGTTCATACAGATGGCAGTGAAGATAATTCCATGTTCATACAGATAGCGGTGTAGATATTTCAATGTTCATACAGATAGTGGTGTAGATATTTCCATGTTCATACAGACAGAGTGGCTGATATTTCCATGTTCATACAGATAGCAGTGCTGATATTTCCATGTTTATACAGGTAGCGGTGCAGATATTTCCATCTTTATACAGATAGCAGTGTAGATATATCCATGTTTATACAGATAGCGGTGTAGATATCTCCATCTTAATACAGATGGCAGTGTAGATATTTATATGTTCATACAGATGGCCGTGCAGATATTTCCATGTTCATACAGATGGCGGTGTAGATATTTCCATGTTCATACAGATAGCGGTGTAGTTATCTCCATGTGCAAAGAGATAGCTATGTAGATATTTCCATGTTTATGCAGATATCTGTGTAGATATTTCCATTTTCATGCAGATAGCTGTTTAGATATTTCCATGTTCAAACAGATAGCGGTGTAGATATTTCCATGTTCATACAGATAGCGGTGTAGATATTTCCATGTTTATACAGATAGTGGTGAAGATGTATGCATGTTTACATAGATAGCGGTATAGATATTTCCATGTTCATACAGATAGCGGTGTAGATATTTCCATGTTCATCCAGATGGCTGTGTAGATATATCCATGTTCATACTGATAGCGGTGTAGATATTTCCATGTTCATACAGATAGTGGTGTAGATATTTCCATGTTCATACAGATAGCGGTGTATCTATTTCCATGTTCATACAGATAGCGGTGTAGATATTTCCATGTTCGTACAGATAGCGGTGTAGATATTTCCATGTTCATATAGATAGCGGTGCTGATATTTCCATGTTTATACAGTCAGCGGTGTGGATATTTCCATGTTTATACAGATAGCGGTGTGGATATTTCCATGTTTATGCAGATAGCGGTGTAGATATTTCCAGGTTTATACAGATAGCGGTGTAGATATCTCCATCTTAATACGGATGGCGGAGTAGATATTTATATGTTCATACAGATGGTGGTGCAGATATTTCCATGTTCATACAGATGGCGGTGTAGATATTTCCATGTTCATACAGATAGCGGTGTAGCTATATCCATGTTCATGCAGATAGCGGTGTAGATATTTCCATGTTCATCCATATGGCTGTGTAGATATATCCATGTTCATACAGATAGCGGTGTAGATATTTCCATGTTCATACCGATAGTGGTGTAGATATTTCCATGTTCATACAGATAGCGGTGTAGCTATTTCCATGTTCATGCAGATAGCGGTGTAGATATTTCCATTTTCATCCATATGGCTGTGTAGATATATCCATGTTCATACAGATGGCGGTGAAGATATTTCCATGTTCATACAGATAGCGGTGTAGATATTTCCATGTTCATACAGATGGTGGTGTAGATATTTCCATGTTCATACAGAGAGCGGTGTAGTTATTTCCATGTGTAAAGAGATACCTGTGTAGATATTTCCATGTATATTCAGATAGCTGTGAAGATATTTCCATTTTCATTCAGATTGCGGTTTAGATATTTCCATGTTCAAACAGATAGCAGTGTAGATATTTCCATGTTTATACAGATAGCGGTGTAGATATTTCCATGTTTATACAGATAGCGGTGAAGATGTATGCATTTTTACACAGATAGCGGTGTAGATATTTCCATGTTCATACAGATGGTGGTGTAGGTATTTCCATGTTCATACAGAGAGCGGTGTAGTTATTTCCATGTGTAAAGATATAGCTGTGTAGATATTTCCATGTATATGCAGATAGCTGTGAAGATATTTCCATTTTCATGCAGATTGCGGTTTAGATATTTCCATGTTCAAACAGATAGCAGTGTAGATATTTCCATGTTTATACAGATAGCGGTGTAGATATTTCCATGTTCATACAGATAGCGGTGTAGATATTTCCATGTTTATACAGATAGCGGTGTAGATACTTCCATGTTCATCCAGATGGCTTTGTAGACATATCCATGTTCATACAGATGGTGGTGAAGATATTTTCATGTTCATACAGATAGCGGTGTAGATATTTCCATGTTCATACAGATAGAGGGGCTGATATTTCCATGTTCATACAGATAGCGGTGCGTATATTTCCATGTTTATACAGGTAGCGGTGTAGATATTTCCATGTTCATACAGATAGTGGTGTAGATATTTCCATGTTCATACAGATAGAGGGACTGATATTTCCAAGTTCATACAGATAGCGGTGCGTATATTTCCATGTTTATACAGGTAGCGGTGTAGATATTTCCATGTTTACACAGATAGCGGTGTAGATATTTCCATGTTCATACCGATAGTGGTGTAGATATTTCCATGTTCATACACATAGCGGTGTAGCTATTTCCATGTTCATGCAGATAGCGGTGTAGATATTTCCATTTTCATCCATATGGCTGTGTAGATATATCCATGTTCATACAGATGGCGGTGAAGATATTTCCATGTTCATACAGATAGCGGTGTAGATATTTCCATGTTCATACAGATGGTGGTGTAGATATTTCCATGTTCATACAGAGAGCGGTGTAGTTATTTCCATGTGTAAAGAGATACCTGTGTAGATATTTCCATGTATATGCAGATAGCTGTGAGGATATTTCCATTTTCATTCAGATTGCGGTTTAGATATTTCCATGTTCAAACAGATAGCAGTGTAGATATTTCCATGTTTATACAGATAGCGGTGTAGATATTTCCATGTTTATACAGATAGCGGTGAAGATGTATGCATTTTTACACAGATAGCGGTGTAGATATTTCCATGTTCATACAGATGGTGGTGTAGGTATTTCCATGTTCATACAGAGAGCGGTGTAGTTATTTTCATGTGTAAAGAGATAGCTGTGTAGATATTTCCATGTATATGCAGATAGCTGTGAAGATATTTCCATTTTCCTGCAGATTGCGGTTTAGATATTTCCATGTTCAAACAGATAGCAGTGTAGATATTTCCATGTTTATACAGATAGCGGTGTAGATATTTCCATGTTTATGCAGATAGCGGTGAAGATGTAGGCATTTTTACACAGATAGCGGTGTAGATATTTCCATGTTCATACAGATAGCGGTGTAGATATTTCCATGTTCATACAGTTAGCTGTGCTGATATTTCCATGTTTATACAGGTTGCGGTGTGGATATTTCCATGTTTATACAGATAGCGGTGTAGATTTTTCCATTTTTATACAGATAGCGGTGTAGATATCTCCATCTTAATACAGATGGCAGTGTAGATATTTATATGTTCATACAGATGGCGGTGCAGATATTTCCATGTTCATACAGATGGCGGTGTAGCTATTTCCATGTTCATACAGATAGTGGTGTAGCTATTTCCATGTTCATGCAGATAGCGGTGTAGATATTTCCATGTTCATCCATACGGCTGTGTAGATATATCCATGTTCATACAGATGGCGGTGAAGATATTTGCATGTTCATACAGATAGCAGCGTAGATATTTCCATGTTCATCCAGATGGCTGTGTAGATATATCCAAGTTCATACAGATGGCGGTGAAGATATTTCCATGCTCATACAGATAGCAGTGTAGATATTTCCATGTTCACACAGATAGTGGTGTAGTTATATCCATGTTCATTCAGATAGAGGGGCTGATATTTCCATGTTCATACTGATAGCGGTGCTGATATTTCCTTGTTTATACAGGTAGCGGAGTAGATATTTCCATGTTTATAAAGACAGCGGTGTAGATATTTCCATGTTTATACAGATAGCGGTGTAGATATCTCCATCTTTATACAGATGGCGGTGTAGATATTTATATGTTCATACAGATGGCCGTGCAGATATTTCCATATTCATACAGATGCCGGTGTAGATATTTCCATGTTCATACAGATAGCGGTGTAGTTATTTCCATGTGTAAAGAGATAGCTGTGTAGATATTTCCATTTTCATGCAGATAGCGGTTTACATATTTCCATGTTCAAACAGATAGCGGTGTAGATATTTCCATGTTCATACAGATAGCGTTGTAGTTATTTCCATGTTTACAGATAGC
Source organism: Gorilla gorilla gorilla (assembly GCF_029281585.2). NCBI lineage: Eukaryota > Metazoa > Chordata > Mammalia > Primates > Hominidae > Gorilla > Gorilla gorilla. Next base: position 129,333,940 of record NC_073238.2, read on the forward strand.
GCTGTAGATGTATGCATGTTTACACAGATAGCGGTGTAGATATTTCCATGTTCATACAGATAGCGGTGTAGATATTTCCATGTACATCCAGATGGCTGTGTAGATATATCCATGTTCATTCAGATAGCGGTGTAGATATTTCCATGTTCATACAGATAGTGCTGTAGATATTTCCATGTTCATGCAGATAGCGGTGTAGCTATTTCCATGTTCATGCAGATAGAGGTGTAGATATTTCCATGTTCATACAGATAGTGGTGTAGATATTTCCATGTTCATACAGATGGTGGTGGAGATATTTCCATGTTCATACAGAGAGCGGTGTAGTTATTTCCATGTGTAAAGAGATAGCTGTGTAGATATTTCCATGTACATGCAGATAGCTGTGAAGATATTCCCATTTTCATGCAGATTGCGGTTTAGATATTTCCATGTTCAAACAGATAGCGGTGTAGATATTTCCATGTTCATACAGATAGCGGTGTAGATATTTCCATGTTTACACAGATAGCGGTGTAGATATTTCCATGTTCATACAGATAGCGGTGTAGATATTTCCATGTTCATCCAGATGGCTGTGTATACATATCCATGTTCACACAGATGGTGGTGAAGATAATTCCATGTTCATACAGATAGCGGTGCAGATATTTCCATGTTCATACAGACAGTGGTGTAGATATTTCCATGTTCATACAGTAGCTGTGCTGATATTTCCATGTTTATACAGGTAGCGGTGTGGATATTTCCATGTTTACAGATAGCGGTGTAGATATTGCCATGTTTATACAGATAGCGCTGTAGATACTTCCGTGTTCATCCAGACGGCTGTGTAGATATATCCATGTTCATACAGATGGCGGTGAAGAGATTTCCATGTTCATACAGATAGCGGTGTAGATATTTCCATGTTCATACAGATATTGGTGTAGATATTTCCATGTTCATACAGATAGCGGTGTAGATATTTCCATGTTCATACAGATAGCGGTGTAGATATTTCCATGTTCATCCAGATGGCTGTGTAGAAATATCCATGTTCATACAGATAGAGGTGTAGATATTTCCATGTTCATACAGATAGCTGTGCTGATATTTCCATGTTTATACAGGTAGCGGTGTGGATATTTCCATGTTTATACAGATAGCGGTGTAGATTTTTCCATTTTTATACAGATAGCGGTGTCGATATTTCCAAGTTTATACAGATAGCGGTGTAGATATCTCCATCTTAATACAGATGGCGGTGTAGATATTTATATGTTCATACAGATGGCGGTGCAGATATTTCCATGTTCATACAGATGGCGGTGTAGGTATTTCCATGTTCATACAGATAGCGGTGTAGCTATTTCCATGTTCATGCAGATAGCGGTGTAGATATTTCCATGTTCATCCATATGGCTGTGTAGATATATCCATGTTCATACAGATGGCGGTGAAGGTATTTCCATGTTCATACAGATAGCAGTGTAGATATTTCCATGTTCATCCAGATGGCTGTGTAGATATATCCAAGTTCATACAGATGGCGGTGAAGATATTTCCATGCTCATACAGATAGCAGTGTAGATATTTCCATGTTCACACAGATAGTGTTGTAGATATATCCATGTTCTTTCAGATAGAGGGGCTGATATTTCCATGTTCATACTGATAGTGGTGCTGATATTTCCATGTTTATACAGGTAGCGGAGTAGATATTTCCATGTTTATACAGATAGCGGTGAAGATATTTCCATGTTTATACAGATAGCGGTGTAGATATCTCCATCTTTATACAGATGGCGGTGTAGATATTTATATGTTCATACAGATGGCCGTTCAGATATTTCCATATTCATACAGATGCCGGTGTAGATATTTCCATGTTCATACAGATAGCGGTGTAGTTATTTCCATGTGTAAAGAGATAGCTGTGTAGATATTTCCATGTTCATACAGATAGCGGTGTAGTTTTTTCCATGTTGAAACAGATAGCGGTGTAGATATTTCCATGTTTATACAGATAGCGGTGCTTATATTTCCATGTTTATACAGGTAGTGGTGTAGATATTTCCATGTTTATACAGATAGCGGTGTAGATATTTCCATGTTTATACAGATAGCGGTGTGGATATTTCCATGGTCATCCAGATGGCTGTGTAGATATATCCATGTTCATACAGATGGCGGTGAAGATAATTCCATGTTCATACAGATAGCGGTGTAGATATTTCAATGTTCATACAGATAGTGGTGTAGATATTTCCATGTTCATACAGACAGAGTGGCTGATATTTCCATGTTCATACAGATAGCGGTGCTGATATTTCCATGTTTATACAGGTAGCGGTGCAGATATTTCCATCTTTATACAGATAGCGGTGTAGATATATCCATGTTTATACAGATAGCGGTGTAGATATCTCCATCTTAATACAGATGGCAGTGTAGATATTTATATGTTCATACAGATGGCCGTGCAGATATTTCCATGTTCATACAGATGGCGGTGTAGATATTTCCATGTTCATACAGATAGCGGTGTAGTTATCTCCATGTGCAAAGAGATAGCTATGTAGATATTTCCATGTGTATGCAGATATCTGTGTAGATATTTCCATTTTCATGCAGATAGCTGTTTAGATATTTCCATGTTCAAACAGATAGCGGTGTAGATATTTCCATGTTCATACAGATAGCGGTGTAGATATTTCCATGTTTATACAGATAGCGGTGAAGATGTATGCATGTTTACATAGATAGCGGTGTAGATATTTCCATGTTCATACAGATAGCGGTGTAGATATTTCCATGTTCATACAGATAGCGGTGTATCTATTTCCATGTTCATACAGATAGCGGTGTAGATATTTCCATGTTCGTACAGATAGCGGTGTAGATATTTCCATGTTCATACAGATAGCGGTGCTGATATTTCCATGTTTATACAGTCAGCGGTGTGGATATTTCCATGTTTATACAGATAGCGGTGTGGATATTTCCATGTTTATGCATATAGCGGTGTAGATATTTCCAGGTTTATACAGATAGCGGTGTAGATATCTCCATCTTAATACGGATGGCGGTGTAGATATTTATATGTTCATACAGATGGTGGTGCAGATATTTCCATGTTCATACAGATTGCGGTGTAGATATTTCCATGTTCATACAGATAGCGGTGTAGCTATATCCATGTTCATGCAGATAGCGGTGTAGATATTTCCATGTTCATCCATATGGCTGTGTAGATATATCCATGTTCATACAGAAAGCGGTGTAGATATTTCCATGTTCATACAGATAGTGCTGTAGATATTTCCATGTTCATACAGATAGCGGTGTAGCTATTTCCATGTTCATACAGATAGCGGTGTAGATATGTCCATGTTCAAACAGATAGTGGTGTAGATATTTCCATGTTCATACAGATAGCGGTGCTTATATTTCCATGTTTATACAGGTAGTGGTGTAGATATTTCCATGTTCATACAGATAGCGGTGTAGATATTTCCATGTTCATACAGATAGCGGTATAGATATCTCCATGTTCATCCAGATGGCTGTGTAGATATATCCATGTTCATACAGATGGCGGTGAATATATTTCCATGTTCATACAGATAGCGGTGTAGATATTTCCATGTTCATACAGATAGCTGTGTAGCTGTTTCCATGTTCATACAGATAGCGGTGTAGTTATTTCCATGTTCAAACAGATAGCGGTGTAGATATTTCCATGTTCATACAGATAGTGGTGTAGATATTTCCATGTTCATACAGATAGAGGGGCTGATATTTCCATGTTCATACAGATAGCTGTGCTGATATTTCCATGTTTATACAGGTAGCGGTGTAGATATTTCCATGTTTATACAGATAGCGGTGTAGATATTTCCATGTTTATACAGATAGCGGCGGAGATATCTCCATCTTAATACAGATGGCAGTGTAGATATTTATATGTTCATACAGATGGCCGTGCAGATATTTCCATGTTCATACAGATGGCGGTGTAGATATTTCCATGTTCATACAGATAGCGGTGTAGTTATTTCCATGTGCAAAGAGATAGATATGTAGATATTTCCATGTGTATGCAGATAGCTGTGTAGATATTTCCATTTTCATGCAGATAGCGGTTTAGATATTTCCATGTTCAAACAGATAGCGGTGTAGATATTTCCATGTTCATACAGATAGCGGTGAAGATATTTCCATGTTCATCCAGATGCCTGTGTAGATATATCCATGTTCATACTGATAGCGGTGTATCTATTTCCATGTTCATACAGATAGCGCTGTAGATATTTCCATGTTCGTACAGATAGCGGTGTAGATATTTCCATGTTCATACAGATAGCGGTGCTGATATTTCCATGTTTATACAGTCAGCGGTGTGGATATTTCCATGTTTATACAGATAGCGGTGTGGATATTTCCATGTTTATGCAGATAGCGGTGTAGATATTTCCAGGTTTATACAGATAGCGGCGTAGATATCTCCATCTTAATACGGATGGCGGTGTAGATATTTATATGTTCATACAGATGGTGGTGCAGATATTTCCATGTTCATACAGATGGCGGTGTAGCTATTTCCATGTTCATACAGATAGCGGTGTAGCTATATCCATGTTCATGCAGATAGCGGTGTAGATATTTCCATGTTCATCCATATGGCTGTGTAGATATATCCATGTTCATACAGATAGCGGTGTAGATATTTCCATGTTCATACAGATAGTGCTGTAGATATTTCCATGTTCATACAGATAGCGGTGTATCTATTTCCATGTTCATACAGATAGCGGTGTAGATATGTCCATGTTCAGATAGCGGTGTAGATATTTCCATGTTCATACAGATAGCGGTGCTTATATTTGCATGTTTATACAGGTAGCGGTGTAGATATTTCCATGTTCATACAGATAGCGGTGTAGATATTTCCATGTTTATACAGATAGCGGTGTAGATATTTCCATGTTCATCCAGATGGCTGTGTAGATATATCCATGTTCATACAGATGGCGGTGAAGATAATTCCATGTTCATACAGATAGCGGTGTAGATATTTCAATGTTCATACAGATAGTGGTGTAGATATTTCCATGTTCATACAGACAGAGTGGCTGATATTTCCATGTTCATACAGATAGCGGTGCTGATATTTCCATGTTTATACAGGTAGCGGTGCAGATATTTCCATCTTTATACAGATAGCGGTGTAGATATATCCATGTTTATACAGATAGCGGTGTAGATATCTCCATCTTAATACAGATGGCAGTGTAGATATTTATATGTTCATACAGATGGCCGTGGAGATATTTCCATGTTCATACAGGTGGCGGTGTAGATATTTCCATGTTCATACAGATAGCGGTGTAGTTATTTCCATGTGCAAAGAGATAGATATGTAGATATTTCCATGTGTATGCAGATAGCTGTGTAGATATTTCCATTTTCATGCAGATAGCGGTTTAGATATTTCCATGTTCAAACAGATAGCGGTGTAGATATTTCCATGTTCATACAGATAGCGGTGTAGATATTTCCATGTTCATCCAGATGGCTGTGTAGATATATCCATGTTCATACTGATAGCGGTGTATCTATTTCCATGTTCATACAGATAGCGCTGTAGATATTTCCATGTTCGTACAGATAGCGGTGTAGATATTTCCATGTTCATACAGATAGCGGTGCTGATATTTCCATGTTTATACAGTCAGCGGTGTGGATATTTCCATGTTTATACAGATAGCGGTGTGGATATTTCCATGTTTATGCAGATAGCGGTGTAGATATTTCCAGGTTTATACAGATAGCGGCGTAGATATCTCCATCTTAATACGGATGGCGGTGTAGATATTTATATGTTCATACAGATGGTGGTGCAGATATTTCCATGTTCATACAGATGGCGGTGTAGCTATTTCCATGTTCATACAGATAGCGGTGTAGCTATATCCATGTTCATGCAGATAGCGGTGTAGATATTTCCATGTTCATCCATATGGCTGTGTAGATATATCCATGTTCATACAGATAGCGGTGTAGATATTTCCATGTTCATACAGATAGTGCTGTAGATATTTCCATGTTCATACAGATAGCGGTGTAGCTATTTCCATGTTCATACAGATAGCGGTGTAGATATGTCCATGTTCAAACAGATAGCGGTGTAGATATTTCCATGTTCATACAGATAGCGGTGCTTATATTTGCATGTTTATACAGGTAGCGGTGTAGATATTTCCATGTTCATACAGATAGCGGTGTAGATATTTCCATGTTTATACAGATAGCGGTGTAGATATTTCCATGTTCATCCAGATGGCTGTGTAGATATATCCATGTTCATACAGATGGCGGTGAAGATAATTCCATGTTCATACAGATAGCGGTGTAGATATTTCAATGTTCATACAGATAGTGGTGTAGATATTTCCATGTTCATACAGACAGAGTGGCTGATATTTCCATGTTCATACAGATAGCGGTGCTGATATTTCCATGTTTATACAGGTAGCGGTGCAGATATTTCCATCTTTATACAGATAGCGGTGTAGATATATCCATGTTTATACAGATAGCGGTGTAGATATCTCCATCTTAATACAGATGGCAGTGTAGATATTTATATGTTCATACAGATGGCCGTGGAGATATTTCCATGTTCATACAGATGGCGGTGTAGATATTTCCATGTTCATACAGATAGCGGTGTAGTTATCTCCATGTGCAAAGAGATAGCTATGTAGATATTTCCATGTGTATGCAGATAGCTGTGTAGATATTTCCATTTTCATGCAGATAGCGGTTTAGATATTTCCATGTTCAAACAGATAGCGGTGTAGAAATTTCCATGTTCATACAGATAGCGGTGTAGATATTTCCATGTTTATACAGATAGCGGTGAAGATGTATGCATGTTTACACAGATAGCTGTGTAGATATTTCCATGTTCATACAGATAGCGGTGTATATATTTCCATGTTCATCCAGATGGCTGTGTAGATATATCCATGTTCATACAGATAGCGGTGTAGATATTTCCATGTTCATACAGATAGTGGTGTAGATATTTCCATGTTCATACAGATAGCGGTGTATCTATTTCCATGTTCATACAGATAGCGGTGTAGATATTTCCATGTTCATACAGATAGCGGTGTAGATATTTCCATGTTCATACAGATAGCGGTGCTGATATTTCCATGTTTATACAGTCAGCGGTGTGGATATTTCCATGTTTATACAGATAGCGGTGTGGATATTTCCATGTTTATGCAGATAGCGGTGTAGTTTTTTCCATGTTTATACAGATAGCGGCGTAGATATCTCCATCTTAATACGGATGGCGGTGTAGATATTTATATGTTCATACAGATGGTGGTGCAGATATTTCCATGTTCATACAGATGGCGGTGTAGCTATTTCCATGTTCATACAGATAGCGGTGTAGCTATATCCATGTTCATGCAGATAGCGGTGTAGATATTTCCATGTTCATCCATATGGCTGTGTAGATATATCCATGTTCATACAGATAGCGGTGTAGATATTTCTATGTTCATACAGATAGTGCTGTAGCTATTTCCATGTTCATACTGATAGTGGTGTAGATATGTCCATGTTCAAACAGATAGCGGTGTAGATATTTCCATGTTCATACAGATAGCGGTGCTTATATTTCCATGTTTATACAGGTAGCGGTGTAGATATTTCCATGTTCATACAGATAGCGCTGTAGATATTTCCATGTTTATACAGATAGCGGTGCAGATATTTCCATGCTCATACAGATAGCGGTGTAGATATATCCATGTTCATACAGATGGCTGTATAGATATATCCATGTTCATACAGATAGCGGTGTAGATATTTCCATGTTCATACAGATAGCGGTGTAGCTATTTCCATGTTCATACAGATAGCGGTGTAGATATGTCCATGTTCAAACAGATAGCGGTGTAGATATTTCCATGTTCATACAGATAGCGGTGCTTATATTTCCATGTTTATACAGGTAGCGGTGTAGATATTTCCATGTTTATACAGATAGCGGTGTAGATATTTCCATGTTTATACAGATAGCGGTGTAGATATTTCCATGTTCATACAGATAGCGGTGTAGATATTTCCAAGTCTATACAGATAGCGGTGTAGATATCTCCATCTTAATACAGATGGCGGTGTAGATATTTATATGTTCATACAGATGGCCGTGCAGATATTTCCATGTTCATACAGATGGCGGTGTTGATATTTCCATGTTTATAGAGATAGTGGTGTTGTTATTTCCATGTGTAAAGAGATTGCTTTGTAGATATTTCCATGTATATGCAGATAACTGTGTAGATATTTCCATTTTCTTGCAGATAGCGGTGTAGATATTTCCATGTTCAAACAGATAGCGGTGTAGATATTTCCATGTTCATACAGATAGTGGTGTAGATATTTCCATGTTCATACAGATAGCGGTGTAGCTATTTCCATGTTCATCCAGATGGCTGTGTAGATATATCCATGTTCATACAGATGGCGGTGAAGATATTTCCATGTTCATACAGATAGCGGTGTAGATATTTCCATGTTCATACAGATAGCGGTGTAGATATTTCCATGTTCATACAGATAGTGGTGTAGATATTTCCATGTTCATACAGATAGCGGTGTAGTTATTTCCATGTGTGAAGAGATAGCTCTGTAGATATTTCCATGTATATGCAGATAGCTCTGAAGATATTTCCATTTTCATGCAGATTGCGGTTTAGATATTTCCATGTTCAAACAGATACCGGTGTAGGTATTTCCATGTTCATACAGATAGTGGTGTAGGTATTTCCATGTTCATACAGATAGTGCTGTAGATATTTCCATGTTCAAACAGATACCGGTGTAGGTATTTCCATGTTCATATAGATAGCGGTGTAGATATTTCCATGTTCATACAGATAGTGCTGTAGATATTTCCATGTTCATACAGATAGCGGTGTAGCTATTTCCATGTTCATACAGATAGCGGTGTAGTTATTTCCATGTTCAAACAGATAGAGGTGTAGATATTTCCATGTTTATACAGATAGCGGTGCTTATATTTCCATGTTTATACAGGTAGCGGTGTAGATATTTCCATGTTTATACAGATAGCGGTGTAGATATTTCCATGTTTATACAGATAGCGGCGTAGATATTTCCATGTTCATCCAGATGGCTGTGTAGATATATCCATGTTCATACAGATGGCGGTGAAGATAATTCCATGTTCATACAGATAGCGGTGTAGATATTTCCATGTTCATACAGATAGTGGTGTAGATATTTCCATGTTCATACAGATAGAGGGGCTGATATTTCCATGTTCATACAGATAGCGGTGCTGATATTTCCATGTTATACAGATAACCGTGTAGATATTTCCATGTTTATACAGATAGCGGTGTAGATATATCCATGTTTATACAGATAGCGGTGTAGATATCTCCATCTTAATACAGATGGCAGTGTAGATATTTATATGTTCATACAGATGGCCGTGCAGATATTTCCATGTTCATACAGATGGCGGTGTAGATATTTCGATGTTCATACAGATAGCGGTGTAGTTATTTCCATGTGCAAAGAGATAGCTATGTAGATATTTCCATGTGTATGCAGATAGCTGTGTAGATATTTCCATTTTCATGCAGATAGCGGTTTAGATATTTCCATGTTCAAACAGATAGCGGTGTAGATATTTCCATGTTCATACAGATAGCGGTGTAGATATTTCCATGTTTATAGAGATAGCAGTGAAGATGTATGCATGTTTACACAGATAGCTGTGTAGATATTTCCATGTTCATACAGATAGCGGTGTAGATATTTCCATGTTCATCCAGATGGCTGTGTAGATATATCCATGTTCATACAGATAGCGGTGTAGATATTTCCATGTTCATACAGATAGTGGTGTAGATATTTCCATGTTCATACAGATAGCGGTGTATCTATTTCCATGTTCATACAGATAGCGGTGTAGATATTTCCATGTTCATACAGATAGCGGTGTAGATATTTCCATGTTCATACAGATAGCGGTGCTGATATTTCCATGTTTATACAGTCAGCGGTGTGGATATTTCCATGTTTACACAGATAGCGGTGTGGATATTTCCATGTTTATGCAGATAGCGGTGTAGATATTTCCAGGTTTATACAGATAGCGGCGTAGATATCTCCATCTTAATACGGATGGCGGTGTAGATATTTATATGTTCATACAGATGGTGGTGCAGATATTTCCATGTTCATACAGATGGCGGTTGAGCTATTTCCATGTTCATACAGATAGCGGTGTAGCTATATCCATGTTCATGCAGATAGCGGTGTAGATATTTCCATGTTCATCCATATGGCTGTGTAGATATATCCATGTTCATACAGATAGCGGTGTAGATATTTCTATGTTCATACAGATAGTGCTGTAGATATTTCCATGTTCATACAGATAGCGGTGTAGCTATTTCCATGTTCATACTGATAGCGGTGTAGATATGTCCATGTTCAAACAGATAGCGGTGTAGATATTTCCATGTTCATACAGATAGCGGTGCTTATATTTCCATGTTCATACAGGTAGCGGTGTAGATATTTCCATGTTCATACAGATAGCGGTGTAGATATTTCCATGTTTATACAGGTAGCGGTGTAGATATTTCCATGCTTATACAGATAGCGGTGTAGATATATCCATGTTCATACAGATGGCTGTGTAGATATATCCATGTTCATACAGATAGCGGTGTAGATATTTCCATGTTCATACAGATAGCGGTGTAACTATTTCCATGTTCATACAGATAACGGTGTAGTTTTTTCCATGTTCAAACAGATAGCGGTGTAGATATTTCCATGTTTATACAGATAGCGGTGCTTATATTTCCATGTTTATACAGGTAGTGGTGTAGATATTTCCATGTTTATACAGATAGCGGTGTAGATATTTCCATGTTTATACAGATAGCGGTGTAGATATTTCCATGTTCATCCAGATGGCTGTGTAGATATATCCATGTTCATACAGATGGCGGTGAAGATAATTCCATGTTCATACAGATAGCGGTGTAGATATTTCAATGTTCATACAGATAGTGGTGTAGATATTTCCATGTTCATACAGACAGAGTGGCTGATATTTCCATGTTCATACAGATAGCGGTGCTGATATTTCCATGTTTATACAGGTAGCGGTGCAGATATTTCCATCTTTATACAGATAGCGGTGTAGATATATCCATGTTTATACAGATAGCGGTGTAGATATCTCCATCTTAATACAGATGGCAGTGTAGATATTTATATGTTCATACAGATGGCCGTGCAGATATTTCCATGTTCATACAGATGGCGGTGTAGATATTTCCATGTTCATACAGATAGCGGTGTAGTTATCTCCATGTGCAAAGAGATAGCTATGTAGATATTTCCATGTGTATGCAGATATCTGTGTAGATATTTCCATTTTCATGCAGATAGCTGTTTAGATATTTCCATGTTCAAACAGATAGCGGTGTAGATATTTCCATGTTCATACAGATAGCGGTGTAGATATTTCCATGTTTATACAGATAGTGGTGAAGATGTATGCATGTTTACATAGATAGCGGTGTAGATATTTCCATGTTCATACAGATAGCGGTGTAGATATTTCCATGTTCATCCAGATGGCTGTGTAGATATATCCATGTTCATACTGATAGCGGTGTAGATATTTCCATGTTCATACAGATAGTGGTGTAGATATTTCCATGTTCATACAGATAGCGGTGTATCTATTTCCATGTTCATACAGATAGCGGTGTAGATATTTCCATGTTCGTACAGATAGCGGTGTAGATATTTCCATGTTCATATAGATAGCGGTGCTGATATTTCCATGTTTATACAGTCAGCGGTGTGGATATTTCCATGTTTATACAGATAGCGGTGTGGATATTTCCATGTTTATGCAGATAGCGGTGTAGATATTTCCTGGTTTATACAGATAGCGGTGTAGATATCTCCATCTTAATACGGATGGCGGAGTAGATATTTATATGTTCATACAGATGGTGGTGCAGATATTTCCATGTTCATACAGATGGCGGTGTAGATATTTCCATGTTCATACAGATAGCGGTGTAGCTATATCCATGTTCATGCAGATAGCGGTGTAGATATTTCCATGTTCATCCATATGGCTGTGTAGATATATCCATGTTCATACAGATAGCGGTGTAGATATTTCCATGTTCATACCGATAGTGGTGTAGATATTTCCATGTTCATACAGATAGCGGTGTAGCTATTTCCATGTTCATGCAGATAGCGGTGTAGATATTTCCATTTTCATCCATATGGCTGTGTAGATATATCCATGTTCATACAGATGGCGGTGAAGATATTTCCATGTTCATACAGATAGCGGTGTAGATATTTCCATGTTCATACAGATGGTGGTGTAGATATTTCCATGTTCATACAGAGAGCGGTGTAGTTATTTCCATGTGTAAAGAGATACCTGTGTAGATATTTCCATGTATATGCAGATAGCTGTGAAGATATTTCCATTTTCATTCAGATTGCGGTTTAGATATTTCCATGTTCAAACAGATAGCAGTGTAGATATTTCCATGTTTATACAGATAGCGGTGTAGATATTTCCATGTTTATACAGATAGCGGTGAAGATGTATGCATTTTTACACAGATAGCGGTGTAGATATTTCCATGTTCATACAGATGGTGGTGTAGGTATTTCCATGTTCATACAGAGAGCGGTGTAGTTATTTCCATGTGTAAAGAGATAGCTGTGTAGATATTTCCATGTATATGCAGATAGCTGTGAAGATATTTCCATTTTCATGCAGATTGCGGTTTAGATATTTCCATGTTCAAACAGATAGCAGTGTAGATATTTCCATGTTTATACAGATAGCGGTGTAGATATTTCCATGTTTATACAGATAGCGGTGAAGATGTATGCATTTTTACACAGATAGCGGTGTAGATATTTCCATGTTCATACAGATAGCGGTGTAGATATTTCCATGTTCATACAGATAGCTGTGCTGATATTTCCATGTTTATACAGGTTGCGGTGTGGATATTTCCATGTTTATACAGATAGCGGTGTAGATTTTTCCATTTTTATACAGATAGCGGTGTAGATATCTCCATCTTAATACAGATGGCAGTGTAGATATTTATATGTTCATACAGATGGCGGTGCAGATATTTCCATGTTCATACAGATGGCGGTGTAGCTATTTCCATGTTCATACAGATAGTGGTGTAGCTATTTCCATGTTCATGCAGATAGCGGTGTAGATATTTCCATGTTCATCCATACGGCTGTGTAGATATATCCATGTTCATACAGATGGCGGTGAAGATATTTGCATGTTCATACAGATAGCAGCGTAGATATTTCCATGTTCATCCAGATGGCTGTGTAGATATATCCAAGTTCATACAGATGGCGGTGAAGATATTTCCATGCTCATACAGATAGCAGTGTAGATATTTCCATGTTCACACAGATAGTGGTGTAGTTATATCCATGTTCATTCAGATAGAGGGGCTGATATTTCCATGTTCATACTGATAGCGGTGCTGATATTTCCTTGTTTATACAGGTAGCGGAGTAGATATTTCCATGTTTATAAAGACAGCGGTGTAGATATTTCCATGTTTATAGAGATAGCGGTGTAGATATCTCCATCTTTATACAGATGGCGGTGTAGATATTTATATGTTCATACAGATGGCCGTGCAGATATTTCCATATTCATACAGATGCCGGTGTAGATATTTCCATGTTCATACAGATAGCGGTGTAGTTATTTCCATGTGTAAAGAGATAGCTGTGTAGATATTTCCATTTTCATGCAGATAGCGGTTTACATATTTCCATGTTCAAACAGATAGCGGTGTAGATATTTCCATGTTCATACAGATAGCGTTGTAGTTATTTCCATGTTTACAGATAGCGCTGTAGATGTATGCATGTTTACACAGATAGCGGTGTAGATATTTCCATGTTCATACAGATAGCGGTGTAGATATTTCCATGTACATCCAGATGGCTGTGTAGATATATCCATGTTCATTCAGATAGCGGTGTAGATATTTCCATGTTCATACAGATAGTGCTGTAGATATTTCCATGTTCATTCAGATAGCGGTGTAGCTATTTCCATGTTCATGCAGATAGAGGTGTAGATATTTCCATGTTCATACAGATAGTGGTGTAGATATTTCCATGTTCATACAGATGGTGGTGGAGATATTTCCATGTTCATACAGAGAGCGGTGTAGTTATTTCCATGTGTAAAGAGATAGCTGTGTAGATATTTCCATGTATATGCAGATAGCTGTGAAGATATTCCCATTTTCATGCAGATTGCGGTTTAGATATTTCCATGTTCAAACAGATAGCGGTGTAGATATTTCCATGTTCATACAGATAGCGGTGTAGATATTTCCATGTTTACACAGATAGCGGTGTAGATATTTCCATGTTCATACAGATAGCGGTGTAGATATTTCCATGTTCATCCAGATGGCTGTGTATACATATCCATGTTCACACAGATGGTGGTGAAGATAATTCCATGTTCATACAGATAGCGGTGCAGATATTTCCATGTTCATACAGACAGTGGTGTAGATATTTCCATGTTCATACTGTAGCTGTGCTGATATTTCCATGTTTATACAGGTAGCGGTGTGGATATTTCCATGTTTACAGATAGCGGTGTAGATATTGCCATGTTTATACAGATAGCGCTGTAGATACTTCCGTGTTCATCCAGATGGCTGTGTAGATATATCCATGTTCATACAGATGGCGGTGAAGAGATTTCCATGTTCATACAGATAGCGGTGTAGATATTTCCATGTTCATACAGATATTGGTGTAGATATTTCCATGTTCATACAGATAGCGGTGTAGATATTTCCATGTTCATACAGATAGCGGTGTAGGTATTTCCATGTTCATCCAGATGGCTGTGTAGAAATATCCATGTTCATACAGATAGAGGTGTAGATATTTCCATGTTCATGCAGATAGCTGTGCTGACATTTCCATGTTTATACAGGTAGCGGTGTGGATATTTCCATGTTTATACAGATAGCGGTGTAGATTTTTCCATTTTTATACAGATAGCGGTATCGATATTTCCAAGTTTATACAGATAGCGGTGTAGATATCTCCATCTTAATACAGATGGCGGTGTAGATATTTATATGTTCATACAGATGGCGGTGCAGATATTTCCATGTTCATACAGATGGCGGTGTAGGTATTTCCATGTTCATACAGATAGCGGTGTAGCTATTTCCATGTTCATGCAGATAGCGGTGTAGATATTTCCATGTTCATCCATATGGCTGTGTAGATATATCCATGTTCATACAGATGGCGGTGAAGGTATTTCCATGTTCATACAGATAGCAGTGTAGATATTTCCATGTTCATCCAGATGGCTGTGTAGATATATCCAAGTTCATACAGATGGCGGTGAAGATATTTCCATGCTCATACAGATAGCAGTGTAGATATTTCCATGTTCACACATATAGTGTTGTAGATATATCCATGTTCTTTCAGATAGAGGGGCTGATATTTCCATGTTCATACTGATAGTGGTGCTGATATTTCCATGTTTATACAGATAGCGGTGTAGCTATTTCCATGTTCATCCAGATGGCTGTGTAGATATATCCATGTTCATACAGATGGCGGTGAAGATATTTCCATGTTCATACAGATAGCGGTGTAGATATTTCCATGTTCATACAGATAGTGGTGTAGATATTTCCATGTTCATACAGATAGAGGGGCTGATATTTCCATGTTCATACAGATAGCGGTGCTGATATTTCCATGTTTATACAGGTAGCGGTGTAGATATTTCCAAGTTTATACAGATAGAGGTGTAGACATTTTCATGTTTATACAGATAGCGGTGTAGATATCTCCATCTTAATACAGATGGCGGTTTAGATATTTATATGTTCATACAGATGGTCGTGCAGATATTTCCATGTTCATCCATATGTCTGTGTAGATATATCCATGTTCATACAGATGGCGGTGAAGATAATTCCATGTTCATACAGATAGCGGTGTAGATATTTCCATGTTCACACAGATAGCGGTGTAGATATTTCCATGTTCATACAGATAGTGGTGTAGATATTTCCATGTTCATACAGATAGCGGTGTAGTTATTTCCATGTGTGAAGAGATAGCTGTGTAGATATTTCCATGTATATGCAGATAGCTCTGAATATATTTCCATTTTCATGCAGATTGCGGTTTAGATATTTCCATGTTCAAACAGATACCGGTGTAGGTATTTCCATGTTCATACAGATAGCTGTGTAGATGTTTCCATGTTTATAAAGATAGCTGTGAAGATGTATGCATGTTTACACAGATAGCGGTGTAGATATTTCCATGTTCATACAGATAGCGGTGTAGATATTTCCATGTTCATCCAGATGGCTGTGTAGATATATCCATGTTCATACAGATAGCGGTGTAGATATTTCCATGTTCATACAGATAGTGCTGTAGATATTTCCATGTTCATACAGATAGCGGTGTAGCTATTTCCATGTTCATACAGATAGCGGTGTAGTTATTTCCATGTTCAAACAGATAGAGGTGTAGATATTTCCATGTTTATACAGATAGCGGTGCTTATATTTCCATGTTTATACAGGTAGCGGTGTAGATATTTCCATGTTTATACAGATAGCGGTGTAGATATTTCCATGTTTATACAGATAGCGGTGTAGATATTTCCATGTTCATCCAGATGGCTGTGTAGATATATCCATGTTCATACAGATGGCGGTGAAGATAATTCCATGTTCATACAGATAGCGGTGTAGATATTTCCATGTTCATACAGATAGTGGTGTAGATATTTCCATGTTCATACAGATAGAGGGGCTGATATTTCCATGTTCATACAGATAGCGGTGCTGATATTTCCATGTTTATACAGATAACCGTGTAGATATTTCCATGTTTATACAGATAGCGGTGTAGATATTTCCATGTTTATACAGATAGCGGTGTAGATATCTCCATCTTAATACAGATGGCAGTGTAGATATTTATATGTTAATACAGATGGCCGTGAAGATATTTCCATGTTCATACAGATGGCGGTGTAGATATTTCGATGTTCATACAGATAGCGGTGTAGTTATTTCCATGTGCAAAGAGATAGCTATGTAGATATTTCCATGTGTATGCAGATAGCTGTGTAGATATTTCCATTTTCATGCAGATAGCGGTTTAGATATTTCCATGTTCAAACAGATAGCGGTGTAGATATTTCCATGTTCATACAGATAGCGGTGTAGATATTTCCATGTTTATACAGATAGCAGTGAAGATGTATGCATGTTTACACAGATAGCTGTGTAGATATTTCCATGTTCATACAGATAGCGGTGTAGATATTTCCATGTTCTTCCAGATGGCTGTGTAGATATATCCATGTTCATACAGATAGCGGTGTAGATATTTCCATGTTCATACAGATAGCGGTGTAGATATTTCCATGTTCATACAGATAGCGGTGTATCTATTTCCATGTTCATACAGATAGCGGTGTAGATATTTCCATGTTCATACAGATAGCGGTGTAGATATTTCCATGTTCATACAGATAGCGGTGCTGATATTTCCATGTTTATACAGTCAGTGGTGTGGATATTTCCATGTTTATACAGATAGCGGTGTGGATATTTCCATGTTTATGCAGATAGCGGTGTAGATATTTCCAGGTTTTTACAGATAGCGGCGTAGATATCTCCATCTTAATACGGATGGCAGTGTAGATATTTATATGTTCATACAGATGGTGGTGCAGATATTTCCATGTTCATACAGATGGCGGTTGAGCTATTTCCATGTTCATACAGATAGCGGTGTAGCTATATCCATGTTCATGCACATAGCGGTGTAGATATTTCCATGTTCATCCATATGGCTGTGTAGATATATCCATGTTCATACAGATAGCGGTGTAGATATTTCTATGTTCATACAGATAGTGGTGTAGATATTTCCATGTTCATACAGATAGCGGTGTAGATATTTCCATGTTCATACTGATAGCGGTGTAGATATGTCCATGTTCAAACAGATAGCGGTGTAGATATTTCCATGTTCATACAGATAGCGGTGCTTATATTTCCATGTTCATACAGGTAGCGGTGTAGATATTTCCATGTTCTTACAGATAGCGGTGTAGATATTTCCATGTGTATACAGATAGCGGTGTAGATATTTCCATGCTCATACAGATAGCGGTGTAGATATATCCATGTTCATACAGATGGCTGTGTAGATATATCCATGTTCATACAGATAGCGGTGTAGATATTTCCATGTTCATACAGATAGCGGTGTAACTATTTCCATGTTCATACAGATAGCGGTGTAGTTTTTTCCATGTTGAAACAGATAGCGGTGTAGATATTTCCATGTTTATACAGATAGCGGTGCTTATATTTCCATGTTTATACAGGTAGTGGTGTAGATATTTCCATGTTTATACAGATAGCGGTGTAGATATTTCCATGTTTATACAGATAGCGGTGTAGATATTTCCATGGTCATCCAGATGGCTGTGTAGATATATCCATGTTCATACAGATGGCGGTGAAGATAATTCCATGTTCATACAGATAGCGGTGTAGATATTTCAATGTTCATACAGATAGTGGTGTAGATATTTCCATGTTCATACAGACAGAGTGGCTGATATTTCCATGTTCATACAGATAGCGGTGCTGATATTTCCATGTTTATACAGGTAGCGGTGCAGATATTTCCATCTTTATACAGATAGCGGTGTAGATATATCCATGTTTATACAGATAGCGGTGTAGATATCTCCATCTTAATACAGATGGCAGTGTAGATATTTATATGTTCATACAGATGGCCGTGCAGATATTTCCATGTTCATACAGATGGCGGTGTAGATATTTCCATGTTCATACAGATAGCGGTGTAGTTATCTCCATGTGCAAAGAGATAGCTATGTAGATATTTCCATGTGTATGCAGATATCTGTGTAGATATTTCCATTTTCATGCAGATAGCTGTTTAGATATTTCCATGTTCAAACAGATAGCGGTGTAGATATTTCCATGTTCATACAGATAGCGGTGTAGATATTTCCATGTTTATACAGATAGCGGTGAAGATGTATGCATGTTTACATAGATAGCGGTGTAGATATTTCCATGTTCATACAGATAGCGGTGCAGATATTTCCATGTTCATCCAGATGGCTGTGTAGATATATCCATGTTCATACTGATAACGGTGTAGATATTTCCATGTTCATACAGATAGTGGTGTAGATATTTCCGTGTTCATACAGATAGCGGTGTATCTATTTCCATGTTCATACAGATAGCGGTGTAGATATTTCCATGTTCGTACAGATAGCGGTGTAGATATTTCCATGTTCATACAGATAGCGGTGCTGATATTTCCATGTTTATACAGTCAGCGGTGTGGATATTTCCATGTTTATACAGATAGCGGTGTGGATATTTCCATGTTTATGCATATAGCGGTGTAGATATTTCCAGGTTTATACAGATTGCGGTGTAGATATCTCCATCTTAATACGGATGGCGGTGTAGATATTTATATGTTCATACAGATGGTGGTGCAGATATTTCCATGTTCATACAGATTGCGGTGTAGATATTTCCATGTTCATACAGATAGCGGTGTAGCTATATCCATGTTCATGCAGATAGCGGTGTAGATATTTCCATGTTCATCCATATGGCTGTGTAGATATATCCATGTTCATACAGATAGCGGTGTAGATATTTCCATGTTCATACAGATAGTGCTGTAGCTATTTCCATGTTCATACAGATAGCGGTGTAGATATGTCCATGTTCAAACAGATAGTGGTGTAGATATTTCCATGTTCATACAGATAGCGGTGCTTATATTTCCATGTTTATACAGGTAGCGGTGTAGATATTTCCATGTTCATACAGATAGCGGTGTAGATATTTCCATGTTGCTACAGATAGCGGTATAGATATCTCCATGTTCATCCAGATGGCTGTGTAGATATATCCATGTTCATACAGATGGCGGTGAATATATTTCCATGTTCATACAGATAGCGGTGTAGATATTTCCATGTTCATACAGATAGCTGTGTAGCTGTTTCCATGTTCATACAGATAGCGGTGTAGTTATTTCCATGTTCAAACAGATAGCGGTGTAGATATTTCCATGTTCATACAGATAGTGGTGGAGATATTTCCATGTTCATACAGATAGAGGGGCTGATATTTCCATGTTCATACAGATAGCTGTGCTGATATTTCCATGTTTATACAGGTAGCGGTGTAGATATTTCCATGTTTATACAGATAGCGGTGTAGATATTTCCATGTTTATACAGATAGCGGCGGAGATATCTCCATCTTAATACAGATGGCAGTGTAGATATTTATATGTTCATACAGATGGCCGTGCAGATATTTCCATGTTCATACAGATGGCGGTGTAGATATTTCCATGTTCATACAGATAGCGGTGTAGTTATTTCCATGTGCAAAGAGATAGATATGTAGATATTTCCATGTGTATGCAGATAGCTGTGTAGATATTTCCATTTTCATGCAGATAGCGGTTTAGATATTTCCATGTTCAAACAGATAGCGGTGTAGATATTTCCATGTTCATACAGATAGCGGTGTAGATATTTCCATGTTCATCCAGATGGCTGTGTAGATATATCCATGTTCATACTGATAGCGGTGTATCTATTTCCATGTTCATACAGATAGCGCTGTAGATATTTCCATGTTCGTACAGATAGCGGTGTAGATATTTCCATGTTCATACAGATAGCGGTGCTGATATTTCCATGTTTATACAGTCAGCGGTGTGGATATTTCCATGTTTATACAGATAGCGGTGTGGATATTTCCATGTTTATGCAGATAGCGGTGTAGATATTTCCAGGTTTATACAGATAGCGGCGTAGATATCTCCATCTTAATACGGATGGCGGTGTAGATATTTATATGTTCATACAGATGGTGGTGCAGATATTTCCATGTTCATACAGATGGCGGTGTAGCTATTTCCATGTTCATACAGATAGCGGTGTAGCTATATCCATGTTCATGCAGATAGCGGTGTAGATATTTCCATGTTCATCCATATGGCTGTGTAGATATATCCATGTTCATACAGATAGCGGTGTAGATATTTCCATGTTCATACAGATAGTGCTGTAGATATTTCCATGTTCATACAGATAGCGGTGTAGCTATTTCCATGTTCATACAGATAGCGGTGTAGATATGTCCATGTTCAAACAGATAGCGGTGTAGATATTTCCATGTTCATACAGATAGCGGTGCTTATATTTGCATGTTTATACAGGTAGCGGTGTAGATATTTCCATGTTCATACAGATAGCGGTGTAGATATTTCCATGTTTATACAGATAGCGGTGTAGATATTTCCATGTTCATCCAGATGGCTGTGTAGATATATCCATGTTCATACAGATGGCGGTGAAGATAATTCCATGTTCATACAGATAGCGGTGTAGATATTTCAATGTTCATACAGATAGTGGTGTAGGTATTTCCATGTTCATACAGACAGAGTGGCTGATATTTCCATGTTCATACAGATAGCGGTGCTGATATTTCCATGTTTATACAGGTAGCGGTGCAGATATTTCCATCTTTATACAGATAGCGGTGTAGATATATCCATGTTTATACAGATAGCGGTGTAGATATCTCCATCTTAATACAGATGGCAGTGTAGATATTTATATGTTCATACAGATGGCCGTGGAGATATTTCCATGTTCATACAGATGGCGGTGTAGATATTTCCATGTTCATACAGATAGCGGTGTAGTTATCTCCATGTGCAAAGAGATAGCTATGTAGATATTTCCATGTGTATGCAGATAGCTGTGTAGATATTTCCATTTTCATGCAGATAGCGGTTTAGATATTTCCATGTTCAAACAGATAGCGGTGTAGAAATTTCCATGTTCATACAGATAGCGGTGTAGATATTTCCATGTTTATACAGATAGCGGTGAAGATGTATGCATGTTTACACAGATAGCTGTGTAGATATTTCCATGTTCATACAGATAGCGGTGTATATATTTCCATGTTCATCCAGATGGCTGTGTAGATATATCCATGTTCATACAGATAGCGGTGTAGATATTTCCATGTTCATACAGATAGTGGTGTAGATATTTCCATGTTCATACAGATAGCGGTGTATCTATTTCCATGTTCATACAGATAGCGGTGTAGATATTTCCATGTTCATACAGATAGCGGTGTAGATATTTCCATGTTCATACAGATAGCGGTGCTGATATTTCCATGTTTATACAGTCAGCGGTGTGGATATTTCCATGTTTATACAGATAGCGGTGTGGATATTTCCATGTTTATGCAGATAGCGGTGTAGATATTTCCAGGTTTATACAGATAGCGGCATAGATATCTCCATCTTAATACGGATGGCGGTGTAGATATTTATATGTTCATACAGATGGTGGTGCAGATATTTCCATGTTCATACAGATGGCGGTGTAGCTATTTCCATGTTCATACAGATAGCGGTGTAGCTATATCCATGTTCATGCAGATAGCGGTGTAGATATTTCCATGTTCATCCATATGGCTGTGTAGATATATCCATGTTCATACAGATAGCGGTGTAGATATTTCTATGTTCATACAGATAGTGCTGTAGCTATTTCCATGTTCATACTGATAGTGGTGTAGATATGTCCATGTTCAAACAGATAGCGGTGTAGATATTTCCATGTTCATACAGATAGCGGTGCTTATATTTCCATGTTTATACAGGTAGCGGTGTAGATATTTCCATGTTCATACAGATAGCGCTGTAGATATTTCCATGTTTATACAGATAGCGGTGCAGATATTTCCATGCTCATACAGATAGCGGTGTAGATATATCCATGTTCATACAGATGGCTGTATAGATATATCCATGTTCATACAGATAGCGGTGTAGATATTTCCATGTTCATACAGATAGCGGTGTAGCTATTTCCATGTTCATACAGATAGCGGTGTAGATATGTCCATGTTCAAACAGATAGCGGTGTAGATATTTCCATGTTCATACAGATAGCGGTGCTTATATTTCCATGTTTATACAGGTAGCGGTGTAGATATTTCCATGTTTATACAGATAGCGGTGTAGATATTTCCATGTTTATACAGATAGCGGTGTAGATATTTCCATGTTCATACAGATAGCGGTGTAGATATTTCCAAGTCTATACAGATAGCGGTGTAGATATCTCCATCTTAATACAGATGGCGGTGTATATATTTATATGTTCATACAGATGGCCGTGCAGATATTTCCATGTTCATACAGATGGCGGTGTTGATATTTCCATGTTTATAGAGATAGTGGTGTTGTTATTTCCATGTGTAAAGAGATAGCTTTGTAGATATTTCCATGTATATGCAGATAACTGTGTAGATA
Organism: Gorilla gorilla gorilla; assembly: GCF_029281585.2. Lineage (NCBI taxonomy): Eukaryota > Metazoa > Chordata > Mammalia > Primates > Hominidae > Gorilla > Gorilla gorilla. The sequence goes on from NC_073238.2 coordinate 129,357,553, forward strand.
TTTCCATTTTCATGCAGATAGCGGTGTAGATATTTCCATGTTCAAACAGATAGCGGTGTAGATATTTCCATGTTCATACAGATAGTGGTGTAGATATTTCCATGTTCATACAGATAGCGGTGTAGCTATTTCCATGTTCATCCAGATGGCTGTGTAGATATATCCATGTTCATACAGATGGCGGTGAAGATATTTCCATGTTCATACAGATAGCGGTGTAGATATTTCCATGTTCATACAGATAGCGGTGTAGATATTTCCATGTTCATACAGATAGTGGTGTAGATATTTCCATGTTCATACAGATAGCGGTGTAGTTATTTCCATGTGTGAAGAGATAGCTCTGTAGATATTTCCATGTATATGCAGATAGCTCTGAAGATATTTCCATTTTCATGCAGATTGCGGTTTAGATATTTCCATGTTCAAACAGATACCGGTGTAGGTATTTCCATGTTCATACAGATAGTGGTGTAGGTATTTCCATGTTCATACAGATAGTGCTGTAGATATTTCCATGTTCAAACAGATACCGGTGTAGGTATTTCCATGTTCATATAGATAGCGGTGTAGATATTTCCATGTTCATACAGATAGTGCTGTAGATATTTCCATGTTCATACAGATAGCGGTGTAGCTATTTCCATGTTCATACAGATAGCGGTGTAGTTATTTCCATGTTCAAACAGATAGAGGTGTAGATATTTCCATGTTTATACAGATAGCGGTGCTTATATTTCCATGTTTATACAGGTAGCGGTGTAGATATTTCCATGTTTATACAGATAGCGGTGTAGATATTTCCATGTTTATACAGATAGCGGCGTAGATATTTCCATGTTCATCCAGATGGCTGTGTAGATATATCCATGTTCATACAGATGGCGGTGAAGATAATTCCATGTTCATACAGATAGCGGTGTAGATATTTCCATGTTCATACAGATAGTGGTGTAGATATTTCCATGTTCATACAGATAGAGGGGCTATTTCCATGTTCATACAGATAGCGGTGCTGATATTTCCATGTTATACAGATAACCGTGTAGATATTTCCATGTTTATACAGATAGCGGTGTAGATATATCCATGTTTATACAGATAGCGGTGTAGATATCTCCATCTTAATACAGATGGCAGTGTAGATATTTATATGTTCATACAGATGGCCGTGCAGATATTTCCATGTTCATACAGATGGCGGTGTAGATATTTCGATGTTCATACAGATAGCGGTGTAGTTATTTCCATGTGCAAAGAGATAGCTATGTAGATATTTCCATGTGTATGCAGATAGCTGTGTAGATATTTCCATTTTCATGCAGATAGCGGTTTAGATATTTCCATGTTCAAACAGATAGCGGTGTAGATATTTCCATGTTCATACAGATAGCGGTGTAGATATTTCCATGTTTATAGAGATAGCAGTGAAGATGTATGCATGTTTACACAGATAGCTGTGTAGATATTTCCATGTTCATACAGATAGCGGTGTAGATATTTCCATGTTCATCCAGATGGCTGTGTAGATATATCCATGTTCATACAGATAGCGGTGTAGATATTTCCATGTTCATACAGATAGTGGTGTAGATATTTCCATGTTCATACAGATAGCGGTGTATCTATTTCCATGTTCATACAGATAGCGGTGTAGATATTTCCATGTTCATACAGATAGCGGTGTAGATATTTCCATGTTCATACAGATAGCGGTGCTGATATTTCCATGTTTATACAGTCAGCGGTGTGGATATTTCCATGTTTACACAGATAGCGGTGTGGATATTTCCATGTTTATGCAGATAGCGGTGTAGATATTTCCAGGTTTATACAGATAGCGGCGTAGATATCTCCATCTTAATACGGATGGCGGTGTAGATATTTATATGTTCATACAGATGGTGGTGCAGATATTTCCATGTTCATACAGATGGCGGTTGAGCTATTTCCATGTTCATACAGATAGCGGTGTAGCTATATCCATGTTCATGCAGATAGCGGTGTAGATATTTCCATGTTCATCCATATGGCTGTGTAGATATATCCATGTTCATACAGATAGCGGTGTAGATATTTCTATGTTCATACAGATAGTGCTGTAGATATTTCCATGTTCATACAGATAGCGGTGTAGCTATTTCCATGTTCATACTGATAGCGGTGTAGATATGTCCATGTTCAAACAGATAGCGGTGTAGATATTTCCATGTTCATACAGATAGCGGTGCTTATATTTCCATGTTCATACAGGTAGCGGTGTAGATATTTCCATGTTCATACAGATAGCGGTGTAGATATTTCCATGTTTATACAGGTAGCGGTGTAGATATTTCCATGCTCATACAGATAGCGGTGTAGATATATCCATGTTCATACAGATGGCTGTGTAGATATATCCATGTTCATACAGATAGCGGTGTAGATATTTCCATGTTCATACAGATAGCGGTGTAACTATTTCCATGTTCATACAGATAGCGGTGTAGTTTTTTCCATGTTCAAACAGATAGCGGTGTAGATATTTCCATGTTTATACAGATAGCGGTGCTTATATTTCCATGTTTATACAGGTAGTGGTGTAGATATTTCCATGTTTATACAGATAGCGGTGTAGATATTTCCATGTTTATACAGATAGCGGTGTAGATATTTCCATGTTCATCCAGATGGCTGTGTAGATATATCCATGTTCATACAGATGGCGGTGAAGATAATTCCATGTTCATACAGATAGCGGTGTAGATATTTCAATGTTCATACAGATAGTGGTGTAGATATTTCCATGTTAATACAGACATAGTGGCTGATATTTCCATGTTCATACAGATAGCGGTGCTGATATTTCCATGTTTATACAGGTAGCGGTGCAGATATTTCCATCTTTATACAGATAGCGGTGTAGATATATCCATGTTTATACAGATAGCGGTGTAGATATCTCCATCTTAATACAGATGGCAGTGTAGATATTTATATGTTCATACAGATGGCCGTGCAGATATTTCCATGTTCATACAGATGGCGGTGTAGATATTTCCATGTTCATACAGATAGCGGTGTAGTTATCTCCATGTGCAAAGAGATAGCTATGTAGATATTTCCATGTGTATGCAGATATCTGTGTAGATATTTCCATTTTCATGCAGATAGCTGTTTAGATATTTCCATGTTCAAACAGATAGCGGTGTAGATATTTCCATGTTCATACAGATAGCGGTGTAGATATTTCCATGTTTATACAGATAGTGGTGAAGATGTATGCATGTTTACATAGATAGCGGTGTAGATATTTCCATGTTCATACAGATAGCGGTGAAGATATTTCCATGTTCATCCAGATGGCTGTGTAGATATATCCATGTTCATACTGATAGCGGTGTAGATATTTCCATGTTCATACAGATAGTGGTGTAGATATTTCCATGTTCATACAGATAGCGGTGTATCTATTTCCATGTTCATACAGATAGCGGTGTAGATATTTCCATGTTCGTACAGATAGCGGTGTAGATATTTCCATGTTCATATAGATAGCGGTGCTGATATTTCCATGTTTATACAGTCAGCGGTGTGGATATTTCCATGTTTATACAGATAGCGGTGTGGATATTTCCATGTTTATGCAGATAGCGGTGTAGATATTTCCAGGTTTATACAGATAGCGGTGTAGATATCTCCATCTTAATACGGATGGCGGAGTAGATATTTATATGTTCATACAGATGGTGGTGCAGATATTTCCATGTTCATACAGATGGCGGTGTAGATATTTCCATGTTCATACAGATAGCGGTGTAGCTATATCCATGTTCATGCAGATAGCGGTGTAGATATTTCCATGTTCATCCATATGGCTGTGTAGATATATCCATGTTCATACAGATAGCGGTGTAGATATTTCCATGTTCATACCGATAGTGGTGTAGATATTTCCATGTTCATACAGATAGCGGTGTAGCTATTTCCATGTTCATGCAGATAGCGGTGTAGATATTTCCATTTTCATCCATATGGCTGTGTAGATATATCCATGTTCATACAGATGGCGGTGAAGATATTTCCATGTTCATACAGATAGCGGTGTAGATATTTCCATGTTCATACAGATGGTGGTGTAGATATTTCCATGTTCATACAGAGAGCGGTGTAGTTATTTCCATGTGTAAAGAGATACCTGTGTAGATATTTCCATGTATATGCAGATAGCTGTGAAGATATTTCCATTTTCATTCAGATTGCGGTTTAGATATTTCCATGTTCAAACAGATAGCAGTGTAGATATTTCCATGTTTATACAGATAGCGGTGTAGATATTTCCATGTTTATACAGATAGCGGTGAAGATGTATGCATTTTTACACAGATAGCGGTGTAGATATTTCCATGTTCATACAGATGGTGGTGTAGGTATTTCCATGTTCATACAGAGAGCGGTGTAGTTATTTCCATGTGTAAAGAGATAGCTGTGTAGATATTTCCATGTATATGCAGATAGCTGTGAAGATATTTCCATTTTCATGCAGATTGCGGTTTAGATATTTCCATGTTCAAACAGATAGCAGTGTAGATATTTCCATGTTTATACAGATAGCGGTGTAGATATTTCCATGTTTATACAGATACCGGTGAAGATGTATGCATTTTTACACAGATAGCGGTGTAGATATTTCCATGTTCATACAGATAGCGGTGTAGATATTTCCATGTTCATACAGATAGCTGTGCTGATATTTCCATGTTTATACAGGTTGCGGTGTGGATATTTCCATGTTTATACAGATAGCGGTGTAGATTTTTCCATTTTTATACAGATAGCGGTGTAGATATCTCCATCTTAATACAGATGGCAGTGTAGATATTTATATGTTCATACAGATGGCGGTGCAGATATTTCCATGTTCATACAGATGGCGGTGTAGCTATTTCCATGTTCATACAGATAGTGGTGTAGCTATTTCCATGTTCATGCAGATAGCGGTGTAGATATTTCCATGTTCATCCATACGGCTGTGTAGATATATCCATGTTCATACAGATGGCGGTGAAGATATTTGCATGTTCATACAGATAGCAGCGTAGATATTTCCATGTTCACACAGATAGTGGTGTAGTTATATCCATGTTCATTCAGATAGAGGGGCTGATATTTCCATGTTCATACTGATAGCGGTGCTGATATTTCCTTGTTTATACAGGTAGCGGAGTAGATATTTCCATGTTTATAAAGACAGCGGTGTAGATATTTCCATGTTTATACAGATAGCGGTGTAGATATCTCCATCTTTATACAGATGGCGGTGTAGATATTTATATGTTCATACAGATGGCCGTGCAGATATTTCCATATTCATACAGATGCCGGTGTAGATATTTCCATGTTCATACAGATAGCGGTGTAGTTATTTCCATGTGTAAAGAGATAGCTGTGTAGATATTTCCATTTTCATGCAGATAGCGGTTTACATATTTCCATGTTCAAACAGATAGCGGTGTAGATATTTCCATGTTCATACAGATAGCGTTGTAGTTATTTCCATGTTTACAGATAGCGCTGTAGATGTATGCATGTTTACACAGATAGCGGTGTAGATATTTCCATGTTCATACAGATAGCGGTGTAGATATTTCCATGTACATCCAGATGGCTGTGTAGATATATCCATGTTCATTCAGATAGCGGTGTAGATATTTCCATGTTCATACAGATAGTGCTGTAGATATTTCCATGTTCATTCAGATAGCGGTGTAGCTATTTCCATGTTCATGCAGATAGAGGTGTAGATATTTCCATGTTCATACAGATAGTGGTGTAGATATTTCCATGTTCATACAGATGGTGGTGGAGATATTTCCATGTTCATACAGAGAGCGGTGTAGTTATTTCCATGTGTAAAGAGATAGCTGTGTAGATATTTCCATGTATATGCAGATAGCTGTGAAGATATTCCCATTTTCATGCAGATTGCGGTTTAGATATTTCCATGTTCAAACAGATAGCGGTGTAGATATTTCCATGTTCATACAGATAGCGGTGTAGATATTTCCATGTTTACACAGATAGCGGTGTAGATATTTCCATGTTCATACAGATAGCGGTGTAGATATTTCCATGTTCATCCAGATGGCTGTGTATACATATCCATGTTCACACAGATGGTGGTGAAGATAATTCCATGTTCATACAGATAGCGGTGCAGATATTTCCATGTTCATACAGACTGTGGTGTAGATATTTCCATGTTCATACTGTAGCTGTGCTGATATTTCCATGTTTATACAGGTAGCGGTGTGGATATTTCCATGTTTACAGATAGCGGTGTAGATATTGCCATGTTTATACAGATAGCGCTGTAGATACTTCCGTGTTCATCCAGATGGCTGTGTAGATATATCCATGTTCATACAGATGGCGGTGAAGAGATTTCCATGTTCATACAGATAGCGGTGTAGATATTTCCATGTTCATACAGATATTGGTGTAGATATTTCCATGTTCATACAGATAGCGGTGTAGATATTTCCATGTTCATACAGATAGCGGTGTAGATATTTCCATGTTCATCCAGATGGCTGTGTAGAAATATCCATGTTCATACAGATAGAGGTGTAGATATTTCCATGTTCATACAGATAGCTGTGCTGATATTTCCATGTTTATACAGGTAGCGGTGTGGATATTTCCATGTTTATACAGATAGCGGTGTAGATTTTTCCATTTTTATACAGATAGCGGTGTCGATATTTCCAAGTTTATACAGATAGCGGTGTAGATATCTCCATCTTAATACAGATGGCGGTGTAGATATTTATATGTTCATACAGATGGCGGTGCAGATATTTCCATGTTCATACAGATGGCGGTGTAGGTATTTCCATGTTCATACAGATAGCGGTGTAGCTATTTCCATGTTCATGCAGATAGCGGTGTAGATATTTCCATGTTCATCCATATGGCTGTGTAGATATATCCATGTTCATACAGATGGCGGTGAAGGTATTTCCATGTTCATACAGATAGCAGTGTAGATATTTCCATGTTCATCCAGATGGCTGTGTAGATATATCCAAGTTCATACAGATGGCGGTGAAGATATTTCCATGCTCATACAGATAGCAGAGTAGATATTTCCATGTTCACACAGATAGTGTTGTAGATATATCCATGTTCTTTCAGATAGAGGGGCTGATATTTCCATGTTCATACTGATAGTGGTGCTGATATTTCCATGTTTATACAGGTAGCGGAGTAGATTTTTCTATGTTTATACAGATAGCGGTGAAGATATTTCCATGTTTATACAGATAGCGGTGTAGATATCTCCATCTTTATACAGATGGCGGTGTAGATATTTATATGTTCATACAGATGGCCGTTCAGATATTTCCATATTCATACAGATGCCGGTGTAGATATTTCCATGTTCATACAGATAGCGGTGTAGTTATTTCCATGTGTAAAGAGATAGCTGTGTAGATATTTCCATTTTCATGCAGATAGCGGTTTAGATATTTCCATGTTCAAGCAGATAGCTGTGTAGATATTTCCATGTTCGTACAGATAGCGGTGTAGATATTTCCATGTTCATACAGATAGCGGTGCTTATATTTCCATGTTTATACAGGTAGCGGTGTAAATATTTCCATGTTTATACAGATAGCGGTGTAGATATTTCCATGTTTATATAGATAGCGGTGTAGATATTTCCATGTTCATCCAGATGGTTGTGTAGATATATCCATGTTCATACAGATAGCTGTGAAGATATTTCCATGTTCATCCAGATGGCTGTGTAGATATATCCATGTTCATACAGATAGCAGTGTAGATATTTCCATGTTCATGCAGATAGTGCTGTAGATATTTCCATGTTCATACAGATAGCGGTGTAGATATTTCCATGTTTATACAGATAGCGGTGTAGATACTTCCATGTTCATCCCGATGGCTTTGTAGACATATCCATGTTCATACAGATGGTGGTGAAGATAATTTCATGTTCATACAGATAGCGGTGTAGATATTTCCATGTTCATACAGATAGAGGGGCTGATATTTCCATGTTGATACAGATAGCGGTGCGTATATTTCCATGTTTATACAGGTAGCGGTGTAGATATTTCCATGTTCATACAGATAGTGGTGTAGATATTTCCATGTTCATACAGATAGAGGGACTGATATTTCCAAGTTCATACAGATAGCGGTGCGTATATTTCCATGTTTATACAGGTAGCGGTGTAGATATTTCTATGTTTACACAGATAGCGGTGTAGATATTTCCATGTTTATACAGATAGCGCTGTAGATATCTCCATCTTAATACAGATGGCGGTGTAGATATTTATATGTTCATACAGATGGCCGTGCAGATATTTCCATGTTCATACAGATGGCGGTGTAGGTATTTCCATGTTCATACAGATAGCGGTGTAGTTATTTCCATGTGTAAAGAGATAGCTGTGTAGATATTTCCATGTATATGCAGATAGCTGTTTAGATATTTCCATTTTCATGCAGATAGCGGTTTAGATATTTCCATGTTCAAAGAGATAGCGGTGTAGATATTTCCATGTTCATACAGATAGCTTTGTAGATATATCCATGTTTATAAAGATAGCGGTGAAGATGTATGCATGTTTACACAGATAGCGGTGTAGATATTTCCATGTTCATACAGATAGCGGTGTAGATATTTCCATGTTCATACAGATGGCTGTGTAGATATATCCATGTTCATACAGATAGCGGTGAAGATATTTCCATGTTCATACAGATAGTGGTGTAGATATTTCCATGTTCATACAGATAGCGGTGCAGCTATTTCCATGTTCATACAGATAGCGGTGTAGATATTTCCATGTTCGTACAGATAGCGGTGTACATATTTCCATGTTCATACAGATAGCGGTGCTTATATTTCCATGTTTATACAGATAGCGGTGTAGATATTTCCATGTTTATACAGATAGCGGTGTAGATATTTCCATGTTTATTGAGATAGCGGTGTAGATATTTCCAAGTTTATACAGATAGCGGTGTAGATATCTCCATCTTAATACAGATGGCGGTGTAGATATTTATATGTTCATACAGATGGCCGTGCAGATATTTCCATGTTCATACAGATGGCGGTGTTGATATTTCCATGTTTATAGAGAGAGTGGTGTAGTTATTTCCATGTGTAAAGAGATAGCTTTGTAGATATTTCCATGTATATGCAGATAACTGTGTAGATATTTCCATTTTCATGCAGATAGCGGTGTAGATATTTCCATGTTCAAACAGATAGCGGTGTAGATATTTCCATGTTCATACAGATAGTGGTGTAGAAATTTCCATGTTTATACAGATAGCGGTGTAGCTATTTCCATGTTCATCCAGATGGCTGTGTAGATATATCCATGTTCATACAGATGGCGGTGAAGATATTTCCATGTTCATACAGATAGCGGTGTAGATATTTCCATGTTCATACAGATAGTGGTGTAGATATTTCCATGTTCATACAGATAGAGGGGCTGATATTTCCATGTTCATACAGATAGCGGTGCTGATATTTCCATGTTTATACAGGTAGCGGTGTAGATATTTCCAAGTTTATACAGATAGCGGTGTAGACATTTTCATGTTTATACAGATAGCGGTGTAGATATCTCCATCTTAATACAGATGGCGGTTTAGATATTTATATGTTCATACAGATGGTCGTGCAGATATTTCCATGTTCATACAGATGGCGGTGTAGATATTTCCATGTTCATCCATATGTCTGTGTAGATATATCCATGTTCATACAGATGGCGGTGAAGATAATTCCATGTTCATACAGATAGCGGTGTAGATATTTCCATGTTCATACAGATAGCGGTGTAGATATTTCCATGTTCATACAGATAGTGGTGTAGATATTTCCATGTTCATACAGATAGCGGTGTAGTTATTTCCATGTGTGAAGAGATAGCTGTGTAGATATTTCCATGTATATGCAGATAGCTCTGAATATATTTCCATTTTCATGCAGATTGCGGTTTAGATATTTCCATGTTCAAACAGATAGCAGTGTAGATATTTCCATGTTTATACAGATAGCGGTGTAGATATTTCCATGTTTATACAGATAGCGGTGAAGATGTATGCATTTTTACACAGATAGCGGTGTAGATATTTCCATGTTCATACAGATAGCGGTGTAGATATTTCCATGTTCATACAGATAGCTGTGCTGATATTTCCATGTTTATACAGGTTGCGGTGTGGATATTTCCAGGTTTATACAGATAGCGGTGTAGATTTTTCCATTTTTATACAGATAGCGGTGTAGATATCTCCATCTTAATACAGATGGCAGTGTAGATATTTATATGTTCATACAGATGGCGGTGCAGATATTTCCATGTTCATACAGATCGCGGTGTAGCTATTTCCATGTTCATACAGATAGTGGTGTAGCTATTTCCATGTTCATGCAGATAGCGGTGTAGATATTTCCATGTTCATCCATACGGCTGTGTAGATATATCCATGTTCATACAGATGGCGGTGAAGATATTTGCATGTTCATACAGATAGCAGCGTAGATATTTCCATGTTCATCCAGATGGCTGTGTAGATATATCCAAGTTCATACAGATGGCGGTGAAGATATTTCCATGCTCATACAGATAGCAGTGTAGATATTTCCATGTTCACACAGATAGTGGTGTAGTTATATCCATGTTCATTCAGATAGAGGGGCTGATATTTCCATGTTCATACTGATAGCGGTGCTGATATTTCCTTGTTTATACAGGTAGCGGAGTAGATATTTCCATGTTTATAAAGACAGCGGTGTAGATATTTCCATGTTTATACAGATAGCGGTGTAGATATCTCCATCTTTATACAGATGGCGGTGTAGATATTTATATGTTCATACAGATGGCCGTGCAGATATTTCCATATTCATACAGATGCCGGTGTAGATATTTCCATGTTCATACAGATAGCGGTGTAGTTATTTCCATGTGTAAAGAGATAGCTGTGTAGATATTTCCATTTTCATGCAGATAGCGGTTTACATATTTCCATGTTCAAACAGATAGCGGTGTAGATATTTCCTTGTTCATACAGATAGCGTTGTAGTTATTTCCATGTTTATACAGATAGCGCTGTAGATGTATGCATGTTTACACAGATAGCGGTGTAGATATTTCCATGTTCATACAGATAGCGGTGTAGATATTTCCATGTACATCCAGATGGCTGTGTAGATATATCCATGTTCATTCAGATAGCGGTGTAGATATTTCCATGTTCATACAGATAGTGCTGTAGATATTTCCATGTTCATTCAGATAGCGGTGTAGCTATTTCCATGTTCATGCAGATAGAGGTGTAGATATTTCCATGTTCATACAGATAGTGGTGTAGATATTTCCATGTTCATACAGATGGTGGTGGAGATATTTCCATGTTCATACAGAGAGCGGTGTAGTTATTTCCATGTGTAAAGAGATAGCTGTGTAGATATTTCCATGTATATGCAGATAGCTGTGAAGATATTCCCATTTTCATGCAGATTGCGGTTTAGATATTTCCATGTTCAAACAGATAGCGGTGTAGATATTTCCATGTTCATACAGATAGCGGTGTAGATATTTCCATGTTTATACAGAGAGTGGTGAAGATGTATACATGTTTACACAGATAGCGGTGTAGATATTTCCATGTTCATACAGATAGCGGTGTAGATATTTCCATGTTCATCCAGATGGCTGTGTATACATATCCATGTTCACACAGATGGTGGTGAAGATAATTCCATGTTCATACAGATAGCGGTGCAGATATTTCCATGTTCATACAGACAGTGGTGTAGATATTTCCATGTTCATACAGTAGCTGTGCTGATATTTCCATGTTTATACAGGTAGCGGTGTGGATATTTCCATGTTTACAGATAGCGGTGTAGATATTGCCATGTTTATACAGATAGCGCTGTAGATACTTCCATGTTCATCCAGATGGCTGTGTAGATATATCCATGTTCATACAGATGGCGGTGAAGAGATTTCCATGTTCATACAGATAGCGGTGTAGATATTTCCATGTTCATACAGATATTGGTGTAGATATTTCCATGTTCATACAGATAGCGGTGTAGATATTTCCATGTTCATACAGATAGCGGTGTAGATATTTCCATGTTCATCCAGATGGCTGTGTAGAAATATCCATGTTCATACAGATAGAGGTGTAGATATTTCCATGTTCATACAGATAGCTGTGCTGATATTTCCATGTTTATACAGGTAGCGGTGTGGATATTTCCATGTTTATACAGATAGCGGTGTAGATTTTTCCATTTTTATACAGATAGCGGTGTCGATATTTCCAAGTTTATACAGATAGCGGTGTAGATATCTCCATCTTAATACAGATGGCGGTGTAGATATTTATATGTTCATACAGATGGCGGTGCAGATATTTCCATGTTCATACAGATGGCGGTGTAGGTATTTCCATGTTCATACAGATAGCGGTGTAGCTATTTCCATGTTCATGCAGATAGCGGTGTAGATATTTCCATGTTCATCCATATGTCTGTGTAGATATATCCATGTTCATACAGATGGCGGTGAAGGTATTTCCATGTTCATACAGATAGCAGTGTAGATATTTCCATGTTCATCCAGATGGCTGTGTAGATATATCCAAGTTCATACAGATGGCGGTGAAGATATTTCCATGCTCATACAGATAGCAGTGTAGATATTTCCATGTTCACACAGATAGTGGTGTAGATATATCCATGTTCTTTCAGATAGAGGGGCTGATATTTCCATGTTCATACTGATAGTGGTGCTGATATTTCCATGTTTATACAGGTAGCGGAGTAGATATTTCCATGTTTATACAGATAGCGGTGAAGATATTTCCATGTTTATACAGATAGCGGTGTAGATATCTCCATCTTTATACAGATGGCGGTGTAGATATTTATATGTTCATACAGATGGCCGTTCAGATATTTCCATATTCATACAGATGCCGGTGTAGATATTTCCATGTTCATACAGATAGCGGTGTAGTTATTTCCATGTGTAAAGAGATAGCTATGTAGATATTTCCATTTTCATGCAGATAGCGGTTTAGATATTTCCATGTTCAAGCAGATAGCGGTGTAGATATTTCCATGTTCGTACAGATAGCGGTGTAGATATTTCCATGTTCATACAGATAGCGGTGCTTATATTTCCATGTTTATACAGGTAGCGGTGTAAATATTTCCATGTTTATACAGATAGCGGTGTAGATATTTCCATGTTTATATAGATAGCGGTGTAGATATTTCCATGTTCATCCAGATGGTTGTGTAGATATATCCATGTTCATACAGATAGCAGTGTAGATATTTCCATGTTCATGCAGATAGTGCTGTAGATATTTCCATGTTCATACATATAGCGGTGTAGATATTTCCATGTTTATACAGATAGCGGTGTAGATACTTCCATGTTCATCCCGATGGCTTTGTAGACATATCCATGTTCATACAGATGGTGGTGAAGATAATTTCATGTTCATACAGATAGCGGTGTAGATATTTCCATGTTCATACAGATAGAGGGGCTGATATTTCAATGTTCATACAGATAGCGGTGCGTATATTTCCATGTTTATACAGGTAGCGGTGTAGATATTTCCATGTTCATACAGATAGTGGTGTAGATATTTCCATGTTCATACAGATAGAGGGACTGATATTTCCAAGTTCATACAGATAGCGGTGCGTATATTTCCATGTTTATACAGGTAGCGGTGTAGATATTTCCATGTTTACACAGATAGCGGTGTAGATATTTCCATGTTTATACAGATAGCGCTGTAGATATCTCCATCTTAATACAGATGGCGGTGTAGATATTTATATGTTCATACAGATGGCCGTGCAGATATTTCCATGTTCATACAGATGGCGGTGTAGGTATTTCCATGTTCATACAGATAGCGGTGTAGTTATTTCCACGTGTAAAGAGATAGCTGTGTAGATATTTCCATGTATATGCAGATAGCTGTTTAGATATTTCCATGTTTATACAGGTAGCGGTTTAGATATTTCCATGTTCAAACAGATAGCGGTGTAGATATTTCCATGTTCATACAGATAGCGGTGTAGATATTTCCATGTTTATACAGATAGCAGTGAAGATGTATGCATGTTTACACAGATAGCTGTGTAGATATTTCCATGTTCATACAGATAGCGGTGTAGATATTTCCATGTTCATCCAGATGGCTGTGTAGATATATCCATGTTCATACAGATGGCGGTGAAGATATTTCCATGTTTATACAGATAGAGGTGTAGACATTTTCATGTTTATACAGATAGCGGTGTAGATATCTCCATCTTAATACAGATGGCGGTTTAGATATTTATATGTTAATACAGATGGTCGTGCAGATATTTCCATGTTCATCCATATGGCTGTGTAGATATATCCATGTTCATACAGATAGCGGTGTAGATATTTCTATGTTCATACAGATAGTGGTGTAGATATTTCCATGTTCATACAGATAGCGGTGTAGCTATTTCCATGTTCATACTGATAGCGGTGTAGATATGTCCATGTTCAAACAGATAGCGGTGTAGATATTTCCATGTTCATACAGATAGCGGTGCTTATATTTCCATGTTCATACAGGTAGCGGTGTAGATATTTCCATGTTCTTACAGATAGCGGTGTAGATATTTCCATGTTTATACAGATAGCGGTGTAGATATTTCCATGCTCATACAGATAGCGGTGTAGATATATCCATGTTCATACAGATGGCTGTGTAGATATATCCATGTTCATACAGATAGCGGTGTAGATATTTCCATGTTCATACAGATAGCGGTGTAACTATTTCCATGTTCATACAGATAGCGGTGTAGTTTTTTCCATGTTGAAACAGATAGCGGTGTAGATATTTCCATGTTTATACAGATAGCGGTGCTTATATTTCCATGTTTATACAGGTAGTGGTGTAGATATTTCCATGTTTATACAGATAGCGGTGTAGATATTTCCATGTTTATACAGATAGCGGTGTAGATATTTCCATGGTCATCCAGATGGCTGTGTAGGTATATCCATGTTCATACAGATGGCGGTGAAGATAATTCCATGTTCATACAGATAGCGGTGTAGATATTTCAATGTTCATACAGATAGTGGTGTAGATATTTCCATGTTCATACAGACAGAGTGGCTGATATTTCCATGTTCATACAGATAGCGGTGCTGATATTTCCATGTTTATACAGGTAGCGGTGCAGATATTTCCATCTTTATACAGATAGCGGTGTAGATATATCCATGTTTATACAGATAGCGGTGTAGATATCTCCATCTTAATACAGATGGCAGTGTAGAAATTTATATGTTCATACAGATGGCCGTGCAGATATTTCCATGTTCATACAGATGGCGGTGTAGATATTTCCATGTTCATACAGATAGCGGTGTAGTTATCTCCATGTGCAAAGAGATAGCTATGTAGATATTTCCATGTGTATGCAGATATCTGTGTAGATATTTCCATTTTCATGCAGATAGCTGTTTAGATATTTCCATGTTCAAACAGATAGCGGTGTAGATATTTCCATGTTCATACAGATAGCGGTGTAGATATTTCCATGTTTATACAGATAGCGGTGAAGATGTATGCATGTTTACATAGATAGCGGTGTAGATATTTCCATGTTCATACAGATAGTGGTGTAGATATTTCCATGTTCATCCAGATGGCTGTGTAGATATATCCATGTTCATACTGATAGCGGTGTAGATATTTCCATGTTCATACAGATAGTGGTGTAGATATTTCCATGTTCATACAGATAGCGGTGTATCTATTTCCATGTTCATACAGATAGCGGTGTAGATATTTCCATGTTCGTACAGATAGCGGTGTAGATATTTCCATGTTCATACAGATAGCGGTGCTGATATTTCCATGTTTATACAGTCAGCGGTGTGGATATTTCCATGTTTATACAGATAGCGGTGTGGATATTTCCATGTTTATGCATATAGCGGTGTAGATATTTCCAGGTTTATACAGATAGCGGTGTAGATATCTCCATCTTAATACGGATGGCGGTGTAGATATTTATATGTTCATACAGATGGTGGTGCAGATATTTCCATGTTCATACAGATTGCGGTGTAGATATTTCCATGTTCATACAGATGGCGGTGTAGGTATTTCCATGTTCATACAGATAGCGGTGTAGTTATTTCCATGTGTAAAGAGATAGCTGTGTAGATATTTCCATGTATATGCAGATAGCTGTTTAGATATTTCCATTTTCATGCAGATAGCGGTTTAGATATTTCCATGTTCAAACAGATAGCGGTGTAGATATTTCCATGTTCATACAGATAGCTTTGTAGATATATCCATGTTTATAAAGATAGCGGTGAAGATGTATGCATGTTTACACAGATAGCGGTGTAGATATTTCCATGTTCATACAGATAGCGGTGTAGATATTTCCATGTTCATACAGATGGCTGTGTAGATATATCCATGTTCATACAGATAGCGGTGAAGATATTTCCATGTTCATACAGATAGCGGTGCAACTATTTCCATGTTCATACAGATAGCGGTGTAGATATTTCCATGTTCGTATAGATAGCGGTGTACATATTTCCATGTTCATACAGATAGCGGTGCTTATATTTCCATGTTTATACAGATAGCGGTGTAGATATTTCCATGTTTATACAGATAGCGGTGTAGATATTTCCATGTTTATTGAGATAGCGGTGTAGATATTTCCAAGTTTATACAGATAGCGGTGTAGATATCTCCATCTTAATACAGATGGCGGTGTAGATATTTATATGTTCATACAGATGTCCGTGCAGATATTTCCATGTTCATACAGATGGCGGTGTTGATATTTCCATGTTTATAGAGATAGTGGTGTAGTTATTTCCATGTGTAAAGAGATAGCTTTGTAGATATTTCCATGTATATGCAGATAACTGTGTAGATATTTCCATTTTCATGCAGATAGCGGTGTAGATATTTCCATGTTCAAACAGATAGCGGTGTAGATATTTCCATGTTCATACAGATAGTGGTGTAGAAATTTCCATGTTTATACAGATAGCGGTGTAGCTATTTCCATGTTCATCCAGATGGCTGTGTAGATATATCCATGTTCATACAGATGGCGGTGAAGATATTTCCATGTTCATACAGATAGCGGTGTAGATATTTCCATGTTCATACAGATAGTGGTGTAGATATTTCCATGTTCATACAGATAGAGGGGCTGATATTTCCATGTTCATACAGATAGCGGTGCTGATATTTCCATGTTTATACAGGTAGCGGTGTAGATATTTCCAAGTTTATACAGATAGCGGTGTAGACATTTTCATGTTTATACAGATAGCGGTGTAGATATCTCCATCTTAATACAGATGGCGGTTTAGATATTTATATGTTAATACAGATGGTCGTGCAGATATTTCCATGTTCATCCATATGTCTGTGTAGATATATCCATGTTCATACAGATGGCGGTGAAGATAATTCCATGTTCATACAGATAGCGGTGTAGATATTTCCATGTTCATACAGATAGCGGTGTAGATATTTCCATGTTCATACAGATAGTGGTGTAGATATTTCCATGTTCATACAGATAGCGGTGTAGTTATTTCCATGTGTGAAGAGATAGCTGTGTAGATATTTCCATGTATATGCAGATAGCTCTGAAGATATTTCCATTTTCATGCAGATTGCGGTTTAGATATTTCCATGTTCAAACAGATACCAGTGTAGGTATTTCCATGTTCATACAGATAGCTGTGTAGATGTTTCCATGTTTATACAGATAGCTGTGAAGATGTATGCATGTTTACACAGATAGCGGTGTAGATATTTCCATGTTCATACAGATAGCGGTGTAGATAATTCCATGTTCATCCAGATGGCTGTGTAGATATATCCATGTTCATACAGATAGCGGTGTAGATATTTCCATGTTCATACAGATAGTGCTGTAGATATTTCCATGTTCATACAGATAGCGGTGTAGCTATTTCCATGTTCATACAGATAGCGGTGTAGTTATTTCCATGTTCAAACAGATAGAGGTGTAGATATTTCCATGTTTATACAGATAGCGGTGCTTATATTTCCATGTTTATACAGGTAGCGGTGTAGATATTTCCGTGTTTATACAGATAGCGGTGTAGATATTTCCATGTTTATACAGATAGCGGTGTAGATATTTCCATGTTCATCCAGATGGCTGTGTAGATATATCCATGTTCATACAGATAGCGGTGTAGATATTTCCATGTTCATACAGATAGTGGTGTAGATATTTCCATGTTCATACAGATAGAGGGGCTGATATTTCCATGTTCATACAGATAGCGGTGCTGATATTTCCATGTTTATACAGATAACCGTGTAGATATTTCCATGTTTATACAGATAGCGGTGTAGATATTTCCATGTTTATACAGATAGCGGTGTAGATATCTCCATCTTAATACAGATGGCAGTGTAGATATTTATATGTTCATACAGATGGCCGTGCAGATATTTCCATGTTCATACAGATGGCGGTGTAGATATTTCGATGTTCATACAGATAGCGGTGTAGTTATTTCCATGTGCAAAGAGATAGCTATGTAGATATTTCCATGTGTATGCAGATAGCTGTGTAGATATTTCCATTTTCATGCAGATAGCGGTTTAGATATTTCCATGTTCAAACAGATAGCGGTGTAGATATTTCCATGTTCATACAGATAGCGGTGTAGATATTTCCATGTTTATACAGATAGCAGTGAAGATGTATGCATGTTTACACAGATAGCTGTGTAGATATTTCCATGTTCACACAGATAGCGGTGTAGATATTTCCATGTTCATCCAGATGGCTGTGTAGATATATCCATGTTCATACAGATAGCGGTGTAGATATTTCCATGTTCATACAGATAGTGGTGTAGATATTTCCATGTTGATACAGATAGCGGTGTATCTATTTCCATGTTCATACAGATAGCGGTGTAGATATTTCCATGTTCATACAGATAGCGGTGTAGATATTTCCATGTTCATACAGATAGCGGTGCTGATATTTCCATGTTTATACAGTCAGCGGTGTGGATATTTCCATGTTTATACAGATAGCGGTGTGGATATTTCCATGTTTATGCAGATAGCGGTGTAGATATTTCCAGGTTTTTACAGATAGCGGCGTAGATATCTCCATCTTAATACGGATGGCAGTGTAGATATTTATATGTTCATACAGATGGTGGTGCAGATATTTCCATGTTCATACAGATGGCGGTTGAGCTATTTCCATGTTCATACAGATAGCGGTGTAGCTATATCCATGTTCATGCAGATAGCGGTGTAGATATTTCCATGTTCATCCATATGGCTGTGTAGATATATCCATGTTCATACAGATAGCGGTGTAGATATTTCTATGTTCATACAGATAGTGGTGTAGATATTTCCATGTTCATACAGATAGCGGTGTAGCTATTTCCATGTTCATACTGATAGCGGTGTAGATATGTCCATGTTCAAACAGATAGCGGTGTAGATATTTCCATGTTCATACAGATAGCGGTGCTTATATTTCCATGTTCATACAGGTAGCGGTGTAGATATTTCCATGTTCTTACAGATAGCGGTGTAGATATTTCCATGTTTATACAGATAGCGGTGTAGATATTTCCATGCTCATACAGATAGCGGTGTAGATATATCCATGTTCATACAGATGGCTGTGTAGATATATCCATGTTCATACAGATAGCGGTGTAGATATTTCCATGTTCATACAGATAGCGGTGTAACTATTTCCATGTTCATACAGATAGCGGTGTAGTTTTTTCCATGTTGAAACAGATAGCGGTGTAGATATTTCCATGTTTATACAGATAGCGGTGCTTATATTTCCATGTTTATACAGGTAGTGGTGTAGATATTTCCATGTTTATACAGATAGCGGTGTAGATATTTCCATGTTTATACAGATAGCGGTGTAGATATTTCCATGTTCATCCAGATGGCTGTGTAGATATATCCATGTTCATACAGATGGCGGTGAAGATAATTCCATGTTCATACAGATAGCGGTGTAGATATTTCAATGTTCATACAGATAGTGGTGTAGATATTTCCATGTTCATACAGACATAGTGGCTGATATTTCCATGTTCATACAGATAGCGGTGCTGATATTTCCATGTTTATACAGGTAGCGGTGCTGATATTTCCATCTTTATACAGATAGCGGTGTAGATATATCCATGTTTATACAGATAGCGGTGTAGATATCTCCATCTTAATACAGATGGCAGTGTAGATATTTATTTGTTCATACAGATGGCCGTGCAGATATTTCCATGTTCATACAGATGGCGGTGTAGATATTTCCATGTTCATACAGATAGCGGTGTAGTTATCTCCATGTGCAAAGAGATAGCTATGTATATATTTCCATGTGTATGCAGATATCTGTGTAGATATTTCCATTTTCATGCAGATAGCTGTTTAGATATTTCCATGTTCAAACAGATAGCGGTGTAGATATTTCCATGTTCATACAGATAGCGGTGTAGATATTTCCATGTTTATACAGATAGTGGTGAAGATGTATGCATGTTTACATAGATAGCGGTGTAGATATTTCCATGTTCATACAGATAGCGGTGAAGATATTTCCATGTTCATCCAGATGGCTGTGTAGATATATCCATGTTCATACTGATAGCGGTGTAGATATTTCCATGTTCATACAGATAGTGGTGTAGATATTTCCATGTTCATACAGATAGCGGTGTATCTATTTCCATGTTCATACAGATAGCGGTGTAGATATTTCCATGTTCGTACAGATAGCGGTGTAGATATTTCCATGTTCATATAGATAGCGGTGCTGATATTTCCATGTTTATACAGTCAGCGGTGTGGATATTTCCATGTTTATACAGATAGCGGTGTGGATATTTCCATGTTTATGCAGATAGCGGTGTAGATATTTCCAGGTTTATACAGATAGCGGTGTAGATATCTCCATCTTAATACGGATGGCGGAGTAGATATTTATATGTTCATACAGATGGTGGTGCAGATATTTCCATGTTCATACAGATGGCGGTGTAGATATTTCCATGTTCATACAGATAGCGGTGTAGCTATATCCATGTTCATGCAGATAGCGGTGTAGATATTTCCATGTTCATCCATATGGCTGTGTAGATATATCCATGTTCATACAGATAGCGGTGTAGATATTTCCATGTTCATACCGATAGTGGTGTAGATATTTCCATGTTCATACAGATAGCGGTGTAGCTATTTCCATGTTCATGCAGATAGCGGTGTAGATATTTCCATTTTCATCCATATGGCTGTGTAGATATATCCATGTTCATACAGATGGCGGTGAAGATATTTCCATGTTCATACAGATAGCGGTGTAGATATTTCCATGTTCATACAGATGGTGGTGTAGATATTTCCATGTTCATACAGAGAGCGGTGTAGTTATTTCCATGTGTAAAGAGATACCTGTGTAGATATTTCCATGTATATGCAGATAGCTGTGAAGATATTTCCATTTTCATTCAGATTGCGGTTTAGATATTTCCATGTTCAAACAGATAGCAGTGTAGATATTTCCATGTTTATACAGATAGCGGTGTAGATATTTCCATGTTTATACAGATAGCGGTGAAGATGTATGCATTTTTACACAGATAGCGGTGTAGATATTTCCATGTTCATACAGATGGTGGTGTAGGTATTTCCATGTTCATACAGAGAGCGGTGTAGTTATTTCCATGTGTAAAGAGATAGCTGTGTAGATATTTCCATGTATATGCAGATAGCTGTGAAGATATTTCCATTTTCATGCAGATTGCGGTTTAGATATTTCCATGTTCAAACAGATAGCAGTGTAGATATTTCCATGTTTATACAGATAGCGGTGTAGATATTTCCATGTTTATACAGATAGCGGTGAAGATGTATGCATTTTTACACAGATAGCGGTGTAGATATTTCCATGTTCATACAGATAGCGGTGTAGATATTTCCATGTTCATACAGATAGCTGTGCTGATATTTCCATGTTTATACAGGTTGCGGTGTGGATATTTCCATGTTTATACAGATAGCGGTGTAGATTTTTCCATTTTTATACAGATAGCGGTGTAGATATCTCCATCTTAATACAGATGGCAGTGTAGATATTTATATGTTCATACAGATGGCGGTGCAGATATTTCCATGTTCATACAGATGGCGGTGTAGCTATTTCCATGTTCATACAGATAGTGGTGTAGCTATTTCCATGTTCATGCAGATAGCGGTGTAGATATTTCCATGTTCATCCATACGGCTGTGTAGATATATCCATGTTCATACAGATGGCGGTGAAGATATTTGCATGTTCATACAGATAGCAGCGTAGATATTTCCATGTTCATCCAGATGGCTGTGTAGATATATCCAAGTTCATACAGATGGCGGTGAAGATATTTCCATGCTCATACAGATAGCAGTGTAGATATTTCCATGTTCACACAGATAGTGGTGTAGTTATATCCATGTTCATTCAGATAGAGGGGCTGATATTTCCATGTTCATACTGATAGCGGTGCTGATATTTCCTTGTTTATACAGGTAGCGGAGTAGATATTTCCATGTTTATAAAGACAGCGGTGTAGATATTTCCATGTTTATACAGATAGCGGTGTAGATATCTCCATCTTTATACAGATGGCGGTGTAGATATTTATATGTTCATACAGATGGCCGTGCAGATATTTCCATATTCATACAGATGCCGGTGTAGATATTTCCATGTTCATACAGATAGCGGTGTAGTTATTTCCATGTGTAAAGAGATAGCTGTGTAGATATTTCCATTTTCATGCAGATAGCGGTTTACATATTTCCATGTTCAAACAGATAGCGGTGTAGATATTTCCATGTTCATACAGATAGCGTTGTAGTTATTTCCATGTTTACAGATAGCGCTGTAGATGTATGCATGTTTACACAGATAGCGGTGTAGATATTTCCATGTTCATACAGATAGCGGTGTAGATATTTCCATGTACATCCAGATGGCTGTGTAGATATATCCATGTTCATTCAGATAGCGGTGTAGATATTTCCATGTTCATACAGATAGTGCTGTAGATATTTCCCTGTTCATTCAGATAGCGGTGTAGCTATTTCCATGTTCATGCAGATAGAGGTGTAGATATTTCCATGTTCATACAGATAGTGGTGTAGATATTTCCATGTTCATACAGATGGTGGTGGAGATATTTCCATGTTCATACAGAGAGCGGTGTAGTTATTTCCATGTGTAAAGAGATAGCTGTGTAGATATTTCCATGTATATGCAGATAGCTGTGAAGATATTCCCATTTTCATGCAGATTGCGGTTTAGATATTTCCATGTTCAAACAGATAGCGGTGTAGATATTTCCATGTTCATACAGATAGCGGTGTAGATATTTCCATGTTTACACAGATAGCGGTGTAGATATTTCCATGTTCATACAGATAGCGGTGTAGATATTTCCATGTTCATCCAGATGGCTGTGTATACATATCCATGTTCACACAGATGGTGGTGAAGATAATTCCATGTTCATACAGATAGCGGTGCAGATATTTCCATGTTCATACAGACTGTGGTGTAGATATTTCCATGTTCATACTGTAGCTGTGCTGATATTTCCATGTTTATACAGGTAGCGGTGTGGATATTTCCATGTTTACAGATAGCGGTGTGGATATTTCCATGTTTACAGATAGCGGTGTAGATATTGCCATGTTTATACAGATAGCGCTGTAGATACTTCCGTGTTCATCCAGATGGCTGTGTAGATATATCCATGTTCATACAGATGGCGGTGAAGAGATTTCCATGTTCATACAGATAGCGGTGTAGATATTTCCATGTTCATACAGATATTGGTGTAGATATTTCCATGTTCATACAGATAGCGGTGTAGATATTTCCATGTTCATACAGATAGCGGTGTAGATATTTCCATGTTCATCCAGATGGCTGTGTAGAAATATCCATGTTCATACAGATAGAGGTGTAGATATTTCCATGTTCATACAGATAGCTGTGCTGATATTTCCATGTTTATACAGGTAGCGGTGTGGATATTTCCATGTTTATACAGATAGCGGTGTAGATTTTTCCATTTTTATACAGATAGCGGTGTCGATATTTCCAAGTTTATACAGATAGCGGTGTAGATATCTCCATCTTAATACAGATGGCGGTGTAGATATTTATATGTTCATACAGATGGCGGTGCAGATATTTCCATGTTCATACAGATGGCGGTGTAGGTATTTCCATGTTCATACAGATAGCGGTGTAGCTATTTCCATGTTCATGCAGATAGCGGTGTAGATATTTCCATGTTCATCCATATGGCTGTGTAGATATATCCATGTTCATACAGATGGCGGTGAAGGTATTTCCATGTTCATACAGATAGCAGTGTAGATATTTCCATGTTCATCCAGATGGCTGTGTAGATATATCCAAGTTCATACAGATGGCGGTGAAGATATTTCCATGCTCATACAGATAGCAGAGTAGATATTTCCATGTTCACACAGATAGTGTTGTAGATATATCCATGTTCTTTCAGATAGAGGGGCTGATATTTCCATGTTCATACTGATAGTGGTGCTGATATTTCCATGTTTATACAGGTAGCGGAGTAGATTTTTCTATGTTTATACAGATAGCGGTGAAGATATTTCCATGTTTATACAGATAGCGGTGTAGATATCTCCATCTTTATACAGATGGCGGTGTAGATATTTATATGTTCATACAGATGGCCGTTCAGATATTTCCATATTCATACAGATGCCGGTGTAGATATTTCCATGTTCATACAGATAGCGGTGTAGTTATTTCCATGTGTAAAGAGATAGCTGTGTAGATATTTCCATTTTCATGCAGATAGCGGTTTAGATATTTCCATGTTCAAGCAGATAGCTGTGTAGATATTTCCATGTTCGTACAGATAGCGGTGTAGATATTTCCATGTTCATACAGATAGCGGTGCTTATATTTCCATGTTTATACAGGTAGCGGTGTAAATATTTCCATGTTTATACAGATAGCGGTGTAGATATTTCCATGTTTATATAGATAGCGGTGTAGATATTTCCATGTTCATCCAGATGGTTGTGTAGATATATCCATGTTCATACAGATGGCTGTGAAGATATTTCCATGTTCATCCAGATGGCTGTGTAGATATATCCATGTTCATACAGATAGCAGTGTAGATATTTCCATGTTCATGCAGATAGTGCTGTAGATATTTCCATGTTCATACAGATAGCGGTGTAGATATTTCCATGTTTATACAGATAGCGGTGTAGATACTTCCATGTTCATCCCGATGGCTTTGTAGACATATCCATGTTCATACAGATGGTGGTGAAGATAATTTCATGTTCATACAGATAGCGGTGTAGATATTTCCATGTTCATACAGATAGAGGGGCTGATATTTCCATGTTGATACAGATAGCGGTGCGTATATTTCCATGTTTATACAGGTAGCGGTGTAGATATTTCCATGTTCATACAGATAGTGGTGTAGATATTTCCATGTTCATACAGATAGAGGGACTGATATTTCCAAGTTCATACAGATAGCGGTGCGTATATTTCCATGTTTATACAGGTAGCGGTGTAGATATTTCTATGTTTACACAGATAGCGGTGTAGATATTTCCATGTTTATACAGATAGCGCTGTAGATATCTCCATCTTAATACAGATGGCGGTGTAGATATTTATATGTTCATACAGATGGCCGTGCAGATATTTCCATGTTCATACAGATGGCGGTGTAGGTATTTCCATGTTCATACAGATAGCGGTGTAGTTATTTCCATGTGTAAAGAGATAGCTGTGTAGATATTTCCATGTATATGCAGATAGCTGTTTAGATATTTCCATTTTCATGCAGATAGCGGTTTAGATATTTCCATGTTCAAAGAGATAGCGGTGTAGATATTTCCATGTTCATACAGATAGCTTTGTAGATATATCCATGTTTATAAAGATAGCGGTGAAGATGTATGCATGTTTACACAGATAGCGGTGTAGATATTTCCATGTTCATACAGATAGCGGTGTAGATATTTCCATGTTCATACAGATGGCTGTGTAGATATATCCATGTTCATACAGATAGCGGTGAAGATATTTCCATGTTCATACAGATAGTGGTGTAGATATTTCCATGTTCATACAGATAGCGGTGCAGCTATTTCCATGTTCATACAGATAGCGGTGTAGATATTTCCATGTTCGTACAGATAGCGGTGTACATATTTCCATGTTCATACAGATAGCGGTGCTTATATTTCCATGTTTATACAGATAGCGGTGTAGATATTTCCATGTTTATACAGATAGCGGTGTAGATATTTCCATGTTTATTGAGATAGCGGTGTAGATATTTCCAAGTTTATACAGATAGCGGTGTAGATATCTCCATCTTAATACAGATGGCGGTGTAGATATTTATATGTTCATACAGATGGCCGTGCAGATATTTCCATGTTCATACAGATGGCGGTGTTGATATTTCCATGTTTATAGAGAGAGTGGTGTAGTTATTTCCATGTGTAAAGAGATAGCTTTGTAGATATTTCCATGTATATGCAGATAACTGTGTAGATATTTCCATTTTCATGCAGATAGCGGTGTAGATATTTCCATGTTCAAACAGATAGCGGTGTAGATATTTCCATGTTCATACAGATAGTGGTGTAGAAATTTCCATGTTTATACAGATAGCGGTGTAGCTATTTCCATGTTCATCCAGATGGCTGTGTAGATATATCCATGTTCATACAGATGGCGGTGAAGATATTTCCATGTTCATACAGATAGCGGTGTAGATATTTCCATGTTCATACAGATAGTGGTGTAGATATTTCCATGTTCATACAGATAGAGGGGCTGATATTTCCATGTTCATACAGATAGCGGTGCTGATATTTCCATGTTTATACAGGTAGCGGTGTAGATATTTCCAAGTTTATACAGATAGCGGTGTAGACATTTTCATGTTTATACAGATAGCGGTGTAGATATCTCCATCTTAATACAGATGGCGGTTTAGATATTTATATGTTCATACAGATGGTCGTGCAGATATTTCCATGTTCATACAGATGGCGGTGTAGATATTTCCATGTTCATCCATATGTCTGTGTAGATATATCCATGTTCATACAGATGGCGGTGAAGATAATTCCATGTTCATACAGATAGCGGTGTAGATATTTCCATGTTCATACAGATAGCGGTGTAGATATTTCCATGTTCATACAGATAGTGGTGTAGATATTTCCATGTTCATACAGATAGCGGTGTAGTTATTTCCATGTGTGAAGAGATAGCTGTGTAGATATTTCCATGTATATGCAGATAGCTCTGAATATATTTCCATTTTCATGCAGATTGCGGTTTAGATATTTCCATGTTCAAACAGATAGCAGTGTAGATATTTCCATGTTTATACAGATAGCGGTGTAGATATTTCCATGTTTATACAGATAGCGGTGAAGATGTATGCATTTTTACACAGATAGCGGTGTAGATATTTCCATGTTCATACAGATAGCGGTGTAGATATTTCCATGTTTATACAGATAGCTGTGCTGATATTTCCATGTTTATACAGGTTGCGGTGTGGATATTTCCAGGTTTATACAGATAGCGGTGTAGATTTTTCCATTTTTTTACAGATAGCGGTGTAGATATCTCCATCTTAATACAGATGGCAGTGTAGATATTTATATGTTCATACAGATGGCGGTGCAGATATTTCCATGTTCATACAGATGGCGGTGTAGCTATTTCCATGTTCATACAGATAGTGGTGTAGCTATTTCCATGTTCATGCAGATAGCGGTGTAGATATTTCCATGTTCATCCATACGGCTGTGTAGATATATCCATGTTCATACAGATGGCGGTGAAGATATTTGCATGTTCATACAGATAGCAGCGTAGATATTTCCATGTTCATCCAGATGGCTGTGTAGATATATCCAAGTTCATACAGATGGCGGTGAAGATATTTCCATGCTCATACAGATAGCAGTGTAGATATTTCCATGTTCACACAGATAGTGGTGTAGTTATATCCATGTTCATTCAGATAGAGGGGCTGATATTTCCATGTTCATACTGATAGCGGTGCTGATATTTCCTTGTTTATACAGGTAGCGGAGTAGATATTTCCATGTTTATAAAGACAGCGGTGTAGATATTTCCATGTTTATACAGATAGCGGTGTAGATATCTCCATCTTTATACAGATGGCGGTGTAGATATTTATATGTTCATACAGATGGCCGTGCAGATATTTCCATATTCATACAGATGCCGGTGTAGATATTTCCATGTTCATACAGATAGCGGTGTAGTTATTTCCATGTGTAAAGAGATAGCTGTGTAGATATTTCCATTTTCATGCAGATAGCGGTTTACATATTTCCATGTTCAAACAGATAGCGGTGTAGATATTTCCTTGTTCATACAGATAGCGTTGTAGTTATTTCCATGTTTATACAGATAGCGCTGTAGATGTATGCATGTTTACACAGATAGCGGTGTAGATATTTCCATGTTCATACAGATAGCGGTGTAGATATTTCCATGTACATCCAGATGGCTGTGTAGATATATCCATGTTCATTCAGATAGCGGTGTAGATATTTCCATGTTCATACAGATAGTGCTGTAGATATTTCCATGTTCATTCAGATAGCGGTGTAGCTATTTCCATGTTCATGCAGATAGAGGTGTAGATATTTCCATGTTCATACAGATAGTGGTGTAGATATTTCCATGTTCATACAGATGGTGGTGGAGATATTTCCATGTTCATACAGAGAGCGGTGTAGTTATTTCCATGTGTAAAGAGATAGCTGTGTAGATATTTCCATGTATATGCAGATAGCTGTGAAGATATTCCCATTTTCATGCAGATTGCGGTTTAGATATTTCCATGTTCAAACAGATAGCGGTGTAGATATTTCCATGTTCATACAGATAGCGGTGTAGATATTTCCATGTTTATACAGAGAGTGGTGAAGATGTATACATGTTTACACAGATAGCGGTGTAGATATTTCCATGTTCATACAGATAGCGGTGTAGATATTTCCATGTTCATCCAGATGGCTGTGTATACATATCCATGTTCACACAGATGGTGGTGAAGATAATTCCATGTTCATACAGATAGCGGTGCAGATATTTCCATGTTCATACAGACAGTGGTGTAGATATTTCCATGTTCATACAGTAGCTGTGCTGATATTTCCATGTTTATACAGGTAGCGGTGTGGATATTTCCATGTTTACAGATAGCGGTGTAGATATTGCCATGTTTATACAGATAGCGCTGTAGATACTTCCATGTTCATCCAGATGGCTGTGTAGATATATCCATGTTCATACAGATGGCGGTGAAGAGATTTCCATGTTCATACAGATAGCGGTGTAGATATTTCCATGTTCATACAGATATTGGTGTAGATATTTCCATGTTCATACAGATAGCGGTGTAGATATTTCCATGTTCATACAGATAGCGGTGTAGATATTTCCATGTTCATCCAGATGGCTGTGTAGAAATATCCATGTTCATACAGATAGAGGTGTAGATATTTCCATGTTCATACAGATAGCTGTGCTGATATTTCCATGTTTATACAGGTAGCGGTGTGGATATTTCCATGTTTATACAGATAGCGGTGTAGATTTTTCCATTTTTATACAGATAGCGGTGTCGATATTTCCAAGTTTATACAGATAGCGGTGTAGATATCTCCATCTTAATACAGATGGCGGTGTAGATATTTATATGTTCATACAGATGGCGGTGCAGATATTTCCATGTTCATACAGATGGCGGTGTAGGTATTTCCATGTTCATACAGATAGCGGTGTAGCTATTTCCATGTTCATGCAGATAGCGGTGTAGATATTTCCATGTTCATCCATATGTCTGTGTAGATATATCCATGTTCATACAGATGGCGGTGAAGGTATTTCCATGTTCATACAGATAGCAGTGTAGATATTTCCATGTTCATCCAGATGGCTGTGTAGATATATCCAAGTTCATACAGATGGCGGTGAAGATATTTCCATGCTCATACAGATAGCAGTGTAGATATTTCCATGTTCACACAGATAGTGGTGTAGATATATCCATGTTCTTTCAGATAGAGGGGCTGATATTTCCATGTTCATACTGATAGTGGTGCTGATATTTCCATGTTTATACAGGTAGCGGAGTAGATATTTCCATGTTTATACAGATAGCGGTGAAGATATTTCCATGTTTATACAGATAGCGGTGTAGATATCTCCATCTTTATACAGATGGCGGTGTAGATATTTATATGTTCATACAGATGGCCGTTCAGATATTTCCATATTCATACAGATGCCGGTGTAGATATTTCCATGTTCATACAGATAGCGGTGTAGTTATTTCCATGTGTAAAGAGATAGCTATGTAGATATTTCCATTTTCATGCAGATAGCGGTTTAGATATTTCCATGTTCAAGCAGATAGCGGTGTAGATATTTCCATGTTCGTACAGATAGCGGTGTAGATATTTCCATGTTCATACAGATAGCGGTGCTTATATTTCCATGTTTATACAGGTAGCGGTGTAAATATTTCCATGTTTATACAGATAGCGGTGTAGATATTTCCATGTTTATATAGATAGCGGTGTAGATATTTCCATGTTCATCCAGATGGTTGTGTAGATATATCCATGTTCATACAGATAGCAGTGTAGATATTTCCATGTTCATGCAGATAGTGCTGTAGATATTTCCATGTTCATACATATAGCGGTGTAGATATTTCCATGTTTATACAGATAGCGGTGTAGATACTTCCATGTTCATCCCGATGGCTTTGTAGACATATCCATGTTCATACAGATGGTGGTGAAGATAATTTCATGTTCATACAGATAGCGGTGTAGATATTTCCATGTTCATACAGATAGAGGGGCTGATATTTCAATGTTCATACAGATAGCGGTGCGTATATTTCCATGTTTATACAGGTAGCGGTGTAGATATTTCCATGTTCATACAGATAGTGGTGTAGATATTTCCATGTTCATACAGATAGAGGGACTGATATTTCCAAGTTCATACAGATAGCGGTGCGTATATTTCCATGTTTATACAGGTAGCGGTGTAGATATTTCCATGTTTACACAGATAGCGGTGTAGATATTTCCATGTTTATACAGATAGCGCTGTAGATATCTCCATCTTAATACAGATGGCGGTGTAGATATTTATATGTTCATACAGATGGCCGTGCAGATATTTCCATGTTCATACAGATGGCGGTGTAGGTATTTCCATGTTCATACAGATAGCGGTGTAGTTATTTCCACGTGTAAAGAGATAGCTGTGTAGATATTTCCATGTATATGCAGATAGCTGTTTAGATATTTCCATGTTTATACAGGTAGCGGTTTAGATATTTCCATGTTCAAACAGATAGCGGTGTAGATATTTCCATGTTCATACAGATAGCGGTGTAGATATTTCCATGTTTATACAGATAGCAGTGAAGATGTATGCATGTTTACACAGATAGCTGTGTAGATATTTCCATGTTCATACAGATAGCGGTGTAGATATTTCCATGTTCATCCAGATGGCTGTGTAGATATATCCATGTTCATACAGATGGCGGTGAAGGTATTTCCATGTTTATACAGATAGAGGTGTAGACATTTTCATGTTTATACAGATAGCGGTGTAGATATCTCCATCTTAATACAGATGGCGGTTTAGATATTTATACGTTAATACAGATGGTCGTGCAGATATTTCCATGTTCATCCATATGGCTGTGTAGATATATCCATGTTCATACAGATAGCGGTGTAGATATTTCTATGTTCATACAGATAGTGGTGTAGATATTTCCATGTTCATACAGATAGCGGTGTAGCTATTTCCATGTTCATACTGATAGCGGTGTAGATATGTCCATGTTCAAACAGATAGCGGTGTAGATATTTCCATGTTCATACAGATAGCGGTGCTTATATTTCCATGTTCATACAGGTAGCGGTGTAGATATTTCCATGTTCTTACAGATAGCGGTGTAGATATTTCCATGTTTATACAGATAGCGGTGTAGATATTTCCATGCTCATACAGATAGCGGTGTAGATATATCCATGTTCATACAGATGGCTGTGTAGATATATCCATGTTCATACAGATAGCGGTGTAGATATTTCCATGTTCATACAGATAGCGGTGTAACTATTTCCATGTTCATACAGATAGCGGTGTAGTTTTTTCCATGTTGAAACAGATAGCGGTGTAGATATTTCCATGTTTATACAGATAGCGGTGCTTATATTTCCATGTTTATACAGGTAGTGGTGTAGATATTTCCATGTTTATACAGATAGCGGTGTAGATATTTCCATGTTTATACAGATAGCGGTGTAGATATTTCCATGGTCATCCAGATGGCTGTGTAGATATATCCATGTTCATACAGATGGCGGTGAAGATAATTCCATGTTCATACAGATAGCGGTGTAGATATTTCAATGTTCATACAGATAGTGGTGTAGATATTTCCATGTTCATACAGACAGAGTGGCTGATATTTCCATGTTCATACAGATAGCGGTGCTGATATTTCCATGTTTATACAGGTAGCGGTGCAGATATTTCCATCTTTATACAGATAGCGGTGTAGATATATCCATGTTTATACAGATAGCGGTGTAGATATCTCCATCTTAATACAGATGGCAGTGTAGAAATTTATATGTTCATACAGATGGCCGTGCAGATATTTCCATGTTCATACAGATGGCGGTGTAGATATTTCCATGTTCATACAGATAGCGGTGTAGTTATCTCCATGTGCAAAGAGATAGCTATGTAGATATTTCCATGTGTATGCAGATATCTGTGTAGATATTTCCATTTTCATGCAGATAGCTGTTTAGATATTTCCATGTTCAAACAGATAGCGGTGTAGATATTTCCATGTTCATACAGATAGCGGTGTAGATATTTCCATGTTTATACAGATAGCGGTGAAGATGTATGCATGTTTACATAGATAGCGGTGTAGATATTTCCATGTTCATACAGATAGCGGTGTAGATATTTCCATGTTCATCCAGATGGCTGTGTAGATATATCCATGTTCATACTGATAGCGGTGTAGATATTTCCATGTTCATACAGATAGTGGTGTAGATATTTCCATGTTCATACAGATAGCGGTGTATCTATTTCCATGTTCATACAGATAGCGGTGTAGATATTTCCATGTTCGTACAGATAGCGGTGTAGATATTTCCATGTTCATACAGATAGCGGTGCTGATATTTCCATGTTTATACAGTCAGCGGTGTGGATATTTCCATGTTTATACAGATAGCGGTGTGGATATTTCCATGTTTATGCATATAGCGGTGTAGATATTTCCAGGTTTATACAGATAGCGGTGTAGATATCTCCATCTTAATACGGATGGCGGTGTAGATATTTATATGTTCATACAGATGGTGGTGCAGATATTTCCATGTTCATACAGATTGCGGTGTAGATATTTCCATGTTCATACAGATGGCGGTGTAGGTATTTCCATGTTCATACAGATAGCGGTGTAGTTATTTCCATGTGTAAAGAGATAGCTGTGTAGATATTTCCATGTATATGCAGATAGCTGTTTAGATATTTCCATTTTCATGCAGATAGCGGTTTAGATATTTCCATGTTCAAACAGATAGCGGTGTAGATATTTCCATGTTCATACAGATAGCTTTGTAGATATATCCATGTTTATAAAGATAGCGGTGAAGATGTATGCATGTTTACACAGATAGCGGTGTAGATATTTCCATGTTCATACAGATAGCGGTGTAGATATTTCCATGTTCATACAGATGGCTGTGTAGATATATCCATGTTCATACAGATAGCGGTGAAGATATTTCCATGTTCATACAGATAGCGGTGCAACTATTTCCATGTTCATACAGATAGCGGTGTAGATATTTCCATGTTCGTACAGATAGCGGTGTACATATTTCCATGTTCATACAGATAGCGGTGCTTATATTTCCATGTTTATACAGATAGCGGTGTAGATATTTCCATGTTTATACAGATAGCGGTGTAGATATTTCCATGTTTATTGAGATAGCGGTGTAGATATTTCCAAGTTTATACAGATAGCGGTGTAGATATCTCCATCTTAATACAGATGGCGGTGTAGATATTTATATGTTCATACAGATGGCCGTGCAGATATTTCCATGTTCATACAGATGGCGGTGTTGATATTTCCATGTTTATAGAGATAGTGGTGTAGTTATTTCCATGTGTAAAGAGATAGCTTTGTAGATATTTCCATGTATATGCAGATAACTGTGTAGATATTTCCATTTTCATGCAGATAGCGGTGTAGATATTTCCATGTTCAAACAGATAGCGGTGTAGATATTTCCATGTTCATACAGATAGTGGTGTAGAAATTTCCATGTTTATACAGATAGCGGTGTAGCTATTTCCATGTTCATCCAGATGGCTGTGTAGATATATCCATGTTCATACAGATGGCGGTGAAGATATTTCCATGTTCATACAGATAGCGGTGTAGATATTTCCATGTTCATACAGATAGTGGTGTAGATATTTCCATGTTCATACAGATAGAGGGGCTGATATTTCCATGTTCATACAGATAGCGGTGCTGATATTTCCATGTTTATACAGGTAGCGGTGTAGATATTTCCAAGTTTATACAGATAGCGGTGTAGACATTTTCATGTTTATACAGATAGCGGTGTAGATATCTCCATCTTAATACAGATGGCGGTTTAGATATTTATATGTTAATACAGATGGTCGTGCAGATATTTCCATGTTCATCCATATGTCTGTGTAGATATATCCATGTTCATACAGATGGCGGTGAAGATAATTCCATGTTCATACAGATAGCGGTGTAGATATTTCCATGTTCATACAGATAGCGGTGTAGATATTTCCATGTTCATACAGATAGTGGTGTAGATATTTCCATGTTCATACAGATAGCGGTGTAGTTATTTCCATGTGTGAAGAGATAGCTGTGTAGATATTTCCATGTATATGCAGATAGCTGTGAAGATATTCCCATTTTCATGCAGATTGCGGTTTAGATATTTCCATGTTCAAACAGATAGCGGTGTAGATATTTCCATGTTCATACAGATAGCGGTGTAGATATTTCCATGTTTATACAGAGAGTGGTGAAGATGTATACATGTTTACACAGATAGCGGTGTAGATATTTCCATGTTCATACAGATAGCGGTGTAGATATTTCCATGTTCATCCAGATGGCTGTGTATACATATCCATGTTCACACAGATGGTGGTGAAGATAATTCCATGTTCATACAGATAGCGGTGCAGATATTTCCATGTTCATACAGACAGTGGTGTAGATATTTCCATGTTCATACAGTAGCTGTGCTGATATTTCCATGTTTATACAGGTAGCGGTGTGGATATTTCCATGTTTACAGATAGCGGTGTAGATATTGCCATGTTTATACAGATAGCGCTGTAGATACTTCCATGTTCATCCAGATGGCTGTGTAGATATATCCATGTTCATACAGATGGCGGTGAAGAGATTTCCATGTTCATACAGATAGCGGTGTAGATATTTCCATGTTCATACAGATATTGGTGTAGATATTTCCATGTTCATACAGATAGCGGTGTAGATATTTCCATGTTCATACAGATAGCGGTGTAGATATTTCCATGTTCATCCAGATGGCTGTGTAGAAATATCCATGTTCATACAGATAGAGGTGTAGATATTTCCATGTTCATACAGATAGCTGTGCTGATATTTCCATGTTTATACAGGTAGCGGTGTGGATATTTCCATGTTTATACAGATAGCGGTGTAGATTTTTCCATTTTTATACAGATAGCGGTGTCGATATTTCCAAGTTTATACAGATAGCGGTGTAGATATCTCCATCTTAATACAGATGGCGGTGTAGATATTTATATGTTCATACAGATGGCGGTGCAGATATTTCCATGTTCATACAGATGGCGGTGTAGGTATTTCCATGTTCATACAGATAGCGGTGTAGCTATTTCCATGTTCATGCAGATAGCGGTGTAGATATTTCCATGTTCATCCATATGTCTGTGTAGATATATCCATGTTCATACAGATGGCGGTGAAGGTATTTCCATGTTCATACAGATAGCAGTGTAGATATTTCCATGTTCATCCAGATGGCTGTGTAGATATATCCAAGTTCATACAGATGGCGGTGAAGATATTTCCATGCTCATACAGATAGCAGTGTAGATATTTCCATGTTCACACAGATAGTGGTGTAGATATATCCATGTTCTTTCAGATAGAGGGGCTGATATTTCCATGTTCATACTGATAGTGGTGCTGATATTTCCATGTTTATACAGGTAGCGGAGTAGATATTTCCATGTTTATACAGATAGCGGTGAAGATATTTCCATGTTTATACAGATAGCGGTGTAGATATCTCCATCTTTATACAGATGGCGGTGTAGATATTTATATGTTCATACAGATGGCCGTTCAGATATTTCCATATTCATACAGATGCCGGTGTAGATATTTCCATGTTCATACAGATAGCGGTGTAGTTATTTCCATGTGTAAAGAGATAGCTATGTAGATATTTCCATTTTCATGCAGATAGCGGTTTAGATATTTCCATGTTCAAGCAGATAGCGGTGTAGATATTTCCATGTTCGTACAGATAGCGGTGTAGATATTTCCATGTTCATACAGATAGCGGTGCTTATATTTCCATGTTTATACAGGTAGCGGTGTAAATATTTCCATGTTTATACAGATAGCGGTGTAGATATTTCCATGTTTATATAGATAGCGGTGTAGATATTTCCATGTTCATCCAGATGGTTGTGTAGATATATCCATGTTCATACAGATAGCAGTGTAGATATTTCCATGTTCATGCAGATAGTGCTGTAGATATTTCCATGTTCATACATATAGCGGTGTAGATATTTCCATGTTTATACAGATAGCGGTGTAGATACTTCCATGTTCATCCCGATGGCTTTGTAGACATATCCATGTTCATACAGATGGTGGTGAAGATAATTTCATGTTCATACAGATAGCGGTGTAGATATTTCCATGTTCATACAGATAGAGGGGCTGATATTTCAATGTTCATACAGATAGCGGTGCGTATATTTCCATGTTTATACAGGTAGCGGTGTAGATATTTCCATGTTCATACAGATAGTGGTGTAGATATTTCCATGTTCATACAGATAGAGGGACTGATATTTCCAAGTTCATACAGATAGCGGTGCGTATATTTCCATGTTTATACAGGTAGCGGTGTAGATATTTCCATGTTTACACAGATAGCGGTGTAGATATTTCCATGTTTATACAGATAGCGCTGTAGATATCTCCATCTTAATACAGATGGCGGTGTAGATATTTATATGTTCATACAGATGGCCGTGCAGATATTTCCATGTTCATACAGATGGCGGTGTAGGTATTTCCATGTTCATACAGATAGCGGTGTAGTTATTTCCACGTGTAAAGAGATAGCTGTGTAGATATTTCCATGTATATGCAGATAGCTGTTTAGATATTTCCATGTTTATACAGGTAGCGGTTTAGATATTTCCATGTTCAAACAGATAGCGGTGTAGATATTTCCATGTTCATACAGATAGCGGTGTAGATATTTCCATGTTTATACAGATAGCAGTGAAGATGTATGCATGTTTACACAGATAGCTGTGTAGATATTTCCATGTTCATACAGATAGCGGTGTAGATATTTCCATGTTCATCCAGATGGCTGTGTAGATATATCCATGTTCATACAGATGGCGGTGAAGGTATTTCCATGTTTATACAGATAGAGGTGTAGACATTTTCATGTTTATACAGATAGCGGTGTAGATATCTCCATCTTAATACAGATGGCGGTTTAGATATTTATATGTTAATACAGATGGTCGTGCAGATATTTCCATGTTCATCCATATGGCTGTGTAGATATATCCATGTTCATACAGATAGCGGTGTAGATATTTCTATGTTCATACAGATAGTGGTGTAGATATTTCCATGTTCATACAGATAGCGGTGTAGCTATTTCCATGTTCATACTGATAGCGGTGTAGATATGTCCATGTTCAAACAGATAGCGGTGTAGATATTTCCATGTTCATACAGATAGCGGTGCTTATATTTCCATGTTCATACAGGTAGCGGTGTAGATATTTCCATGTTCTTACAGATAGCGGTGTAGATATTTCCATGTTTATACAGATAGCGGTGTAGATATTTCCATGCTCATACAGATAGCGGTGTAGATATATCCATGTTCATACAGATGGCTGTGTAGATATATCCATGTTCATACAGATAGCGGTGTAGATATTTCCATGTTCATACAGATAGCGGTGTAACTATTTCCATGTTCATACAGATAGCGGTGTAGTTTTTTCCATGTTGAAACAGATAGCGGTGTAGATATTTCCATGTTTATACAGATAGCGGTGCTTATATTTCCATGTTTATACAGGTAGTGGTGTAGATATTTCCATGTTTATACAGATAGCGGTGTAGATATTTCCATGTTTATACAGATAGCGGTGTAGATATTTCCATGGTCATCCAGATGGCTGTGTAGATATATCCATGTTCATACAGATGGCGGTGAAGATAATTCCATGTTCATACAGATAGCGGTGTAGATATTTCAATGTTCATACAGATAGTGGTGTAGATATTTCCATGTTCATACAGACAGAGTGGCTGATATTTCCATGTTCATACAGATAGCGGTGCTGATATTTCCATGTTTATACAGGTAGCGGTGCAGATATTTCCATCTTTATACAGATAGCGGTGTAGATATATCCATGTTTATACAGATAGCGGTGTAGATATCTCCATCTTAATACAGATGGCAGTGTAGAAATTTATATGTTCATACAGATGGCCGTGCAGATATTTCCATGTTCATACAGATGGCGGTGTAGATATTTCCATGTTCATACAGATAGCGGTGTAGTTATCTCCATGTGCAAAGAGATAGCTATGTAGATATTTCCATGTGTATGCAGATATCTGTGTAGATATTTCCATTTTCATGCAGATAGCTGTTTAGATATTTCCATGTTCAAACAGATAGCGGTGTAGATATTTCCATGTTCATACAGATAGCGGTGTAGATATTTCCATGTTTATACAGATAGCGGTGAAGATGTATGCATGTTTACATAGATAGCGGTGTAGATATTTCCATGTTCATACAGATAGCGGTGTAGATATTTCCATGTTCATCCAGATGGCTGTGTAGATATATCCATGTTCATACTGATAGCGGTGTAGATATTTCCATGTTCATACAGATAGTGGTGTAGATATTTCCATGTTCATACAGATAGCGGTGTATCTATTTCCATGTTCATACAGATAGCGGTGTAGATATTTCCATGTTCGTACAGATAGCGGTGTAGATATTTCCATGTTCATACAGATAGCGGTGCTGATATTTCCATGTTTATACAGTCAGCGGTGTGGATATTTCCATGTTTATACAGATAGCGGTGTGGATATTTCCATGTTTATGCATATAGCGGTGTAGATATTTCCAGGTTTATACAGATAGCGGTGTAGATATCTCCATCTTAATACGGATGGCGGTGTAGATATTTATATGTTCATACAGATGGTGGTGCAGATATTTCCATGTTCATACAGATTGCGGTGTAGATATTTCCATGTTCATACAGATGGCGGTGTAGGTATTTCCATGTTCATACAGATAGCGGTGTAGTTATTTCCATGTGTAAAGAGATAGCTGTGTAGATATTTCCATGTATATGCAGATAGCTGTTTAGATATTTCCATTTTCATGCAGATAGCGGTTTAGATATTTCCATGTTCAAACAGATAGCGGTGTAGATATTTCCATGTTCATACAGATAGCTTTGTAGATATATCCATGTTTATAAAGATAGCGGTGAAGATGTATGCATGTTTACACAGATAGCGGTGTAGATATTTCCATGTTCATACAGATAGCGGTGTAGATATTTCCATGTTCATACAGATGGCTGTGTAGATATATCCATGTTCATACAGATAGCGGTGAAGATATTTCCATGTTCATACAGATAGCGGTGCAACTATTTCCATGTTCATACAGATAGCGGTGTAGATATTTCCATGTTCGTACAGATAGCGGTGTACATATTTCCATGTTCATACAGATAGCGGTGCTTATATTTCCATGTTTATACAGATAGCGGTGTAGATATTTCCATGTTTATACAGATAGCGGTGTAGATATTTCCATGTTTATTGAGATAGCGGTGTAGATATTTCCAAGTTTATACAGATAGCGGTGTAGATATCTCCATCTTAATACAGATGGCGGTGTAGATATTTATATGTTCATACAGATGGCCGTGCAGATATTTCCATGTTCATACAGATGGCGGTGTTGATATTTCCATGTTTATAGAGATAGTGGTGTAGTTATTTCCATGTGTAAAGAGATAGCTTTGTAGATATTTCCATGTATATGCAGATAACTGTGTAGATATTTCCATTTTCATGCAGATAGCGGTGTAGATATTTCCATGTTCAAACAGATAGCGGTGTAGATATTTCCATGTTCATACAGATAGTGGTGTAGAAATTTCCATGTTTATACAGATAGCGGTGTAGCTATTTCCATGTTCATCCAGATGGCTGTGTAGATATATCCATGTTCATACAGATGGCGGTGAAGATATTTCCATGTTCATACAGATAGCGGTGTAGATATTTCCATGTTCATACAGATAGTGGTGTAGATATTTCCATGTTCATACAGATAGAGGGGCTGATATTTCCATGTTCATACAGATAGCGGTGCTGATATTTCCATGTTTATACAGGTAGCGGTGTAGATATTTCCAAGTTTATACAGATAGCGGTGTAGACATTTTCATGTTTATACAGATAGCGGTGTAGATATCTCCATCTTAATACAGATGGCGGTTTAGATATTTATATGTTAATACAGATGGTCGTGCAGATATTTCCATGTTCATCCATATGTCTGTGTAGATATATCCATGTTCATACAGATGGCGGTGAAGATAATTCCATGTTCATACAGATAGCGGTGTAGATATTTCCATGTTCATACAGATAGCGGTGTAGATATTTCCATGTTCATACAGATAGTGGTGTAGATATTTCCATGTTCATACAGATAGCGGTGTAGTTATTTCCATGTGTGAAGAGATAGCTGTGTAGATATTTCCATGTATATGCAGATAGCTCTGAAGATATTTCCATTTTCATGCAGATTGCGGTTTAGATATTTCCATGTTCAAACAGATACCAGTGTAGGTATTTCCATGTTCATACAGATAGCTGTGTAGATGTTTCCATGTTTATACAGATAGCTGTGAAGATGTATGCATGTTTACACAGATAGCGGTGTAGATATTTCCATGTTCATACAGATAGCAGTGTAGATAATTCCATGTTCATCCAGATGGCTGTGTAGATATATCCATGTTCATACAGATAGCGGTGTAGATATTTCCATGTTCATACAGATAGTGCTGTAGATATTTCCATGTTCATACAGATAGCGGTGTAGCTATTTCCATGTTCATACAGATAGCGGTGTAGTTATTTCCATGTTCAAACAGATAGAGGTGTAGATATTTCCATGTTTATACAGATAGCGGTGCTTATATTTCCATGTTTATACAGGTAGCGGTGTAGATATTTCCGTGTTTATACAGATAGCGGTGTAGATATTTCCATGTT
This sequence comes from Gorilla gorilla gorilla, assembly GCF_029281585.2. Lineage (NCBI taxonomy): Eukaryota > Metazoa > Chordata > Mammalia > Primates > Hominidae > Gorilla > Gorilla gorilla. Next base: position 129,399,618 of record NC_073238.2, read on the forward strand.
TATACAGATAGCGGTGTAGATATTTCCATGTTCATCCAGATGGCTGTGTAGATATATCCATGTTCATACAGATAGCGGTGTAGATATTTCCATGTTCATACAGATAGTGGTGTAGATATTTCCATGTTCATACAGATAGAGGGGCTGATATTTCCATGTTCATACAGATAGCGGTGCTGATATTTCCATGTTTATACAGATAACCGTGTAGATATTTCCATGTTTATACAGATAGCGGTGTAGATATTTCCATGTTTATACAGATAGCGGTGTAGATATCTCCATCTTAATACAGATGGCAGTGTAGATATTTATATGTTCATACAGATGGCCGTGCAGATATTTCCATGTTCATACAGATGGCGGTGTAGATATTTCGATGTTCATACAGATAGCGGTGTAGTTATTTCCATGTGCAAAGAGATAGCTATGTAGATATTTCCATGTGTATGCAGATAGCTGTGTAGATATTTCCATTTTCATGCAGATAGCGGTTTAGATATTTCCATGTTCAAACAGATAGCGGTGTAGATATTTCCATGTTCATACAGATAGCGGTGTAGATATTTCCATGTTTATACAGATAGCAGTGAAGATGTATGCATGTTTACACAGATAGCTGTGTAGATATTTCCATGTTCACACAGATAGCGGTGTAGATATTTCCATGTTCATCCAGATGGCTGTGTAGATATATCCATGTTCATACAGATAGCGGTGTAGATATTTCCATGTTCATACAGATAGTGGTGTAGATATTTCCATGTTGATACAGATAGCGGTGTATCTATTTCCATGTTCATACAGATAGCGGTGTAGATATTTCCATGTTCATACAGATAGCGGTGTAGATATTTCCATGTTCATACAGATAGCGGTGCTGATATTTCCATGTTTATACAGTCAGCGGTGTGGATATTTCCATGTTTATACAGATAGCGGTGTGGATATTTCCATGTTTATGCAGATAGCGGTGTAGATATTTCCAGGTTTTTACAGATAGCGGCGTAGATATCTCCATCTTAATACGGATGGCAGTGTAGATATTTATATGTTCATACAGATGGTGGTGCAGATATTTCCATGTTCATACAGATGGCGGTTGAGCTATTTCCATGTTCATACAGATAGCGGTGTAGCTATATCCATGTTCATGCAGATAGCGGTGTAGATATTTCCATGTTCATCCATATGGCTGTGTAGATATATCCATGTTCATACAGATAGCGGTGTAGATATTTCTATGTTCATACAGATAGTGGTGTAGATATTTCCATGTTCATACAGATAGCGGTGTAGCTATTTCCATGTTCATACTGATAGCGGTGTAGATATGTCCATGTTCAAACAGATAGCGGTGTAGATATTTCCATGTTCATACAGATAGCGGTGCTTATATTTCCATGTTCATACAGGTAGCGGTGTAGATATTTCCATGTTCTTACAGATAGCGGTGTAGATATTTCCATGTTTATACAGATAGCGGTGTAGATATTTCCATGCTCATACAGATAGCGGTGTAGATATATCCATGTTCATACAGATGGCTGTGTAGATATATCCATGTTCATACAGATAGCGGTGTAGATATTTCCATGTTCATACAGATAGCGGTGTAACTATTTCCATGTTCATACAGATAGCGGTGTAGTTTTTTCCATGTTGAAACAGATAGCGGTGTAGATATTTCCATGTTTATACAGATAGCGGTGCTTATATTTCCATGTTTATACAGGTAGTGGTGTAGATATTTCCATGTTTATACAGATAGCGGTGTAGATATTTCCATGTTTATACAGATAGCGGTGTAGATATTTCCATGGTCATCCAGATGGCTGTGTAGATATATCCATGTTCATACAGATGGCGGTGAAGATAATTCCATGTTCATACAGATAGCGGTGTAGATATTTCAATGTTCATACAGATAGTGGTGTAGATATTTCCATGTTCATACAGACAGAGTGGCTGATATTTCCATGTTCATACAGATAGCGGTGCTGATATTTCCATGTTTATACAGGTAGCGGTGCAGATATTTCCATCTTTATACAGATAGCGGTGTAGATATATCCATGTTTATACAGATAGCGGTGTAGATATCTCCATCTTAATACAGATGGCAGTGTAGAAATTTATATGTTCATACAGATGGCCGTGCAGATATTTCCATGTTCATACAGATGGCGGTGTAGATATTTCCATGTTCATACAGATAGCGGTGTAGTTATCTCCATGTGCAAAGAGATAGCTATGTAGATATTTCCATGTGTATGCAGATATCTGTGTAGATATTTCCATTTTCATGCAGATAGCTGTTTAGATATTTCCATGTTCAAACAGATAGCGGTGTAGATATTTCCATGTTCATACAGATAGCGGTGTAGATATTTCCATGTTTATACAGATAGCGGTGAAGATGTATGCATGTTTACATAGATAGCGGTGTAGATATTTCCATGTTCATACAGATAGCGGTGTAGATATTTCCATGTTCATCCAGATGGCTGTGTAGATATATCCATGTTCATACTGATAGCGGTGTAGATATTTCCATGTTCATACAGATAGTGGTGTAGATATTTCCATGTTCATACAGATAGCGGTGTATCTATTTCCATGTTCATACAGATAGCGGTGTAGATATTTCCATGTTCGTACAGATAGCGGTGTAGATATTTCCATGTTCATACAGATAGCGGTGCTGATATTTCCATGTTTATACAGTCAGCGGTGTGGATATTTCCATGTTTATACAGATAGCGGTGTGGATATTTCCATGTTTATGCATATAGCGGTGTAGATATTTCCAGGTTTATACAGATAGCGGTGTAGATATCTCCATCTTAATACGGATGGCGGTGTAGATATTTATATGTTCATACAGATGGTGGTGCAGATATTTCCATGTTCATACAGATTGCGGTGTAGATATTTCCATGTTCATACAGATGGCGGTGTAGGTATTTCCATGTTCATACAGATAGCGGTGTAGTTATTTCCATGTGTAAAGAGATAGCTGTGTAGATATTTCCATGTATATGCAGATAGCTGTTTAGATATTTCCATTTTCATGCAGATAGCGGTTTAGATATTTCCATGTTCAAACAGATAGCGGTGTAGATATTTCCATGTTCATACAGATAGCTTTGTAGATATATCCATGTTTATAAAGATAGCGGTGAAGATGTATGCATGTTTACACAGATAGCGGTGTAGATATTTCCATGTTCATACAGATAGCGGTGTAGATATTTCCATGTTCATACAGATGGCTGTGTAGATATATCCATGTTCATACAGATAGCGGTGAAGATATTTCCATGTTCATACAGATAGCGGTGCAACTATTTCCATGTTCATACAGATAGCGGTGTAGATATTTCCATGTTCGTACAGATAGCGGTGTACATATTTCCATGTTCATACAGATAGCGGTGCTTATATTTCCATGTTTATACAGATAGCGGTGTAGATATTTCCATGTTTATACAGATAGCGGTGTAGATATTTCCATGTTTATTGAGATAGCGGTGTAGATATTTCCAAGTTTATACAGATAGCGGTGTAGATATCTCCATCTTAATACAGATGGCGGTGTAGATATTTATATGTTCATACAGATGGCCGTGCAGATATTTCCATGTTCATACAGATGGCGGTGTTGATATTTCCATGTTTATAGAGATAGTGGTGTAGTTATTTCCATGTGTAAAGAGATAGCTTTGTAGATATTTCCATGTATATGCAGATAACTGTGTAGATATTTCCATTTTCATGCAGATAGCGGTGTAGATATTTCCATGTTCAAACAGATAGCGGTGTAGATATTTCCATGTTCATACAGATAGTGGTGTAGAAATTTCCATGTTTATACAGATAGCGGTGTAGCTATTTCCATGTTCATCCAGATGGCTGTGTAGATATATCCATGTTCATACAGATGGCGGTGAAGATATTTCCATGTTCATACAGATAGCGGTGTAGATATTTCCATGTTCATACAGATAGTGGTGTAGATATTTCCATGTTCATACAGATAGAGGGGCTGATATTTCCATGTTCATACAGATAGCGGTGCTGATATTTCCATGTTTATACAGGTAGCGGTGTAGATATTTCCAAGTTTATACAGATAGCGGTGTAGACATTTTCATGTTTATACAGATAGCGGTGTAGATATCTCCATCTTAATACAGATGGCGGTTTAGATATTTATATGTTAATACAGATGGTCGTGCAGATATTTCCATGTTCATCCATATGTCTGTGTAGATATATCCATGTTCATACAGATGGCGGTGAAGATAATTCCATGTTCATACAGATAGCGGTGTAGATATTTCCATGTTCATACAGATAGCGGTGTAGATATTTCCATGTTCATACAGATAGTGGTGTAGATATTTCCATGTTCATACAGATAGCGGTGTAGTTATTTCCATGTGTGAAGAGATAGCTGTGTAGATATTTCCATGTATATGCAGATAGCTCTGAAGATATTTCCATTTTCATGCAGATTGCGGTTTAGATATTTCCATGTTCAAACAGATACCAGTGTAGGTATTTCCATGTTCATACAGATAGCTGTGTAGATGTTTCCATGTTTATACAGATAGCTGTGAAGATGTATGCATGTTTACACAGATAGCGGTGTAGATATTTCCATGTTCATACAGATAGCAGTGTAGATAATTCCATGTTCATCCAGATGGCTGTGTAGATATATCCATGTTCATACAGATAGCGGTGTAGATATTTCCATGTTCATACAGATAGTGCTGTAGATATTTCCATGTTCATACAGATAGCGGTGTAGCTATTTCCATGTTCATACAGATAGCGGTGTAGTTATTTCCATGTTCAAACAGATAGAGGTGTAGATATTTCCATGTTTATACAGATAGCGGTGCTTATATTTCCATGTTTATACAGGTAGCGGTGTAGATATTTCCGTGTTTATACAGATAGCGGTGTAGATATTTCCATGTTTATACAGATAGCGGTGTAGATATTTCCATGTTCATCCAGATGGCTGTGTAGATATATCCATGTTCATACAGATAGCGGTGTAGATATTTCCATGTTCATACAGATAGTGGTGTAGATATTTCCATGTTCATACAGATAGAGGGGCTGATATTTCCATGTTCATACAGATAGCGGTGCTGATATTTCCATGTTTATACAGATAACCGTGTAGATATTTCCATGTTTATACAGATAGCGGTGTAGATATTTCCATGTTTATACAGATAGCGGTGTAGATATCTCCATCTTAATACAGATGGCAGTGTAGATATTTATATGTTCATACAGATGGCCGTGCAGATATTTCCATGTTCATACAGATGGCGGTGTAGATATTTCGATGTTCATACAGATAGCGGTGTAGTTATTTCCATGTGCAAAGAGATAGCTATGTAGATATTTCCATGTGTATGCAGATAGCTGTGTAGATATTTCCATTTTCATGCAGATAGCGGTTTAGATATTTCCATGTTCAAACAGATAGCGGTGTAGATATTTCCATGTTCATACAGATAGCGGTGTAGATATTTCCATGTTTATACAGATAGCAGTGAAGATGTATGCATGTTTACACAGATAGCTGTGTAGATATTTCCATGTTCACACAGATAGCGGTGTAGATATTTCCATGTTCATCCAGATGGCTGTGTAGATATATCCATGTTCATACAGATAGCGGTGTAGATATTTCCATGTTCATACAGATAGTGGTGTAGATATTTCCATGTTGATACAGATAGCGGTGTATCTATTTCCATGTTCATACAGATAGCGGTGTAGATATTTCCATGTTCATACAGATAGCGGTGTAGATATTTCCATGTTCATACAGATAGCGGTGCTGATATTTCCATGTTTATACAGTCAGCGGTGTGGATATTTCCATGTTTATACAGATAGCGGTGTGGATATTTTCATGTTTATGCAGATAGCGGTGTAGATATTTCCAGGTTTTTACAGATAGCGGCGTAGATATCTCCATCTTAATACGGATGGCAGTGTAGATATTTATATGTTCATACAGATGGTGGTGCAGATATTTCCATGTTCATACAGATGGCGGTTGAGCTATTTCCATGTTCATACAGATAGCGGTGTAGCTATATCCATGTTCATGCAGATAGCGGTGTAGATATTTCCATGTTCATCCATATGGCTGTGTAGATATATCCATGTTCATACAGATAGCGGTGTAGATATTTCTATGTTCATACAGATAGTGGTGTAGATATTTCCATGTTCATACAGATAGCGGTGTAGCTATTTCCATGTTCATACTGATAGCGGTGTAGATATGTCCATGTTCAAACAGATAGCGGTGTAGATATTTCCATGTTCATACAGATAGCGGTGCTTATATTTCCATGTTCATACAGGTAGCGGTGTAGATATTTCCATGTTCTTACAGATAGCGGTGTAGATATTTCCATGTTTATACAGATAGCGGTGTAGATATTTCCATGCTCATACAGATAGCGGTGTAGATATATCCATGTTCATACAGATGGCTGTGTAGATATATCCATGTTCATACAGATAGCGGTGTAGATATTTCCATGTTCATACAGATAGCGGTGTAACTATTTCCATGTTCATACAGATAGCGGTGTAGTTTTTTCCATGTTGAAACAGATAGCGGTGTAGATATTTCCATGTTTATACAGATAGCGGTGCTTATATTTCCATGTTTATACAGGTAGTGGTGTAGATATTTCCATGTTTATACAGATAGCGGTGTAGATATTTCCATGTTTATACAGATAGCGGTGTAGATATTTCCATGGTCATCCAGATGGCTGTGTAGATATATCCATGTTCATACAGATGGCGGTGAAGATAATTCCATGTTCATACAGATAGCGGTGTAGATATTTCAATGTTCATACAGATAGTGGTGTAGATATTTCCATGTTCATACAGACAGAGTGGCTGATATTTCCATGTTCATACAGATAGCGGTGCTGATATTTCCATGTTTATACAGGTAGCGGTGCAGATATTTCCATCTTTATACAGATAGCGGTGTAGATATATCCATGTTTATACAGATAGCGGTGTAGATATCTCCATCTTAATACAGATGGCAGTGTAGAAATTTATATGTTCATACAGATGGCCGTGCAGATATTTCCATGTTCATACAGATGGCGGTGTAGATATTTCCATGTTCATACAGATAGCGGTGTAGTTATCTCCATGTGCAAAGAGATAGCTATGTAGATATTTCCATGTGTATGCAGATATCTGTGTAGATATTTCCATTTTCATGCAGATAGCTGTTTAGATATTTCCATGTTCAAACAGATAGCGGTGTAGATATTTCCATGTTCATACAGATAGCGGTGTAGATATTTCCATGTTTATACAGATAGCGGTGAAGATGTATGCATGTTTACATAGATAGCGGTGTAGATATTTCCATGTTCATACAGATAGCGGTGTAGATATTTCCATGTTCATCCAGATGGCTGTGTAGATATATCCATGTTCATACTGATAGCGGTGTAGATATTTCCATGTTCATACAGATAGTGGTGTAGATATTTCCATGTTCATACAGATAGCGGTGTATCTATTTCCATGTTCATACAGATAGCGGTGTAGATATTTCCATGTTCGTACAGATAGCGGTGTAGATATTTCCATGTTCATACAGATAGCGGTGCTGATATTTCCATGTTTATACAGTCAGCGGTGTGGATATTTCCATGTTTATACAGATAGCGGTGTGGATATTTCCATGTTTATGCATATAGCGGTGTAGATATTTCCAGGTTTATACAGATAGCGGTGTAGATATCTCCATCTTAATACGGATGGCGGTGTAGATATTTATATGTTCATACAGATGGTGGTGCAGATATTTCCATGTTCATACAGATTGCGGTGTAGATATTTCCATGTTCATACAGATGGCGGTGTAGGTATTTCCATGTTCATACAGATAGCGGTGTAGTTATTTCCATGTGTAAAGAGATAGCTGTGTAGATATTTCCATGTATATGCAGATAGCTGTTTAGATATTTCCATTTTCATGCAGATAGCGGTTTAGATATTTCCATGTTCAAACAGATAGCGGTGTAGATATTTCCATGTTCATACAGATAGCTTTGTAGATATATCCATGTTTATAAAGATAGCGGTGAAGATGTATGCATGTTTACACAGATAGCGGTGTAGATATTTCCATGTTCATACAGATAGCGGTGTAGATATTTCCATGTTCATACAGATGGCTGTGTAGATATATCCATGTTCATACAGATAGCGGTGAAGATATTTCCATGTTCATACAGATAGCGGTGCAACTATTTCCATGTTCATACAGATAGCGGTGTAGATATTTCCATGTTCGTACAGATAGCGGTGTACATATTTCCATGTTCATACAGATAGCGGTGCTTATATTTCCATGTTTATACAGATAGCGGTGTAGATATTTCCATGTTTATACAGATAGCGGTGTAGATATTTCCATGTTTATTGAGATAGCGGTGTAGATATTTCCAAGTTTATACAGATAGCGGTGTAGATATCTCCATCTTAATACAGATGGCGGTGTAGATATTTATATGTTCATACAGATGGCCGTGCAGATATTTCCATGTTCATACAGATGGCGGTGTTGATATTTCCATGTTTATAGAGATAGTGGTGTAGTTATTTCCATGTGTAAAGAGATAGCTTTGTAGATATTTCCATGTATATGCAGATAACTGTGTAGATATTTCCATTTTCATGCAGATAGCGGTGTAGATATTTCCATGTTCAAACAGATAGCGGTGTAGATATTTCCATGTTCATACAGATAGTGGTGTAGAAATTTCCATGTTTATACAGATAGCGGTGTAGCTATTTCCATGTTCATCCAGATGGCTGTGTAGATATATCCATGTTCATACAGATGGCGGTGAAGATATTTCCATGTTCATACAGATAGCGGTGTAGATATTTCCATGTTCATACAGATAGTGGTGTAGATATTTCCATGTTCATACAGATAGAGGGGCTGATATTTCCATGTTCATACAGATAGCGGTGCTGATATTTCCATGTTTATACAGGTAGCGGTGTAGATATTTCCAAGTTTATACAGATAGCGGTGTAGACATTTTCATGTTTATACAGATAGCGGTGTAGATATCTCCATCTTAATACAGATGGCGGTTTAGATATTTATATGTTAATACAGATGGTCGTGCAGATATTTCCATGTTCATCCATATGTCTGTGTAGATATATCCATGTTCATACAGATGGCGGTGAAGATAATTCCATGTTCATACAGATAGCGGTGTAGATATTTCCATGTTCATACAGATAGCGGTGTAGATATTTCCATGTTCATACAGATAGTGGTGTAGATATTTCCATGTTCATACAGATAGCGGTGTAGTTATTTCCATGTGTGAAGAGATAGCTGTGTAGATATTTCCATGTATATGCAGATAGCTCTGAAGATATTTCCATTTTCATGCAGATTGCGGTTTAGATATTTCCATGTTCAAACAGATACCAGTGTAGGTATTTCCATGTTCATACAGATAGCTGTGTAGATGTTTCCATGTTTATACAGATAGCTGTGAAGATGTATGCATGTTTACACAGATAGCGGTGTAGATATTTCCATGTTCATACAGATAGCAGTGTAGATAATTCCATGTTCATCCAGATGGCTGTGTAGATATATCCATGTTCATACAGATAGCGGTGTAGATATTTCCATGTTCATACAGATAGTGCTGTAGATATTTCCATGTTCATACAGATAGCGGTGTAGCTATTTCCATGTTCATACAGATAGCGGTGTAGTTATTTCCATGTTCAAACAGATAGAGGTGTAGATATTTCCATGTTTATACAGATAGCGGTGCTTATATTTCCATGTTTATACAGGTAGCGGTGTAGATATTTCCGTGTTTATACAGATAGCGGTGTAGATATTTCCATGTTTATACAGATAGCGGTGTAGATATTTCCATGTTCATCCAGATGGCTGTGTAGATATATCCATGTTCATACAGATAGCGGTGTAGATATTTCCATGTTCATACAGATAGTGGTGTAGATATTTCCATGTTCATACAGATAGAGGGGCTGATATTTCCATGTTCATACAGATAGCGGTGCTGATATTTCCATGTTTATACAGATAACCGTGTAGATATTTCCATGTTTATACAGATAGCGGTGTAGATATTTCCATGTTTATACAGATAGCGGTGTAGATATCTCCATCTTAATACAGATGGCAGTGTAGATATTTATATGTTCATACAGATGGCCGTGCAGATATTTCCATGTTCATACAGATGGCGGTGTAGATATTTCGATGTTCATACAGATAGCGGTGTAGTTATTTCCATGTGCAAAGAGATAGCTATGTAGATATTTCCATGTGTATGCAGATAGCTGTGTAGATATTTCCATTTTCATGCAGATAGCGGTTTAGATATTTCCATGTTCAAACAGATAGCGGTGTAGATATTTCCATGTTCATACAGATAGCGGTGTAGATATTTCCATGTTTATACAGATAGCAGTGAAGATGTATGCATGTTTACACAGATAGCTGTGTAGATATTTCCATGTTCACACAGATAGCGGTGTAGATATTTCCATGTTCATCCAGATGGCTGTGTAGATATATCCATGTTCATACAGATAGCGGTGTAGATATTTCCATGTTCATACAGATAGTGGTGTAGATATTTCCATGTTGATACAGATAGCGGTGTATCTATTTCCATGTTCATACAGATAGCGGTGTAGATATTTCCATGTTCATACAGATAGCGGTGTAGATATTTCCATGTTCATACAGATAGCGGTGCTGATATTTCCATGTTTATACAGTCAGCGGTGTGGATATTTCCATGTTTATACAGATAGCGGTGTGGATATTTCCATGTTTATGCAGATAGCGGTGTAGATATTTCCAGGTTTTTACAGATAGCGGCGTAGATATCTCCATCTTAATACGGATGGCAGTGTAGATATTTATATGTTCATACAGATGGTGGTGCAGATATTTCCATGTTCATACAGATGGCGGTTGAGCTATTTCCATGTTCATACAGATAGCGGTGTAGCTATATCCATGTTCATGCAGATAGCGGTGTAGATATTTCCATGTTCATCCATATGGCTGTGTAGATATATCCATGTTCATACAGATAGCGGTGTAGATATTTCTATGTTCATACAGATAGTGGTGTAGATATTTCCATGTTCATACAGATAGCGGTGTAGCTATTTCCATGTTCATACTGATAGCGGTGTAGATATGTCCATGTTCAAACAGATAGCGGTGTAGATATTTCCATGTTCATACAGATAGCGGTGCTTATATTTCCATGTTCATACAGGTAGCGGTGTAGATATTTCCATGTTCTTACAGATAGCGGTGTAGATATTTCCATGTTTATACAGATAGCGGTGTAGATATTTCCATGCTCATACAGATAGCGGTGTAGATATATCCATGTTCATACAGATGGCTGTGTAGATATATCCATGTTCATACAGATAGCGGTGTAGATATTTCCATGTTCATACAGATAGCGGTGTAACTATTTCCATGTTCATACAGATAGCGGTGTAGTTTTTTCCATGTTGAAACAGATAGCGGTGTAGATATTTCCATGTTTATACAGATAGCGGTGCTTATATTTCCATGTTTATACAGGTAGTGGTGTAGATATTTCCATGTTTATACAGATAGCGGTGTAGATATTTCCATGTTTATACAGATAGCGGTGTAGGTATTTCCATGGTCATCCAGATGGCTGTGTAGATATATCCATGTTCATACAGATGGCGGTGAAGATAATTCCATGTTCATACAGATAGCGGTGTAGATATTTCAATGTTCATACAGATAGTGGTGTAGATATTTCCATGTTCATACAGACAGAGTGGCTGATATTTCCATGTTCATACAGATAGCGGTGCTGATATTTCCATGTTTATACAGGTAGCGGTGCAGATATTTCCATCTTTATACAGATAGCGGTGTAGATATATCCATGTTTATACAGATAGCGGTGTAGATATCTCCATCTTAATACAGATGGCAGTGTAGAAATTTATATGTTCATACAGATGGCCGTGCAGATATTTCCATGTTCATACAGATGGCGGTGTAGATATTTCCATGTTCATACAGATAGCGGTGTAGTTATCTCCATGTGCAAAGAGATAGCTATGTAGATATTTCCATGTGTATGCAGATATCTGTGTAGATATTTCCATTTTCATGCAGATAGCTGTTTAGATATTTCCATGTTCAAACAGATAGCGGTGTAGATATTTCCATGTTCATACAGATAGCGGTGTAGATATTTCCATGTTTATACAGATAGCGGTGAAGATGTATGCATGTTTACATAGATAGCGGTGTAGATATTTCCATGTTCATACAGATAGCGGTGTAGATATTTCCATGTTCATCCAGATGGCTGTGTAGATATATCCATGTTCATACTGATAGCGGTGTAGATATTTCCATGTTCATACAGATAGTGGTGTAGATATTTCCATGTTCATACAGATAGCGGTGTATCTATTTCCATGTTCATACAGATAGCGGTGTAGATATTTCCATGTTCGTACAGATAGCGGTGTAGATATTTCCATGTTCATACAGATAGCGGTGCTGATATTTCCATGTTTATACAGTCAGCGGTGTGGATATTTCCATGTTTATACAGATAGCGGTGTGGATATTTCCATGTTTATGCATATAGCGGAGTAGATATTTCCAGGTTTATACAGATAGCGGTGTAGATATCTCCATCTTAATACGGATGGCGGTGTAGATATTTATATGTTCATACAGATGGTGGTGCAGATATTTCCATGTTCATACAGATTGCGGTGTAGATATTTCCATGTTCATACAGATAGCGGTGTAGCTATATCCATGTTCATGCAGATAGCGGTGTAGATATTTCCATGTTCATCCATATGGCTGTGTAGATATATCCATGTTCATACAGATAGCGGTGTAGATATTTCCATGTTCATACAGATAGTGCTGTAGATATTTCCATGTTCATACAGATAGCGGTGTAGCTATTTCCATGTTCATACAGATAGCGGTGTAGATATGTCCATGTTCAAACAGATAGTGGTGTAGATATTTCCATGTTCATACAGATAGCGGTGCTTATATTTCCATGTTTATACAGGTAGCGGTGTAGATATTTCCATGTTCATACAGATAGCGGTGTAGATATTTCCATGTTCATACAGATAGCGGTATAGATATCTCCATGTTCATCCAGATGGCTGTGTAGATATATCCATGTTCATACAGACGGCGGAGAATATATTTCCATGTTCATACAGATAGCGGTGTAGATATTTCCATGTTCATACAGATAGCTGTGTAGCTGTTTCCATGTTCATACAGATAGCGGTGTAGTTATTTCCATGTTCAAACAGATAGCGGTGTAGATATTTCAATGTTCATACAGATAGTGGTGTAGATATTTCCATGTTCATACAGATAGAGGGGCTGATATTTCCATGTTCATACAGATAGCTGTGCTGATATTTCCATGTTTATACAGGTAGCGGTGTAGATATTTCCATGTTTATACAGATAGCGGTGTAGATATTTCCATGTTTATACAGATAGCGGCGGAGATATCTCCATCTTAATACAGATGGCAGTGTAGATATTTATATGTTCATACAGATGGCCGTGCAGATATTTCCATGTTCATACAGATGGCGGTGTAGATATTTCCATGTTCATACAGATAGCGGTGTAGTTATTTCCTTGTGCAAAGAGATAGATATGTAGATATTTCCATGTGTATGCAGATAGATGTGTAGATATTTCCATTTTCATGCAGATAGCGGTTTAGATATTTCCATGTTCAAACAGATAGCGGTGTAGATATTTCCATGTTCATACAGATAGCGGTCTAGATATTTCCATGTTCATCCAGATGGCTGTGTAGATATATCCATGTTCATACTGATAGCGGTGTATCTATTTCCATGTTCATACAGATAGCGCTGTAGATATTTCCATGTTCGTACAGATAGCGGTGTAGATATTTCCATGTTCATACAGATAGCGGTGCTGATATTTCCATGTTTATACAGTCAGCGGTGTGGATATTTCCATGTTTATACAGATAGCGGTGTGGATATTTCCATGTTTATGCAGATAGCGGTGTAGATATTTCCAGGTTTATACAGATAGCGGCGTAGATATCTCCATCTTAATACGGATGGCGGTGTAGATATTTATATGTTCATACAGATGGTGGTGCAGATATTTCCATGTTCATACAGATGGCGGTGTAGCTATTTCCATGTTCATACAGATAGCGGTGTAGCTATATCCATGTTCATGCAGATAGCGGTGTAGATATTTACATGTTCATCCATATGGCTGTGTAGATATATCCATGTTCATACAGATAGCGGTGTAGATATTTCCATGTTCATACAGATAGTGCTGTAGATATTTCCATGTTCATACAGATAGCGGTGTAGCTATTTCCATGTTCATACAGATAGCGGTGTAGATATGTCCATGTTCAAACAGATAGCGGTGTAGATATTTCCATGTTCATACAGATAGCGGTGCTTATATTTGCATGTTTATACAGGTAGCGGTGTAGATATTTCCATGTTCATACAGATAGCGGTGTAGATATTTCCATGTTTATACAGATAGCGGTGTAGATATTTCCATGTTCATCCAGATGGCTGTGTAGATATATCCATGTTCATACAGATGGCGGTGAAGATAATTCCATGTTCATACAGATAGCGGTGTAGATATTTCAATGTTCATACAGATAGTGGTGTAGATATTTCCATGTTCATACAGACAGAGTGGCTGATATTTCCATGTTCATACAGATAGCGGTGCTGATATTTCCATGTTTATACAGGTAGCGGTGCAGATATTTCCATCTTTATACAGATAGCGGTGTAGATATATCCATGTTTATACAGATAGCGGTGTAGATATCTCCATCTTAATACAGATGGCAGTGTAGATATTTATATGTTCATACAGATGGCCGTGGAGATATTTCCATGTTCATACAGATGGCGGTGTAGATATTTCCATGTTCATACAGATAGCGGTGTAGTTATCTCCATGTGCAAAGAGATAGCTATGTAGATATTTCCATGTGTATGCAGATAGCTGTGTAGATATTTCCATTTTCATGCAGATAGCGGTTTAGATATTTCCATGTTCAAACAGATAGCGGTGTAGAAATTTCCATGTTCATACAGATAGCGGTGTAGATATTTCCATGTTTATACAGATAGCGGTGAAGATGTATGCATGTTTACACAGATAGCTGTGTAGATATTTCCATGTTCATACAGATAGCGGTGTATATATTTCCATGTTCATCCAGATGGCTGTGTAGATATATCCATGTTCATACAGATAGCGGTGTAGATATTTCCATGTTCATACAGATAGTGGTGTAGATATTTCCATGTTCATACAGATAGCGGTGTATCTATTTCCATGTTCATACAGATAGCGGTGTAGATATTTCCATGTTCATACAGATAGCGGTGTAGATATTTCCATGTTCATACAGATAGCGGTGCTGATATTTCCATGTTTATACAGTCAGCGGTGTGGATATTTCCATGTTTATACAGATAGCGGTGTGGATATTTCCATGTTTATGCAGATAGCGGTGTAGATATTTCCAGGTTTATACAGATAGCGGCGTAGATATCTCCATCTTAATACGGATGGCGGTGTAGATATTTATATGTTCATACAGATGGTGGTGCAGATATTTCCATGTTCATACAGATGGCGGTGTAGCTATTTCCATGTTCATACAGATAGCGGTGTAGCTATATCCATGTTCATGCAGATAGCGGTGTAGATATTTCCATGTTCATCCATATGGCTGTGTAGATATATCCATGTTCATACAGATAGCGGTGTAGATATTTCTATGTTCATACAGATAGTGCTGTAGCTATTTCCATGTTCATACTGATAGCGGTGTAGATATGTCCATGTTCAAACAGATAGCGGTGTAGATATTTCCATGTTCATACAGATAGCGGTGCTTATATTTCCATGTTTATACAGGTAGCGGTGTAGATATTTCCATGTTCATACAGATAGCGCTGTAGATATTTCCATGTTTATACAGATAGCGGTGTAGATATTTCCATGCTCATACAGATAGCGTTGTAGATATATCCATGTTCATACAGATGGCTGTGTAGATATATCCATGTTCATACAGATAGCGGTGTAGATATTTCCATGTTCATACAGATAGCGGTGTAGCTATTTCCATGTTCATACAGATAGCGGTGTAGATATGTCCATGTTCAAAGAGATAGCGGTGTAGATATTTCCATGTTCATACAGATAGCGGTGCTTATATTTCCATGTTTATACAGGTAGCGGTGTAGATATTTCCATGTTTATACAGATAGCGGTGTAGATATTTCCATGTTTATACAGATAGCGGTGTAGATAATTCCATGTTCATCCAGATGGCTGTGTAGATATATCCATGTTCATACAGATGGCGGTGAAGATAATTCCATGTTCATACAGATAGCGGTGTAGATATTTCAATGTTCATACAGATAGTGGTGTAGATATTTCCATGTTCATACAGACAGATTGGCTGATATTTCCTGTTCATACAGATAGCGGTGCTGATATTTCCATGTTTATACAGGTAGCGGTGCAGATATTTCCATCTTTATACAGATAGCGGTGTAGATATATCCATGTTTATACAGATAGCGGTGTAGATATCTCAATCTTAATACAGATGGCAGTGTAGATATTTATATGTTCATACAGATGGCCGTGCAGATATTTCCATGTTCATACAGATGGCGGTGTAGATATTTCCATTTTCATACAGATAGCGGTGTAGTTAACTCTATGTGCAAAGAGATAGCTATGTAGATATTTTCATGTGTATGCAGATATCTGTGTAGATATTTCCATTTTCATGCAGATAGCTGTTTAGATATTTCCATGTTCAAACAGATAGCGGTGTAGATATTTCCATGTTCATACAGATAGCGGTGTAGATATTTCCATGTTTATACAGATAGTGGTGAAGATGTATGCATGTTTACATAGATAGCGGTGTAGATATTTCCATGTTCATACAGATAGCGGTGTAGATATTTCCATGTTCATCCAGATGGCTGTGTAGATATATCCATGTTCATACTGATAGCGGTGTATCTATTTCCATGTTCATACAGATAGCGGTGTAGATATTTCCATGTTCGTACAGATAGCGGTGTAGATATTTCCATGTTCATACAGATAGCGGTGCTGATATTTCCATGTTTATACAGTCAGCGGTGTGGATATTTCCATGTTTATACAGATAGCGGTGTGGATATTTCCATGTTTATGCAGATAGCGGTGTAGATATTTCCAGGTTTATACAGATAGCGTTGTAGATATCTCCATCTTAATACGGATGGCGGTGTAGATATTTATATGTTCATACAGATGGTGGTGCAGTTATTTCCATGTTCATACAGATGGCGGTGTAGCTATTTCCATGTTCATACAGATAGCGGTGTAGCTATATCCATGTTCATGCAGATAGCTGTGTAGATATTTCCATGTTCATCCATATGGCTGTGTAGATATATTCATGTTCATACAGATAGCGGTGTAGATATTTCCATGTTCATACAGATAGTGCTGTAGATATTTCCATGTTCATACAGATAGCGGTGTAGCTATTTCCATGTTCATACAGATAGCGGTGTAGATATGTCCATGTTCAAACAGATAGCGGTGTAGATATTTCCATGTTCATACAGATAGCGGTGCTTATATTTCCATGTTTATACAGGTAGCGGTGTAGATATTTCCATGTTCATTCAGATTGCGGTGTAGATATTTCCATGTTTATACAGATAGCGGTGTAGATATTTCCATGTTCATCCAGATGGCTGTGTAGATATATCCATGTTCATACAGATGGCGGTGAAGATAATTCCATGTTCATACAGATAGCAGTGTAGATATTTCAATGTTCATACAGATAGTGGTGTAGATATTTCCATGTTCATACAGACAGAGTGGCTGATATTTCCATGTTCATACAGATAGCGGTGCTGATATTTCCATGTTTATACAGGTAGCGGTGCAGATATTTCCATCTTTATACAGATAGCGGTGTAGATATATCCATGTTTATACAGATAGCGGTGTAGATATCTCCATCTTAATACAGATGGCAGTGTAGATATTTATATGTTCATACAGATGGCCGTGCAGATATTTCCATGTTCATACAGATGGCGGTGTAGATATTTCCATGTTCATACAGATAGCGGTGTAGTTATCTCCATGTGCAAAGAGATAGCTATGTAGATATTTCCATGTGTATGCAGATATCTGTGTAGATATTTCCATTTTCATGCAGATAGCTGTTTAGATATTTCCATGTTCAAACAGATAGCGGTGTAGATATTTCCATGTTCATACAGATAGCGGTGTAGATATTTCCATGTTTATACAGATAGTGGTGAAGATGTATGCATGTTTACATAGATAGCGGTGTAGATATTTCCATGTTCATACAGAAAGCGGTGTAGATATTTCCATGTTCATCCAGATGGCTGTGTAGATATATCCATGTTCATACTGATAGCGGTGTAGATATTTCCATGTTCATACAGATAGTGGTGTAGATATTTCCATGTTCATACAGATAGCGGTGTATCTATTTCCATGTTCATACAGATAGCGGTGTAGATATTTCCATGTTCGTACAGATAGCGGTGTAGATATTTCCATGTTCATAGAGATAGCGGTGCTGATATTTCCATGTTTATACAGTCAGCGGTGTGGATATTTCCATGTTTATACAGATAGCGGTGTGGATATTTCCATGTTTATGCAGATAGCGGTGGAGATATTTCCAGGTTTATACAGATAGCGGTGTAGATATCTCCATCTTAATACGGATGGCGGTGTAGATATTTATATGTTCATACAGATGGTGGTGCAGATATTTCCATGTTCATACAGATGGCGGTGTAGATATTTCCATGTTCATACAGATAGCGGTGTAGCTATATCCATGTTCATGCAGATAGCGGTGTAGATATTTCCATGTTCATCCATATGGCTGTGTAGATATATCCATGTTCATACAGATAGCGGTGTAGATATTTCCATGTTCATACCGATAGAGGTGTAGATATTTCCATGTTCATACAGATAGCGGTGTAGCTATTTCCATGTTCATGCAGATAGCGGTGTAGATATTTCCATTTTCATCCATATGGCTGTGTAGATATATCCATGTTCATACAGATGGCGGTGAAGATATTTCCATGTTCATACAGATAGCGGTGTAGATATTTCCATGTTCATACAGATGGTGGTGTAGATATTTCCATGTTCATACAGAGAGCGGTGTAGTTATTTCCATGTGTAAAGAGATACCTGTGTAGATATTTCCATGTATATGCAGATAGCTGTGAAGATATTTCCATTTTCATTCAGATTGCGGTTTAGATATTTCCATGTTCAAACAGATAGCAGTGTAGACATTTCCATGTTCATACAGATAGCGGAGTAGATATTTACATGTTCATACACATGGCAGTGAAGATATTTCCATGTTCATACAGATGGCGGTGTAGATATTACCATGTTTATACAGATGGCGGTTAAGATATTTCATGTTCATACAGATGGCGGTGTAGATATTTACATGTTCATACACATGGCGGTGTATATATTTCCATGTTCATACAGATAGCGGTGTAGATATTTCCATGTTCATACAGATAGCGGTGTAGATATTTCCATGTTCATACAAAAAACAGTGTAGATATTTCCATGTTCATACAGATAGCGGTGTAGATATTTCCATGTTCATACAGTTAGCGGTGTTGATGTTTCCGTGTTCATACAGATGGCGTTGAAGATATTTACATGTTCATACAGATGGCGGTGTAGATATTTACATGTTCATACAGATGGCGGTGTAGATATTTCCATGTTCATACAGATAGCGGTGTAGATATTTCCATGTGTATGCAGATAGCGGAGTAGTTATTTCCATATTCATACAGATAGCAGTCTAGACATTTCCATGTTCATACAGATAGCGGTGTAGATAATTTCAGCTTTATAGAGATGGCAGTGTGGATATTTCTATGTTCATACAGATGGAGGTGTAGCTATTTGCATGTTTATACAGATGGCCGTGTAGATATTTCCATGTTTATAGAGATGGCGGTGTAGATATTTCCATGTTTATACAGAAAGCGGTGTAGATATTTCCATGTTTACACATATAGCGGTGTAGACCTTTCCATGTTTACACAGCATTGTTGATATTTACATGTTTATAGAGATCACGGTGTAGTTATTTCCATGTTTATATAGATAGTGCTGATGATATTTCCATGTTTACAAAGATAGCAGTGTGTGTATTTCCATGATTATGCAGAGAGCGCTGCAGATATTTCCACGTTTATACTGATAGCGTTGCAGATATTTCCATGTTTATACAGATAGCAGTGTAGATATTTCCATGTTTATAGAGATAGCGGTGTAGATATTTCCAAGTTTATACAGATAGCGGTGTAGATATTTCCATCTTTATACAGATAGCAGTGAAGATATTTCCATCTTAATACAGATGGCGGTTTAGATATTTCCATGGTCCTACAGATGGCGGGGTAGATATTTCCATGTTGATAGAGATGGCGGAGTATATATTTCCAAGTTTATGTAGATAGAGGTGTAGTTACTTCCATGTTTATAGAGAAAGCTCTGTAGATATTTCCATGTATATGCAGATAGCTGAGTAGATATTTCCAAGTTCATACAGATAGCGGTGTAGATATTTCCATTTTCATACAGATAGCGGTGTAGATATTTCCATGTTGACACTCATAGCAGTGTAGAGATTTCCAAGTTTATAGAGATAGCCGTGTAGATATTTCCATGCTTATAGAGATAGCGGTGTAGATATTTCCATGTTTATACAGATAGCGGTATAGATATTTCTATGTTTATACAGATGGTGGTGTAGATATTTCTATGTTTATAGAGATGGCCGTCTAGATATTTCCATGTTTACAGAGATAGAGTTGTAGTTATTTCCAAGTTTATAGACATAGCGGTGTAGATATCTCCATGTTTATACAGATAGCGGTGAAGATATTTCCAAGTTTATACAGATAGCGGTGTAGATATTTACATGTTTATAGAGATAGCGGTCTAGATATTTTCCTGTTTTACAGATAGCGGCGTAGATATTTCCATGTTTATAGAGATAGCGGTGCAGATATTTCCAATTTTATACAGATAGCAGTGTAGATATTTCCATAGTCAAACAGATAGCGGTGTAGATATTTCCACGTTTATAGAGATGGCAGTGTAGATATTTAAATGTTCATACAGATGGCATTGTAGATATTTCCATCTTTATAGAGAGGTAGGTGTAGATATTTCCATGTTTATACAGATGGCGGTGTAGATACTTCCACATTTAAACAGATAGCGGTGTAGATATTTCCATGTTTACACAGATAGTGGTGTGGATATTTCCATGTTTATACAGATAGCGGTGTAGATATTTCCATGTTTATACAGATAGCGGTGCAGATATTTCCATGTTTATATAGATATCGGTGTAGATACTTCCATGTTTATACAGGAATCGATGTACATATTTCCAAGTTTATACAGATAGCGGTGTAGATATTTCCATGTTTATACAGATAGCGGTGTAGATATTTCCATCTTAATACAGATGGCTTTGTAGATATTTCCTTGTTCATACAGATGGCGGTGCAGATATTCCCATGTTCATACAGATGGTGGTGTAGACATTTCCATGTTCATACAGATGGTGGTGTAGATATTTCCTTGTTTATACAGATGACGGTGTAGATATTTCGTTCTTCATAGAGATAGCAGTGTAGATATTTCCATGTTCGCACAGATGGCGATTTAGATATTTCCATGTTCATACAAATGGCGGTGTAGATATTTCTGTTTTCATACAGATGGCGGTCTAGATATTTCCATGTTCCTACAGATGGCGTTGTAGATATTTCCTTGTTTATACAGATAGTGGTGTAGTTATTTCCATGTTTATAGAGATAGCAGTGTAGATATTTCCATTGATATACAGATAGCTGTGTAGATATTTCCATCTTTATACAGATAGCGGTGTAGATAATTCCCTGTTCATCCAGATGGCCGTGTAGATATATCCATGTTCATACAGATAGCGGTGAAGATATTTCCATGTTCATACAGATGGCAGTGTAGATATTTCCATGTTCATACAAATGGCGGTGTAGATATTTCCAATTTTATACAGATGGCAGTGTAGATATTTCTATGTTCACACTGATAGCGGTGAAGACATTTCCATGTTTACACAGATAGCGCTGAAGATATTTACATGTATACAGAGATAGTGGTGTAGTTATTTCCATGTTTATAAAGATAGCGGTGAAGATATTTCCATGTTTACACAGATAGCGGTGTAGATATTTCCATGTTTATAAAGATAGCGGTGCAGATATTTCCATGTTTATACAGGTAACGGTGTAGATATTTCCATGTTTATACAGATATCGGTGTAGATATTTCCATGTTTATACACATAGCGGTGTAGATACTTCCATGTTCATACAGATAGCGTTGTAGATATTTCCATGTTCATAGAGATATCGGTGTAGGTATTTCCATGTTCATATAGATAACGGTGTAGATATTTCCATGTTAATACAGTTAGCAGTGTAGATATTTCCATGTTCATAAAGATGGCGGTGTAGATATTTCCATGTTCATAGAGATGGCGGTGTAGATATTTCCTTGTTTATACAGATGGCGGTGTAGATATTTCCATGTTCCTACAGATGGCGGTGTAGATGTTTCCATGTTCATACAGATGGCGGTGTAGATATTTCCATGTTCCTACAGATAGCGGTGTAGATATTTCCATGTTCATACAGATAGCGGTGTAGATATTTCCATGTTTGTTCAGATAGCGGTGTAGATATTTCCATGTTCCTATAGATGGCATTGTAGATATTTCCATGTTCATACAGATAGCGGTGTAGATATTTCCAAGTTCATACAGATATCTGTGTAGATAACTCCACCTTTATAGAGAGGGCGTTGTGGATATTTCTATGTTCATACAGATGGCGGTGTTGATATTTCCATGTTTATACAGATGGCGGTGTAGATATTTCTATGTTTATAGTGATGGCAGTGTAGATATTTCCGTGTTTATACAGATGGCGGTGTAGATATTTCTATGTTTATAGAGATGGCGGTGTAGATATTTCCATTTTTACACTGAAAGTGGTGTAGATATTTCCATGTTTACACAGACAGCGGTGTACACCTTTCCATGTTTACACAGATAGCGTTGTAGATATTTACATGTTTATAGAGATAGCGGTGTAGTTATTTCCATGTTTATACAGATAGCGCTTAAGATATTTCCATCTTTACACAGATAGCGGTGTGGATATTTCCATGTTTATACAGATAGCGGTGTAGATATTTCCGTCTTAACACAGATGGCGGTCTAGATATTTCCATGTTAATACAGATGGCGGTGTAGATATTTCCATGTTTATACAGATAGCGGTGTAGTTATTTCAATGTTTATAGAGATAGCAGTGTAGATATTTCCACTGATATACAGATAGCTGTGTAGATATTTCCATGTTCATACAGATAGCGGTGTAGATATTTCCATGTTCATGCAGATAGCGGTGTAGGTATTTCCATGTTCATATAGATAGCAGTGTAGATATTTCCATGTTCATACAGTTAGCGGTGTAGTCATTTCCACGTTCATAGAGATGGCGGTGTAGATATTTCCATGTTCATACAGATGGCGGTGAAGATATTTACATGTTCATACAGATGGCAGTGAAGATATTTCCATGTTCATAGAGATGGCCTTGTAGATATTTCCATGTTCATACAGATGGTGGTGTAGATATTTCCATGTTTATAGAGATGGCGGTGTAGATATTTTCATGTTTATAGAGAGGGCGGTTTAGATAGTTCCATGTTTACAGAGATAGCGGTGTAGATATTTCCATGTTGATACACATAGCGGTGTAGATATTTCCAAGTTTATAGAGATAGCAGTGTAGATATTTCCATGTTTATAATGATAGTGTTGTAGATATTTCCATGTTTATACAGACAGCGGTATAGATATTTCCATGTTTATACAGATGGCAATGTAGATATTTCCATGTTTATACAGATGGCGGT
This sequence comes from Gorilla gorilla gorilla, assembly GCF_029281585.2. Classification (NCBI taxonomy): domain Eukaryota; kingdom Metazoa; phylum Chordata; class Mammalia; order Primates; family Hominidae; genus Gorilla; species Gorilla gorilla. The sequence continues at coordinate 129,423,946 of NC_073238.2, forward strand.
GTAGATATTTCCATGTTTATACAGATGGCTGTCTAGATATTTCCATGTTTATAGAGATAGTGGTGTAGTTATTTCCAAGTATATACAGAGAGCGGTGTAGATATTTCCATTTTTATACAGATAGCGATGTAGATATTTCCATGTTTATACAGATAGCGGTGTAGGTATTTACATGTTTATAGAGATGGCGGTCTAGATATTTTCTTCTTCTACAGATAGTGGTGTAGATATTTCCAAGTTCATACAGATGGCGGTGTCAATATTTCCAGGTTTATAGAGATGGCGGTGTAGATATTTCCATGTTTATACAGAAAGCGGTGTAGATATTTCCATGTTTACAGAGATAGTGCTGCAGGCCTTTCCATGTTTACACAGATAGAGTTGTAGATATTTACCTGTTTATAGAGATAGCGGTGTAGTTTTTTCCATGTTTATACAGATAACGATGAAGATATTTCCATGTTTGCACACATAGTGGTGTGGATATTTCCATGATTATACTCATAGCGGTGCATATATTTCCATGATTATACAGATAGTGGTGCAGATATTTCCATGTTTATAAAGAGAGCGGTGAAGATATTTCCATGTTCATACAGATGGCGGTGCAGATATTTCCATGTTCATATAGATGGCGGTGTAGATGTTTCCATGTTCATAGTGATGGCGGTGTAGTTATTTCCATGTTTATAGAGATAGCGGTGTAGTTATTTCCATGTTTATAGAGATAACAGTGTAGATACTTCCATTTATATACAGATAGGTGTGTAGATATTTCCATGTTCATACAGATAGATAGCGGTGTAGATATTTCCATGTTCATACAGATAGCAGTGTAGAAATTTCTATGTTCATTCAGATAGTGGTGTACATATTTCCATGTTCATACAGACAGCGATGTAGATATTTCCATATACATACAGATGGCGGTGTAGATATTTCCAAGTTCATCCAGATGGCGGTGAAGATATTTCCGTGTTCATACAGATGGCGGTGAAGGTATTTCCATTTTTATACAGATAGCGGTGTAGATATTTATATGTTTATAGAGATGGCGGTCTAGATATTTCCATGTTCATAGAGATACTGGTGTAGTTATTTCCAAGTTTATAGAGACAGCGTTGTAGATATTTCCATGTTTATACAGATAGCTGTGAAGATATTTTCATGTTTATACAGATAGCGGTGTAGATATTTCCATGTTTATAGAGATAGCGGTGTAGACATTTCCACGTGTATATAGATAGCGGTGGAAATATTTCCATGTTCCTACAGATGGTGGTGTAGGTATTTCCCTGATCATACAGATGGCAGTGAAGATATTTCCAAGTTTATAGAGATAGCGGTGTAGTTATTTCCATGTTTATAGAGAAAGCTGTGTAGATATTTCCATGTTCATACAGATAGCGGTGTAGATATTTCCATGTTCATAGAGATGGCTGTGTAGATATATCCATGTTCATACAGATAGCGTTGAAGATATTTCCATGTTCATACAGATGGCGATGTAGATATTTCCATGTTGATACAAATGGCGGTGTAGATATTTCCATATTCGTAGAGATGGCGGTGTAGATATTTCCATGTTTATACAGATTGCGGTGTAGTTATTTCCATGTTTATAGAGATAGCAGTGTAGATATTTCCATTGATATACAGATAGCTGTGAAGATATTTCCATGTTTATACAGATGGCTGTCTAGATATTTCCATGTTCATCCAGATGGCTGTGTAGATATATCCATGTTCATACAGATAGCGGTGTAGATATTTCCATGTTCATACAGATAGTGCTGTAGATATTTCCATGTTCATACAGATAGCGGTGTAGCTATTTCCATGTTCATTCAGATAGCGGTGTAGTTATTTCCATGTTCAAACAGATAGAGGTGTAGATATTTCCATGTTTATACAGATAGCGGTGCTTGTATTTCCATGTTTATACAGGTAGCGGTGTAGATATTTCCGTGTTTATACAGATAGCGGTGTAGATATTTCCATGTTTATACAGATAGCGGTGTAGATATTTCCATGTTCATCCAGATGGCTGTGTAGATATATCCATGTTCATACAGATGGCGGTGAAGATAATTCCATGTTCATACAGATAGCGGTGTAGATATTTCCATGTTCATACAGATAGTGGTGTAGATATTTCCATGTTCATACAGATAGAGGGGCTGATATTTCCATGTTCATACAGATAGCGGTGCTGATATTTCCATGTTTATACAGATAACCGTGTAGATATTTCCATGTTTATACAGATAGCGGTGTAGATATTTCCATGTTTATACAGATAGCGGTGTAGATATCTCCATCTTAATACAGATGGCAGTGTAGATATTTATATGTTCATACAGATGGCCGTGCAGATATTTCCATGTTCATACAGATGGCGGTGTAGATATTTCGATGTTCATACAGATAGCGGTGTAGTTATTTCCATGTGCAAAGAGATAGCTATGTAGATATTTTCATGCAGATAGCGGTTTAGATATTTCCATGTTCAAACAGATAGCGGTGTAGATATTTCCATGTTCATACAGATAGCGGTGTAGATATTTCCATGTTTAAACAGATAGCAGTGAAGATATATGCATGTTTACACAGATAGCTGTGTAGATATTTCCATGTTCATACAGATAGCGGTGTAGATATTTCCATGTTCATCCAGATGGCTGTGTAGATATATCCATGTTCATACAGATAGCGGTGTAGATATTTCCATGTTCATACAGATAGTGGTGTAGATATTTCCATGTTCATACAGATAGCGGTGTATCTATTTCCATGTTCATACAGATAGCGGTGTAGATATTTCCATGTTCGTACAGATAGCGGTGTAGATATTTCCATGTTCATACAGATAGCGGTGCTGATATTTCCATGTTTATACAGTCAGCGGTGTGGATATTTCCATGTTTATACAGATAGCGGTGTGGATATTTCCATGTTTATGCAGATAGCGGTGTAGATATTTCCAGGTTTATACAGATAGCGGTGTAGATATCTCCATCTTAATACGGATGGCGGTGTAGATATTTATATGTTCATACAGATGGTGGTGCAGATATTTCCATGTTCATACAGATTGCGGTGTAGATATTTCCATGTTCATACAGATAGCGGTGTAGCTATATCCATGTTCATGCAGATAGCGGTGTAGATATTTCCATGTTCATCCATATGGCTGTGTAGATATATCCATGTTCATACAGATAGCGGTGTAGATATTTCCATGTTCATACAGATAGTGCTGTAGATATTTCCATGTTCATACAGATAGCGGTGTAGCTATTTCCATGTTCATACAGATAGCGGTGTAGATATGTCCATGTTCAAACAGATAGCGGTGTAGATATTTCCATGTTCATACAGATAGCGGTGCTTATATTTCCATGTTTATACAGGTAGTGGTGTAGATATTTCCATGTTCATACAGATAGCGGTGTAGATATTTCCATGTTCATACAGATAGCGGTGTAGATATCTCCATGTTCATCCAGATGGCTGTGTAGATATATCCATGTTCATACAGATGGCGGTGAATATATTTCCATGTTCATACAGATAGCGGTGTAGATATTTCCATGTTCATACAGATAGCTGTGTAGCTGTTTCCATGTTCATACAGATAGCGGTGTAGTTATTTCCATGTTCAAACAGATAGCGGTGTAGATATTTCCATGTTCATACAGATAGTGGTGTAGATATTTCCATGTTAATACAGATAGAGGGGCTGATATTTCCATGTTCATACAGATAGGTGTGCTGATATTTCCATGTTTATACAGGTAGCGGTGTAGATATTTCCATGTTTATACAGATAGCGGTGTAGATATTTCCATGTTTATACAGATAGCGGCGGAGATATCTCCATCTTAATACAGATGGCAGTGTAGATATTTATATGTTCATACAGATGGCCGTGCAGATATTTCCATGTTCATACAGATGGCGGTGTAGATATTTCGATGTTCATACAGATAGCGGTGTAGTTATTTCCATGTGCAAAGAGATAGATATGTAGATATTTCCATGTGTATGCAGATAGCTGTGTAGATATTTCCATTTTCATGCAGATAGCGGTTTAGATATTTCCATGTTCAAACAGATAGCGGTGTAGATATTTCCATGTTCATACAGATAGCGGTGTAGATATTTCCATGTTCATCCAGATGGCTGTGTAGATATATCCATGTTCATACTGATAGCGGTGTATCTATTTCCATGTTCATACAGATAGCGCTGTAGATATTTCCATGTTCGTACAGATAGCGGTGTAGATATTTCCATGTTCATACAGATAGCGGTGCTGATATTTCCATGTTTATACAGTCAGCGGTGTGGATATTTCCATGTTTATACAGATAGCGGTGTGGATATTTCCATGTTTATGCAGATAGCGGTGTAGATATTTCCAGGTTTATACAGATAGCGGCGTAGATATCTCCATCTTAATACGGATGGCGGTGTAGATATTTATATGTTCATACAGATGGTGGTGCAGATATTTCCATGTTCATACAGATGGCGGTGTAGCTATTTCCATGTTCATACAGATAGCGGTGTAGCTATATCCATGTTCATGCAGATAGCGGTGTAGATATTTCCATGTTCATCCATATGGCTGTGTAGATATATCCATGTTCATACAGATAGCGGTGTAGATATTTCCATGTTCATACAGATAGTGCTGTAGATATTTCCATGTTCATACAGATAGCGGTGTAGCTATTTCCATGTTCATACAGATAGCGGTGTAGATATGTCCATGTTCAAACAGATAGCGGTGTAGATATTTCCATGTTCATACAGATAGCGGTGCTTATATTTGCATGTTTATACAGGTAGCGGTGTAGATATTTCCATGTTCATACAGATAGCGGTGCAGATATTTCCATGTTTATACAGATAGCGGTGTAGATATTTCCATGTTCATCCAGATGGCTGTGTAGATATATCCATGTTCATACAGATTGCGGTGAAGATAATTCCATGTTCATACAGATAGCGGTGTAGATATTTCAATGTTCATACAGATAGTGGTGTAGATATTTCCATGTTCATACAGACAGAGTGGCTGATATTTCCATGTTCATACAGATAGCGGTGCTGATATTTCCATGTTTATACAGGTAGCGGTGCAGATATTTCCATCTTTATACAGATAGCGGTGTAGATATATCCATGTTTATACAGATAACGGTGTAGATATCTCCATCTTAATACAGATGGCAGTGTAGATATTTATATGTTCATACAGATGGCCGTGGAGATATTTCCATGTTCATACAGATGGCGGTGTAGATATTTCCATGTTCATACAGATAGCGGTGTAGTTATCTCCATGTGCAAAGAGATAGCTATGTAGATATTTCCATGTGTATGCAGATAGCTGTGTAGATATTTTCATTTTCATGCAGATAGCGGTTTAGATATTTCCATGTTCAAACAGATAGCGGTGTAGATATTTCCATGTTCATACAGATAGCGGTGTAGATATTTCCATGTTTATACAGATAGCGGTGAAGATGTATGCATGTTTACACAGATAGCTGTGTAGATATTTCCATGTTCATACAGATAGCGGTGTATATATTTCCATGTTCATCCAGATGGCTGTGTAGATATATCCATGTTCATACAGATAGCGGTGTAGATATTTCCATGTTCATACAGATAGTGGTGTAGATATTTCCATGTTCATACAGATAGCGGTGTATCTATTTCCATGTTCATACAGATAGCGGTGTAGATATTTCCATGTTCATACAGATAGCGGTGTAGATATTTCCATGTTCATACAGATAGCGGTGCTGATATTTCCATGTTTATACAGTCAGCGGTGTGGATATTTCCATGTTTATACAGATAGCGGTGTGGATATTTCCATGTTTATGCAGATAGCGGTGTAGATATTTCCAGGTTTATACAGATAGCGGCGTAGATATCTCCATCTTAATACGGATGGCGGTGTAGATATTTATATGTTCATACAGATGGTGGTGCAGATATTTCCATGTTCATACAGATGGCGGTGTAGCTATTTCCATGTTCATACAGATAGCGGTGTAGCTATATCCATGTTCATGCAGATAGCGGTGTAGATATTTCCATGTTCATCCATATGGCTGTGTAGATATATCCATGTTCATACAGATAGCGGTGTAGATATTTCTATGTTCATACAGATAGTGCTGTAGCTATTTCCATGTTCATACTGATAGCGGTGTAGATATGTCCATGTTCAAACAGATAGCGGTGTAGATATTTCCATGTTCATACAGATAGCGGTGCTTATATTTCCATGTTTATACAGGTAGCGGTGTAGATATTTCCATGTTCATACAGATAGCGCTGTAGATATTTCCATGTTTATACAGATAGCGGTGTAGATATTTCCATGCTCATACAGATAGCGGTGTAGATATATCCATGTTCATACAGATGGCTGTGTAGATATATCCATGTTCATACAGATAGCGGTGTAGATATTTCCATGTTCATACAGATAGCGGTGTAGCTATTTCCATGTTCATACAGATAGCGGTGTAGATATGTCCATGTTCAAACAGATAGCGGTGTAGATATTTCCATGTTCATACAGATAGCGGTGCTTATATTTCCATGTTTATACAGGTAGCGGTGTAGATATTTCCATGTTTATACAGATAGCGGTGTAGATATTTCCATGTTTATACAGATAGCGGTGTAGATATTTCCATGTTCATCCAGATGGCTGTGTAGATATATCCATGTTCATACAGATGGCGGTGAAGATAATTCCATGTTCATACAGATAGCGGTGTAGATATTTCAATGTTCATAGAGATAGTGGTGTAGATATTTCCATGTTCATACAGACAGAGTGGCTGATATTTCCTGTTCATACAGATAGCGGTGCCGATATTTCCATGTTTATACAGGTAGCGGTGCAGATATTTCCATCTTTATACAGATAGCGGTGTAGATATATCCATGTTTATACAGATAGCGGTGTAGATATCTCAATCTTAATACAGATGGCAGTGTAGATATTTATATGTTCATACAGATGGCCGTGCAGATATTTCCATGTTCATACAGATGGCGGTGTAGATATTTCCATGTTCATACAGATAGCGGTGTAGTTATCTCCATGTGCAAAGAGATAGCTATGTAGATATTTTCATGTGTATGCAGATATCTGTGTACATATTTCCATTTTCATGCAGATAGCTGTTTAGATATTTCCATGTTCAAACAGATAGCGGTGTAGATATTTCCATGTTGATACAGATAGCGGTGTAGGTATTTCCATGTTTATACAGATAGTGGTGAAGATGTATGCATGTTTACATAGATAGCGGTGTAGATATTTCCATGTTCATACAGATAGCGGTGTAGATATTTCTATGTTCATCCAGATGGCTGTGTAGATATATCCATGTTCATACTGATAGCGGTGTATCTATTTCCATGTTCATACAGATAGCGGTGTAGATATTTCCATGTTTGTACATATAGCGGTGTAGATATTTCCATGTTCATACAGATAGCGGTGCTGATATTTCCATGTTTATACAGTCAGCGGTGTGGATATTTCCATGTTTATACAGATAGCGGTGCTGATATTTCCATGTTTATACAGTCAGCGGTGTGGATATTTCCATGTTTATGCAGATAGCGGTGTAGATATTTCCAGGTTTATACAGATAGCGTTGTAGATATCTCCATCTTAATACGGATGGCGGTGTAGATATTTATATGTTCATACAGATGGTGGTGCAGTTATTTCCTTGTTCATACAGATGGCAGTGTAGCTATTTCCATGTTCATACAGATAGCGGTGTAGCTATATCCATGTTCATGCAGATAGCTGTGTAGATATTTCCATGTTCATCCATATGGCTGTGTAGATATATCCATGTTCATACAGATAGCGGTGTAGATATTTCCATGTTCATACAGATAGTGCTGTAGATATTTCCATGTTCATACAGATAGCGGTGTATCTATTTCCATGTTCATACAGATAGCGGTGTAGATATGTCCATGTTCAAACAGATAGCGGTGTAGATATTTCCATGTTCATACAGATAGCGGTGCTTATATTTCCATGTTTATACAGGTAGCAGTGTAGATATTTCCATGTTCATTCAGATTGCGGTGTAGATATTTCCATGTTTATACAGATAGCGGTGTAGATATTTCCATGTTCGTACAGATAGCGGTGTAGATATTTCCATGTTCATGCAGATAGCTGTGTAGATATTTCCATGTTCATCCATATGGCTGTGTAGATATATCCATGTTCATACAGATAGCGGTGTAGATATTTCCATATTCATACAGATAGCGGTGCTGATATTTCCATGTTTATACAGTCAGCGGTGTGGATATTTCCATGTTTATGCAGATAGCAGTGTAGATATTTCCAGGTTTATACAGATAGCGTTGTAGATATCTCCATCTTAATACGGATGGCGGTGTAGATATTTATATGTTCATACAGATGGTGGTGCAGTTATTTCCATGTTCATACAGATGGCAGTGTAGCTATTTCCATGTTCATACAGATAGCGGTGTAGCTATATCCATGTTCATGCAGATAGCTGTGTAGATATTTCCATGTTCATCCATATGGCTGTGTAGATATATCCATGTTCATACAGATAGCGGTGTAGATATTTCCATGTTCATACAGATAGTGCTGTAGATATTTCCATGTTCATACAGATAGCGGTGTAGCTATTTCCATGTTCATACAGATAGCGGTGTAGATATGTCCATGTTCAAACAGATAGCGGTGTAGATATTTCCATGTTCATATAGATAGCGGTGCTTATATTTCCATGTTTATACAGGTAGCAGTGTAGATATTTCCATGTTCATTCAGATTGCGGTGTAGATATTTCCATGTTTATACAGATAGCGGTGTAGATATTTCCATGTTCATCCAGATGGCTGTGTAGATATATCCATGTTCATACAGATGGCGGTGAAGATAATTCCATGTTCATACAGATAGCGGTGTAGATATTTCAATGTTCATACAGATAGTGGTGTAGATATTTACATGTTCATACAGACAGAGTGGCTGATATTTCCATGTTCATACAGATAGCGGTGGTGATATTTCCATGTTTATACAGGTAGCGGTGCAGATATTTCCATCTTTATACAGATAGCGGTGTAGTTATATCCATGTTTATACAGATAGCGGTGTAGATATCTCCATCTTAATACAGATGGCAGTGTAGATATTTATATGTTCATACAGATGGCCGTGCAGATATTTCCATGTTCATAAAGATGGCGGTGTAGATATTTCCATGTTCATACAGATAGCGGTGTAGTTATCTCCATGTGCAAAGAGATAGCTATGTAGATATTTCCATGTGTATGCAGATATCTGTGTAGATATTTCCATTTTCATGCAGATAGCTGTTTAGATATTTCCATGTTCAAACAGATAGCGGTGTAGATATTTCCATGTTCATACAGATAGCGGTGTAGATATTTCCATGTTTATACAGATAGTGGTGAAGATGTATGCATGTTTACATAGATAGCGGTGTAGATATTTCCATGTTCATACAGATAGCGGTGTAGATATTTCCATGTTCATCCAGATGGCTGTGTAGATATATCCATGTTCATACTGATAGCGGTGTAGATATTTCCATGTTCATACAGATAGTGGTGTAGATATTTCCATGTTCATACAGATAGCGGTGTATCTATTTCCATGTTCATACAGATAGCGGTGTAGATATTTCCATGTTCGTACAGATAGCGGTGTAGATATTTCCATGTTCATATAGATAGCGGTGCTGATATTTCCATGTTTATACAGTCAGCGGTGTGGATATTTCCATGTTTATACAGATAGCGGTGTGGATATTTCCATGTTTATGCAGATAGCGGTGTAGATATTTCCAGGTTTATACAGATAGCGGTGTAGATATCTCCATCTTAATACGGATGGCGGTGTAGATATTTATATGTTCATACAGATGGTGGTGCAGATATTTCCATGTTCATACAGATGGCGGTGTAGATTTTTCCATTTTTATACAGATAGCGGTGTAGATATTTCCAAGTTTATACAGATAGCGGTGTAGATATCTCCATCTTAATACAGATGGCAGTGTAGATATTTATATGTTCATACAGATGGCGGTGCAGATATTTCCATGTTCATACAGATGGCGGTGTAGCTATTTCCATGTTCATACAGATAGCGGTGTAGCTATTTCCATGTTCATGCAGATAGCGGTGTAGATATTTCCATGTTCATCCATACGGCTGTGTAGATATATCCATGTTTATACAGATGGCGGTGAAGATATTTCCATGTTCATACAGATAGCCGTGTAGATATTTCCATGTTCATCCAGATGGCTGTGTAGATATATCCAAGTTCATACAGATGGCGGTGAAGATATTTCCATGCTCATACAGATAGCAGCGTAGATATTTCCATGTTCACACAGATAGTGGTGTAGTTATATCCATGTTCATTCAGATAGAGGGGCTGATATTTCCATGTTCATACTGATAGCGGTGCTGATATTTCCTTGTTTATACAGGTAGCGGAGTAGATATTTCCATGTTTATAAAGACAGCGGTGTAGATATTTCCATGTTTATACAGATAGCGGTGTAGATATCTCCATCTTTATACAGATGGCGGTGTAGATATTTATATGTTCATACAGATGGCCGTGCAGATATTTCCATATTCATACAGATGCCGGTGTAGATATTTCCATGTTCATACAGATAGCGGTGTAGTTATTTCCATGTGTAAAGAGATAGCTGTGTAGATATTTCCATTTTCATGCAGATAGCGGTTTAAATATTTCCATGTTCAAACAGATAGCGGTGTAGATATTTCCATGTTCATACAGATAGCGTTGTAGTTATTTCCATGTTTATACAGATAGCGCTGTAGATGTATGCATGTTTACACAGATAGCGGTGTAGATATTTGCATGTTCATACAGATAGCGGTGTAGATATTTCCATGTACATCCAGATGGCTGTGTAGATATATCCATGTTCATTCAGATAGCGGTGTAGATATTTCCATGTTCATACAGATAGTGCTGTAGATATTTCCATGTTCATTCAGATAGCGGTGTAGCTATTTCCATGTTCATGCAGATAGAGGTGTAGATATTTCCATGTTCATACAGATAGTGGTGTAGATATTTCCATGTTCATACAGATGATGGTGGAGATATTTCCATGTTCATACAGAGAGCGGTGTAGTTATTTCCATGTGTAAAGAGATAGCTGTGTAGATATTTCCATGTATATGCAGATAGCTGTGAAGATATTCCCATTTTCATGCAGATAGCGGTTTAGATATTTCCATGTTCAAACAGCGGTGTAGATATTTCCATGTTCATACAGATAGCTTTGTAGATATATCCATGTTTATAAAGATAGCGGTGAAGATGTATGCATGTTTACACAGATAGCGGTGTAGATATTTCCATGTTCATACAGATAGCGGTGTAGATATTTCCATGTTCATACAGATGGCTGTGTAGATATATCCATGTTCATACAGATAGCGGTGAAGATATTTCCATGTTCATACAGATAGTGGTGTAGATATTTCCATGTTCATACAGATAGCGGTGCAGCTATTTCCATGTTCATACAGATAGCGGTGTAGATATTTCCATGTTCGTACAGATAGCGGTGTACATATTTCCATGTTCATACAGATAGCGGTGCTTATATTTCCATGTTTATACAGATAGCGGTGTAGATATTTCCATGTTTATACAGATAGCGGTGTAGATATTTCCATGTTTATTGAGATAGCGGTGTAGATATTTCCAAGTTTATACAGATAGCGGTGTAGATATCTCCATCTTAATACAGATGGCGGTGTAGATATTTATATGTTCATACAGATGGCCGTGCAGATATTTCCATGTTCATACAGATGGCGGTGTTGATATTTCCATGTTTATAGAGATAGTGGTGTAGTTATTTCCATGTGTAAACAGATAGCTTTGTAGATATTTCCATGTATATGCAGATAACTGTGTAGATATTTCCATTTTCATGCAGATAGCGGTGTAGATATTTCCATGTTCAAACAGATAGCGGTGTAGCTATTTCCATGTTCATACAGATAGAGGTATAGATATTTCCATGTTCATACAGATAGTGGTGTAGATATTTCCATGTTCATACACATGGTGGTGTAGGTATTTCCATGTTCATACAGAGATCGGTGTAGTTATTTCCATGTGTAAAGAGATAGCTGTGTAGATATTTCCATGTATATGCAGATAGCTGTGAAGGTATTCCCATTTTCATGCAGATTGCGGTTTAGATATTTCCATGTTCAAACAGATAGCGGTGTAGATATTTCCATGTTCATACAGATAGCGGTGTGGATATTTCCATGTTTATACAGAGAGTGGTGAAGATGTATGCATGTTTACACAGATAGCGGTGTAGATATTTCCATGTTCATACAGATAGCGGTGTAGATATTTCCATGTTCATCCAGATGGCTGTGTATACATATCCATGTTCACACAGATGGTGGTGAAGATAATTCCATGTTCATACAGATAGCGGTGTAGATATTTCCATGTTCATACAGATAGTGGTGTAGATATTTCCATGTTCATACAGATAGCTGTGCTGATATTTCCATGTTTATACAGGTAGCGGTGTGGATATTTCCATGTTTACAGATAGCGGTGTAGATATTGCCATGTTTATAAAGATAGCGCTGTAGATACTTCCATGTTCATCCAGATGGCTGTGTAGATATATCCATGTTCACACAGATGGCGGTGAAGAGATTTCCATGTTCATACAGATAGCGGTGTAGATATTTCCATGTTCATACAGATATTGGTGTAGATATTTCCATGTTCATACAGATAGCGGTGTAGATATTTCCATGTTCATACAGATAGCGGTGTAGATATTTCCATGTTCATCCAGATGGCTGTGTAGAAATATCCATGTTCATACAGATAGAAGTGTAGATATTTCCATGTTCATACAGATAGCTGTGCTGATATTTCCATGTTTATACAGGTAGCGGTGTGGATATTTCCATGTTTATACAGATAGCGGTGTAGATTTTTCCATTTTTATACAGATAGCGGTGTAGATATTTCCAAGTTTATACAGATAGCGGTGTAGATATCTCCATCTTAATACAGATGGCGGTGTAGATATTTATATGTTCATACAGATGGCGGTGCAGATATTTCCATGTTCATACAGATGGCGGTGTAGGTATTTCCATGTTCATACAGATAGCGGTGTAGCTATTTCCATGTTCATGCAGATAGCGGTGTAGATATTTCCATGTTCATCCATATGGCTGTGTAGATATATCCATGTTCATACAGATGGCGGTGAAGATATTTCCATGTTCATACAGATAGCAGTGTAGATATTTCCATGTTCATCCAGATGGCTGTGTAGATATATCCAAGTTCATACAGATGGCGGTGAAGATATTTCCATGCTCATACAGATAGCAGTGTAGATATTTCCATGTTCACACAGATAGTGGTGTAGATATATCCATGTTCATTCAGATAGAGGGGCTGATATTTCCATGTTCATACTGATAGTGGTGCTGATATTTCCATGTTTATACAGGTAGCGGAGTAGATATTTCCATGTTTATACAGATAGCGGTGAAGATATTTCCATGTTTATACAGTTAGCGGTGTAGATATCTCCATCTTTATACAGATGGCGGTGTAGATATTTATATGTTCATACAGATGGCCTTTCAGATATTTCCATATTCATACAGATGCCGGTGTAGATATTTCCATGTTCATACAGATAGCGGTGTAGTTATTTCCATGTGTAAAGAGATAGCTGTGTAGATATTTCCATTTTCATGCAGATAGCGGTTTAGATATTTCCATGTTCAAGCAGATAGCGGTGTAGATATTTCCATGTTCGTACAGATAGCGGTGTAGATATTTCCATGTTCATACAGATAGCGGTGCTTATATATCCATGTTTATACAGGTAGCGGTGTAAATATTTCCATGTTTATACAGATAGCGGTGTAGATATTTCCATGTTTATATAGATAGCGGTGTAGATATTTCCATGTTCATCCAGATGGTTGTGTAGATATATCCATGTTCAAACAGATGGCTGTGAAGATATTTCCATGTTCATCCAGATGGCTGTGTAGATATATCCATGTTCATGCAGATTGCGGTTTAGATATTTCCATGTTCAAACAGATAGCAGTGTAGATATTTCCATGTTTATACAGATAGCGGTGTAGATATTTCCATGTTCATACAGATAGCGGTGTAGATATTTCCATGTTTATACAGATAGCGGTGTAGATACTTCCATGTTCATCCAGATGGCTTTGTAGACATATCCATGTTCATACAGATGGTGGTGAAGATATTTTCATGTTCATACAGATAGCGGTGTAGATATTTCCATGTTCATACAGATAGAGGGGCTGATATTTCCATGTTCATACAGATAGCGGTGCGTATATTTCCATGTTTATACAGGTAGCTGTGTAGATATTTCCATGTTCATACAGATAGTGGTGTAGATATTTCCATGTTCATACAGATAGAGGGACTGATATTTCCAAGTTCATACAGATAGCGGTGCGTATATTTCCATGTTTATACAGGTAGCGGTGTAGATATTTCCATGTTTACACAGATAGCGGTGTAGATATTTCCATGTTTATACAGATAGCGCTGTAGATATCTCCATCTTAATACAGATGGCGGTGTAGATATTTATATGTTCATACAGATGGCCGTGCAGATATTTCCACGTTCATACAGATGGCGGTGTAGGTATTTCCATGTTCATACAGATAGCGGTGTAGTTATTTCCATGTGTAAAGAGATAGCTGTGTAGATATTTCCATGTATATGCAGATAGCTGTGTCGATATTTCCATTTTCATGCAGATAGCGGTTTAGATATTTCCATGTTCAAACAGATAGCGGTGTAGATATTTCCATGTTCATACAGATAGCTTTGTAGATATATCCATGTTTATACAGATAGGGGTGAAGATGTATGCATGTTTACACAGATAGCGGTGTAGATATTTCCATGTTCATACAGATAGCGGTGTAGATATTCCCATGTTCATACAGATGGCTGTGTAGATATATCCATGTTCATACAGATAGCGGTGAAGATATTTCCATGTTCATACAGATAGCGGTGTAGATATTTCCATGTTCATACAGATAGCGGTGCAGCTATTTCCATGTTCCTACAGATTGCGGTGTAGATATTTCCATGTTCATACAGATAGCGGTGTACATATTTCCATGTTCATACAGATAGCGGTGCTTATATTTCCATGTTTATACAGATAGCGGTGTAGATATTTCCATGTTTATACAGATAGCGGTGTAGATATTTCCATGTTCATACAGATAGCGGTGTAGATATTTCCAAGTCTATACAGATAGCGGTGTAGATATCTCCATCTTAATACAGATGGCGGTGTAGATATTTATATGTTCATACAGATGGCCGTGCAGATATTTCCATGTTCATACAGATGGCGGTGTTGATATTTCCATGTTTATAGAGATAGTGGTGTTGTTATTTCCATGTGTAAAGAGATAGCTTTGTAGATATTTCCATGTATATGCAGATAACTGTGTAGATATTTCCATTTTCAAGCAGATAGCGGTGTAGATATTTCCATGTTCAAACAGATAGCGGTGTAGATATTTCCATGTTCATACAGATAGTGGTGTAGATATTTCCATGTTCATACAGATAGCGGTGTAGCTATTTCCATGTTCATCCAGATGGCTGTGTAGATATATCCATGTTCATACAGATGGCGGTGAAGATATTTCCATGTTCATACAGATAGCGGTGTAGATATTTCCATGTTCATACAGATAGCGGTGTAGATATTTCCATGTTCATACAGATAGTGGTGTAGATATTTCCATGTTCATACAGATAGCGGTGTAGTTATTTCCATGTGTGAAGAGATAGCTCTGTAGTTATTTCCATGTATATGCAGATAGCTCTGAAGATATTTCCATTTTCATGCAGATTGCGGTTTAGATATTTCCATGTTCAAACAGATACCGGTTTAGGTATTTCCATGTTCATACAGATAGTGGTGTAGGTATTTCCATGTTCATACAGATAGTGCTGTTGATATTTCCATGTTCAAACAGATACCGGTGTAGGTATTTCCATGTTCATACAGATAGCGGTGTAGATATTTCCATGTTCATACAGATAGTGCTGTAGATATTTCCATGTTCATACAGATAGCGGTGTAGCTATTTCCATGTTCATACAGATAGCGGTGTAGTTATTTCCATGTTCAAACAGATAGAGGTGTAGATATTTCCATGTTTATACAGATAGAGGTGCTTATATTTCCATGTTTATACAGGTAGCGGTGTAGATATTTCCATGTTTATACAGATAGCGGTGTAGATATTTCCATGTTTATACAGATAGCGGCGTAGATATTTCCATGTTCATCCAGATGGCTGTGTAGATATATCCATGTTCATACAGATGGCGGTGAAGATAATTCCATGTTCATACAGATAGCGGTGTAGATATTTCCATGTTCATACAGATAGTGGTGTAGATATTTCCATGTTCATACAGATAGAGGGGCTGATATTTCCATGTTCATACAGATAGCGCTGGTGATATTTCCATGTTTATACAGATAACCGTGTAGATATTTCCATGTTTATACAGATAGCGGTGTAGATATATCCATGTTTATACAGATAGCGGTGTAGATATCTCCATCTTAATACAGATGGCAGTGTAGATATTTATATGTTCATACAGATGGCCGTGCAGATATTTCCATGTTCATACAGATGGCGGTGTAGATATTTCGATGTTCATACAGATAGCGGTGTAGTTATTTCCATGTGCAAAGAGATAGCTATGTAGATATTTCCATGTGTATGCAGATAGCTGTGTAGATATTTCCATTTTCATGCAGATAGCGGTTTAGATATTTCCATGTTCAAACAGATAGCGGTGTAGATATTTCCATGTTCATACAGATAGCGGTGTAGATATTTCCATGTTTATAGAGATAGCAGTGAAGATGTATGCATGTTTACACAGATAGCTGTGTAGATATTTCCATGTTCATACAGATAGCGGTGTAGATATTTCCATGTTCATCCAGATGGCTGTGTAGATATATCCATGTTCATACAGATAGCGGTGTAGATATTTCCATGTTCATACAGATAGTGGTGTAGATATTTCCATGTTCATACAGATAGCGGTGTATCTATTTCCATGTTCATACAGATAGCGGTGTAGATATTTCCATGTTCATACAGATAGCGGTGTAGATATTTCCATGTTCATACAGATAGCGGTGCTGATATTTCCATGTTTATACAGTCAGCGGTGTGGATATTTCCATGTTTACACAGATAGCGGTGTGGATATTTCCATGTTTATGCAGATAGCGGTGTAGAGATTTCCAGGTTTATACAGATAGCGGCGTAGATATCTCCATCTTAATACGGATGGCGGTGTAGATATTTATATGTTCATACAGATGGTGGTGCAGATATTTCCATGTTCATACAGATGGCGGTTGAGCTATTTCCATGTTCATACAGATAGCGGTGTAGCTATATCCATGTTCATGCAGATAGCGGTGTAGATATTTCCATGTTCATCCATATGGCTGTGTAGATATATCCATGTTCATACAGATAGCGGTGTAGATATTTCTATGTTCATACAGATAGTGCTGTAGATATTTCCATGTTCATACAGATAGCGGTGTAGCTATTTCCATGTTCATACTGATAGCGGTGTAGATATGTCCATGTTCAAACAGATAGCGGTGTAGATATTTCCATGTTCATACAGATAGCGGTGCTTATATTTCCATGTTCATACAGGTAGCGGTGTAGATATTTCCATGTTCATACAGATAGCGGTGTAGATATTTCCATGTTTATACAGGTAGCGGTGTAGATATTTCCATGCTCATACAGATAGCGGTGTAGATATATCCATGTTCATACAGATGGCTGTGTAGATATATCCATGTTCATACAGATAGCGGTGTAGATATTTCCATGTTCATACAGATAGCGGTGTAACTATTTCCATGTTCATACAGATAGCGGTGTAGTTTTTTCCATGTTCAAACAGATAGCGGTGTAGATATTTCCATGTTTATACAGATAGCGGTGCTTATATTTCCATGTTTATACAGGTAGTGGTGTAGATATTTCCATGTTTATACAGATAGCGGTGTAGATATTTCCATGTTTATACAGATTGCGGTGTAGATATTTCCATGTTCATCCAGATGGCTGTGTAGATATATCCATGTTCATACAGATGGCAGTGAAGATAATTCCATGTTCATACAGATAGCGGTGTAGATATTTCAATGTTCATACAGATAGTGGTGTAGATATTTCCATGTTCATACAGACAGAGTGGCTGATATTTCCATGTTCATACAGATAGCAGTGCTGATATTTCCATGTTTATACAGGTAGCGGTGCAGATATTTCCATCTTTATACAGATAGCAGTGTAGATATATCCATGTTTATACAGATAGCGGTGTAGATATCTCCATCTTAATACAGATGGCAGTGTAGATATTTATATGTTCATACAGATGGCCGTGCAGATATTTCCATGTTCATACAGATGGCGGTGTAGATATTTCCATGTTCATACAGATAGCGGTGTAGTTATCTCCATGTGCAAAGAGATAGCTATGTAGATATTTCCATGTTTATGCAGATATCTGTGTAGATATTTCCATTTTCATGCAGATAGCTGTTTAGATATTTCCATGTTCAAACAGATAGCGGTGTAGATATTTCCATGTTCATACAGATAGCGGTGTAGATATTTCCATGTTTATACAGATAGTGGTGAAGATGTATGCATGTTTACATAGATAGCGGTATAGATATTTCCATGTTCATACAGATAGCGGTGTAGATATTTCCATGTTCATCCAGATGGCTGTGTAGATATATCCATGTTCATACTGATAGCGGTGTAGATATTTCCATGTTCATACAGATAGTGGTGTAGATATTTCCATGTTCATACAGATAGCGGTGTATCTATTTCCATGTTCATACAGATAGCGGTGTAGATATTTCCATGTTCGTACAGATAGCGGTGTAGATATTTCCATGTTCATATAGATAGCGGTGCTGATATTTCCATGTTTATACAGTCAGCGGTGTGGATATTTCCATGTTTATACAGATAGCGGTGTGGATATTTCCATGTTTATGCAGATAGCGGTGTAGATATTTCCAGGTTTATACAGATAGCGGTGTAGATATCTCCATCTTAATACGGATGGCGGAGTAGATATTTATATGTTCATACAGATGGTGGTGCAGATATTTCCATGTTCATACAGATGGCGGTGTAGATATTTCCATGTTCATACAGATAGCGGTGTAGCTATATCCATGTTCATGCAGATAGCGGTGTAGATATTTCCATGTTCATCCATATGGCTGTGTAGATATATCCATGTTCATACAGATAGCGGTGTAGATATTTCCATGTTCATACCGATAGTGGTGTAGATATTTCCATGTTCATACAGATAGCGGTGTAGCTATTTCCATGTTCATGCAGATAGCGGTGTAGATATTTCCATTTTCATCCATATGGCTGTGTAGATATATCCATGTTCATACAGATGGCGGTGAAGATATTTCCATGTTCATACAGATAGCGGTGTAGATATTTCCATGTTCATACAGATGGTGGTGTAGATATTTCCATGTTCATACAGAGAGCGGTGTAGTTATTTCCATGTGTAAAGAGATACCTGTGTAGATATTTCCATGTATATTCAGATAGCTGTGAAGATATTTCCATTTTCATTCAGATTGCGGTTTAGATATTTCCATGTTCAAACAGATAGCAGTGTAGATATTTCCATGTTTATACAGATAGCGGTGTAGATATTTCCATGTTTATACAGATAGCGGTGAAGATGTATGCATTTTTACACAGATAGCGGTGTAGATATTTCCATGTTCATACAGATGGTGGTGTAGGTATTTCCATGTTCATACAGAGAGCGGTGTAGTTATTTCCATGTGTAAAGAGATAGCTGTGTAGATATTTCCATGTATATGCAGATAGCTGTGAAGATATTTCCATTTTCATGCAGATTGCGGTTTAGATATTTCCATGTTCAAACAGATAGCAGTGTAGATATTTCCATGTTTATACAGATAGCGGTGTAGATATTTCCATGTTCATACAGATAGCGGTGTAGATATTTCCATGTTTATACAGATAGCGGTGTAGATACTTCCATGTTCATCCAGATGGCTTTGTAGACATATCCATGTTCATACAGATGGTGGTGAAGATATTTTCATGTTCATACAGATAGCGGTGTAGATATTTCCATGTTCATACAGATAGAGGGGCTGATATTTCCATGTTCATACAGATAGCGGTGCGTATATTTCCATGTTTATACAGGTAGCGGTGTAGATATTTCCATGTTCATACAGATAGTGGTGTAGATATTTCCATGTTCATACAGATAGAGGGACTGATATTTCCAAGTTCATACAGATAGCGGTGCGTATATTTCCATGTTTATACAGGTAGCGGTGTAGATATTTCCATGTTTACACAGATAGCGGTGTAGATATTTCCATGTTTATACAGATAGCGCTGTAGATATCTCCATCTTAATACAGATGGCGGTGTAGATATTTATATGTTCATACAGATGGCCGTGCAGATATTTCCATGTTCATACAGATGGCGGTGTAGGTATTTCCATGTTCATACAGATAGCGGTGTAGTTATTTCCATGTGTAAAGAGATAGCTGTGTAGATATTTCCATGTATATGCAGATAGCTGTGTCGATATTTCCATTTTCATGCAGATAGTGGTTTAGATATTTCCATGTTCAAACAGATAGCGGTGTAGATATTTCCATGTTCATACAGATAGCTTTGTAGATATATCCATGTTTATACAGATAGGGGTGAAGATGTATGCATGTTTACACAGATAGCGGTGTAGATATTTCCATGTTCATACAGATAGCGGTGTAGATATTCCCATGTTCATACAGATGGCTGTGTAGATATATCCATGTTCATACAGATAGCGGTGAAGATATTTCCATGTTCATACAGATAGCGGTGTAGATATTTCCATGTTCATACAGATAGCGGTGCAGCTATTTCCATGTTCATACAGATTGCGGTGTAGATATTTCCATGTTCATACAGATAGCGGTGTACATATTTCCATGTTCATACAGATAGCGGTGCTTATATTTCCATGTTTATACAGATAGCGGTGTAGATATTTCCATGTTTATACAGATAGCGGTGTAGATATTTCCATGTTCATACAGATAGCGGTGTAGATATTTCCAAGTCTGTACAGATAGCGGTGTAGATATCTCCATCTTAATACAGATGGCGGTGTAGATATTTATATGTTCATACAGATGGCCGTGCAGATATTTCCATGTTCATACAGATGGCGGTGTTGATATTTCCATGTTTATAGAGATAGTGGTCTTGTTATTTCCATGTGTAAAGAGATAGCTTTGTAGATATTTCCATGTATATGCAGATAACTGTGTAGATATTTCCATTTTCATGCAGATAGCGGTGTAGATATTTCCATGTTCAAACAGATAGCGGTGTAGATATTTCCATGTTCATACAGATAGTGGTGTTGATATTTCCATGTTCATACAGATAGCGGTGTAGCTATTTCCATGTTCATCCAGATGGCTGTGTAGATATATCCATGTTCATACAGATGGCGGTGAAGATATTTCCATGTTCATACAGATAGCGGTGTAGATATTTCCATGTTCATACAGATAGCGGTGTAGATATTTCCATGTTCATACAGATAGTGGTGTAGATATTTCCATGTTCATACAGATAGCGGTGTAGTTATTTCCATGTGTGAAGAGATAGCTCTGTAGATATTTCCATGTATATGCAGATAGCTCTGAAGATATTTCCATTTTCATGCAGATTGCGGTTTAGATATTTCCATGTTCAAACAGATACCGGTGTAGGTATTTCCATGTTCATACAGATAGTGGTGTAGGTATTTCCATGTTCATACAGATAGTGCTGTAGATATTTCCATGTTCAAACAGATACCGGTGTAGGTATTTCCATGTTCATATAGATAGCGGTGTAGATATTTCCATGTTCATACAGATAGTGCTGTAGATATTTCCATGTTCATACAGATAGCGGTGTAGCTATTTCCATGTTCATACAGATAGCGGTGTAGTTATTTCCATGTGCAAAGAGATAGCTATGTAGATATTTCCATGTGTATGCAGATAGCTGTGTAGATATTTCCATTTTCATGCAGATAGCGGTTTAGATATTTCCATGTTCAAACAGATAGCGGTGTAGATATTTCCATGTTCATACAGATAGCGGTGTAGATATTTCCATGTTTATAGAGATAGCAGTGAAGATGTATGCATGTTTACACAGATAGCTGTGTAGATATTTCCATGTTCATACAGATAGCGGTGTAGATATTTCCATGTTCATCCAGATGGCTGTGTAGATATATCCATGTTCATACAGATAGCGGTGTAGATATTTCCATGTTCATACAGATAGTGGTGTAGATATTTCCATGTTCATACAGATAGCGGTGTATCTATTTCCATGTTCATACAGATAGCGGTGTAGATATTTCCATGTTCATACAGATAGCGGTGTAGATATTTCCATGTTCATACAGATAGCGGTGCTGATATTTCCATGTTTATACAGTCAGCGGTGTGGATATTTCCGTGTTTACACAGATAGCGGTGTGGATATTTCCATGTTTATGCAGATAGCGGTGTAGATATTTCCAGGTTTATACAGATAGCGGCGTAGATATCTCCATCTTAATACGGATGGCGGTGTAGATATTTATATGTTCATACAGATGGTGGTGCAGATATTTCCATGTTCATACAGATGGCGGTTGAGCTATTTCCATGTTCATACAGATAGCGGTGTAGCTATATCCATGTTCATGCAGATAGCGGTGTAGATATTTCCATGTTCATCCATATGGCTGTGTAGATATATCCATGTTCATACAGATAGCGGTGTAGATATTTCTATGTTCATACAGATAGTGCTGTAGATATTTCCATGTTCATACAGATAGCGGTGTAGCTATTTCCATGTTCATACTGATAGCGGTGTAGATATGTCCATGTTCAAACAGATAGCGGTGTAGATATTTCCATGTTCATACAGATAGCGGTGCTTATATTTCCATGTTCATACAGGTAGCGGTGTAGATATTTCCATGTTCATACAGATAGCGGTGTAGATATTTCTATGTTTATACAGGTAGCGGTGTAGATATTTCCATGCTCATACAGATAGCGGTGTAGATATATCCATGTTCATACAGATGGCTGTGTAGATATATCCATGTTCATACAGATAGCGGTGTAGATATTTCCATGTTCATACAGATAGCGGTGTAACTATTTCCATGTTCATACAGATAGCGGTGTAGTTTTTTCCATGTTCAAACAGATAGCGGTGTAAATATTTCCATGTTTATACAGATAGCGGTGCTTATATTTCCATGTTTATACAGGTAGTGGTGTAGATATTTCCATGTTTATACAGATAGCGGTGTAGATATTTCCATGTTTATACAGATAGCGGTGTAGATATTTCCATGTTCATCCAGATGGCTGTGTAGATATATCCATGTTCATACAGATGGCGGTGAAGATAATTCCATGTTCATACAGATAGCGGTGTAGATATTTCAATGTTCATACAGATAGTGGTGTAGATATTTCCATGTTCATACAGACAGAGTGGCTGATATTTCCATGTTCATACAGATAGCGGTGCTGATATTTCCATGTTTATACAGGTAGCGGTGCAGATATTTCCATCTTTATACAGATAGCAGTGGAGATATATCCATGTTTATACAGATAGCGGTGTAGATATCTCCATCTTAATACAGATGGCAGTGTAGATATTTATATGTTCATACAGATGGCCGTGCAGATATTTCCATGTTCATACAGATGGCGGTGTAGATATTTCCATGTTCATACAGATAGCGGTGTAGTTATCTCCATGTGCAAAGAGATAGCTATGTAGATATTTCCATGTGTATGCAGATATCTGTGTAGATATTTCCATTTTCATGCAGATAGCTGTTTAGATATTTCCATGTTCAAACAGATAGCGGTGTAGATATTTCCATGTTCATACAGATAGCGGTGTAGATATTTCCATGTTTATACAGATAGTGGTGAAGATGTATGCATGTTTACATAGATAGCGGTATAGATATTTCCATGTTCATACAGATAGCTGTGTAGATATATCCATGTTCATACTGATAGCGGTGTAGATATTTCCATGTTCATACAGATAGTGGTGTAGATATTTCCATGTTCATACAGATAGCGGTGTATCTATTTCCATGTTCATACAGATAGCGGTGTAGATATTTCCATGTTCGTACACATAGCGGTGTAGATATTTCCATGTTCATATAGATAGCGGTGCTGATATTTCCATGTTTATACAGTCAGCGGTGTGGATATTTCCATGTTTATACAGATAGCGGTGTGGATATTTCCATGTTTATGCAGATAGCGGTGTAGATATTTCCAGGTTTATACAGATAGCGGTGTAGATATCTCCATCTTAATACGGATGGCGGAGTAGATATTTATATGTTCATACAGATGGTGGTGCAGATATTTCCATGTTCATACAGATGGCGGTGTAGATATTTCCATGTTCATACAGATAGCGGTGTAGCTATATCCATGTTCATGCAGATAGCGGTGTAGATATTTCCATGTTCATCCATATGGCTGTGTAGATATATCCATGTTCATACAGATAGCGGTGTAGATATTTCCATGTTCATACCGATAGTGGTGTAGATATTTCCATGTTCATACACATAGCGGTGTAGCTATTTCCATGTTCATGCAGATAGCGGTGTAGATATTTCCATTTTCATCCATATGGCTGTGTAGATATATCCATGTTCATACAGATGGCGGTGAAGATATTTCCATGTTCATACAGATAGCGGTGTAGATATTTCCATGTTCATACAGATGGTGGTGTAGATATTTCCATGTTCATACAGAGAGCGGTGTAGTTATTTCCATGTGTAAAGAGATACCTGTGTAGATATTTCCATGTATATGCAGATAGCTGTGAGGATATTTCCATTTTCATTCAGATTGCGGTTTAGATATTTCCATGTTCAAACAGATAGCAGTGTAGATATTTCCATGTTTATACAGATAGCGGTGTAGATATTTCCATGTTTATACAGATAGCGGTGAAGATGTATGCATTTTTACACAGATAGCGGTGTAGATATTTCCATGTTCATACAGATGGTGGTGTAGGTATTTCCATGTTCATACAGAGAGCGGTGTAGTTATTTTCATGTGTAAAGAGATAGCTGTGTAGATATTTCCATGTATATGCAGATAGCTGTGAAGATATTTCCATTTTCCTGCAGATTGCGGTTTAGATATTTCCATGTTCAAACAGATAGCAGTGTAGATATTTCCATGTTTATACAGATAGCGGTGTAGATATTTCCATGTTTATGCAGATAGCGGTGAAGATGTAGGCATTTTTACACAGATAGCGGTGTAGATATTTCCATGTTCATACAGATAGCGGTGTAGATATTTCCATGTTCATACAGTTAGCTGTGCTGATATTTCCATGTTTATACAGGTTGCGGTGTGGATATTTCCATGTTTATACAGATAGCGGTGTAGATTTTTCCATTTTTATACAGATAGCGGTGTAGATATCTCCATCTTAATACAGATGGCAGTGTAGATATTTATATGTTCATACAGATGGCGGTGCAGATATTTCCATGTTCATACAGATGGCGGTGTAGCTATTTCCATGTTCATACAGATAGTGGTGTAGCTATTTCCATGTTCATGCAGATAGCGGTGTAGATATTTCCATGTTCATCCATACGGCTGTGTAGATATATCCATGTTCATACAGATGGCGGTGAAGATATTTCCATGTTCATACAGATAGCAGCGTAGATATTTCCATGTTCATCCAGATGGCTGTGTAGATATATCCAAGTTCATACAGATGGCGGTGAAGATATTTCCATGCTCATACAGATAGCAGTGTAGATATTTCCATGTTCACACAGATAGTGGTGTAGTTATATCCATGTTCATTCAGATAGAGGGGCTGATATTTCCATGTTCATACTGATAGCGGTGCTGATATTTCCTTGTTTATACAGGTAGCGGAGTAGATATTTCCATGTTTATAAAGACAGCGGTGTAGATATTTCCATGTTTATACAGATAGCGGTGTAGATATCTCCATCTTTATACAGATGGCGGTGTAGATATTTATATGTTCATACAGATGGCCGTGCAGATATTTCCATATTCATACAGATGCCGGTGTAGATATTTCCATGTTCATACAGATAGCGGTGTAGTTATTTCCATGTGTAAAGAGATAGCTGTGTAGATATTTCCATTTTCATGCAGATAGCGGTTTACATATTTCCATGTTCAAACAGATAGCGGTGTAGATATTTCCATGTTCATACAGATAGCGTTGTAGTTATTTCCATGTTTACAGATAGCGCTGTAGATGTATGCATGTTTACACAGATAGCGGTGTAGATATTTCCATGTTCATACAGATAGCGGTGTAGATATTTCCATGTACATCCAGATGGCTGTGTAGATATATCCATGTTCATTCAGATAGCGGTGTAGATATTTCCATGTTCATACAGATAGTGCTGTAGATATTTCCATGTTCATGCAGATAGCGGTGTAGCTATTTCCATGTTCATGCAGATAGAGGTGTAGATATTTCCATGTTCATACAGATAGTGGTGTAGATATTTCCATGTTCATACAGATGGTGGTGGAGATATTTCCATGTTCATACAGAGAGCGGTGTAGTTATTTCCATGTGTAAAGAGATAGCTGTGTAGATATTTCCATGTACATGCAGATAGCTGTGAAGATATTCCCATTTTCATGCAGATTGCGGTTTAGATATTTCCATGTTCAAACAGATAGCGGTGTAGATATTTCCATGTTCATACAGATAGCGGTGTAGATATTTCCATGTTTACACAGATAGCGGTGTAGATATTTCCATGTTCATACAGATAGCGGGGTAGATATTTCCATGTTCATCCAGATGGCTGTGTATACATATCCATGTTCACACAGATGGTGGTGAAGATAATTCCATGTTCATACAGATAGCGGTGCAGATATTTCCATGTTCATACAGACAGTGGTGTAGATATTTCCATGTTCATACAGTAGCTGTGCTGATATTTCCATGTTTATACAGGTAGCGGTGTGGATATTTCCATGTTTACAGATAGCGGTGTAGATATTGCCATGTTTATACAGATAGCGCTGTAGATACTTCCGTGTTCATCCAGACGGCTGTGTAGATATATCCATGTTCATACAGATGGCGGTGAAGAGATTTCCATGTTCATACAGATAGCGGTGTAGATATTTCCATGTTCATACAGATATTGGTGTAGATATTTCCATGTTCATACAGATAGCGGTGTAGATATTTCCATGTTCATACAGATAGCGGTGTAGATATTTCCATGTTCATCCAGATGGCTGTGTAGAAATATCCATGTTCATACAGATAGAGGTGTAGATATTTCCATGTTCATACAGATAGCTGTGCTGATATTTCCATGTTTATACAGGTAGCGGTGTGGATATTTCCATGTTTATACAGATAGCGGTGTAGATTTTTCCATTTTTATACAGATAGCGGTGTCGATATTTCCAAGTTTATACAGATAGCGGTGTAGATATCTCCATCTTAATACAGATGGCGGTGTAGATATTTATATGTTCATACAGATGGCGGTGCAGATATTTCCATGTTCATACAGATGGCGGTGTAGGTATTTCCATGTTCATACAGATAGCGGTGTAGCTATTTCCATGTTCATGCAGATAGCGGTGTAGATATTTCCATGTTCATCCATATGGCTGTGTAGATATATCCATGTTCATACAGATGGCGGTGAAGGTATTTCCATGTTCATACAGATAGCAGTGTAGATATTTCCATGTTCATCCAGATGGCTGTGTAGATATATCCAAGTTCATACAGATGGCGGTGAAGATATTTCCATGCTCATACAGATAGCAGTGTAGATATTTCCATGTTCACACAGATAGTGTTGTAGATATATCCATGTTCTTTCAGATAGAGGGGCTGATATTTCCATGTTCATACTGATAGTGGTGCTGATATTTCCATGTTTATACAGGTAGCGGAGTAGATATTTCCATGTTTATACAGATAGCGGTGAAGATATTTCCATGTTTATACAGATAGCGGTGTAGATATCTCCATCTTTATACAGATGGCGGTGTAGATATTTATATGTTCATACAGATGGCCGTTCAGATATTTCCATATTCATACAGATGCCGGTGTAGATATTTCCATGTTCATACAGATAGCGGTGTAGTTATTTCCATGTGTAAAGAGATAGCTGTGTAGATATTTCCATGTTCATACAGATAGCGGTGTAGTTTTTTCCATGTTGAAACAGATAGCGGTGTAGATATTTCCATGTTTATACAGATAGCGGTGCTTATATTTCCATGTTTATACAGGTAGTGGTGTAGATATTTCCATGTTTATACAGATAGCGGTGTAGATATTTCCATGTTTATACAGATAGCGGTGTGGATATTTCCATGGTCATCCAGATGGCTGTGTAGATATATCCATGTTCATACAGATGGCGGTGAAGATAATTCCATGTTCATACAGATAGCGGTGTAGATATTTCAATGTTCATACAGATAGTGGTGTAGATATTTCCATGTTCATACAGACAGAGTGGCTGATATTTCCATGTTCATACAGATAGCGGTGCTGATATTTCCATGTTTATACAGGTAGCGGTGCAGATATTTCCATCTTTATACAGATAGCGGTGTAGATATATCCATGTTTATACAGATAGCGGTGTAGATATCTCCATCTTAATACAGATGGCAGTGTAGATATTTATATGTTCATACAGATGGCCGTGCAGATATTTCCATGTTCATACAGATGGCGGTGTAGATATTTCCATGTTCATACAGATAGCGGTGTAGTTATCTCCATGTGCAAAGAGATAGCTATGTAGATATTTCCATGTGTATGCAGATATCTGTGTAGATATTTCCATTTTCATGCAGATAGCTGTTTAGATATTTCCATGTTCAAACAGATAGCGGTGTAGATATTTCCATGTTCATACAGATAGCGGTGTAGATATTTCCATGTTTATACAGATAGCGGTGAAGATGTATGCATGTTTACATAGATAGCGGTGTAGATATTTCCATGTTCATACAGATAGCGGTGTAGATATTTCCATGTTCATACAGATAGCGGTGTATCTATTTCCATGTTCATACAGATAGCGGTGTAGATATTTCCATGTTCGTACAGATAGCGGTGTAGATATTTCCATGTTCATACAGATAGCGGTGCTGATATTTCCATGTTTATACAGTCAGCGGTGTGGATATTTCCATGTTTATACAGATAGCGGTGTGGATATTTCCATGTTTATGCATATAGCGGTGTAGATATTTCCAGGTTTATACAGATAGCGGTGTAGATATCTCCATCTTAATACGGATGGCGGTGTAGATATTTATATGTTCATACAGATGGTGGTGCAGATATTTCCATGTTCATACAGATTGCGGTGTAGATATTTCCATGTTCATACAGATAGCGGTGTAGCTATATCCATGTTCATGCAGATAGCGGTGTAGATATTTCCATGTTCATCCATATGGCTGTGTAGATATATCCATGTTCATACAGATAGCGGTGTAGATATTTCCATGTTCATACAGATAGTGCTGTAGATATTTCCATGTTCATACAGATAGCGGTGTAGCTATTTCCATGTTCATACAGATAGCGGTGTAGATATGTCCATGTTCAAACAGATAGTGGTGTAGATATTTCCATGTTCATACAGATAGCGGTGCTTATATTTCCATGTTTATACAGGTAGTGGTGTAGATATTTCCATGTTCATACAGATAGCGGTGTAGATATTTCCATGTTCATACAGATAGCGGTATAGATATCTCCATGTTCATCCAGATGGCTGTGTAGATATATCCATGTTCATACAGATGGCGGTGAATATATTTCCATGTTCATACAGATAGCGGTGTAGATATTTCCATGTTCATACAGATAGCTGTGTAGCTGTTTCCATGTTCATACAGATAGCGGTGTAGTTATTTCCATGTTCAAACAGATAGCGGTGTAGATATTTCCATGTTCATACAGATAGTGGTGTAGATATTTCCATGTTCATACAGATAGAGGGGCTGATATTTCCATGTTCATACAGATAGCTGTGCTGATATTTCCATGTTTATACAGGTAGCGGTGTAGATATTTCCATGTTTATACAGATAGCGGTGTAGATATTTCCATGTTTATACAGATAGCGGCGGAGATATCTCCATCTTAATACAGATGGCAGTGTAGATATTTATATGTTCATACAGATGGCCGTGCAGATATTTCCATGTTCATACAGATGGCGGTGTAGATATTTCCATGTTCATACAGATAGCGGTGTAGTTATTTCCATGTGCAAAGAGATAGATATGTAGATATTTCCATGTGTATGCAGATAGCTGTGTAGATATTTCCATTTTCATGCAGATAGCGGTTTAGATATTTCCATGTTCAAACAGATAGCGGTGTAGATATTTCCATGTTCATACAGATAGCGGTGAAGATATTTCCATGTTCATCCAGATGCCTGTGTAGATATATCCATGTTCATACTGATAGCGGTGTATCTATTTCCATGTTCATACAGATAGCGCTGTAGATATTTCCATGTTCGTACAGATAGCGGTGTAGATATTTCCATGTTCATACAGATAGCGGTGCTGATATTTCCATGTTTATACAGTCAGCGGTGTGGATATTTCCATGTTTATACAGATAGCGGTGTGGATATTTCCATGTTTATGCAGATAGCGGTGTAGATATTTCCAGGTTTATACAGATAGCGGCGTAGATATCTCCATCTTAATACGGATGGCGGTGTAGATATTTATATGTTCATACAGATGGTGGTGCAGATATTTCCATGTTCATACAGATGGCGGTGTAGCTATTTCCATGTTCATACAGATAGCGGTGTAGCTATATCCATGTTCATGCAGATAGCGGTGTAGATATTTCCATGTTCATCCATATGGCTGTGTAGATATATCCATGTTCATACAGATAGCGGTGTAGATATTTCCATGTTCATACAGATAGTGCTGTAGATATTTCCATGTTCATACAGATAGCGGTGTATCTATTTCCATGTTCATACAGATAGCGGTGTAGATATGTCCATGTTCAGATAGCGGTGTAGATATTTCCATGTTCATACAGATAGCGGTGCTTATATTTGCATGTTTATACAGGTAGCGGTGTAGATATTTCCATGTTCATACAGATAGCGGTGTAGATATTTCCATGTTTATACAGATAGCGGTGTAGATATTTCCATGTTCATCCAGATGGCTGTGTAGATATATCCATGTTCATACAGATGGCGGTGAAGATAATTCCATGTTCATACAGATAGCGGTGTAGATATTTCAATGTTCATACAGATAGTGGTGTAGATATTTCCATGTTCATACAGACAGAGTGGCTGATATTTCCATGTTCATACAGATAGCGGTGCTGATATTTCCATGTTTATACAGGTAGCGGTGCAGATATTTCCATCTTTATACAGATAGCGGTGTAGATATATCCATGTTTATACAGATAGCGGTGTAGATATCTCCATCTTAATACAGATGGCAGTGTAGATATTTATATGTTCATACAGATGGCCGTGGAGATATTTCCATGTTCATACAGGTGGCGGTGTAGATATTTCCATGTTCATACAGATAGCGGTGTAGTTATTTCCATGTGCAAAGAGATAGATATGTAGATGTTTCCATGTGTATGCAGATAGCTGTGTAGATATTTCCATTTTCATGCAGATAGCGGTTTAGATATTTCCATGTTCAAACAGATAGCGGTGTAGATATTTCCATGTTCATACAGATAGCGGTGTAGATATTTCCATGTTCATCCAGATGGCTGTGTAGATATATCCATGTTCATACTGATAGCGGTGTATCTATTTCCATGTTCATACAGATAGCGCTGTAGATATTTCCATGTTCGTACAGATAGCGGTGTAGATATTTCCATGTTCATACAGATAGCGGTGCTGATATTTCCATGTTTATACAGTCAGCGGTGTGGATATTTCCATGTTTATACAGATAGCGGTGTGGATATTTCCATGTTTATGCAGATAGCGGTGTAGATATTTCCAGGTTTATACAGATAGCGGCGTAGATATCTCCATCTTAATACGGATGGCGGTGTAGATATTTATATGTTCATACAGATGGTGGTGCAGATATTTCCATGTTCATACAGATGGCGGTGTAGCTATTTCCATGTTCATACAGATAGCGGTGTAGCTATATCCATGTTCATGCAGATAGCGGTGTAGATATTTCCATGTTCATCCATATGGCTGTGTAGATATATCCATGTTCATACAGATAGCGGTGTAGATATTTCCATGTTCATACAGATAGTGCTGTAGATATTTCCATGTTCATACAGATAGCGGTGTAGCTATTTCCATGTTCATACAGATAGCGGTGTAGATATGTCCATGTTCAAACAGATAGCGGTGTAGATATTTCCATGTTCATACAGATAGCGGTGCTTATATTTGCATGTTTATACAGGTAGCGGTGTAGATATTTCCATGTTCATACAGATAGCGGTGTAGATATTTCCATGTTTATACAGATAGCGGTGTAGATATTTCCATGTTCATCCAGATGGCTGTGTAGATATATCCATGTTCATACAGATGGCGGTGAAGATAATTCCATGTTCATACAGATAGCGGTGTAGATATTTCAATGTTCATACAGATAGTGGTGTAGATATTTCCATGTTCATACAGACAGAGTGGCTGATATTTCCATGTTCATACAGATAGCGGTGCTGATATTTCCATGTTTATACAGGTAGCGGTGCAGATATTTCCATCTTTATACAGATAGCGGTGTAGATATATCCATGTTTATACAGATAGCGGTGTAGATATCTCCATCTTAATACAGATGGCAGTGTAGATATTTATATGTTCATACAGATGGCCGTGGAGATATTTCCATGTTCATACAGATGGCGGTGTAGATATTTCCATGTTCATACAGATAGCGGTGTAGTTATCTCCATGTGCAAAGAGATAGCTATGTAGATATTTCCATGTGTATGCAGATAGCTGTGTAGATATTTCCATTTTCATGCAGATAGCGGTTTAGATATTTCCATGTTCAAACAGATAGCGGTGTAGAAATTTCCATGTTCATACAGATAGCGGTGTAGATATTTCCATGTTTATACAGATAGCGGTGAAGATGTATGCATGTTTACACAGATAGCTGTGTAGATATTTCCATGTTCATACAGATAGCGGTGTATATATTTCCATGTTCATCCAGATGGCTGTGTAGATATATCCATGTTCATACAGATAGCGGTGTAGATATTTCCATGTTCATACAGATAGTGGTGTAGATATTTCCATGTTCATACAGATAGCGGTGTATCTATTTCCATGTTCATACAGATAGCGGTGTAGATATTTCCATGTTCATACAGATAGCGGTGTAGATATTTCCATGTTCATACAGATAGCGGTGCTGATATTTCCATGTTTATACAGTCAGCGGTGTGGATATTTCCATGTTTATACAGATAGCGGTGTGGATATTTCCATGTTTATGCAGATAGCGGTGTAGTTTTTTCCAGGTTTATACAGATAGCGGCGTAGATATCTCCATCTTAATACGGATGGCGGTGTAGATATTTATATGTTCATACAGATGGTGGTGCAGATATTTCCATGTTCATACAGATGGCGGTGTAGCTATTTCCATGTTCATACAGATAGCGGTGTAGCTATATCCATGTTCATTCAGATAGCGGTGTAGATATTTCCATGTTCATCCATATGGCTGTGTAGATATATCCATGTTCATACAGATAGCGGTGTAGATATTTCTATGTTCATACAGATAGTGCTGTAGCTATTTCCATGTTCATACTGATAGTGGTGTAGATATGTCCATGTTCAAACAGATAGCGGTGTAGATATTTCCATGTTCATACAGATAGCGGTGCTTATATTTCCATGTTTATACAGGTAGCGGTGTAGATATTTCCATGTTCATACAGATAGCGCTGTAGATATTTCCATGTTTATACAGATAGCGGTGCAGATATTTCCATGCTCATACAGATAGCGGTGTAGATATATCCATGTTCATACAGATGGCTGTATAGATATATCCATGTTCATACAGATAGCGGTGTAGATATTTCCATGTTCATACAGATAGCGGTGTAGCTATTTCCATGTTCATACAGATAGCGGTGTAGATATGTCCATGTTCAAACAGATAGCGGTGTAGATATTTCCATGTTCATACAGATAGCGGTGCTTATATTTCCATGTTTATACAGGTAGCGGTGTAGATATTTCCATGTTTATACAGATAGCGGTGTAGATATTTCCATGTTTATACAGATAGCGGTGTAGATATTTCCATGTTCATACAGATAGCGGTGTAGATATTTCCAAGTCTATACAGATAGCGGTGTAGATATCTCCATCTTAATACAGATGGCGGTGTAGATATTTATATGTTCATACAGATGGCCGTGCAGATATTTCCATGTTCATACAGATGGCGGTGTTGATATTTCCATGTTTATAGAGATAGTGGTGTTGTTATTTCCATGTGTAAAGAGATTGCTTTGTAGATATTTCCATGTATATGCAGATAACTGTGTAGATATTTCCATTTTCTTGCAGATAGCGGTGTAGATATTTCCATGTTCAAACAGATAGCGGTGTAGATATTTCCATGTTCATACAGATAGTGGTGTAGATATTTCCATGTTCATACAGATAGCGGTGTAGCTATTTCCATGTTCATCCAGATGGCTGTGTAGATATATCCATGTTCATACAGATGGCGGTGAAGATATTTCCATGTTCATACAGATAGCGGTGTAGATATTTCCATGTTCATACAGATAGCGGTGTAGATATTTCCATGTTCATACAGATAGTGGTGTAGATATTTCCATGTTCATACAGATAGCGGTGTAGTTATTTCCATGTGTGAAGAGATAGCTCTGTAGATATTTCCATGTATATGCAGATAGCTCTGAAGATATTTCCATTTTCATGCAGATTGCGGTTTAGATATTTCCATGTTCAAACAGATACCGGTGTAGGTATTTCCATGTTCATACAGATAGTGGTGTAGGTATTTCCATGTTCATACAGATAGTGCTGTAGATATTTCCATGTTCAAACAGATACCGGTGTAGGTATTTCCATGTTCATATAGATAGCGGTGTAGATATTTCCATGTTCATACAGATAGTGCTGTAGATATTTCCATGTTCATACAGATAGCGGTGTAGCTATTTCCATGTTCATACAGATAGCGGTGTAGTTATTTCCATGTTCAAACAGATAGAGGTGTAGATATTTCCATGTTTATACAGATAGCGGTGCTTATATTTCCATGTTTATACAGGTAGCGGTGTAGATATTTCCATGTTTATACAGATAGCGGTGTAGATATTTCCATGTTTATACAGATAGCGGCGTAGATATTTCCATGTTCATCCAGATGGCTGTGTAGATATATCCATGTTCATACAGATGGCGGTGAAGATAATTCCATGTTCATACAGATAGCGGTGTAGATATTTCCATGTTCATACAGATAGTGGTGTAGATATTTCCATGTTCATACAGATAGAGGGGCTGATATTTCCATGTTCATACAGATAGCGGTGCTGATATTTCCATGTTATACAGATAACCGTGTAGATATTTCCATGTTCATACAGATAGCGGTGTAGATATATCCATGTTTATACAGATAGCGGTGTAGATATCTCCATCTTAATACAGATGGCAGTGTAGATATTTATATGTTCATACAGATGGCCGTGCAGATATTTCCATGTTCATACAGATGGCGGTGTAGATATTTCGATGTTCATACAGATAGCGGTGTAGTTATTTCCATGTGCAAAGAGATAGCTATGTAGATATTTCCATGTGTATGCAGATAGCTGTGTAGATATTTCCATTTTCATGCAGATAGCGGTTTAGATATTTCCATGTTCAAACAGATAGCGGTGTAGATATTTCCATGTTCATACAGATAGCGGTGTAGATATTTCCATGTTTATAGAGATAGCAGTGAAGATGTATGCATGTTTACACAGATAGCTGTGTAGATATTTCCATGTTCATACAGATAGCGGTGTAGATATTTCCATGTTCATCCAGATGGCTGTGTAGATATATCCATGTTCATACAGATAGCGGTGTAGATATTTCCATGTTCATACAGATAGTGGTGTAGATATTTCCATGTTCATACAGATAGCGGTGTATCTATTTCCATGTTCATACAGATAGCGGTGTAGATATTTCCATGTTCATACAGATAGCGGTGTAGATATTTCCATGTTCATACAGATAGCGGTGCTGATATTTCCATGTTTATACAGTCAGCGGTGTGGATATTTCCATGTTTACACAGATAGCGGTGTGGATATTTCCATGTTTATGCAGATAGCGGTGTAGATATTTCCAGGTTTATACAGATAGCGGCGTAGATATCTCCATCTTAATACGGATGGCGGTGTAGATATTTATATGTTCATACAGATGGTGGTGCAGATATTTCCATGTTCATACAGATGGCGGTTGAGCTATTTCCATGTTCATACAGATAGCGGTGTAGCTATATCCATGTTCATGCAGATAGCGGTGTAGATATTTCCATGTTCATCCATATGGCTGTGTAGATATATCCATGTTCATACAGATAGCGGTGTAGATATTTCTATGTTCATACAGATAGTGCTGTAGATATTTCCATGTTCATACAGATAGCGGTGTAGCTATTTCCATGTTCATACTGATAGCGGTGTAGATATGTCCATGTTCAAACAGATAGCGGTGTAGATATTTCCATGTTCATACAGATAGCGGTGCTGATATTTCCATGTTCATACAGGTAGCGGTGTAGATATTTCCATGTTCATACAGATAGCGGTGTAGATATTTCCATGTTTATACAGGTAGCGGTGTAGATATTTCCATGCTTATACAGATAGCGGTGTAGATATATCCATGTTCATACAGATGGCTGTGTAGATATATCCATGTTCATACAGATAGCGGTGTAGATATTTCCATGTTCATACAGATAGCGGTGTAACTATTTCCATGTTCATACAGATAACGGTGTAGTTTTTTCCATGTTCAAACAGATAGCGGTGTAGATATTTCCATGTTTATACAGATAGCGGTGCTTATATTTCCATGTTTATACAGGTAGTGGTGTAGATATTTCCATGTTTATACAGATAGCGGTGTAGATATTTCCATGTTTATACAGATAGCGGTGTAGATATTTCCATGTTCATCCAGATGGCTGTGTAGATATATCCATGTTCATACAGATGGCGGTGAAGATAATTCCATGTTCATACAGATAGCGGTGTAGATATTTCAATGTTCATACAGATAGTGGTGTAGATATTTCCATGTTCATACAGACAGAGTGGCTGATATTTCCATGTTCATACAGATAGCGGTGCTGATATTTCCATGTTTATACAGGTAGCGGTGCAGATATTTCCATCTTTATACAGATAGCGGTGTAGATATATCCATGTTTATACAGATAGCGGTGTAGATATCTCCATCTTAATACAGATGGCAGTGTAGATATTTATATGTTCATACAGATGGCCGTGCAGATATTTCCATGTTCATACAGATGGCGGTGTAGATATTTCCATGTTCATACAGATAGCGGTGTAGTTATCTCCATGTGCAAAGAGATAGCTATGTAGATATTTCCATGTGTATGCAGATATCTGTGTAGATATTTCCATTTTCATGCAGATAGCTGTTTAGATATTTCCATGTTCAAACAGATAGCGGTGTAGATATTTCCATGTTCATACAGATAGCGGTGTAGATATTTCCATGTTTATACAGATAGTGGTGAAGATGTATGCATGTTTACATAGATAGCGGTGTAGATATTTCCATGTTCATACAGATAGCGGTGTAGATATTTCCATGTTCATCCAGATGGCTGTGTAGATATATCCATGTTCATACTGATAGCGGTGTAGATATTTCCATGTTCATACAGATAGTGGTGTAGATATTTCCATGTTCATACAGATAGCGGTGTATCTATTTCCATGTTCATACAGATAGCGGTGTAGATATTTCCATGTTCGTACAGATAGCGGTGTAGATATTTCCATGTTCATATAGATAGCGGTGCTGATATTTCCATGTTTATACAGTCAGCGGTGTGGATATTTCCATGTTTATACAGATAGCGGTGTGGATATTTCCATGTTTATGCAGATAGCGGTGTAGATATTTCCTGGTTTATACAGATAGCGGTGTAGATATCTCCATCTTAATACGGATGGCGGAGTAGATATTTATATGTTCATACAGATGGTGGTGCAGATATTTCCATGTTCATACAGATGGCGGTGTAGATATTTCCATGTTCATACAGATAGCGGTGTAGCTATATCCATGTTCATGCAGATAGCGGTGTAGATATTTCCATGTTCATCCATATGGCTGTGTAGATATATCCATGTTCATACAGATAGCGGTGTAGATATTTCCATGTTCATACCGATAGTGGTGTAGATATTTCCATGTTCATACAGATAGCGGTGTAGCTATTTCCATGTTCATGCAGATAGCGGTGTAGATATTTCCATTTTCATCCATATGGCTGTGTAGATATATCCATGTTCATACAGATGGCGGTGAAGATATTTCCATGTTCATACAGATAGCGGTGTAGATATTTCCATGTTCATACAGATGGTGGTGTAGATATTTCCATGTTCATACAGAGAGCGGTGTAGTTATTTCCATGTGTAAAGAGATACCTGTGTAGATATTTCCATGTATATGCAGATAGCTGTGAAGATATTTCCATTTTCATTCAGATTGCGGTTTAGATATTTCCATGTTCAAACAGATAGCAGTGTAGATATTTCCATGTTTATACAGATAGCGGTGTAGATATTTCCATGTTTATACAGATAGCGGTGAAGATGTATGCATTTTTACACAGATAGCGGTGTAGATATTTCCATGTTCATACAGATGGTGGTGTAGGTATTTCCATGTTCATACAGAGAGCGGTGTAGTTATTTCCATGTGTAAAGAGATAGCTGTGTAGATATTTCCATGTATATGCAGATAGCTGTGAAGATATTTCCATTTTCATGCAGATTGCGGTTTAGATATTTCCATGTTCAAACAGATAGCAGTGTAGATATTTCCATGTTTATACAGATAGCGGTGTAGATATTTCCATGTTTATACAGATAGCGGTGAAGATGTATGCATTTTTACACAGATAGCGGTGTAGATATTTCCATGTTCATACAGATAGCGGTGTAGATATTTCCATGTTCATACAGATAGCTGTGCTGATATTTCCATGTTTATACAGGTTGCGGTGTGGATATTTCCATGTTTATACAGATAGCGGTGTAGATTTTTCCATTTTTATACAGATAGCGGTGTAGATATCTCCATCTTAATACAGATGGCAGTGTAGATATTTATATGTTCATACAGATGGCGGTGCAGATATTTCCATGTTCATACAGATGGCGGTGTAGCTATTTCCATGTTCATACAGATAGTGGTGTAGCTATTTCCATGTTCATGCAGATAGCGGTGTAGATATTTCCATGTTCATCCATACGGCTGTGTAGATATATCCATGTTCATACAGATGGCGGTGAAGATATTTGCATGTTCATACAGATAGCAGCGTAGATATTTCCATGTTCATCCAGATGGCTGTGTAGATATATCCAAGTTCATACAGATGGCGGTGAAGATATTTCCATGCTCATACAGATAGCAGTGTAGATATTTCCATGTTCACACAGATAGTGGTGTAGTTATATCCATGTTCATTCAGATAGAGGGGCTGATATTTCCATGTTCATACTGATAGCGGTGCTGATATTTCCTTGTTTATACAGGTAGCGGAGTAGATATTTCCATGTTTATAAAGACAGCGGTGTAGATATTTCCATGTTTATACAGATAGCGGTGTAGATATCTCCATCTTTATACAGATGGCGGTGTAGATATTTATATGTTCATACAGATGGCCGTGCAGATATTTCCATATTCATACAGATGCCGGTGTAGATATTTCCATGTTCATACAGATAGCGGTGTAGTTATTTCCATGTGTAAAGAGATAGCTGTGTAGATATTTCCATTTTCATGCAGATAGCGGTTTACATATTTCCATGTTCAAACAGATAGCGGTGTAGATATTTCCATGTTCATACAGATAGCGTTGTAGTTATTTCCATGTTTACAGATAGCGCTGTAGATGTATGCATGTTTACACAGATAGCGGTGTAGATATTTCCATGTTCATACAGATAGCGGTGTAGATATTTCCATGTACATCCAGATGGCTGTGTAGATATATCCATGTTCATTCAGATAGCGGTGTAGATATTTCCATGTTCATACAGATAGTGCTGTAGATATTTCCATGTTCATTCAGATAGCGGTGTAGCTATTTCCATGTTCATGCAGATAGAGGTGTAGATATTTCCATGTTCATACAGATAGTGGTGTAGATATTTCCATGTTCATACAGATGGTGGTGGAGATATTTCCATGTTCATACAGAGAGCGGTGTAGTTATTTCCATGTGTAAAGAGATAGCTGTGTAGATATTTCCATGTATATGCAGATAGCTGTGAAGATATTCCCATTTTCATGCAGATTGCGGTTTAGATATTTCCATGTTCAAACAGATAGCGGTGTAGATATTTCCATGTTCATACAGATAGCGGTGTAGATATTTCCATGTTTACACAGATAGCGGTGTAGATATTTCCATGTTCATACAGATAGCGGTGTAGATATTTCCATGTTCATCCAGATGGCTGTGTATACATATCCATGTTCACACAGATGGTGGTGAAGATAATTCCATGTTCATACAGATAGCGGTGCAGATATTTCCATGTTCATACAGACAGTGGTGTAGATATTTCCATGTTCATACTGTAGCTGTGCTGATATTTCCATGTTTATACAGGTAGCGGTGTGGATATTTCCATGTTTACAGATAGCGGTGTAGATATTGCCATGTTTATACAGATAGCGCTGTAGATACTTCCGTGTTCATCCAGATGGCTGTGTAGATATATCCATGTTCATACAGATGGCGGTGAAGAGATTTCCATGTTCATACAGATAGCGGTGTAGATATTTCCATGTTCATACAGATATTGGTGTAGATATTTCCATGTTCATACAGATAGCGGTGTAGATATTTCCATGTTCATACAGATAGCGGTGTAGATATTTCCATGTTCATCCAGATGGCTGTGTAGAAATATCCATGTTCATACAGATAGAGGTGTAGATATTTCCATGTTCATACAGATAGCTGTGCTGACATTTCCATGTTTATACAGGTAGCGGTGTGGATATTTCCATGTTTATACAGATAGCGGTGTAGATTTTTCCATTTTTATACAGATAGCGGTATCGATATTTCCAAGTTTATACAGATAGCGGTGTAGATATCTCCATCTTAATACAGATGGCGGTGTAGATATTTATATGTTCATACAGATGGCGGTGCAGATATTTCCATGTTCATACAGATGGCGGTGTAGGTATTTCCATGTTCATACAGATAGCGGTGTAGCTATTTCCATGTTCATGCAGATAGCGGTGTAGATATTTCCA
The DNA here is from genome assembly GCF_029281585.2 of Gorilla gorilla gorilla. Classification (NCBI taxonomy): domain Eukaryota; kingdom Metazoa; phylum Chordata; class Mammalia; order Primates; family Hominidae; genus Gorilla; species Gorilla gorilla. The sequence continues at coordinate 129,466,046 of NC_073238.2, forward strand.
TGTTCATCCATATGGCTGTGTAGATATATCCATGTTCATACAGATGGTGGTGAAGGTATTTCCATGTTCATACAGATAGCAGTGTAGATATTTCCATGTTCATCCAGATGGCTGTGTAGATATATCCAAGTTCATACAGATGGCGGTGAAGATATTTCCATGCTCATACAGATAGCAGTGTAGATATTTCCATGTTCACACATATAGTGTTGTAGATATATCCATGTTCTTTCAGATAGAGGGGCTGATATTTCCATGTTCATACTGATAGTGGTGCTGATATTTCCATGTTTATACAGATAGCGGTGTAGCTATTTCCATGTTCATCCAGATGGCTGTGTAGATATATCCATGTTCATACAGATGGCGGTGAAGATATTTCCATGTTCATACAGATAGCGGTGTAGATATTTCCATGTTCATACAGATAGTGGTGTAGATATTTCCATGTTCATACAGATAGAGGGGCTGATATTTCCATGTTCATACAGATAGCGGTGCTGATATTTCCATGTTTATACAGGTAGCGGTGTAGATATTTCCAAGTTTATACAGATAGAGGTGTAGACATTTTCATGTTTATACAGATAGCGGTGTAGATATCTCCATCTTAATACAGATGGCGGTTTAGATATTTATATGTTCATACAGATGGTCGTGCAGATATTTCCATGTTCATCCATATGTCTGTGTAGATATATCCATGTTCATACAGATGGCGGTGAAGATAATTCCATGTTCATACAGATAGCGGTGTAGATATTTCCATGTTCATACAGATAGCGGTGTAGATATTTCCATGTTCATACAGATAGTGGTGTAGATATTTCCATGTTCATACAGATAGCGGTGTAGTTATTTCCATGTGTGAAGAGATAGCTGTGTAGATATTTCCATGTATATGCAGATAGCTCTGAATATATTTCCATTTTCATGCAGATTGCGGTTTAGATATTTCCATGTTCAAACAGATACCGGTGTAGGTATTTCCATGTTCATACAGATAGCTGTGTAGATGTTTCCATGTTTATAAAGATAGCTGTGAAGATGTATGCATGTTTACACAGATAGCGGTGTAGATATTTCCATGTTCATACAGATAGCGGTGTAGATATTTCCATGTTCATCCAGATGGCTGTGTAGATATATCCATGTTCATACAGATAGCGGTGTAGATATTTCCATGTTCATACAGATAGTGCTGTAGATATTTCCATGTTCATACAGATAGCGGTGTAGCTATTTCCATGTTCATACAGATAGCGGTGTAGTTATTTCCATGTTCAAACAGATAGAGGTGTAGATATTTCCATGTTTATACAGATAGCGGTGCTGATATTTCCATGTTTATACAGGTAGCGGTGTAGATATTTCCATGTTTATACAGATAGCGGTGTAGATATTTCCATGTTTATACAGATAGCGGTGTAGATATTTCCATGTTCATCCAGATGGCTGTGTAGATATATCCATGTTCATACAGATGGCGGTGAAGATAATTCCATGTTCATACAGATAGCGGTGTAGATATTTCCATGTTCATACAGATAGTGGTGTAGATATTTCCATGTTCATACAGATAGAGGGGCTGATATTTCCATGTTCATACAGATAGCGGTGCTGATATTTCCATGTTTATACAGATAACCGTGTAGATATTTCCATGTTTATACAGATAGCGGTGTAGATATTTCCATGTTTATACAGATAGCGGTGTAGATATCTCCATCTTAATACAGATGGCAGTGTAGATATTTATATGTTAATACAGATGGCCGTGAAGATATTTCCATGTTCATACAGATGGCGGTGTAGATATTTCGATGTTCATACAGATAGCGGTGTAGTTATTTCCATGTGCAAAGAGATAGCTATGTAGATATTTCCATGTGTATGCAGATAGCTGTGTAGATATTTCCATTTTCATGCAGATAGCGGTTTAGATATTTCCATGTTCAAACAGATAGCGGTGTAGATATTTCCATGTTCATACAGATAGCGGTGTAGATATTTCCATGTTTATACAGATAGCAGTGAAGATGTATGCATGTTTACACAGATAGCTGTGTAGATATTTCCATGTTCATACAGATAGCGGTGTAGATATTTCCATGTTCTTCCAGATGGCTGTGTAGATATATCCATGTTCATACAGATAGCGGTGTAGATATTTCCATGTTCATACAGATAGTGGTGTAGATATTTCCATGTTCATACAGATAGCGGTGTATCTATTTCCATGTTCATACAGATAGCGGTGTAGCTATATCCATGTTCATGCACATAGCGGTGTAGATATTTCCATGTTCATCCATATGGCTGTGTAGATATATCCATGTTCATACAGATAGCGGTGTAGATATTTCTATGTTCATACAGATAGTGGTGTAGATATTTCCATGTTCATACAGATAGCGGTGTAGCTATTTCCATGTTCATACTGATAGCGGTGTAGATATGTCCATGTTCAAACAGATAGCGGTGTAGATATTTCCATGTTCATACAGATAGCGGTGCTTATATTTCCATGTTCATACAGGTAGCGGTGTAGATATTTCCATGTTCTTACAGATAGCGGTGTAGATATTTCCATGTGTATACAGATAGCGGTGTAGATATTTCCATGCTCATACAGATAGCGGTGTAGATATATCCATGTTCATACAGATGGCTGTGTAGATATATCCATGTTCATACAGATAGCGGTGTAGATATTTCCATGTTCATACAGATAGCGGTGTAACTATTTCCATGTTCATACAGATAGCGGTGTAGTTTTTTCCATGTTGAAACAGATAGCGGTGTAGATATTTCCATGTTTATACAGATAGCGGTGCTTATATTTCCATGTTTATACAGGTAGTGGTGTAGATATTTCCATGTTTATACAGATAGCGGTGTAGATATTTCCATGTTTATACAGATAGCGGTGTAGATATTTCCATGGTCATCCAGATGGCTGTGTAGATATATCCATGTTCATACAGATGGCGGTGAAGATAATTCCATGTTCATACAGATAGCGGTGTAGATATTTCAATGTTCATACAGATAGTGGTGTAGATATTTCCATGTTCATACAGACAGAGTGGCTGATATTTCCATGTTCATACAGATAGCGGTGCTGATATTTCCATGTTTATACAGGTAGCGGTGCAGATATTTCCATCTTTATACAGATAGCGGTGTAGATATATCCATGTTTATACAGATAGCGGTGTAGATATCTCCATCTTAATACAGATGGCAGTGTAGATATTTATATGTTCATACAGATGGCCGTGCAGATATTTCCATGTTCATACAGATGGCGGTGTAGATATTTCCATGTTCATACAGATAGCGGTGTAGTTATCTCCATGTGCAAAGAGATAGCTATGTAGATATTTCCATGTGTATGCAGATATCTGTGTAGATATTTCCATTTTCATGCAGATAGCTGTTTAGATATTTCCATGTTCAAACAGATAGCGGTGTAGATATTTCCATGTTCATACAGATAGCGGTGTAGATATTTCCATGTTTATACAGATAGCGGTGAAGATGTATGCATGTTTACATAGATAGCGGTGTAGATATTTCCATGTTCATACAGATAGCGGTGCAGATATTTCCATGTTCATCCAGATGGCTGTGTAGATATATCCATGTTCATACTGATAGCGGTGTAGATATTTCCATGTTCATACAGATAGTGGTGTAGATATTTCCGTGTTCATACAGATAGCGGTGTATCTATTTCCATGTTCATACAGATAGCGGTGTAGATATTTCCATGTTCGTACAGATAGCGGTGTAGATATTTCCATGTTCATACAGATAGCGGTGCTGATATTTCCATGTTTATACAGTCAGCGGTGTGGATATTTCCATGTTTATACAGATAGCGGTGTGGATATTTCCATGTTTATGCATATAGCGGTGTAGATATTTCCAGGTTTATACAGATTGCGGTGTAGATATCTCCATCTTAATACGGATGGCGGTGTAGATATTTATATGTTCATACAGATGGTGGTGCAGATATTTCCATGTTCATACAGATTGCGGTGTAGATATTTCCATGTTCATACAGATAGCGGTGTAGCTATATCCATGTTCATGCAGATAGCGGTGTAGATATTTCCATGTTCATCCATATGGCTGTGTAGATATATCCATGTTCATACAGATAGCGGTGTAGATATTTCCATGTTCATACAGATAGTGCTGTAGCTATTTCCATGTTCATACAGATAGCGGTGTAGATATGTCCATGTTCAAACAGATAGTGGTGTAGATATTTCCATGTTCATACAGATAGCGGTGCTTATATTTCCATGTTTATACAGGTAGCGGTGTAGATATTTCCATGTTCATACAGATAGCGGTGTAGATATTTCCATGTTGCTACAGATAGCGGTATAGATATCTCCATGTTCATCCAGATGGCTGTGTAGATATATCCATGTTCATACAGATGGCGGTGAATATATTTCCATGTTCATACAGATAGCGGTGTAGATATTTCCATGTTCATACAGATAGCTGTGTAGCTGTTTCCATGTTCATACAGATAGCGGTGTAGTTATTTCCATGTTCAAACAGATAGCGGTGTAGATATTTCCATGTTCATACAGATAGTGGTGGAGATATTTCCATGTTCATACAGATAGAGGGGCTGATATTTCCATGTTCATACAGATAGCTGTGCTGATATTTCCATGTTTATACAGGTAGCGGTGTAGATATTTCCATGTTTATACAGATAGCGGTGTAGATATTTCCATGTTTATACAGATAGCGGCGGAGATATCTCCATCTTAATACAGATGGCAGTGTAGATATTTATATGTTCATACAGATGGCCGTGCAGATATTTCCATGTTCATACAGATGGCGGTGTAGATATTTCCATGTTCATACAGATAGCGGTGTAGTTATTTCCATGTGCAAAGAGATAGATATGTAGATATTTCCATGTGTATGCAGATAGCTGTGTAGATATTTCCATTTTCATGCAGATAGCGGTTTAGATATTTCCATGTTCAAACAGATAGCGGTGTAGATATTTCCATGTTCATACAGATAGCGGTGTAGATATTTCCATGTTCATCCAGATGGCTGTGTAGATATATCCATGTTCATACTGATAGCGGTGTATCTATTTCCATGTTCATACAGATAGCGCTGTAGATATTTCCATGTTCGTACAGATAGCGGTGTAGATATTTCCATGTTCATACAGATAGCGGTGCTGATATTTCCATGTTTATACAGTCAGCGGTGTGGATATTTCCATGTTTATACAGATAGCGGTGTGGATATTTCCATGTTTATGCAGATAGCGGTGTAGATATTTCCAGGTTTATACAGATAGCGGCGTAGATATCTCCATCTTAATACGGATGGCGGTGTAGATATTTATATGTTCATACAGATGGTGGTGCAGATATTTCCATGTTCATACAGATGGCGGTGTAGCTATTTCCATGTTCATACAGATAGCGGTGTAGCTATATCCATGTTCATGCAGATAGCGGTGTAGATATTTCCATGTTCATCCATATGGCTGTGTAGATATATCCATGTTCATACAGATAGCGGTGTAGATATTTCCATGTTCATACAGATAGTGCTGTAGATATTTCCATGTTCATACAGATAGCGGTGTAGCTATTTCCATGTTCATACAGATAGCGGTGTAGATATGTCCATGTTCAAACAGATAGCGGTGTAGATATTTCCATGTTCATACAGATAGCGGTGCTTATATTTGCATGTTTATACAGGTAGCGGTGTAGATATTTCCATGTTCATACAGATAGCGGTGTAGATATTTCCATGTTTATACAGATAGCGGTGTAGATATTTCCATGTTCATCCAGATGGCTGTGTAGATATATCCATGTTCATACAGATGGCGGTGAAGATAATTCCATGTTCATACAGATAGCGGTGTAGATATTTCAATGTTCATACAGATAGTGGTGTAGGTATTTCCATGTTCATACAGACAGAGTGGCTGATATTTCCATGTTCATACAGATAGCGGTGCTGATATTTCCATGTTTATACAGGTAGCGGTGCAGATATTTCCATCTTTATACAGATAGCGGTGTAGATATATCCATGTTTATACAGATAGCGGTGTAGATATCTCCATCTTAATACAGATGGCAGTGTAGATATTTATATGTTCATACAGATGGCCGTGGAGATATTTCCATGTTCATACAGATGGCGGTGTAGATATTTCCATGTTCATACAGATAGCGGTGTAGTTATCTCCATGTGCAAAGAGATAGCTATGTAGATATTTCCATGTGTATGCAGATAGCTGTGTAGATATTTCCATTTTCATGCAGATAGCGGTTTAGATATTTCCATGTTCAAACAGATAGCGGTGTAGAAATTTCCATGTTCATACAGATAGCGGTGTAGATATTTCCATGTTTATACAGATAGCGGTGAAGATGTATGCATGTTTACACAGATAGCTGTGTAGATATTTCCATGTTCATACAGATAGCGGTGTATATATTTCCATGTTCATCCAGATGGCTGTGTAGATATATCCATGTTCATACAGATAGCGGTGTAGATATTTCCATGTTCATACAGATAGTGGTGTAGATATTTCCATGTTCATACAGATAGCGGTGTATCTATTTCCATGTTCATACAGATAGCGGTGTAGATATTTCCATGTTCATACAGATAGCGGTGTAGATATTTCCATGTTCATACAGATAGCGGTGCTGATATTTCCATGTTTATACAGTCAGCGGTGTGGATATTTCCATGTTTATACAGATAGCGGTGTGGATATTTCCATGTTTATGCAGATAGCGGTGTAGATATTTCCAGGTTTATACAGATAGCGGCATAGATATCTCCATCTTAATACGGATGGCGGTGTAGATATTTATATGTTCATACAGATGGTGGTGCAGATATTTCCATGTTCATACAGATGGCGGTGTAGCTATTTCCATGTTCATACAGATAGCGGTGTAGCTATATCCATGTTCATGCAGATAGCGGTGTAGATATTTCCATGTTCATCCATATGGCTGTGTAGATATATCCATGTTCATACAGATAGCGGTGTAGATATTTCTATGTTCATACAGATAGTGCTGTAGCTATTTCCATGTTCATACTGATAGTGGTGTAGATATGTCCATGTTCAAACAGATAGCGGTGTAGATATTTCCATGTTCATACAGATAGCGGTGCTTATATTTCCATGTTTATACAGGTAGCGGTGTAGATATTTCCATGTTCATACAGATAGCGCTGTAGATATTTCCATGTTTATACAGATAGCGGTGCAGATATTTCCATGCTCATACAGATAGCGGTGTAGATATATCCATGTTCATACAGATGGCTGTATAGATATATCCATGTTCATACAGATAGCGGTGTAGATATTTCCATGTTCATACAGATAGCGGTGTAGCTATTTCCATGTTCATACAGATAGCGGTGTAGATATGTCCATGTTCAAACAGATAGCGGTGTAGATATTTCCATGTTCATACAGATAGCGGTGCTTATATTTCCATGTTTATACAGGTAGCGGTGTAGATATTTCCATGTTTATACAGATAGCGGTGTAGATATTTCCATGTTTATACAGATAGCGGTGTAGATATTTCCATGTTCATACAGATAGCGGTGTAGATATTTCCAAGTCTATACAGATAGCGGTGTAGATATCTCCATCTTAATACAGATGGCGGTGTATATATTTATATGTTCATACAGATGGCCGTGCAGATATTTCCATGTTCATACAGATGGCGGTGTTGATATTTCCATGTTTATAGAGATAGTGGTGTTGTTATTTCCATGTGTAAAGAGATAGCTTTGTAGATATTTCCATGTATATGCAGATAACTGTGTAGATATTTCCATTTTCATGCAGATAGCGGTGTAGATATTTCCATGTTCAAACAGATAGCGGTGTAGATATTTCCATGTTCATACAGATAGTGGTGTAGATATTTCCATGTTCATACAGATAGCGGTGTAGCTATTTCCATGTTCATCCAGATGGCTGTGTAGATATATCCATGTTCATACAGATGGCGGTGAAGATATTTCCATGTTCATACAGATAGCGGTGTAGATATTTCCATGTTCATACAGATAGCGGTGTAGATATTTCCATGTTCATACAGATAGTGGTGTAGATATTTCCATGTTCATACAGATAGCGGTGTAGTTATTTCCATGTGTGAAGAGATAGCTCTGTAGATATTTCCATGTATATGCAGATAGCTCTGAAGATATTTCCATTTTCATGCAGATTGCGGTTTAGATATTTCCATGTTCAAACAGATACCGGTGTAGGTATTTCCATGTTCATACAGATAGTGGTGTAGGTATTTCCATGTTCATACAGATAGTGCTGTAGATATTTCCATGTTCAAACAGATACCGGTGTAGGTATTTCCATGTTCATATAGACAGCGGTGTAGATATTTCCATGTTCATACAGATAGTGCTGTAGATATTTCCATGTTCATACAGATAGCGGTGTAGCTATTTCCATGTTCATACAGATAGCGGTGTAGTTATTTCCATGTTCAAACAGATAGAGGTGTAGATATTTCCATGTTTATACAGATAGCGGTGCTTATATTTCCATGTTTATACAGGTAGCGGTGTAGATATTTCCATGTTTATACAGATAGCGGTGTAGATATTTCCATGTTTATACAGATAGCGGCGTAGATATTTCCATGTTCATCCAGATGGCTGTGTAGATATATCCATGTTCATACAGATGGCGGTGAAGATAATTCCATGTTCATACAGATAGCGGTGTAGATATTTCCATGTTCATACAGATAGTGGTGTAGATATTTCCATGTTCATACAGATAGAGGGGCTATTTCCATGTTCATACAGATAGCGGTGCTGATATTTCCATGTTATACAGATAACCGTGTAGATATTTCCATGTTTATACAGATAGCGGTGTAGATATATCCATGTTTATACAGATAGCGGTGTAGATATCTCCATCTTAATACAGATGGCAGTGTAGATATTTATATGTTCATACAGATGGCCGTGCAGATATTTCCATGTTCATACAGATGGCGGTGTAGATATTTCGATGTTCATACAGATAGCGGTGTAGTTATTTCCATGTGCAAAGAGATAGCTATGTAGATATTTCCATGTGTATGCAGATAGCTGTGTAGATATTTCCATTTTCATGCAGATAGCGGTTTAGATATTTCCATGTTCAAACAGATAGCGGTGTAGATATTTCCATGTTCATACAGATAGCGGTGTAGATATTTCCATGTTTATAGAGATAGCAGTGAAGATGTATGCATGTTTACACAGATAGCTGTGTAGATATTTCCATGTTCATACAGATAGCGGTGTAGATATTTCCATGTTCATCCAGATGGCTGTGTAGATATATCCATGTTCATACAGATAGCGGTGTAGATATTTCCATGTTCATACAGATAGTGGTGTAGATATTTCCATGTTCATACAGATAGCGGTGTATCTATTTCCATGTTCATACAGATAGCGGTGTAGATATTTCCATGTTCATACAGATAGCGGTGTAGATATTTCCATGTTCATACAGATAGCGGTGCTGATATTTCCATGTTTATACAGTCAGCGGTGTGGATATTTCCATGTTTACACAGATAGCGGTGTGGATATTTCCATGTTTATGCAGATAGCGGTGTAGAGATTTCCAGGTTTATACAGATAGCGGCGTAGATATCTCCATCTTAATACGGATGGCGGTGTAGATATTTATATGTTCATACAGATGGTGGTGCAGATATTTCCATGTTCATACAGATGGCGGTTGAGCTATTTCCATGTTCATACAGATAGCGGTGTAGCTATATCCATGTTCATGCAGATAGCGGTGTAGATATTTCCATGTTCATCCATATGGCTGTGTAGATATATCCATGTTCATACAGATAGCGGTGTAGATATTTCTATGTTCATACAGATAGTGCTGTAGATATTTCCATGTTCATACAGATAGCGGTGTAGCTATTTCCATGTTCATACTGATAGCGGTGTAGATATGTCCATGTTCAAACAGATAGCGGTGTAGATATTTCCATGTTCATACAGATAGCGGTGCTTATATTTCCATGTTCATACAGGTAGCGGTGTAGATATTTCCATGTTCATACAGATAGCGGTGTAGATATTTCCATGTTTATACAGGTAGCGGTGTAGATATTTCCATGCTCATACAGATAGCGGTGTAGATATATCCATGTTCATACAGATGGCTGTGTAGATATATCCATGTTCATACAGATAGCGGTGTAGATATTTCCATGTTCATACAGATAGCGGTGTAACTATTTCCATGTTCATACAGATAGCGGTGTAGTTTTTTCCATGTTCAAACAGATAGCGGTGTAGATATTTCCATGTTTATACAGATAGCGGTGCTTATATTTCCATGTTTATACAGGTAGTGGTGTAGATATTTCCATGTTTATACAGATAGCGGTGTAGATATTTCCATGTTTATACAGATAGCGGTGTAGATATTTCCATGTTCATCCAGATGGCTGTGTAGATATATCCATGTTCATACAGATGGCGGTGAAGATAATTCCATGTTCATACAGATAGCGGTGTAGATATTTCAATGTTCATACAGATAGTGGTGTAGATATTTCCATGTTAATACAGACATAGTGGCTGATATTTCCATGTTCATACAGATAGCGGTGCTGATATTTCCATGTTTATACAGGTAGCGGTGCAGATATTTCCATCTTTATACAGATAGCGGTGTAGATATATCCATGTTTATACAGATAGCGGTGTAGATATCTCCATCTTAATACAGATGGCAGTGTAGATATTTATATGTTCATACAGATGGCCGTGCAGATATTTCCATGTTCATACAGATGGCGGTGTAGATATTTCCATGTTCATACAGATAGCGGTGTAGTTATCTCCATGTGCAAAGAGATAGCTATGTAGATATTTCCATGTGTATGCAGATATCTGTGTAGATATTTCCATTTTCATGCAGATAGCTGTTTAGATATTTCCATGTTCAAACAGATAGCGGTGTAGATATTTCCATGTTCATACAGATAGCGGTGTAGATATTTCCATGTTTATACAGATAGTGGTGAAGATGTATGCATGTTTACATAGATAGCGGTGTAGATATTTCCATGTTCATACAGATAGCGGTGAAGATATTTCCATGTTCATCCAGATGGCTGTGTAGATATATCCATGTTCATACTGATAGCGGTGTAGATATTTCCATGTTCATACAGATAGTGGTGTAGATATTTCCATGTTCATACAGATAGCGGTGTATCTATTTCCATGTTCATACAGATAGCGGTGTAGATATTTCCATGTTCGTACAGATAGCGGTGTAGATATTTCCATGTTCATATAGATAGCGGTGCTGATATTTCCATGTTTATACAGTCAGCGGTGTGGATATTTCCATGTTTATACAGATAGCGGTGTGGATATTTCCATGTTTATGCAGATAGCGGTGTAGATATTTCCAGGTTTATACAGATAGCGGTGTAGATATCTCCATCTTAATACGGATGGCGGAGTAGATATTTATATGTTCATACAGATGGTGGTGCAGATATTTCCATGTTCATACAGATGGCGGTGTAGATATTTCCATGTTCATACAGATAGCGGTGTAGCTATATCCATGTTCATGCAGATAGCGGTGTAGATATTTCCATGTTCATCCATATGGCTGTGTAGATATATCCATGTTCATACAGATAGCGGTGTAGATATTTCCATGTTCATACCGATAGTGGTGTAGATATTTCCATGTTCATACAGATAGCGGTGTAGCTATTTCCATGTTCATGCAGATAGCGGTGTAGATATTTCCATTTTCATCCATATGGCTGTGTAGATATATCCATGTTCATACAGATGGCGGTGAAGATATTTCCATGTTCATACAGATAGCGGTGTAGATATTTCCATGTTCATACAGATGGTGGTGTAGATATTTCCATGTTCATACAGAGAGCGGTGTAGTTATTTCCATGTGTAAAGAGATACCTGTGTAGATATTTCCATGTATATGCAGATAGCTGTGAAGATATTTCCATTTTCATTCAGATTGCGGTTTAGATATTTCCATGTTCAAACAGATAGCAGTGTAGATATTTCCATGTTTATACAGATAGCGGTGTAGATATTTCCATGTTTATACAGATAGCGGTGAAGATGTATGCATTTTTACACAGATAGCGGTGTAGATATTTCCATGTTCATACAGATGGTGGTGTAGGTATTTCCATGTTCATACAGAGAGCGGTGTAGTTATTTCCATGTGTAAAGAGATAGCTGTGTAGATATTTCCATGTATATGCAGATAGCTGTGAAGATATTTCCATTTTCATGCAGATTGCGGTTTAGATATTTCCATGTTCAAACAGATAGCAGTGTAGATATTTCCATGTTTATACAGATAGCGGTGTAGATATTTCCATGTTTATACAGATAGCGGTGAAGATGTATGCATTTTTACACAGATAGCGGTGTAGATATTTCCATGTTCATACAGATAGCGGTGTAGATATTTCCATGTTCATACAGATAGCTGTGCTGATATTTCCATGTTTATACAGGTTGCGGTGTGGATATTTCCATGTTTATACAGATAGCGGTGTAGATTTTTCCATTTTTATACAGATAGCGGTGTAGATATCTCCATCTTAATACAGATGGCAGTGTAGATATTTATATGTTCATACAGATGGCGGTGCAGATATTTCCATGTTCATACAGATGGCGGTGTAGCTATTTCCATGTTCATACAGATAGTGGTGTAGCTATTTCCATGTTCATGCAGATAGCGGTGTAGATATTTCCATGTTCATCCATACGGCTGTGTAGATATATCCATGTTCATACAGATGGCGGTGAAGATATTTGCATGTTCATACAGATAGCAGCGTAGATATTTCCATGTTCACACAGATAGTGGTGTAGTTATATCCATGTTCATTCAGATAGAGAGGCTGATATTTCCATGTTCATACTGATAGCGGTGCTGATATTTCCTTGTTTATACAGGTAGCGGAGTAGATACTTCCATGTTTATAAAGACAGCGGTGTAGATATTTCCATGTTTATACAGATAGCGGTGTAGATATCTCCATCTTTATACAGATGGCGGTGTAGATATTTATATGTTCATACAGATGGCCGTGCAGATATTTCCATATTCATACAGATGCCGGTGTAGATATTTCCATGTTCATACAGATAGCGGTGTAGTTATTTCCATGTGTAAAGAGATAGCTGTGTAGATATTTCCATTTTCATGCAGATAGCGGTTTACATATTTCCATGTTCAAACAGATAGCGGTGTAGATATTTCCATGTTCATACAGATAGCGTTGTAGTTATTTCCATGTTTACAGATAGCGCTGCAGATGTATGCATGTTTACACAGATAGCGGTGTAGATATTTCCATGTTCATACAGATAGCGGTGTAGATATTTCCATGTACATCCAGATGGCTGTGTAGATATATCCATGTTCATTCAGATAGCGGTGTAGATATTTCCATGTTCATACAGATAGTGCTGTAGATATTTCCATGTTCATTCAGATAGCGGTGTAGCTATTTCCATGTTCATGCAGATAGAGGTGTAGATATTTCCATGTTCATACAGATAGTGGTGTAGATATTTCCATGTTCATACAGATGGTGGTGGAGATATTTCCATGTTCATACAGAGAGCGGTGTAGTTATTTCCATGTGTAAAGAGATAGCTGTGTAGATATTTCCATGTATATGCAGATAGCTGTGAAGATATTCCCATTTTCATGCAGATTGCGGTTTAGATATTTCCATGTTCAAACAGATAGCGGTGTAGATATTTCCATGTTCATACAGATAGCGGTGTAGATATTTCCATGTTTACACAGATAGCGGTGTAGATATTTCCATGTTCATACAGATAGCGGTGTAGATATTTCCATGTTCATCCAGATGGCTGTGTATACATATCCATGTTCACACAGATGGTGGTGAAGATAATTCCATGTTCATACAGATAGCGGTGCAGATATTTCCATGTTCATACAGACTGTGGTGTAGATATTTCCATGTTCATACTGTAGCTGTGCTGATATTTCCATGTTTATACAGGTAGCGGTGTGGATATTTCCATGTTTACAGATAGCGGTGTAGATATTGCCATGTTTATACAGATAGCGCTGTAGATACTTCCGTGTTCATCCAGATGGCTGTGTAGATATATCCATGTTCATACAGATGGCGGTGAAGAGATTTCCATGTTCATACAGATAGCGGTGTAGATATTTCCATGTTCATACAGATATTGGTGTAGATATTTCCATGTTCATACAGATAGCGGTGTAGATATTTCCATGTTCATACAGATAGCGGTGTAGATATTTCCATGTTCATCCAGATGGCTGTGTAGAAATATCCATGTTCATACAGATAGAGGTGTAGATATTTCCATGTTCATACAGATAGCTGTGCTGATATTTCCATGTTTATACAGGTAGCGGTGTGGATATTTCCATGTTTATACAGATAGCGGTGTAGATTTTTCCATTTTTATACAGATAGCGGTGTCGATATTTCCAAGTTTATACAGATAGCGGTGTAGATATCTCCATCTTAATACAGATGGCGGTGTAGATATTTATATGTTCATACAGATGGCGGTGCAGATATTTCCATGTTCATACAGATGGCGGTGTAGGTATTTCCATGTTCATACAGATAGCGGTGTAGCTATTTCCATGTTCATGCAGATAGCGGTGTAGATATTTCCATGTTCATCCATATGGCTGTGTAGATATATCCATGTTCATACAGATGGCGGTGAAGGTATTTCCATGTTCATACAGATAGCAGTGTAGATATTTCCATGTTCATCCAGATGGCTGTGTAGATATATCCAAGTTCATACAGATGGCGGTGAAGATATTTCCATGCTCATACAGATAGCAGAGTAGATATTTCCATGTTCACACAGATAGTGTTGTAGATATATCCATGTTCTTTCAGATAGAGGGGCTGATATTTCCATGTTCATACTGATAGTGGTGCTGATATTTCCATGTTTATACAGGTAGCGGAGTAGATTTTTCTATGTTTATACAGATAGCGGTGAAGATATTTCCATGTTTATACAGATAGCGGTGTAGATATCTCCATCTTTATACAGATGGCGGTGTAGATATTTATATGTTCATACAGATGGCCGTTCAGATATTTCCATATTCATACAGATGCCGGTGTAGATATTTCCATGTTCATACAGATAGCGGTGTAGTTATTTCCATGTGTAAAGAGATAGCTGTGTAGATATTTCCATTTTCATGCAGATAGCGGTTTAGATATTTCCATGTTCAAGCAGATAGCTGTGTAGATATTTCCATGTTCGTACAGATAGCGGTGTAGATATTTCCATGTTCATACAGATAGCGGTGCTTATATTTCCATGTTTATACAGGTAGCGGTGTAAATATTTCCATGTTTATACAGATAGCGGTGTAGATATTTCCATGTTTATATAGATAGCGGTGTAGATATTTCCATGTTCATCCAGATGGTTGTGTAGATATATCCATGTTCATACAGATGGCTGTGAAGATATTTCCATGTTCATCCAGATGGCTGTGTAGATATATCCATGTTCATACAGATAGCAGTGTAGATATTTCCATGTTCATGCAGATAGTGCTGTAGATATTTCCATGTTCATACAGATAGCGGTGTAGATATTTCCATGTTTATACAGATAGCGGTGTAGATACTTCCATGTTCATCCCGATGGCTTTGTAGACATATCCATTTTCATACAGATGGTGGTGAAGATAATTTCATGTTCATACAGATAGCGGTGTAGATATTTCCATGTTCATACAGATAGAGGGGCTGATATTTCCATGTTGATACAGATAGCGGTGCGTATATTTCCATGTTTATACAGGTAGCGGTGTAGATATTTCCATGTTCATACAGATAGTGGTGTAGATATTTCCATGTTCATACAGATAGAGGGACTGATATTTCCAAGTTCATACAGATAGCGGTGCGTATATTTCCATGTTTATACAGGTAGCGGTGTAGATATTTCTATGTTTACACAGATAGCGGTGTAGATATTTCCATGTTTATACAGATAGCGCTGTAGATATCTCCATCTTAATACAGATGGCGGTGTAGATATTTATATGTTCATACAGATGGCCGTGCAGATATTTCCATGTTCATACAGATGGCGGTGTAGGTATTTCCATGTTCATACAGATAGCGGTGTAGTTATTTCCATGTGTAAAGAGATAGCTGTGTAGATATTTCCATGTATATGCAGATAGCTGTTTAGATATTTCCATTTTCATGCAGATAGCGGTTTAGATATTTCCATGTTCAAAGAGATAGCGGTGTAGATATTTCCATGTTCATACAGATAGCTTTGTAGATATATCCATGTTTATAAAGATAGCGGTGAAGATGTATGCATGTTTACACAGATAGCGGTGTAGATATTTCCATGTTCATACAGATAGCGGTGTAGATATTTCCATGTTCATACAGATGGCTGTGTAGATATATCCATGTTCATACAGATAGCGGTGAAGATATTTCCATGTTCATACAGATAGTGGTGTAGATATTTCCATGTTCATACAGATAGCGGTGCAGCTATTTCCATGTTCATACAGATAGCGGTGTAGATATTGCCATGTTCGTACAGATAGCGGTGTACATATTTCCATGTTCATACAGATAGCGGTGCTTATATTTCCATGTTTATACAGATAGCGGTGTAGATATTTCCATGTTTATACAGATAGCGGTGTAGATATTTCCATGTTTATTGAGATAGCGGTGTAGATATTTCCAAGTTTATACAGATAGCGGTGTAGATATCTCCATCTTAATACAGATGGCGGTGTAGATATTTATATGTTCATACAGATGGCCGTGCAGATATTTCCATGTTCATACAGATGGCGGTGTTGATATTTCCATGTTTATAGAGAGAGTGGTGTAGTTATTTCCATGTGTAAAGAGATAGCTTTGTAGATATTTCCATGTATATGCAGATAACTGTGTAGATATTTCCATTTTCATGCAGATAGCGGTGTAGATATTTCCATGTTCAAACAGATAGCGGTGTAGATATTTCCATGTTCATACAGATAGTGGTGTAGAAATTTCCATGTTTATACAGATAGCGGTGTAGCTATTTCCATGTTCATCCAGATGGCTGTGTAGATATATCCATGTTCATACAGATGGCGGTGAAGATATTTCCATGTTCATACAGATAGCGGTGTAGATATTTCCATGTTCATACAGATAGTGGTGTAGATATTTCCATGTTCATACAGATAGAGGGGCTGATATTTCCATGTTCATACAGATAGCGGTGCTGATATTTCCATGTTTATACAGGTAGCGGTGTAGATATTTCCAAGTTTATACAGATAGCGGTGTAGACATTTTCATGTTTATACAGATAGCGGTGTAGATATCTCCATCTTAATACAGATGGCGGTTTAGATATTTATATGTTCATACAGATGGTCGTGCAGATATTTCCATGTTCATACAGATGGCGGTGTAGATATTTCCATGTTCATCCATATGTCTGTGTAGATATATCCATGTTCATACAGATGGCGGTGAAGATAATTCCATGTTCATACAGATAGCGGTGTAGATATTTCCATGTTCATACAGATAGCGGTGTAGATATTTCCATGTTCATACAGATAGTGGTGTAGATATTTCCATGTTCATACAGATAGCGGTGTAGTTATTTCCATGTGTGAAGAGATAGCTGTGTAGATATTTCCATGTATATGCAGATAGCTCTGAATATATTTCCATTTTCATGCAGATTGCGGTTTAGATATTTCCATGTTCAAACAGATAGCAGTGTAGATATTTCCATGTTTATACAGATAGCGGTGTAGATATTTCCATGTTTATACAGATAGCGGTGAAGATGTATGCATTTTTACACAGATAGCGGTGTAGATATTTCCATGTTCATACAGATAGCGGTGTAGATATTTCCATGTTCATACAGATAGCTGTGCTGATATTTCCATGTTTATACAGGTTGCGGTGTGGATATTTCCAGGTTTATACAGATAGCGGTGTAGATTTTTCCATTTTTATACAGATAGCGGTGTAGATATCTCCATCTTAATACAGATGGCAGTGTAGATATTTATATGTTCATACAGATGGCGGTGCAGATATTTCCATGTTCATACAGATGGCGGTGTAGCTATTTCCATGTTCATACAGATAGTGGTGTAGCTATTTCCATGTTCATGCAGATAGCGGTGTAGATATTTCCATGTTCATCCATACGGCTGTGTAGATATATCCATGTTCATACAGATGGCGGTGAAGATATTTGCATGTTCATACAGATAGCAGCGTAGATATTTCCATGTTCATCCAGATGGCTGTGTAGATATATCCAAGTTCATACAGATGGCGGTGAAGATATTTCCATGCTCATACAGATAGCAGTGTAGATATTTCCATGTTCACACAGATAGTGGTGTAGTTATATCCATGTTCATTCAGATAGAGGGGCTGATATTTCCATGTTCATACTGATAGCGGTGCTGATATTTCCTTGTTTATACAGGTAGCGGAGTAGATATTTCCATGTTTATAAAGACAGCGGTGTAGATATTTCCATGTTTATACAGATAGCGGTGTAGATATCTCCATCTTTATACAGATGGCGGTGTAGATATTTATATGTTCATACAGATGGCCGTGCAGATATTTCCATATTCATACAGATGCCGGTGTAGATATTTCCATGTTCATACAGATAGCGGTGTAGTTATTTCCATGTGTAAAGAGATAGCTGTGTAGATATTTCCATTTTCATGCAGATAGCGGTTTACATATTTCCATGTTCAAACAGATAGCGGTGTAGATATTTCCTTGTTCATACAGATAGCGTTGTAGTTATTTCCATGTTTATACAGATAGCGCTGTAGATGTATGCATGTTTACACAGATAGCGGTGTAGATATTTCCATGTTCATACAGATAGCGGTGTAGATATTTCCATGTACATCCAGATGGCTGTGTAGATATATCCATGTTCATTCAGATAGCGGTGTAGATATTTCCATGTTCATACAGATAGTGCTGTAGATATTTCCATGTTCATTCAGATAGCGGTGTAGCTATTTCCATGTTCATGCAGATAGAGGTGTAGATATTTCCATGTTCATACAGATAGTGGTGTAGATATTTCCATGTTCATACAGATGGTGGTGGAGATATTTCCATGTTCATACAGAGAGCGGTGTAGTTATTTCCATGTGTAAAGAGATAGCTGTGTAGATATTTCCATGTATATGCAGATAGCTGTGAAGATATTCCCATTTTCATGCAGATTGCGGTTTAGATATTTCCATGTTCAAACAGATAGCGGTGTAGATATTTCCATGTTCATACAGATAGCGGTGTAGATATTTCCATGTTTATACAGAGAGTGGTGAAGATGTATACATGTTTACACAGATAGCGGTGTAGATATTTCCATGTTCATACAGATAGCGGTGTAGATATTTCCATGTTCATCCAGATGGCTGTGTATACATATCCATGTTCACACAGATGGTGGTGAAGATAATTCCATGTTCATACAGATAGCGGTGCAGATATTTCCATGTTCATACAGACAGTGGTGTAGATATTTCCATGTTCATACAGTAGCTGTGCTGATATTTCCATGTTTATACAGGTAGCGGTGTGGATATTTCCATGTTTACAGATAGCGGTGTAGATATTGCCATGTTTATACAGATAGCGCTGTAGATACTTCCATGTTCATCCAGATGGCTGTGTAGATATATCCATGTTCATACAGATGGCGGTGAAGAGATTTCCATGTTCATACAGATAGCGGTGTAGATATTTCCATGTTCATACAGATATTGGTGTAGATATTTCCATGTTCATACAGATAGCGGTGTAGATATTTCCATGTTCATACAGATAGCGGTGTAGATATTTCCATGTTCATCCAGATGGCTGTGTAGAAATATCCATGTTCATACAGATAGAGGTGTAGATATTTCCATGTTCATACAGATAGCTGTGCTGATATTTCCATGTTTATACAGGTAGCGGTGTGGATATTTCCATGTTTATACAGATAGCGGTGTAGATTTTTCCATTTTTATACAGATAGCGGTGTCGATATTTCCAAGTTTATACAGATAGCGGTGTAGATATCTCCATCTTAATACAGATGGCGGTGTAGATATTTATATGTTCATACAGATGGCGGTGCAGATATTTCCATGTTCATACAGATGGCGGTGTAGGTATTTCCATGTTCATACAGATAGCGGTGTAGCTATTTCCATGTTCATGCAGATAGCGGTGTAGATATTTCCATGTTCATCCATATGTCTGTGTAGATATATCCATGTTCATACAGATGGCGGTGAAGGTATTTCCATGTTCATACAGATAGCAGTGTAGATATTTCCATGTTCATCCAGATGGCTGTGTAGATATATCCAAGTTCATACAGATGGCGGTGAAGATATTTCCATGCTCATACAGATAGCAGTGTAGATATTTCCATGTTCACACAGATAGTGGTGTAGATATATCCATGTTCTTTCAGATAGAGGGGCTGATATTTCCATGTTCATACTGATAGTGGTGCTGATATTTCCATGTTTATACAGGTAGCGGAGTAGATATTTCCATGTTTATACAGATAGCGGTGAAGATATTTCCATGTTTATACAGATAGCGGTGTAGATATCTCCATCTTTATACAGATGGCGGTGTAGATATTTATATGTTCATACAGATGGCCGTTCAGATATTTCCATATTCATACAGATGCCGGTGTAGATATTTCCATGTTCATACAGATAGCGGTGTAGTTATTTCCATGTGTAAAGAGATAGCTATGTAGATATTTCCATTTTCATGCAGATAGCGGTTTAGATATTTCCATGTTCAAGCAGATAGCGGTGTAGATATTTCCATGTTCGTACACATAGCGGTATAGATATTTCCATGTTCATACAGATAGCGGTGCTTATATTTCCATGTTTATACAGGTAGCGGTGTAAATATTTCCATGTTTATACAGATAGCGGTGTAGATATTTCCATGTTTATATAGATAGCGGTGTAGATATTTCCATGTTCATCCAGATGGTTGTGTAGATATATCCATGTTCATACAGATAGCAGTGTAGATATTTCCATGTTCATGCAGATAGTGCTGTAGATATTTCCATGTTCATACATATAGCGGTGTAGATATTTCCATGTTTATACAGATAGCGGTGTAGATACTTCCATGTTCATCCCGATGGCTTTGTAGACATATCCATGTTCATACAGATGGTGGTGAAGATAATTTCATGTTCATACAGATAGCGGTGTAGATATTTCCATGTTCATACAGATAGAGGGGCTGATATTTCAATGTTCATACAGATAGCGGTGCGTATATTTCCATGTTTATACAGGTAGCGGTGTAGATATTTCCATGTTCATACAGATAGTGGTGTAGATATTTCCATGTTCATACAGATAGAGGGACTGATATTTCCAAGTTCATACAGATAGCGGTGCGTATATTTCCATGTTTATACAGGTAGCGGTGTAGATATTTCCATGTTTACACAGATAGCGGTGTAGATATTTCCATGTTTATACAGATAGCGCTGTAGATATCTCCATCTTAATACAGATGGCGGTGTAGATATTTATATGTTCATACAGATGGCCGTGCAGATATTTCCATGTTCATACAGATGGCGGTGTAGGTATTTCCATGTTCATACAGATAGCGGTGTAGTTATTTCCACGTGTAAAGAGATAGCTGTGTAGATATTTCCATGTATATGCAGATAGCTGTTTAGATATTTCCATGTTTATACAGGTAGCGGTTTAGATATTTCCATGTTCAAACAGATAGCGGTGTAGATATTTCCATGTTCATACAGATAGCGGTGTAGATATTTCCATGTTTATACAGATAGCAGTGAAGATGTATGCATGTTTACACAGATAGCTGTGTAGATATTTCCATGTTCATACAGATAGCGGTGTAGATATTTCCATGTTCATCCAGATGGCTGTGTAGATATATCCATGTTCATACAGATGGCGGTGAAGATATTTCCATGTTTATACAGATAGAGGTGTAGACATTTTCATGTTTATACAGATAGCGGTGTAGATATCTCCATCTTAATACAGATGGCGGTTTAGATATTTATATGTTAATACAGATGGTCGTGCAGATATTTCCATGTTCATCCATATGGCTGTGTAGATATATCCATGTTCATACAGATAGCGGTGTAGATATTTCTATGTTCATACAGATAGTGGTGTAGATATTTCCATGTTCATACAGATAGCGGTGTAGCTATTTCCATGTTCATACTGATAGCGGTGTAGATATGTCCATGTTCAAACAGATAGCGGTGTAGATATTTCCATGTTCATACAGATAGCGGTGCTTATATTTCCATGTTCATACAGGTAGCGGTGTAGATATTTCCATGTTCTTACAGATAGCGGTGTAGATATTTCCATGTTTATACAGATAGCGGTGTAGATATTTCCATGCTCATACAGATAGCGGTGTAGATATATCCATGTTCATACAGATGGCTGTGTAGATATATCCATGTTCATACAGATAGCGGTGTAGATATTTCCATGTTCATACAGATAGCGGTGTAACTATTTCCATGTTCATACAGATAGCGGTGTAGTTTTTTCCATGTTGAAACAGATAGCGGTGTAGATATTTCCATGTTTATACAGATAGCGGTGCTTATATTTCCATGTTTATACAGGTAGTGGTGTAGATATTTCCATGTTTATACAGATAGCGGTGTAGATATTTCCATGTTTATACAGATAGCGGTGTAGATATTTCCATGGTCATCCAGATGGCTGTGTAGGTATATCCATGTTCATACAGATGGCGGTGAAGATAATTCCATGTTCATACAGATAGCGGTGTAGATATTTCAATGTTCATACAGATAGTGGTGTAGATATTTCCATGTTCATACAGACAGAGTGGCTGATATTTCCATGTTCATACAGATAGCGGTGCTGATATTTCCATGTTTATACAGGTAGCGGTGCAGATATTTCCATCTTTATACAGATAGCGGTGTAGATATATCCATGTTTATACAGATAGCGGTGTAGATATCTCCATCTTAATACAGATGGCAGTGTAGAAATTTATATGTTCATACAGATGGCCGTGCAGATATTTCCATGTTCATACAGATGGCGGTGTAGATATTTCCATGTTCATACAGATAGCGGTGTAGTTATCTCCATGTGCAAAGAGATAGCTATGTAGATATTTCCATGTGTATGCAGATATCTGTGTAGATATTTCCATTTTCATGCAGATAGCTGTTTAGATATTTCCATGTTCAAACAGATAGCGGTGTAGATATTTCCATGTTCATACAGATAGCGGTGTAGATATTTCCATGTTTATACAGATAGCGGTGAAGATGTATGCATGTTTACATAGATAGCGGTGTAGATATTTCCATGTTCATACAGATAGTGGTGTAGATATTTCCATGTTCATCCAGATGGCTGTGTAGATATATCCATGTTCATACTGATAGCGGTGTAGATATTTCCATGTTCATACAGATAGTGGTGTAGATATTTCCATGTTCATACAGATAGCGGTGTATCTATTTCCATGTTCATACAGATAGCGGTGTAGATATTTCCATGTTCGTACAGATAGCGGTGTAGATATTTCCATGTTCATACAGATAGCGGTGCTGATATTTCCATGTTTATACAGTCAGCGGTGTGGATATTTCCATGTTTATACAGATAGCGGTGTGGATATTTCCATGTTTATGCATATAGCGGTGTAGATATTTCCAGGTTTATACAGATAGCGGTGTAGATATCTCCATCTTAATACGGATGGCGGTGTAGATATTTATATGTTCATACAGATGGTGGTGCAGATATTTCCATGTTCATACAGATTGCGGTGTAGATATTTCCATGTTCATACAGATGGCGGTGTAGGTATTTCCATGTTCATACAGATAGCGGTGTAGTTATTTCCATGTGTAAAGAGATAGCTGTGTAGATATTTCCATGTATATGCAGATAGCTGTTTAGATATTTCCATTTTCATGCAGATAGCGGTTTAGATATTTCCATGTTCAAACAGATAGCGGTGTAGATATTTCCATGTTCATACAGATAGCTTTGTAGATATATCCATGTTTATAAAGATAGCGGTGAAGATGTATGCATGTTTACACAGATAGCGGTGTAGATATTTCCATGTTCATACAGATAGCGGTGTAGATATTTCCATGTTCATACAGATGGCTGTGTAGATATATCCATGTTCATACAGATAGCGGTGAAGATATTTCCATGTTCATACAGATAGCGGTGCAACTATTTCCATGTTCATACAGATAGCGGTGTAGATATTTCCATGTTCGTATAGATAGCGGTGTACATATTTCCATGTTCATACAGATAGCGGTGCTTATATTTCCATGTTTATACAGATAGCGGTGTAGATATTTCCATGTTTATACAGATAGCGGTGTAGATATTTCCATGTTTATTGAGATAGCGGTGTAGATATTTCCAAGTTTATACAGATAGCGGTGTAGATATCTCCATCTTAATACAGATGGCGGTGTAGATATTTATATGTTCATACAGATGGCCGTGCAGATATTTCCATGTTCATACAGATGGCGGTGTTGATATTTCCATGTTTATAGAGATAGTGGTGTAGTTATTTCCATGTGTAAAGAGATAGCTTTGTAGATATTTCCATGTATATGCAGATAACTGTGTAGATATTTCCATTTTCATGCAGATAGCGGTGTAGATATTTCCATGTTCAAACAGATAGCGGTGTAGATATTTCCATGTTCATACAGATAGTGGTGTAGAAATTTCCATGTTTATACAGATAGCGGTGTAGCTATTTCCATGTTCATCCAGATGGCTGTGTAGATATATCCATGTTCATACAGATGGCGGTGAAGATATTTCCATGTTCATACAGATAGCGGTGTAGATATTTCCATGTTCATACAGATAGTGGTGTAGATATTTCCATGTTCATACAGATAGAGGGGCTGATATTTCCATGTTCATACAGATAGCGGTGCTGATATTTCCATGTTTATACAGGTAGCGGTGTAGATATTTCCAAGTTTATACAGATAGCGGTGTAGACATTTTCATGTTTATACAGATAGCGGTGTAGATATCTCCATCTTAATACAGATGGCGGTTTAGATATTTATATGTTAATACAGATGGTCGTGCAGATATTTCCATGTTCATCCATATGTCTGTGTAGATATATCCATGTTCATACAGATGGCGGTGAAGATAATTCCATGTTCATACAGATAGCGGTGTAGATATTTCCATGTTCATACAGATAGCGGTGTAGATATTTCCATGTTCATACAGATAGTGGTGTAGATATTTCCATGTTCATACAGATAGCGGTGTAGTTATTTCCATGTGTGAAGAGATAGCTGTGTAGATATTTCCATGTATATGCAGATAGCTCTGAAGATATTTCCATTTTCATGCAGATTGCGGTTTAGATATTTCCATGTTCAAACAGATACCAGTGTAGGTATTTCCATGTTCATACAGATAGCTGTGTAGATGTTTCCATGTTTATACAGATAGCTGTGAAGATGTATGCATGTTTACACAGATAGCGGTGTAGATATTTCCATGTTCATACAGATAGCAGTGTAGATAATTCCATGTTCATCCAGATGGCTGTGTAGATATATCCATGTTCATACAGATAGCGGTGTAGATATTTCCATGTTCATACAGATAGTGCTGTAGATATTTCCATGTTCATACAGATAGCGGTGTAGCTATTTCCATGTTCATACAGATAGCGGTGTAGTTATTTCCATGTTCAAACAGATAGAGGTGTAGATATTTCCATGTTTATACAGATAGCGGTGCTTATATTTCCATGTTTATACAGGTAGCGGTGTAGATATTTCCGTGTTTATACAGATAGCGGTGTAGATATTTCCATGTTTATACAGATAGCGGTGTAGATATTTCCATGTTCATCCAGATGGCTGTGTAGATATATCCATGTTCATACAGATAGCGGTGTAGATATTTCCATGTTCATACAGATAGTGGTGTAGATATTTCCATGTTCATACAGATAGAGGGGCTGATATTTCCATGTTCATACAGATAGCGGTGCTGATATTTCCATGTTTATACAGATAACCGTGTAGATATTTCCATGTTTATACAGATAGCGGTGTAGATATTTCCATGTTTATACAGATAGCGGTGTAGATATCTCCATCTTAATACAGATGGCAGTGTAGATATTTATATGTTCATACAGATGGCCGTGCAGATATTTCCATGTTCATACAGATGGCGGTGTAGATATTTCGATGTTCATACAGATAGCGGTGTAGTTATTTCCATGTGCAAAGAGATAGCTATGTAGATATTTCCATGTGTATGCAGATAGCTGTGTAGATATTTCCATTTTCATGCAGATAGCGGTTTAGATATTTCCATGTTCAAACAGATAGCGGTGTAGATATTTCCATGTTCATACAGATAGCGGTGTAGATATTTCCATGTTTATACAGATAGCAGTGAAGATGTATGCATGTTTACACAGATAGCTGTGTAGATATTTCCATGTTCACACAGATAGCGGTGTAGATATTTCCATGTTCATCCAGATGGCTGTGTAGATATATCCATGTTCATACAGATAGCGGTGTAGATATTTCCATGTTCATACAGATAGTGGTGTAGATATTTCCATGTTGATACAGATAGCGGTGTATCTATTTCCATGTTCATACAGATAGCGGTGTAGATATTTCCATGTTCATACAGATAGCGGTGTAGATATTTCCATGTTCATACAGATAGCGGTGCTGATATTTCCATGTTTATACAGTCAGCGGTGTGGATATTTCCATGTTTATACAGATAGCGGTGTGGATATTTCCATGTTTATGCAGATAGCGGTGTAGATATTTCCAGGTTTTTACAGATAGCGGCGTAGATATCTCCATCTTAATACGGATGGCAGTGTAGATATTTATATGTTCATACAGATGGTGGTGCAGATATTTCCATGTTCATACAGATGGCGGTTGAGCTATTTCCATGTTCATACAGATAGCGGTGTAGCTATATCCATGTTCATGCAGATAGCGGTGTAGATATTTCCATGTTCATCCATATGGCTGTGTAGATATATCCATGTTCATACAGATAGCGGTGTAGATATTTCTATGTTCATACAGATAGTGGTGTAGATATTTCCATGTTCATACAGATAGCGGTGTAGCTATTTCCATGTTCATACTGATAGCGGTGTAGATATGTCCATGTTCAAACAGATAGCGGTGTAGATATTTCCATGTTCATACAGATAGCGGTGCTTATATTTCCATGTTCATACAGGTAGCGGTGTAGATATTTCCATGTTCTTACAGATAGCGGTGTAGATATTTCCATGTTTATACAGATAGCGGTGTAGATATTTCCATGCTCATACAGATAGCGGTGTAGATATATCCATGTTCATACAGATGGCTGTGTAGATATATCCATGTTCATACAGATAGCGGTGTAGATATTTCCATGTTCATACAGATAGCGGTGTAACTATTTCCATGTTCATACAGATAGCGGTGTAGTTTTTTCCATGTTGAAACAGATAGCGGTGTAGATATTTCCATGTTTATACAGATAGCGGTGCTTATATTTCCATGTTTATACAGGTAGTGGTGTAGATATTTCCATGTTTATACAGATAGCGGTGTAGATATTTCCATGTTTATACAGATAGCGGTGTAGATATTTCCATGTTCATCCAGATGGCTGTGTAGATATATCCATGTTCATACAGATGGCGGTGAAGATAATTCCATGTTCATACAGATAGCGGTGTAGATATTTCAATGTTCATACAGATAGTGGTGTAGATATTTCCATGTTCATACAGACATAGTGGCTGATATTTCCATGTTCATACAGATAGCGGTGCTGATATTTCCATGTTTATACAGGTAGCGGTGCAGATATTTCCATCTTTATACAGATAGCGGTGTAGATATATCCATGTTTATACAGATAGCGGTGTAGATATCTCCATCTTAATACAGATGGCAGTGTAGATATTTATATGTTCATACAGATGGCCGTGCAGATATTTCCATGTTCATACAGATGGCGGTGTAGATATTTCCATGTTCATACAGATAGCGGTGTAGTTATCTCCATGTGCAAAGAGATAGCTATGTAGATATTTCCATGTGTATGCAGATATCTGTGTAGATATTTCCATTTTCATGCAGATAGCTGTTTAGATATTTCCATGTTCAAACAGATAGCGGTGTAGATATTTCCATGTTCATACAGATAGCGGTGTAGATATTTCCATGTTTATACAGATAGTGGTGAAGATGTATGCATGTTTACATAGATAGCGGTGTAGATATTTCCATGTTCATACAGATAGCGGTGAAGATATTTCCATGTTCATCCAGATGGCTGTGTAGATATATCCATGTTCATACTGATAGCGGTGTAGATATTTCCATGTTCATACAGATAGTGGTGTAGATATTTCCATGTTCATACAGATAGCGGTGTATCTATTTCCATGTTCATACAGATAGCGGTGTAGATATTTCCATGTTCGTACAGATAGCGGTGTAGATATTTCCATGTTCATATAGATAGCGGTGCTGATATTTCCATGTTTATACAGTCAGCGGTGTGGATATTTCCATGTTTATACAGATAGCGGTGTGGATATTTCCATGTTTATGCAGATAGCGGTGTAGATATTTCCAGGTTTATACAGATAGCGGTGTAGATATCTCCATCTTAATACGGATGGCGGAGTAGATATTTATATGTTCATACAGATGGTGGTGCAGATATTTCCATGTTCATACAGATGGCGGTGTAGATATTTCCATGTTCATACAGATAGCGGTGTAGCTATATCCATGTTCATGCAGATAGCGGTGTAGATATTTCCATGTTCATCCATATGGCTGTGTAGATATATCCATGTTCATACAGATAGCGGTGTAGATATTTCCATGTTCATACCGATAGTGGTGTAGATATTTCCATGTTCATACAGATAGCGGTGTAGCTATTTCCATGTTCATGCAGATAGCGGTGTAGATATTTCCATTTTCATCCATATGGCTGTGTAGATATATCCATGTTCATACAGATGGCGGTGAAGATATTTCCATGTTCATACAGATAGCGGTGTAGATATTTCCATGTTCATACAGATGGTGGTGTAGATATTTCCATGTTCATACAGAGAGCGGTGTAGTTATTTCCATGTGTAAAGAGATACCTGTGTAGATATTTCCATGTATATGCAGATAGCTGTGAAGATATTTCCATTTTCATTCAGATTGCGGTTTAGATATTTCCATGTTCAAACAGATAGCAGTGTAGATATTTCCATGTTTATACAGATAGCGGTGTAGATATTTCCATGTTTATACAGATAGCGGTGAAGATGTATGCATTTTTACACAGATAGCGGTGTAGATATTTCCATGTTCATACAGATGGTGGTGTAGGTATTTCCATGTTCATACAGAGAGCGGTGTAGTTATTTCCATGTGTAAAGAGATAGCTGTGTAGATATTTCCATGTATATGCAGATAGCTGTGAAGATATTTCCATTTTCATGCAGATTGCGGTTTAGATATTTCCATGTTCAAACAGATAGCAGTGTAGATATTTCCATGTTTATACAGATAGCGGTGTAGATATTTCCATGTTTATACAGATAGCGGTGAAGATGTATGCATTTTTACACAGATAGCGGTGTAGATATTTCCATGTTCATACAGATAGCGGTGTAGATATTTCCATGTTCATACAGATAGCTGTGCTGATATTTCCATGTTTATACAGGTTGCGGTGTGGATATTTCCATGTTTATACAGATAGCGGTGTAGATTTTTCCATTTTTATACAGATAGCGGTGTAGATATCTCCATCTTAATACAGATGGCAGTGTAGATATTTATATGTTCATACAGATGGCGGTGCAGATATTTCCATGTTCATACAGATGGCGGTGTAGCTATTTCCATGTTCATACAGATAGTGGTGTAGCTATTTCCATGTTCATGCAGATAGCGGTGTAGATATTTCCATGTTCATCCATACGGCTGTGTAGATATATCCATGTTCATACAGATGGCGGTGAAGATATTTGCATGTTCATACAGATAGCAGCGTAGATATTTCCATGTTCATCCAGATGGCTGTGTAGATATATCCAAGTTCATACAGATGGCGGTGAAGATATTTCCATGCTCATACAGATAGCAGTGTAGATATTTCCATGTTCACACAGATAGTGGTGTAGTTATATCCATGTTCATTCAGATAGAGGGGCTGATATTTCCATGTTCATACTGATAGCGGTGCTGATATTTCCTTGTTTATACAGGTAGCGGAGTAGATATTTCCATGTTTATAAAGACAGCGGTGTAGATATTTCCATGTTTATACAGATAGCGGTGTAGATATCTCCATCTTTATACAGATGGCGGTGTAGATATTTATATGTTCATACAGATGGCCGTGCAGATATTTCCATATTCATACAGATGCCGGTGTAGATATTTCCATGTTCATACAGATAGCGGTGTAGTTATTTCCATGTGTAAAGAGATAGCTGTGTAGATATTTCCATTTTCATGCAGATAGCGGTTTACATATTTCCATGTTCAAACAGATAGCGGTGTAGATATTTCCATGTTCATACAGATAGCGTTGTAGTTATTTCCATGTTTACAGATAGCGCTGTAGATGTATGCATGTTTACACAGATAGCGGTGTAGATATTTCCATGTTCATACAGATAGCGGTGTAGATATTTCCATGTACATCCAGATGGCTGTGTAGATATATCCATGTTCATTCAGATAGCGGTGTAGATATTTCCATGTTCATACAGATAGTGCTGTAGATATTTCCATGTTCATTCAGATAGCGGTGTAGCTATTTCCATGTTCATGCAGATAGAGGTGTAGATATTTCCATGTTCATACAGATAGTGGTGTAGATATTTCCATGTTCATACAGATGGTGGTGGAGATATTTCCATGTTCATACAGAGAGCGGTGTAGTTATTTCCATGTGTAAAGAGATAGCTGTGTAGATATTTCCATGTATATGCAGATAGCTGTGAAGATATTCCCATTTTCATGCAGATTGCGGTTTAGATATTTCCATGTTCAAACAGATAGCGGTGTAGATATTTCCATGTTCATACAGATAGCGGTGTAGATATTTCCATGTTTACACAGATAGCGGTGTAGATATTTCCATGTTCATACAGATAGCGGTGTAGATATTTCCATGTTCATCCAGATGGCTGTGTATACATATCCATGTTCACACAGATGGTGGTGAAGATAATTCCATGTTCATACAGATAGCGGTGCAGATATTTCCATGTTCATACAGACTGTGGTGTAGATATTTCCATGTTCATACTGTAGCTGTGCTGATATTTCCATGTTTATACAGGTAGCGGTGTGGATATTTCCATGTTTACAGATAGCGGTGTGGATATTTCCATGTTTACAGATAGCGGTGTAGATATTGCCATGTTTATACAGATAGCGCTGTAGATACTTCCGTGTTCATCCAGATGGCTGTGTAGATATATCCATGTTCATACAGATGGCGGTGAAGAGATTTCCATGTTCATACAGATAGCGGTGTAGATATTTCCATGTTCATACAGATATTGGTGTAGATATTTCCATGTTCATACAGATAGCGGTGTAGATATTTCCATGTTCATACAGATAGCGGTGTAGATATTTCCATGTTCATCCAGATGGCTGTGTAGAAATATCCATGTTCATACAGATAGAGGTGTAGATATTTCCATGTTCATACAGATAGCTGTGCTGATATTTCCATGTTTATACAGGTAGCGGTGTGGATATTTCCATGTTTATACAGATAGCGGTGTAGATTTTTCCATTTTTATACAGATAGCGGTGTCGATATTTCCAAGTTTATACAGATAGCGGTGTAGATATCTCCATCTTAATACAGATGGCGGTGTAGATATTTATATGTTCATACAGATGGCGGTGCAGATATTTCCATGTTCATACAGATGGCGGTGTAGGTATTTCCATGTTCATACAGATAGCGGTGTAGCTATTTCCATGTTCATGCAGATAGCGGTGTAGATATTTCCATGTTCATCCATATGGCTGTGTAGATATATCCATGTTCATACAGATGGCGGTGAAGGTATTTCCATGTTCATACAGATAGCAGTGTAGATATTTCCATGTTCATCCAGATGGCTGTGTAGATATATCCAAGTTCATACAGATGGCGGTGAAGATATTTCCATGCTCATACAGATAGCAGAGTAGATATTTCCATGTTCACACAGATAGTGTTGTAGATATATCCATGTTCTTTCAGATAGAGGGGCTGATATTTCCATGTTCATACTGATAGTGGTGCTGATATTTCCATGTTTATACAGGTAGCGGAGTAGATTTTTCTATGTTTATACAGATAGCGGTGAAGATATTTCCATGTTTATACAGATAGCGGTGTAGATATCTCCATCTTTATACAGATGGCGGTGTAGATATTTATATGTTCATACAGATGGCCGTTCAGATATTTCCATATTCATACAGATGCCGGTGTAGATATTTCCATGTTCATACAGATAGCGGTGTAGTTATTTCCATGTGTAAAGAGATAGCTGTGTAGATATTTCCACTTTCATGCAGATAGCGGTTTAGATATTTCCATGTTCAAGCAGATAGCTGTGTAGATATTTCCATGTTCGTACAGATAGCGGTGTAGATATTTCCATGTTCATACAGATAGCGGTGCTTATATTTCCATGTTTATACAGGTAGCGGTGTAAATATTTCCATGTTTATACAGATAGCGGTGTAGATATTTCCATGTTTATATAGATAGCGGTGTAGATATTTCCATGTTCATCCAGATGGTTGTGTAGATATATCCATGTTCATACAGATGGCTGTGAAGATATTTCCATGTTCATCCAGATGGCTGTGTAGATATATCCATGTTCATACAGATAGCAGTGTAGATATTTCCATGTTCATGCAGATAGTGCTGTAGATATTTCCATGTTTATACAGATAGCGGTGTAGATACTTCCATGTTCATCCCGATGGCTTTGTAGACATATCCATGTTCATACAGATGGTGGTGAAGATAATTTCATGTTCATACAGATAGCGGTGTAGATATTTCCATGTTCATACAGATAGAGGGGCTGATATTTCCATGTTGATACAGATAGCGGTGCGTATATTTCCATGTTTATACAGGTAGCGGTGTAGATATTTCCATGTTCATACAGATAGTGGTGTAGATATTTCCATGTTCATACAGATAGAGGGACTGATATTTCCAAGTTCATACAGATAGCGGTGCGTATATTTCCATGTTTATACAGGTAGCGGTGTAGATATTTCTATGTTTACACAGATAGCGGTGTAGATATTTCCATGTTTATACAGATAGCGCTGTAGATATCTCCATCTTAATACAGATGGCGGTGTAGATATTTCTATGTTCATACAGATGGCCGTGCAGATATTTCCATGTTCATACAGATGGCGGTGTAGGTATTTCCATGTTCATACAGATAGCGGTGTAGTTATTTCCATGTGTAAAGAGATAGCTGTGTAGATATTTCCATGTATATGCAGATAGCTGTTTAGATATTTCCATTTTCATGCAGATAGCGGTTTAGATATTTCCATGTTCAAAGAGATAGCGGTGTAGATATTTCCATGTTCATACAGATAGCTTTGTAGATATATCCATGTTTATAAAGATAGCGGTGAAGATGTATGCATGTTTACACAGATAGCGGTGTAGATATTTCCATGTTCATACAGATAGCGGTGTAGATATTTCCATGTTCATACAGATGGCTGTGTAGATATATCCATGTTCACACAGATAGCGGTGAAGATATTTCCATGTTCATACAGATAGTGGTGTAGATATTTCCATGTTCATACAGATAGCGGTGCAGCTATTTCCATGTTCATACAGATAGCGGTGTAGATATTTCCATGTTCGTACAGATAGCGGTGTACATATTTCCATGTTCATACAGATAGCGGTGCTTATATTTCCATGTTTATACAGATAGCGGTGTAGATATTTCCATGTTTATACAGATAGCGGTGTAGATATTTCCATGTTTATTGAGATAGCGGTGTAGATATTTCCAAGTTTATACAGATAGCGGTGTAGATATCTCCATCTTAATACAGATGGCGGTGTAGATATTTATATGTTCATACAGATGGCCGTGCAGATATTTCCATGTTCATACAGATGGCGGTGTTGATATTTCCATGTTTATAGAGAGAGTGGTGTAGTTATTTCCATGTGTAAAGAGATAGCTTTGTAGATATTTCCATGTATATGCAGATAACTGTGTAGATATTTCCATTTTCATGCAGATAGCGGTGTAGATATTTCCATGTTCAAACAGATAGCGGTGTAGATATTTCCATGTTCATACAGATAGTGGTGTAGAAATTTCCATGTTTATACAGATAGCGGTGTAGCTATTTCCATGTTCATCCAGATGGCTGTGTAGATATATCCATGTTCATACAGATGGCGGTGAAGATATTTCCATGTTCATACAGATAGCGGTGTAGATATTTCCATGTTCATACAGATAGTGGTGTAGATATTTCCATGTTCATACAGATAGAGGGGCTGATATTTCCATGTTCATACAGATAGCGGTGCTGATATTTCCATGTTTATACAGGTAGCGGTGTAGATATTTCCAAGTTTATACAGATAGCGGTGTAGACATTTTCATGTTTATACAGATAGCGGTGTAGATATCTCCATCTTAATACAGATGGCGGTTTAGATATTTATATGTTCATACAGATGGTCGTGCAGATATTTCCATGTTCATACAGATGGCGGTGTAGATATTTCCATGTTCATCCATATGTCTGTGTAGATATATCCATGTTCATACAGATGGCGGTGAAGATAATTCCATGTTCATACAGATAGCGGTGTAGATATTTCCATGTTCATACAGATAGCGGTGTAGATATTTCCATGTTCATACAGATAGTGGTGTAGATATTTCCATGTTCATACAGATAGCGGTGTAGTTATTTCCATGTGTGAAGAGATAGCTGTGTAGATATTTCCATGTATATGCAGATAGCTCTGAATATATTTCCATTTTCATGCAGATTGCGGTTTAGATATTTCCATGTTCAAACAGATAGCAGTGTAGATATTTCCATGTTTATACAGATAGCGGTGTAGATATTTCCATGTTTATACAGATAGCGGTGAAGATGTATGCATTTTTACACAGATAGCGGTGTAGATATTTCCATGTTCATACAGATAGCGGTGTAGATATTTCCATGTTCATACAGATAGCTGTGCTGATATTTCCATGTTTATACAGGTTGCGGTGTGGATATTTCCAGGTTTATACAGATAGCGGTGTAGATTTTTCCATTTTTATACAGATAGCGGTGTAGATATCTCCATCTTAATACAGATGGCAGTGTAGATATTTATATGTTCATACAGATGGCGGTGCAGATATTTCCATGTTCATACAGATGGCGGTGTAGCTATTTCCATGTTCATACAGATAGTGGTGTAGCTATTTCCATGTTCATGCAGATAGCGGTGTAGATATTTCCATGTTCATCCATACGGCTGTGTAGATATATCCATGTTCATACAGATGGCGGTGAAGATATTTGCATGTTCATACAGATAGCAGCGTAGATATTTCCATGTTCATCCAGATGGCTGTGTAGATATATCCAAGTTCATACAGATGGCGGTGAAGATATTTCCATGCTCATACAGATAGCAGTGTAGATATTTCCATGTTCACACAGATAGTGGTGTAGTTATATCCATGTTCATTCAGATAGAGGGGCTGATATTTCCATGTTCATACTGATAGCGGTGCTGATATTTCCTTGTTTATACAGGTAGCGGAGTAGATATTTCCATGTTTATAAAGACAGCGGTGTAGATATTTCCATGTTTATACAGATAGCGGTGTAGATATCTCCATCTTTATACAGATGGCGGTGTAGATATTTATATGTTCATACAGATGGCCGTGCAGATATTTCCATATTCATACAGATGCCGGTGTAGATATTTCCATGTTCATACAGATAGCGGTGTAGTTATTTCCATGTGTAAAGAGATAGCTGTGTAGATATTTCCATTTTCATGCAGATAGCGGTTTACATATTTCCATGTTCAAACAGATAGCGGTGTAGATATTTCCTTGTTCATACAGATAGCGTTGTAGTTATTTCCATGTTTATACAGATAGCGCTGTAGATGTATGCATGTTTACACAGATAGCGGTGTAGATATTTCCATGTTCATACAGATAGCGGTGTAGATATTTCCATGTACATCCAGATGGCTGTGTAGATATATCCATGTTCATTCAGATAGCGGTGTAGATATTTCCATGTTCATACAGATAGTGCTGTAGATATTTCCATGTTCATTCAGATAGCGGTGTAGCTATTTCCATGTTCATGCAGATAGAGGTGTAGATATTTCCATGTTCATACAGATAGTGGTGTAGATATTTCCATGTTCATACAGATGGTGGTGGAGATATTTCCATGTTCATACAGAGAGCGGTGTAGTTATTTCCATGTGTAAAGAGATAGCTGTGTAGATATTTCCATGTATATGCAGATAGCTGTGAAGATATTCCCATTTTCATGCAGATTGCGGTTTAGATATTTCCATGTTCAAACAGATAGCGGTGTAGATATTTCCATGTTCATACAGATATCGGTGTAGATATTTCCATGTTTATACAGAGAGTGGTGAAGATGTATACATGTTTACACAGATAGCGGTGTAGATATTTCCATGTTCATACAGATAGCGGTGTAGATATTTCCATGTTCATCCAGATGGCTGTGTATACATATCCATGTTCACACAGATGGTGGTGAAGATAATTCCATGTTCATACAGATAGCGGTGCAGATATTTCCATGTTCATACAGACAGTGGTGTAGATATTTCCATGTTCATACAGTAGCTGTGCTGATATTTCCATGTTTATACAGGTTGCGGTGTGGATATTTCCATGTTTACAGATAGCGGTGTAGATATTGCCATGTTTATACAGATAGCGCTGTAGATACTTCCATGTTCATCCAGATGGCTGTGTAGATATATCCATGTTCATACAGATGGCGGTGAAGAGATTTCCATGTTCATACAGATAGCGGTGTAGATATTTCCATGTTCATACAGATATTGGTGTAGATATTTCCATGTTCATACAGATAGCGGTGTAGATATTTCCATGTTCATACAGATAGCGGTGTAGATATTTCCATGTTCATCCAGATGGCTGTGTAGAAATATCCATGTTCATACAGATAGAGGTGTAGATATTTCCATGTTCATACAGATAGCTGTGCTGATATTTCCATGTTTATACAGGTAGCGGTGTGGATATTTCCATGTTTATACAGATAGCGGTGTAGATTTTTCCATTTTTATACAGATAGCGGTGTCGATATTTCCAAGTTTATACAGATAGCGGTGTAGATATCTCCATCTTAATACAGATGGCGGTGTAGATATTTATATGTTCATACAGATGGCGGTGCAGATATTTCCATGTTCATACAGATGGCGGTGTAGGTATTTCCATGTTCATACAGATAGCGGTGTAGCTATTTCCATGTTCATGCAGATAGCGGTGTAGATATTTCCATGTTCATCCATATGTCTGTGTAGATATATCCATGTTCATACAGATGGCGGTGAAGGTATTTCCATGTTCATACAGATAGCAGTGTAGATATTTCCATGTTCATCCAGATGGCTGTGTAGATATATCCAAGTTCATACAGATGGCGGTGAAGATATTTCCATGCTCATACAGATAGCAGTGTAGATATTTCCATGTTCACACAGATAGTGGTGTAGATATATCCATGTTCTTTCAGATAGAGGGGCTGATATTTCCATGTTCATACTGATAGTGGTGCTGATATTTCCATGTTTATACAGGTAGCGGAGTAGATATTTCCATGTTTATACAGATAGCGGTGAAGATATTTCCATGTTTATACAGATAGCGGTGTAGATATCTCCATCTTTATACAGATGGCGGTGTAGATATTTATATGTTCATACAGATGGCCGTTCAGATATTTCCATATTCATACAGATGCCGGTGTAGATATTTCCATGTTCATACAGATAGCGGTGTAGTTATTTCCATGTGTAAAGAGATAGCTATGTAGATATTTCCATTTTCATGCAGATAGCGGTTTAGATATTTCCATGTTCAAGCAGATAGCGGTGTAGATATTTCCATGTTCGTACAGATAGCGGTGTAGATATTTCCATGTTCATACAGATAGCGGTGCTTATATTTCCATGTTTATACAGGTAGCGGTGTAAATATTTCCATGTTTATACAGATAGCGGTGTAGATATTTCCATGTTTATATAGATAGCGGTGTAGATATTTCCATGTTCATCCAGATGGTTGTGTAGATATATCCATGTTCATACAGATAGCAGTGTAGATATTTCCATGTTCATGCAGATAGTGCTGTAGATATTTCCATGTTCATACATATAGCGGTGTAGATATTTCCATGTTTATACAGATAGCGGTGTAGATACTTCCATGTTCATCCCGATGGCTTTGTAGACATATCCATGTTCATACAGATGGTGGTGAAGATAATTTCATGTTCATACAGATAGCGGTGTAGATATTTCCATGTTCATACAGATAGAGGGGCTGATATTTCAATGTTCATACAGATAGCGGTGCGTATATTTCCATGTTTATACAGGTAGCGGTGTAGATATTTCCATGTTCATACAGATAGTGGTGTAGATATTTCCATGTTCATACAGATAGAGGGACTGATATTTCCAAGTTCATACAGATAGCGGTGCGTATATTTCCATGTTTATACAGGTAGCGGTGTAGATATTTCCATGTTTACACAGATAGCGGTGTAGATATTTCCATGTTTATACAGATAGCGCTGTAGATATCTCCATCTTAATACAGATGGCGGTGTAGATATTTATATGTTCATACAGATGGCCCTGCAGATATTTCCATGTTCATACAGATGGCGGTGTAGGTATTTCCATGTTCATACAGATAGCGGTGTAGTTATTTCCACGTGTAAAGAGATAGCTGTGTAGATATTTCCATGTATATGCAGATAGCTGTTTAGATATTTCCATGTTTATACAGGTAGCGGTTTAGATATTTCCATGTTCAAACAGATAGCGGTGTAGATATTTCCATGTTCATACAGATAGCGGTGTAGATATTTCCATGTTTATACAGATAGCAGTGAAGATGTATGCATGTTTACACAGATAGCTGTGTAGATATTTCCATGTTCATACAGATAGCGGTGTAGATATTTCCATGTTCATCCAGATGGCTGTGTAGATATATCCATGTTCATACAGATGGCGGTGAAGGTATTTCCATGTTTATACAGATAGAGGTGTAGACATTTTCATGTTTATACAGATAGCGGTGTAGATATCTCCATCTTAATACAGATGGCGGTTTAGATATTTATATGTTAATACAGATGGTCGTGCAGATATTTCCATGTTCATCCATATGGCTGTGTAGATATATCCATGTTCATACAGATAGCGGTGTAGATATTTCTATGTTCATACAGATAGTGGTGTAGATATTTCCATGTTCATACAGATAGCGGTGTAGCTATTTCCATGTTCATACTGATAGCGGTGTAGATATGTCCATGTTCAAACAGATAGCGGTGTAGATATTTCCATGTTCATACAGATAGCGGTGCTTATATTTCCATGTTCATACAGGTAGCGGTGTAGATATTTCCATGTTCTTACAGATAGCGGTGTAGATATTTCCATGTTTATACAGATAGCGGTGTAGATATTTCCATGCTCATACAGATAGCGGTGTAGATATATCCATGTTCATACAGATGGCTGTGTAGATATATCCATGTTCATACAGATAGCGGTGTAGATATTTCCATGTTCATACAGATAGCGGTGTAACTATTTCCATGTTCATACAGATAGCGGTGTAGTTTTTTCCATGTTGAAACAGATAGCGGTGTAGATATTTCCATGTTTATACAGATAGCGGTGCTTATATTTCCATGTTTATACAGGTAGTGGTGTAGATATTTCCATGTTTATACAGATAGCGGTGTAGATATTTCCATGTTTATACAGATAGCGGTGTAGATATTTCCATGGTCATCCAGATGGCTGTGTAGATATATCCATGTTCATACAGATGGCGGTGAAGATAATTCCATGTTCATACAGATAGCGGTGTAGATATTTCAATGTTCATACAGATAGTGGTGTAGATATTTCCATGTTCATACAGACAGAGTGGCTGATATTTCCATGTTCATACAGATAGCGGTGCTGATATTTCCATGTTTATACAGGTAGCGGTGCAGATATTTCCATCTTTATACAGATAGCGGTGTAGATATATCCATGTTTATACAGATAGCGGTGTAGATATCTCCATCTTAATACAGATGGCAGTGTAGAAATTTATATGTTCATACAGATGGCCGTGCAGATATTTCCATGTTCATACAGATGGCGGTGTAGATATTTCCATGTTCATACAGATAGCGGTGTAGTTATCTCCATGTGCAAAGAGATAGCTATGTAGATATTTCCATGTGTATGCAGATATCTGTGTAGATATTTCCATTTTCATGCAGATAGCTGTTTAGATATTTCCATGTTCAAACAGATAGCGGTGTAGATATTTCCATGTTCATACAGATAGCGGTGTAGATATTTCCATGTTTATACAGATAGCGGTGAAGATGTATGCATGTTTACATAGATAGCGGTGTAGATATTTCCATGTTCATACAGATAGCGGTGTAGATATTTCCATGTTCATCCAGATGGCTGTGTAGATATATCCATGTTCATACTGATAGCGGTGTAGATATTTCCATGTTCATACAGATAGTGGTGTAGATATTTCCATGTTCATACAGATAGCGGTGTATCTATTTCCATGTTCATACAGATAGCGGTGTAGATATTTCCATGTTCGTACAGATAGCGGTGTAGATATTTCCATGTTCATACAGATAGCGGTGCTGATATTTCCATGTTTATACAGTCAGCGGTGTGGATATTTCCATGTTTATACAGATAGCGGTGTGGATATTTCCATGTTTATGCATATAGCGGTGTAGATATTTCCAGGTTTATACAGATAGCGGTGTAGATATCTCCATCTTAATACGGATGGCGGTGTAGATATTTATATGTTCATACAGATGGTGGTGCAGATATTTCCATGTTCATACAGATTGCGGTGTAGATATTTCCATGTTCATACAGATGGCGGTGTAGGTATTTCCATGTTCATACAGATAGCGGTGTAGTTATTTCCATGTGTAAAGAGATAGCTGTGTAGATATTTCCATGTATATGCAGATAGCTGTTTAGATATTTCCATTTTCATGCAGATAGCGGTTTAGATATTTCCATGTTCAAACAGATAGCGGTGTAGATATTTCCATGTTCATACAGATAGCTTTGTAGATATATCCATGTTTATAAAGATAGCGGTGAAGATGTATGCATGTTTACACAGATAGCGGTGTAGATATTTCCATGTTCATACAGATAGCGGTGTAGATATTTCCATGTTCATACAGATGGCTGTGTAGATATATCCATGTTCATACAGATAGCGGTGAAGATATTTCCATGTTCA
Organism: Gorilla gorilla gorilla; assembly: GCF_029281585.2. NCBI lineage: Eukaryota > Metazoa > Chordata > Mammalia > Primates > Hominidae > Gorilla > Gorilla gorilla. The sequence continues at coordinate 129,508,078 of NC_073238.2, forward strand.
TACAGATAGCGGTGCAACTATTTCCATGTTCATACAGATAGCGGTGTAGATATTTCCATGTTCGTACAGATAGCGGTGTACATATTTCCATGTTCATACAGATAGCGGTGCTTATATTTCCATGTTTATACAGATAGCGGTGTAGATATTTCCATGTTTATACAGATAGCGGTGTAGATATTTCCATGTTTATTGAGATAGCGGTGTAGATATTTCCAAGTTTATACAGATAGCGGTGTAGATATCTCCATCTTAATACAGATGGCGGTGTAGATATTTATATGTTCATACAGATGGCCGTGCAGATATTTCCATGTTCATACAGATGGCGGTGTTGATATTTCCATGTTTATAGAGATAGTGGTGTAGTTATTTCCATGTGTAAAGAGATAGCTTTGTAGATATTTCCATGTATATGCAGATAACTGTGTAGATATTTCCATTTTCATGCAGATAGCGGTGTAGATATTTCCATGTTCAAACAGATAGCGGTGTAGATATTTCCATGTTCATACAGATAGTGGTGTAGAAATTTCCATGTTTATACAGATAGCGGTGTAGCTATTTCCATGCTCATCCAGATGGCTGTGTAGATATATCCATGTTCATACAGATGGCGGTGAAGATATTTCCATGTTCATACAGATAGCGGTGTAGATATTTCCATGTTCATACAGATAGTGGTGTAGATATTTCCATGTTCATACAGATAGAGGGGCTGATATTTCCATGTTCATACAGATAGCGGTGCTGATATTTCCATGTTTATACAGGTAGCGGTGTAGATATTTCCAAGTTTATACAGATAGCGGTGTAGACATTTTCATGTTTATACAGATAGCGGTGTAGATATCTCCATCTTAATACAGATGGCGGTTTAGATATTTATATGTTAATACAGATGGTCGTGCAGATATTTCCATGTTCATCCATATGTCTGTGTAGATATATCCATGTTCATACAGATGGCGGTGAAGATAATTCCATGTTCATACAGATAGCGGTGTAGATATTTCCATGTTCATACAGATAGCGGTGTAGATATTTCCATGTTCATACAGATAGTGGTGTAGATATTTCCATGTTCATACAGATAGCGGTGTAGTTATTTCCATGTGTGAAGAGATAGCTGTGTAGATATTTCCATGTATATGCAGATAGCTGTGAAGATATTCCCATTTTCATGCAGATTGCGGTTTAGATATTTCCATGTTCAAACAGATAGCGGTGTAGATATTTCCATGTTCATACAGATAGCGGTGTAGATATTTCCATGTTTATACAGAGAGTGGTGAAGATGTATACATGTTTACACAGATAGCGGTGTAGATATTTCCATGTTCATACAGATAGCGGTGTAGATATTTCCATGTTCATCCAGATGGCTGTGTATACATATCCATGTTCACACAGATGGTGGTGAAGATAATTCCATGTTCATACAGATAGCGGTGCAGATATTTCCATGTTCATACAGACAGTGGTGTAGATATTTCCATGTTCATACAGCAGCTGTGCTGATATTTCCATGTTTATACAGGTAGCGGTGTGGATATTTCCATGTTTACAGATAGCGGTGTAGATATTGCCATGTTTATACAGATAGCGCTGTAGATACTTCCATGTTCATCCAGATGGCTGTGTAGATATATCCATGTTCATACAGATGGCGGTGAAGAGATTTCCATGTTCATACAGATAGCGGTGTAGATATTTCCATGTTCATACAGATATTGGTGTAGATATTTCCATGTTCATACAGATAGCGGTGTAGATATTTCCATGTTCATACAGATAGCGGTGTAGATATTTCCATGTTCATCCAGATGGCTGTGTAGAAATATCCATGTTCATACAGATAGAGGTGTAGATATTTCCATGTTCATACAGATAGCTGTGCTGATATTTCCATGTTTATACAGGTAGCGGTGTGGATATTTCCATGTTTATACAGATAGCGGTGTAGATTTTTCCATTTTTATACAGATAGCGGTGTCGATATTTCCAAGTTTATACAGATAGCGGTGTAGATATCTCCATCTTAATACAGATGGCGGTGTAGATATTTATATGTTCATACAGATGGCGGTGCAGATATTTCCATGTTCATACAGATGGCGGTGTAGGTATTTCCATGTTCATACAGATAGCGGTGTAGCTATTTCCATGTTCATGCAGATAGCAGTGTAGATATTTCCATGTTCATCCATATGTCTGTGTAGATATATCCATGTTCATACAGATGGCGGTGAAGGTATTTCCATGTTCATACAGATAGCAGTGTAGATATTTCCATGTTCATCCAGATGGCTGTGTAGATATATCCAAGTTCATACAGATGGCGGTGAAGATATTTCCATGCTCATACAGATAGCAGTGTAGATATTTCCATGTTCACACAGATAGTGGTGTAGATATATCCATGTTCTTTCAGATAGAGGGGCTGATATTTCCATGTTCATACTGATAGTGGTGCTGATATTTCCATGTTTATACAGGTAGCGGAGTAGATATTTCCATGTTTATACAGATAGCGGTGAAGATATTTCCATGTTTATACAGATAGCGGTGTAGATATCTCCATCTTTATACAGATGGCGGTGTAGATATTTATATGTTCATACAGATGGCCGTTCAGATATTTCCATATTCATACAGATGCCGGTGTAGATATTTCCATGTTCATACAGATAGCGGTGTAGTTATTTCCATGTGTAAAGAGATAGCTATGTAGATATTTCCATTTTCATGCAGATAGCGGTTTAGATATTTCCATGTTCAAGCAGATAGCGGTGTAGATATTTCCATGTTCGTACAGATAGCGGTGTAGATATTTCCATGTTCATACAGATAGCGGTGCTTATATTTCCATGTTTATACAGGTAGCGGTGTAAATATTTCCATGTTTATACAGATAGCGGTGTAGATATTTCCATGTTTATATAGATAGCGGTGTAGATATTTCCATGTTCATCCAGATGGTTGTGTAGATATATCCATGTTCATACAGATAGCAGTGTAGATATTTCCATGTTCATGCAGATAGTGCTGTAGATATTTCCATGTTCATACATATAGCGGTGTAGATATTTCCATGTTTATACAGATAGCGGTGTAGATACTTCCATGTTCATCCCGATGGCTTTGTAGACATATCCATGTTCATACAGATGGTGGTGAAGATAATTTCATGTTCATACAGATAGCGGTGTAGATATTTCCATGTTCATACAGATAGAGGGGCTGATATTTCAATGTTCATACAGATAGCGGTGCGTATATTTCCATGTTTATACAGGTAGCGGTGTAGATATTTCCATGTTCATACAGATAGTGGTGTAGATATTTCCATGTTCATACAGATAGAGGGACTGATATTTCCAAGTTCATACAGATAGCGGTGCGTATATTTCCATGTTTATACAGGTAGCGGTGTAGATATTTCCATGTTTACACAGATAGCGGTGTAGATATTTCCATGTTTATACAGATAGCGCTGTAGATATCTCCATCTTAATACAGATGGCGGTGTAGATATTTATATGTTCATACAGATGGCCGTGCAGATATTTCCATGTTCATACAGATGGCGGTGTAGGTATTTCCATGTTCATACAGATAGCGGTGTAGTTATTTCCACGTGTAAAGAGATAGCTGTGTAGATATTTCCATGTATATGCAGATAGCTGTTTAGATATTTCCATGTTTATACAGGTAGCGGTTTAGATATTTCCATGTTCAAACAGATAGCGGTGTAGATATTTCCATGTTCATACAGATAGCGGTGTAGATATTTCCATGTTTATACAGATAGCAGTGAAGATGTATGCATGTTTACACAGATAGCTGTGTAGATATTTCCATGTTCATACAGATAGCGGTGTAGATATTTCCATGTTCATCCAGATGGCTGTGTAGATATATCCATGTTCATACAGATGGCGGTGAAGGTATTTCCATGTTTATACAGATAGAGGTGTAGACATTTTCATGTTTATACAGATAGCGGTGTAGATATCTCCATCTTAATACAGATGGCGGTTTAGATATTTATATGTTAATACAGATGGTCGTGCAGATATTTCCATGTTCATCCATATGGCTGTGTAGATATATCCATGTTCATACAGATAGCGGTGTAGATATTTCTATGTTCATACAGATAGTGGTGTAGATATTTCCATGTTCATACAGATAGCGGTGTAGCTATTTCCATGTTCATACTGATAGCGGTGTAGATATGTCCATGTTCAAACAGATAGCGGTGTAGATATTTCCATGTTCATACAGATAGCGGTGCTTATATTTCCATGTTCATACAGGTAGCGGTGTAGATATTTCCATGTTCTTACAGATAGCGGTGTAGATATTTCCATGTTTATACAGATAGCGGTGTAGATATTTCCATGCTCATACAGATAGCGGTGTAGATATATCCATGTTCATACAGATGGCTGTGTAGATATATCCATGTTCATACAGATAGCGGTGTAGATATTTCCATGTTCATACAGATAGCGGTGTAACTATTTCCATGTTCATACAGATAGCGGTGTAGTTTTTTCCATGTTGAAACAGATAGCGGTGTAGATATTTCCATGTTTATACAGATAGCGGTGCTTATATTTCCATGTTTATACAGGTAGTGGTGTAGATATTTCCATGTTTATACAGATAGCGGTGTAGATATTTCCATGTTTATACAGATAGCGGTGTAGATATTTCCATGGTCATCCAGATGGCTGTGTAGATATATCCATGTTCATACAGATGGCGGTGAAGATAATTCCATGTTCATACAGATAGCGGTGTAGATATTTCAATGTTCATACAGATAGTGGTGTAGATATTTCCATGTTCATACAGACAGAGTGGCTGATATTTCCATGTTCATACAGATAGCGGTGCTGATATTTCCATGTTTATACAGGTAGCGGTGCAGATATTTCCATCTTTATACAGATAGCGGTGTAGATATATCCATGTTTATACAGATAGCGGTGTAGATATCTCCATCTTAATACAGATGGCAGTGTAGAAATTTATATGTTCATACAGATGGCCGTGCAGATATTTCCATGTTCATACAGATGGCGGTGTAGATATTTCCATGTTCATACAGATAGCGGTGTAGTTATCTCCATGTGCAAAGAGATAGCTATGTAGATATTTCCATGTGTATGCAGATATCTGTGTAGATATTTCCATTTTCATGCAGATAGCTGTTTAGATATTTCCATGTTCAAACAGATAGCGGTGTAGATATTTCCATGTTCATACAGATAGCGGTGTAGATATTTCCATGTTTATACAGATAGCGGTGAAGATGTATGCATGTTTACATAGATAGAGGTGTAGATATTTCCATGTTCATACAGATAGCGGTGTAGATATTTCCATGTTCATCCAGATGGCTGTGTAGATATATCGATGTTCATACTGATAGCGGTGTAGATATTTCCATGTTCATACAGATAGTGGTGTAGATATTTCCATGTTCATACAGATAGCGGTGTATCTATTTCCATGTTCATACAGATAGCGGTGTAGATATTTCCATGTTCGTACAGATAGCGGTGTAGATATTTCCATGTTCATACAGATAGCGGTGCTGATATTTCCATGTTTATACAGTCAGCGGTGTGGATATTTCCATGTTTATACAGATAGCGGTGTGGATATTTCCATGTTTATGCATATAGCGGTGTAGATATTTCCAGGTTTATACAGATAGCGGTGTAGATATCTCCATCTTAATACGGATGGCGGTGTAGATATTTATATGTTCATACAGATGGTGGTGCAGATATTTCCATGTTCATACAGATTGCGGTGTAGATATTTCCATGTTCATACAGATGGCGGTGTAGGTATTTCCATGTTCATACAGATAGCGGTGTAGTTATTTCCATGTGTAAAGAGATAGCTGTGTAGATATTTCCATGTATATGCAGATAGCTGTTTAGATATTTCCATTTTCATGCAGATAGCGGTTTAGATATTTCCATGTTCAAACAGATAGCGGTGTAGATATTTCCATGTTCATACAGATAGCTTTGTAGATATATCCATGTTTATAAAGATAGCGGTGAAGATGTATGCATGTTTACACAGATAGCGGTGTAGATATTTCCATGTTCATACAGATAGCGGTGTAGATATTTCCATGTTCATACAGATGGCTGTGTAGATATATCCATGTTCATACAGATAGCGGTGAAGATATTTCCATGTTCATACAGATAGCGGTGCAACTATTTCCATGTTCATACAGATAGCGGTGTAGATATTTCCATGTTCGTACAGATAGCGGTGTACATATTTCCATGTTCATACAGATAGCGGTGCTTATATTTCCATGTTTATACAGATAGCGGTGTAGATATTTCCATGTTTATACAGATAGCGGTGTAGATATTTCCATGTTTATTGAGATAGCGGTGTAGATATTTCCAAGTTTATACAGATAGCGGTGTAGATATCTCCATCTTAATACAGATGGCGGTGTAGATATTTATATGTTCATACAGATGGCCGTGCAGATATTTCCATGTTCATACAGATGGCGGTGTTGATATTTCCATGTTTATAGAGATAGTGGTGTAGTTATTTCCATGTGTAAAGAGATAGCTTTGTAGATATTTCCATGTATATGCAGATAACTGTGTAGATATTTCCATTTTCATGCAGATAGCGGTGTAGATATTTCCATGTTCAAACAGATAGCGGTGTAGATATTTCCATGTTCATACAGATAGTGGTGTAGAAATTTCCATGTTTATTCAGATAGCGGTGTAGCTATTTCCATGTTCATCCAGATGGCTGTGTAGATATATCCATGTTCATACAGATGGCGGTGAAGATATTTCCATGTTCATACAGATAGCGGTGTAGATATTTCCATGTTCATACAGATAGTGGTGTAGATATTTCCATGTTCATACAGATAGAGGGGCTGATATTTCCATGTTCATACAGATAGCGGTGCTGATATTTCCATGTTTATACAGGTAGCGGTGTAGATATTTCCAAGTTTATACAGATAGCGGTGTAGACATTTTCATGTTTATACAGATAGCGGTGTAGATATCTCCATCTTAATACAGATGGCGGTTTAGATATTTATATGTTAATACAGATGGTCGTGCAGATATTTCCATGTTCATCCATATGTCTGTGTAGATATATCCATGTTCATACAGATGGCGGTGAAGATAATTCCATGTTCATACAGATAGCGGTGTAGATATTTCCATGTTCATACAGATAGCGGTGTAGATATTTCCATGTTCATACAGATAGTGGTGTAGATATTTCCATGTTCATACAGATAGCGGTGTAGTTATTTCCATGTGTGAAGAGATAGCTGTGTAGATATTTCCATGTATATGCAGATAGCTCTGAAGATATTTCCATTTTCATGCAGATTGCGGTTTAGATATTTCCATGTTCAAACAGATACCAGTGTAGGTATTTCCATGTTCATACAGATAGCTGTGTAGATGTTTCCATGTTTATACAGATAGCTGTGAAGATGTATGCATGTTTACACAGATAGCGGTGTAGATATTTCCATGTTCATACAGATAGCAGTGTAGATAATTCCATGTTCATCCAGATGGCTGTGTAGATATATCCATGTTCATACAGATAGCGGTGTAGATATTTCCATGTTCATACAGATAGTGCTGTAGATATTTCCATGTTCATACAGATAGCGGTGTAGCTATTTCCATGTTCATACAGATAGCGGTGTAGTTATTTCCATGTTCAAACAGATAGAGGTGTAGATATTTCCATGTTTATACAGATAGCGGTGCTTATATTTCCATGTTTATACAGGTAGCGGTGTAGATATTTCCGTGTTTATACAGATAGCGGTGTAGATATTTCCATGTTTATACAGATAGCGGTGTAGATATTTCCATGTTCATCCAGATGGCTGTGTAGATATATCCATGTTCATACAGATAGCGGTGTAGATATTTCAATGTTCATACAGATAGTGGTGTAGATATTTCCATGTTCATACAGACAGAGTGGCTGATATTTCCATGTTCATACAGATAGCGGTGCTGATATTTCCATGTTTATACAGGTAGCGGTGCAGATATTTCCATCTTTATACAGATAGCGGTGTAGATATATCCATGTTTATACAGATAGCGGTGTAGATATCTCCATCTTAATACAGATGGCAGTGTAGAAATTTATATGTTCATACAGATGGCCGTGCAGATATTTCCATGTTCATACAGATGGCGGTGTAGATATTTCCATGTTCATACAGATAGCGGTGTAGTTATCTCCATGTGCAAAGAGATAGCTATGTAGATATTTCCATGTGTATGCAGATATCTGTGTAGATATTTCCATTTTCATGCAGATAGCTGTTTAGATATTTCCATGTTCAAACAGATAGCGGTGTAGATATTTCCATGTTCATACAGATAGCGGTGTAGATATTTCCATGTTTATACAGATAGCGGTGAAGATGTATGCATGTTTACATAGATAGAGGTGTAGATATTTCCATGTTCATACAGATAGCGGTGTAGATATTTCCATGTTCATCCAGATGGCTGTGTAGATATATCGATGTTCATACTGATAGCGGTGTAGATATTTCCATGTTCATACAGATAGTGGTGTAGATATTTCCATGTTCATACAGATAGCGGTGTATCTATTTCCATGTTCATACAGATAGCGGTGTAGATATTTCCATGTTCGTACAGATAGCGGTGTAGATATTTCCATGTTCATACAGATAGTGGTGTAGAAATTTCCATGTTTATACAGATAGCGGTGTAGCTATTTCCATGTTCATCCAGATGGCTGTGTAGATATATCCATGTTCATACAGATGGCGGTGAAGATATTTCCATGTTCATACAGATAGCGGTGTAGATATTTCCATGTTCATACAGATAGTGGTGTAGATATTTCCATGTTCATACAGATAGAGGGGCTGATATTTCCATGTTCATACAGATAGCGGTGCTGATATTTCCATGTTTATACAGGTAGCGGTGTAGATATTTCCAAGTTTATACAGATAGCGGTGTAGACATTTTCATGTTTATACAGATAGCGGTGTAGATATCTCCATCTTAATACAGATGGCGGTTTAGATATTTATATGTTAATACAGATGGTCGTGCAGATATTTCCATGTTCATCCATATGTCTGTGTAGATATATCCATGTTCATACAGATGGCGGTGAAGATAATTCCATGTTCATACAGATAGCGGTGTAGATATTTCCATGTTCATACAGATAGCGGTGTAGATATTTCCATGTTCATACAGATAGTGGTGTAGATATTTCCATGTTCATACAGATAGCGGTGTAGTTATTTCCATGTGTGAAGAGATAGCTGTGTAGATATTTCCATGTATATGCAGATAGCTCTGAAGATATTTCCATTTTCATGCAGATTGCGGTTTAGATATTTCCATGTTCAAACAGATACCAGTGTAGGTATTTCCATGTTCATACAGATAGCTGTGTAGATGTTTCCATGTTTATACAGATAGCTGTGAAGATGTATGCATGTTTACACAGATAGCGGTGTAGATATTTCCATGTTCATACAGATAGCAGTGTAGATAATTCCATGTTCATCCAGATGGCTGTGTAGATATATCCATGTTCATACAGATAGCGGTGTAGATATTTCCATGTTCATACAGATAGTGCTGTAGATATTTCCATGTTCATACAGATAGCGGTGTAGCTATTTCCATGTTCATACAGATAGCGGTGTAGTTATTTCCATGTTCAAACAGATAGAGGTGTAGATATTTCCATGTTTATACAGATAGCGGTGCTTATATTTCCATGTTTATACAGGTAGCGGTGTAGATATTTCCGTGTTTATACAGATAGCGGTGTAGATATTTCCATGTTTATACAGATAGCGGTGTAGATATTTCCATGTTCATCCAGATGGCTGTGTAGATATATCCATGTTCATACAGATAGCGGTGTAGATATTTCCATGTTCATACAGATAGTGGTGTAGATATTTCCATGTTCATACAGATAGAGGGGCTGATATTTCCATGTTCATACAGATAGCGGTGCTGATATTTCCATGTTTATACAGATAACCGTGTAGATATTTCCATGTTTATACAGATAGCGGTGTAGATATTTCCATGTTTATACAGATAGCGGTGTAGATATCTCCATCTTAATACAGATGGCAGTGTAGATATTTATATGTTCATACAGATGGCCGTGCAGATATTTCCATGTTCATACAGATGGCGGTGTAGATATTTCGATGTTCATACAGATAGCGGTGTAGTTATTTCCATGTGCAAAGAGATAGCTATGTAGATATTTCCATGTGTATGCAGATAGCTGTGTAGGTATTTCCATTTTCATGCAGATAGCGGTTTAGATATTTCCATGTTCAAACAGATAGCGGTGTAGATATTTCCATGTTCATACAGATAGCGGTGTAGATATTTCCATGTTTATACAGATAGCAGTGAAGATGTATGCATGTTTACACAGATAGCTGTGTAGATATTTCCATGTTCACACAGATAGCGGTGTAGATATTTCCATGTTCATCCAGATGGCTGTGTAGATATATCCATGTTCATACAGATAGCGGTGTAGATATTTCCATGTTCATACAGATAGTGGTGTAGATATTTCCATGTTGATACAGATAGCGGTGTATCTATTTCCATTTTTATACAGATAGCGGTGTAGATATTTCCATGTTCATACAGATAGCGGTGTAGATATTTCCATGTTCATACAGATAGCGGTGCTGATATTTCCATGTTTATACAGTCAGCGGTGTGGATATTTCCATGTTTATACAGATAGCGGTGTGGATATTTCCATGTTTATGCAGATAGCGGTGTAGATATTTCCAGGTTGTTACAGATAGCGGCGTAGATATCTCCATCTTAATACGGATGGCAGTGTAGATATTTATATGTTCATACAGATGGTGGTGCAGATATTTCCATGTTCATACAGATGGCGGTTGAGCTATTTCCATGTTCATACAGATAGCGGTGTAGCTATATCCATGTTCATGCAGATAGCGGTGTAGATATTTCCATGTTCATCCATATGGCTGTGTAGATATATCCATGTTCATACAGATAGCGGTGTAGATATTTCTATGTTCATACAGATAGTGGTGTAGATATTTCCATGTTCATACAGATAGCGGTGTAGCTATTTCCATGTTCATACTGATAGCGGTGTAGATATGTCCATGTTCAAACAGATAGCGGTGTAGATATTTCCATGTTCATACAGATAGCGGTGCTTATATTTCCATGTTCATACAGGTAGCGGTGTAGATATTTCCATGTTCTTACAGATAGCGGTGTAGATATTTCCATGTTTATACAGATAGCGGTGTAGATATTTCCATGCTCATACAGATAGCGGTGTAGATATATCCATGTTCATACAGATGGCTGTGTAGATATATCCATGTTCATACAGATAGCGGTGTAGATATTTCCATGTTCATACAGATAGCGGTGTAACTATTTCCATGTTCATACAGATAGCGGTGTAGTTTTTTCCATGTTGAAACAGATAGCGGTGTAGATATTTCCATGTTTATACAGATAGCGGTGCTTATATTTCCATGTTTATACAGGTAGTGGTGTAGATATTTCCATGTTTATACAGATAGCGGTGTAGATATTTCCATGTTTATACAGATAGCGGTGTAGGTATTTCCATGGTCATCCAGATGGCTGTGTAGATATATCCATGTTCATACAGATGGCGGTGAAGATAATTCCATGTTCATACAGATAGCGGTGTAGATATTTCAATGTTCATACAGATAGTGGTGTAGATATTTCCATGTTCATACAGACAGAGTGGCTGATATTTCCATGTTCATACAGATAGCGGTGCTGATATTTCCATGTTTATACAGGTAGCGGTGCAGATATTTCCATCTTTATACAGATAGCGGTGTAGATATATCCATGTTTATACAGATAGCGGTGTAGATATCTCCATCTTAATACAGATGGCAGTGTAGAAATTTATATGTTCATACAGATGGCCGTGCAGATATTTCCATGTTCATACAGATGGCGGTGTAGATATTTCCATGTTCATACAGATAGCGGTGTAGTTATCTCCATGTGCAAAGAGATAGCTATGTAGATATTTCCATGTGTATGCAGATATCTGTGTAGATATTTCCATTTTCATGCAGATAGCTGTTTAGATATTTCCATGTTCAAACAGATAGCGGTGTAGATATTTCCATGTTCATACAGATAGCGGTGTAGATATTTCCATGTTTATACAGATAGCGGTGAAGATGTATGCATGTTTACATAGATAGCGGTGTAGATATTTCCATGTTCATACAGATAGCGGTGTAGATATTTCCATGTTCATCCAGATGGCTGTGTAGATATATCCATGTTCATACTGATAGCGGTGTAGATATTTCCATGTTCATACAGATAGTGGTGTAGATATTTCCATGTTCATACAGATAGCGGTGTATCTATTTCCATGTTCATACAGATAGCGGTGTAGATATTTCCATGTTCGTACAGATAGCGGTGTAGATATTTCCATGTTCATACAGATAGCGGTGCTGATATTTCCATGTTTATACAGTCAGCGGTGTGGATATTTCCATGTTTATACAGATAGCGGTGTGGATATTTCCATGTTTATGCATATAGCGGAGTAGATATTTCCAGGTTTATACAGATAGCGGTGTAGATATCTCCATCTTAATACGGATGGCGGTGTAGATATTTATATGTTCATACAGATGGTGGTGCAGATATTTCCATGTTCATACAGATTGCGGTGTAGATATTTCCATGTTCATACAGATAGCGGTGTAGCTATATCCATGTTCATGCAGATAGCGGTGTAGATATTTCCATGTTCATCCATATGGCTGTGTAGATATATCCATGTTCATACAGATAGCGGTGTAGATATTTCCATGTTCATACAGATAGTGCTGTAGATATTTCCATGTTCATACAGATAGCGGTGTAGCTATTTCCATGTTCATACAGATAGCGGTGTAGATATGTCCATGTTCAAACAGATAGTGGTGTAGATATTTCCATGTTCATACAGATAGCGGTGCTTATATTTCCATGTTTATACAGGTAGCGGTGTAGATATTTCCATGTTCATACAGATAGCGGTGTAGATATTTCCATGTTCATACAGATAGCGGTATAGATATCTCCATGTTCATCCAGATGGCTGTGTAGATATATCCATGTTCATACAGACGGCGGAGAATATATTTCCATGTTCATACAGATAGCGGTGTAGATATTTCCATGTTCATACAGATAGCTGTGTAGCTGTTTCCATGTTCATACAGATAGCGGTGTAGTTATTTCCATGTTCAAACAGATAGCGGTGTAGATATTTCAATGTTCATACAGATAGTGGTGTAGATATTTCCATGTTCATACAGATAGAGGGGCTGATATTTCCATGTTCATACAGATAGCTGTGCTGATATTTCCATGTTTATACAGGTAGCGGTGTAGATATTTCCATGTTTATACAGATAGCGGTGTAGATATTTCCATGTTTATACAGATAGCGGCGGAGATATCTCCATCTTAATACAGATGGCAGTGTAGATATTTATATGTTCATACAGATGGCCGTGCAGATATTTCCATGTTCATACAGATGGCGGTGTAGATATTTCCATGTTCATACAGATAGCGGTGTAGTTATTTCCTTGTGCAAAGAGATAGATATGTAGATATTTCCATGTGTATGCAGATAGATGTGTAGATATTTCCATTTTCATGCAGATAGCGGTTTAGATATTTCCATGTTCAAACAGATAGCGGTGTAGATATTTCCATGTTCATACAGATAGCGGTCTAGATATTTCCATGTTCATCCAGATGGCTGTGTAGATATATCCATGTTCATACTGATAGCGGTGTATCTATTTCCATGTTCATACAGATAGCGCTGTAGATATTTCCATGTTCGTACAGATAGCGGTGTAGATATTTCCATGTTCATACAGATAGCGGTGCTGATATTTCCATGTTTATACAGTCAGCGGTGTGGATATTTCCATGTTTATACAGATAGCGGTGTGGATATTTCCATGTTTATGCAGATAGCGGTGTAGATATTTCCAGGTTTATACAGATAGCGGCGTAGATATCTCCATCTTAATACGGATGGCGGTGTAGATATTTATATGTTCATACAGATGGTGGTGCAGATATTTCCATGTTCATACAGATGGCGGTGTAGCTATTTCCATGTTCATACAGATAGCGGTGTAGCTATATCCATGTTCATGCAGATAGCGGTGTAGATATTTACATGTTCATCCATATGGCTGTGTAGATATATCCATGTTCATACAGATAGCGGTGTAGATATTTCCATGTTCATACAGATAGTGCTGTAGATATTTCCATGTTCATACAGATAGCGGTGTAGCTATTTCCATGTTCATACAGATAGCGGTGTAGATATGTCCATGTTCAAACAGATAGCGGTGTAGATATTTCCATGTTCATACAGATAGCGGTGCTTATATTTGCATGTTTATACAGGTAGCGGTGTAGATATTTCCATGTTCATACAGATAGCGGTGTAGATATTTCCATGTTTATACAGATAGCGGTGTAGATATTTCCATGTTCATCCAGATGGCTGTGTAGATATATCCATGTTCATACAGATGGCGGTGAAGATAATTCCATGTTCATACAGATAGCGGTGTAGATATTTCAATGTTCATACAGATAGTGGTGTAGATATTTCCATGTTCATACAGACAGAGTGGCTGATATTTCCATGTTCATACAGATAGCGGTGCTGATATTTCCATGTTTATACAGGTAGCGGTGCAGATATTTCCATCTTTATACAGATAGCGGTGTAGATATATCCATGTTTATACAGATAGCGGTGTAGATATCTCCATCTTAATACAGATGGCAGTGTAGATATTTATATGTTCATACAGATGGCCGTGGAGATATTTCCATGTTCATACAGATGGCGGTGTAGATATTTCCATGTTCATACAGATAGCGGTGTAGTTATCTCCATGTGCAAAGAGATAGCTATGTAGATATTTCCATGTGTATGCAGATAGCTGTGTAGATATTTCCATTTTCATGCAGATAGCGGTTTAGATATTTCCATGTTCAAACAGATAGCGGTGTAGAAATTTCCATGTTCATACAGATAGCGGTGTAGATATTTCCATGTTTATACAGATAGCGGTGAAGATGTATGCATGTTTACACAGATAGCTGTGTAGATATTTCCATGTTCATACAGATAGCGGTGTATATATTTCCATGTTCATCCAGATGGCTGTGTAGATATATCCATGTTCATACAGATAGCGGTGTAGATATTTCCATGTTCATACAGATAGTGGTGTAGATATTTCCATGTTCATACAGATAGCGGTGTATCTATTTCCATGTTCATACAGATAGCGGTGTAGATATTTCCATGTTCATACAGATAGCGGTGTAGATATTTCCATGTTCATACAGATAGCGGTGCTGATATTTCCATGTTTATACAGTCAGCGGTGTGGATATTTCCATGTTTATACAGATAGCGGTGTGGATATTTCCATGTTTATGCAGATAGCGGTGTAGATATTTCCAGGTTTATACAGATAGCGGCGTAGATATCTCCATCTTAATACGGATGGCGGTGTAGATATTTATATGTTCATACAGATGGTGGTGCAGATATTTCCATGTTCATACAGATGGCGGTGTAGCTATTTCCATGTTCATACAGATAGCGGTGTAGCTATATCCATGTTCATGCAGATAGCGGTGTAGATATTTCCATGTTCATCCATATGGCTGTGTAGATATATCCATGTTCATACAGATAGCGGTGTAGATATTTCTATGTTCATACAGATAGTGCTGTAGCTATTTCCATGTTCATACTGATAGCGGTGTAGATATGTCCATGTTCAAACAGATAGCGGTGTAGATATTTCCATGTTCATACAGATAGCGGTGCTTATATTTCCATGTTTATACAGGTAGCGGTGTAGATATTTCCATGTTCATACAGATAGCGCTGTAGATATTTCCATGTTTATACAGATAGCGGTGTAGATATTTCCATGCTCATACAGATAGCGGTGTAGATATATCCATGTTCATACAGATGGCTGTGTAGATATATCCATGTTCATACAGATAGCGGTGTAGATATTTCCATGTTCATACAGATAGCGGTGTAGCTATTTCCATGTTCATACAGATAGCGGTGTAGATATGTCCATGTTCAAAGAGATAGCGGTGTAGATATTTCCATGTTCATACAGATAGCGGTGCTTATATTTCCATGTTTATACAGGTAGCGGTGTAGATATTTCCATGTTTATACAGATAGCGGTGTAGATATTTCCATGTTTATACAGATAGCGGTGTAGATATTTCCATGTTCATCCAGATGGCTGTGTAGATATATCCATGTTCATACAGATGGCGGTGAAGATAATTCCATGTTCATACAGATAGCGGTGTAGATATTTCAATGTTCATACAGATAGTGGTGTAGATATTTCCATGTTCATACAGACAGATTGGCTGATATTTCCTGTTCATACAGATAGCGGTGCTGATATTTCCATGTTTATACAGGTAGCGGTGCAGATATTTCCATCTTTATACAGATAGCGGTGTAGATATATCCATGTTTATACAGATAGCGGTGTAGATATCTCAATCTTAATACAGATGGCAGTGTAGATATTTATATGTTCATACAGATGGCCGTGCAGATATTTCCATGTTCATACAGATGGCGGTGTAGATATTTCCATTTTCATACAGATAGCGGTGTAGTTAACTCTATGTGCAAAGAGATAGCTATGTAGATATTTTCATGTGTATGCAGATATCTGTGTAGATATTTCCATTTTCATGCAGATAGCTGTTTAGATATTTCCATGTTCAAACAGATAGCGGTGTAGATATTTCCATGTTCATACAGATAGCGGTGTAGATATTTCCATGTTTATACAGATAGTGGTGAAGATGTATGCATGTTTACATAGATAGCGGTGTAGATATTTCCATGTTCATACAGATAGCGGTGTAGATATTTCCATGTTCATCCAGATGGCTGTGTAGATATATCCATGTTCATACTGATAGCGGTGTATCTATTTCCATGTTCATACAGATAGCGGTGTAGATATTTCCATGTTCGTACAGATAGCGGTGTAGATATTTCCATGTTCATACAGATAGCGGTGCTGATATTTCCATGTTTATACAGTCAGCGGTGTGGATATTTCCATGTTTATACAGATAGCGGTGTGGATATTTCCATGTTTATGCAGATAGCGGTGTAGATATTTCCAGGTTTATACAGATAGCGTTGTAGATATCTCCATCTTAATACGGATGGCGGTGTAGATATTTATATGTTCATACAGATGGTGGTGCAGTTATTTCCATGTTCATACAGATGGCGGTGTAGCTATTTCCATGTTCATACAGATAGCGGTGTAGCTATATCCATGTTCATGCAGATAGCTGTGTAGATATTTCCATGTTCATCCATATGGCTGTGTAGATATATTCATGTTCATACAGATAGCGGTGTAGATATTTCCATGTTCATACAGATAGTGCTGTAGATATTTCCATGTTCATACAGATAGCGGTGTAGCTATTTCCATGTTCATACAGATAGCGGTGTAGATATGTCCATGTTCAAACAGATAGCGGTGTAGATATTTCCATGTTCATACAGATAGCGGTGCTTATATTTCCATGTTTATACAGGTAGCGGTGTAGATATTTCCATGTTCATTCAGATTGCGGTGTAGATATTTCCATGTTTATACAGATAGCGGTGTAGATATTTCCATGTTCATCCAGATGGCTGTGTAGATATATCCATGTTCATACAGATGGCGGTGAAGATAATTCCATGTTCATACAGATAGCAGTGTAGATATTTCAATGTTCATACAGATAGTGGTGTAGATATTTCCATGTTCATACAGACAGAGTGGCTGATATTTCCATGTTCATACAGATAGCGGTGCTGATATTTCCATGTTTATACAGGTAGCGGTGCAGATATTTCCATCTTTATACAGATAGCGGTGTAGATATATCCATGTTTATACAGATAGCGGTGTAGATATCTCCATCTTAATACAGATGGCAGTGTAGATATTTATATGTTCATACAGATGGCCGTGCAGATATTTCCATGTTCATACAGATGGCGGTGTAGATATTTCCATGTTCATACAGATAGCGGTGTAGTTATCTCCATGTGCAAAGAGATAGCTATGTAGATATTTCCATGTGTATGCAGATATCTGTGTAGATATTTCCATTTTCATGCAGATAGCTGTTTAGATATTTCCATGTTCAAACAGATAGCGGTGTAGATATTTCCATGTTCATACAGATAGCGGTGTAGATATTTCCATGTTTATACAGATAGTGGTGAAGATGTATGCATGTTTACATAGATAGCGGTGTAGATATTTCCATGTTCATACAGAAAGCGGTGTAGATATTTCCATGTTCATCCAGATGGCTGTGTAGATATATCCATGTTCATACTGATAGCGGTGTAGATATTTCCATGTTCATACAGATAGTGGTGTAGATATTTCCATGTTCATACAGATAGCGGTGTATCTATTTCCATGTTCATACAGATAGCGGTGTAGATATTTCCATGTTCGTACAGATAGCGGTGTAGATATTTCCATGTTCATAGAGATAGCGGTGCTGATATTTCCATGTTTATACAGTCAGCGGTGTGGATATTTCCATGTTTATACAGATAGCGGTGTGGATATTTCCATGTTTATGCAGATAGCGGTGGAGATATTTCCAGGTTTATACAGATAGCGGTGTAGATATCTCCATCTTAATACGGATGGCGGTGTAGATATTTATATGTTCATACAGATGGTGGTGCAGATATTTCCATGTTCATACAGATGGCGGTGTAGATATTTCCATGTTCATACAGATAGCGGTGTAGCTATATCCATGTTCATGCAGATAGCGGTGTAGATATTTCCATGTTCATCCATATGGCTGTGTAGATATATCCATGTTCATACAGATAGCGGTGTAGATATTTCCATGTTCATACCGATAGAGGTGTAGATATTTCCATGTTCATACAGATAGCGGTGTAGCTATTTCCATGTTCATGCAGATAGCGGTGTAGATATTTCCATTTTCATCCATATGGCTGTGTAGATATATCCATGTTCATACAGATGGCGGTGAAGATATTTCCATGTTCATACAGATAGCGGTGTAGATATTTCCATGTTCATACAGATGGTGGTGTAGATATTTCCATGTTCATACAGAGAGCGGTGTAGTTATTTCCATGTGTAAAGAGATACCTGTGTAGATATTTCCATGTATATGCAGATAGCTGTGAAGATATTTCCATTTTCATTCAGATTGCGGTTTAGATATTTCCATGTTCAAACAGATAGCAGTGTAGATATTTCCATGTTTATACAGATAGCGGTGTAGATATTTCCATGTTTATACAGATAGCGGTGAAGATGTATGCATTTTTACACAGATAGCGGTGTAGATATTTCCATGTTCATACAGATGGTGGTGTAGGTATTTCCATGTTCATACAGAGAGCGATGTAGTTATTTCCATGTGTAAAGAGATAGCTGTGTAGATATTTCCATGTATATGCAGATAGCTGTGAAGATATTTCCATTTTCATGCAGATTGCGGTTTAGATATTGCCATGTTCAAACAGATAGCAGTGTAGATATTTCCATGTTTATACAGATAGCGGTGTAGATATTTCCATGTTTATACAGATAGCGATGAAGATGTATGCATTTTTACACAGATAGCGGTGTAGATATTTCCATGTTCATACAGATAGCGGTGTAGATATTTCCATGTTCATACAGATAGCTGTGCTAATATTTCCATGTTTATACAGGTTGCGGTGTGGATATTTCCATCTTTATACAGATAGCGGTGTAGATTTTTCCATTTTTATACAGATAGCGGTGTAGATATTTCCAAGTTTATACAGATAGCGGTGTAGATATCTCCATCTTAATACAGATGGCAGTGTAGATATTTATATGTTCATACAGATGGCGGTGCAGATATTTCCATGTTCATACAGATGGCGGTGTAGCTATTTCCATGTTCATACAGATAGCGGTGTAGCTATTTCCATGTTCATGCAGATAGCGGTGTAGATATTTCCATGTTCATACAGATAGCAGTGTAGATATTTCCATGTTCATCCAGATGGCTGTGTAGATATATCCAAGTTCATACAGATGGCGGTGAAGATATTTCCATGCTCATACAGATAGCAGTGTAGATATTTCCATGTTCACACAGATAGTGGTGTAGTTATATCCATGTTCATTCAGATAGAGGGGCTGATATTTCCATGTTCATACTGATAGCGGTGCTGATATTTCCTTGTTTATACAGGTAGCGGAGTAGATATTTCCATGTTTATAAAGACAGCGGTGTAGATATTTCCATGTTTATACAGATAGCGGTGTAGATATCTCCATCTTTATACAGATGGAGGTGTAGATATTTATATGTTCATACAGATGGCCGTGCAGATATTTCCATATTCATACAGATGCCGGTGTAGATATTTCCATGTTCATACAGATAGCGGTGTAGTTATTTCCATGTGTAAAGAGATAGCTGTGTAGATATTTCCATTTTCATGCAGATAGCGGTTTACATATTTCCATGTTCAAACAGATAGCGGTGTAGATATTTCCATGTTCATACAGATAGCGTTGTAGTTATTTCCATGTTTATACAGATAGCGCTGTAGATGTATGCATGTTTACACAGATAGCGGTGTAGATATTTCCATGTTCATACAGATAGCGGTGTAGATATTTCCATGTACATCCAGATGGCTGTGTAGATATATCCATGTTCATTCAGATAGCGGTGTAGATATTTCCATGTTCATACAGATAGTGCTGTAGATATTTCCATGTTCATTCAGATAGCGGTGTAGCTATTTCCATGTTCATGCAGATAGAGGTGTAGATATTTCCATGTTCATACAGATAGTGGTGTAGATATTTCCATGTTCATACAGATGGTGGTGGAGATATTTCCATGTTCATACAGAGAGCGGTGTAGTTATTTCCATGTGTAAAGAGATAGCTGTGTAGATATTTCCATGTATATGCAGATAGCTGTGAAGATATTCCCATTTTCATGCAGATTGCGGTTTAGATATTTCCATGTTCAAACAGATTGCGGTGTAGATATTTCCATGTTCATACAGATAGCGGTGTAGATATTTCCATGTTTATACAGAGAGTGGTGAAGATGTATACATGTTTACAGAGATAGCGGTGTAGATATTTCCATGTTCATACAGATAGCGGTGTAGATATTTCCATGTTCATCCAGATGGCTGTGTATACATATCCATGTTCACACAGATGGTGGTGAAGATAATTCCATGTTCATACAGATAGCGGTGCAGATATTTCCATGTTCATACAGATAGTGGTGTAGATATTTCCATGTTCATACAGATAGCTGTGCTGATATTTCCATGTTTATACAGGTAGCGGTGTGGATATTTCCATGTTTACAGATAGCGGTGTAGATATTGCCATGTTTATACAGATAGCGCTGTAGATACTTCCATGTTCATCCAGATTGCTGTGTAGATATATCCATGTTCATACAGATGGCGGTGAAGAGATTTCCATGTTCATACAGATAGCGGTGTAGATATTTCCATGTTCATACAGATATTGGTGTAGATATTTCCATGTTCATACAGATAGCGGTGTAGATATTTCCATGTTCATACAGATAGTGGTGTAGATATTTCCATGTTCATCCAGATGGCTGTGTAGAAATATCCATGTTCATACAGATAGAGGTGTAGATATTTCCATGTTCATACAGATAGCTGTGCTGATATTTCCATGTTTATACAGGTAGCGGTGTGGATATTTCCATGTTTATACAGATAGCGGTGTAGATTTTTCCATTTTTATACAGATAGCGGTGTCGATATTTCCAAGTTTATACAGATAGCGGTGTAGATATCTCCATCTTAATACAGATGGCGGTGTAGATATTTATATGTTCATACAGATGGCGGTGCAGATATTTCCAGGTTGATACAGATGGCGGTGTAGGTATTTCCATGTTCATACAGATAGCGGTGTAGCTATTTCCATGTTCATGCAGATAGCGGTGTAGATATTTCCATGTTCATCCATATGGCTGTGTAGATATATCCATGTTCATACAGATGGCGGTGAAGGTATTTCCATGTTCATACAGATAGCAGTGTAGATATTTCCATGTTCATCCAGATGGCTGTGTAGATATATCCAAGTTCATACAGATGGCGGTGAAGATATTTCCATGCTCATACAGATAGCAGTGTAGATATTTCCATGTTCTCACAGATAGTGGTGTAGATATATCCATGTTCTTTCAGATAGAGGGGCTGATATTTCCATGTTCATACTGATAGTGGTGCTGATATTTCCATGTTTATACAGGTAGCGGAGTAGATATTTCCATGTTTATACAGATAGCGGTGAAGATATTTCCATGTTTATACAGATAGCGGTGTAGATATCTCCATCTTTATACAGATGGCGGTGTAGATATTTATATGTTCATACAGACGGCCGTTCAGATATTTCCATATTCATACAGATGCCGGTGTAGATATTTCCATGTTCATACAGATAGCGGTGTAGTTATTTCCATGTGTAAAGAGATAGCTGTGTAGATATTTCCATTTTCATGCAGATAGCGGTTTAGATATTTCCATGTTCAAGCAGATAGCGGTGTAGATATTTCCATGTTCGTACAGATAGCGGTGTAGATATTTCCATGTTCATACAGATAGCGGTGCTTATATTTCCATGTTTATACAGGTAGCGGTGTAAATATTTCCATGTTTATACAGATAGCGGTGTAGATATTTCCATGTTTATATAGATAGCGGTGTAGATATTTCCATTTTCATCCAGATGGTTGTGTAGATATATCCATGTTCATACAGATGGCTGTGAAGATATTTCCATGTTCATCCAGATGGCTGTGTAGATATATCCATGTTCATACAGATAGCAGTGTAGATATTTCCATGTTCATGCAGATAGTGCTGTAGATATTTCCATGTTCATACAGATAGCGGTGTAGATATTTCCATGTTTATACAGATAGCGGTGTAGATACTTCCATGTTCATCCCGATGGCTTTGTAGACATATCCATGTTCATACAGATGGTGGTGAAGATAATTTCATGTTCATACAGATAGCAGTGTAGATATTTCCATGTTCATACAGATAGAGGGGCTGATATTTCCATGTTCATACAGATAGCGGTGCGTATATTTCCATGTTTATACAGGTAGCGGTGTAGATATTTCCATGTTCATACAGATAGTGGTGTAGATATTTCCATGTTCATACAGATAGAGGGACTGATATTTCCAAGTTCATACAGATAGCGGTGCGTATATTTCCATGTTTATACAGGTAGCGGTGTAGATATTTCCATGTTTACACAGATAGCGGTGTAGATATTTCCATGTTTATACAGATAGCGCTGTAGATATCTCCATCTTAATACAGATGGCGGTGTAGATATTTATATGTTCATACAGATGGCCGTGCAGATATTTCCATGTTCATACAGATGGCGGTGTAGGTATTTCCATGTTCATACAGATAGCGGTGTAGTTATTTCCATGTGTAAAGAGATAGCTGTGTAGATATTTCCATGTATATGCAGATAGCTGTGTAGATATTTCCATTTTCATGCAGATAGCGGTTTAGATATTTCCATGTTCAAACAGCGGTGTAGATATTTCCATGTTCATACAGATAGCTTTGTAGATATATCCATGTTTATAAAGATAGCGGTGAAGATGTATGCATGTTTACACAGATAGCGGTGTAGATATTTCCATGTTCATACAGATAGCGGTGTAGATATTTCCATGTTCATACAGATAGCGGTGTAGATATTTCCATGTTCATCCAGATGGCTGTGTAGATATATCCATGTTCATACTGATAGCGGTGTAGATATTTCCATGTTCATACAGATAGTGGTGTAGATATTTCCATGTTCATACAGATAGCGGTGTATCTATTTCCATGTTCATACAGATAGCGGTGTAGATATTTCCATGTTCGTACAGATAGCGGTGTAGATATTTCCATGTTCATAGAGATAGCGGTGCTGATATTTCCATGTTTATACAGTCAGCGGTGTGGATATTTCCATGTTTATACAGATAGCGGTGTGGATATTTCCATGTTTATGCAGATAGCGGTGTAGATATTTCCAGGTTTATACAGATACCGGTGTAGATATCTCCATCTTAATACGGATGGCGGTGTAGATATTTATATGTTCATACAGATGGTGGTGCAGATATTTCCATGTTCATACAGATGGCGGTGTAGATATTTCCATGGTCATACAGATAGCGGTGTAGCTATATCCATGTTCATGCAGATAGCGGTGTAGATATTTCCATGTTCATCCATATGGCTGTGTAGATATATCCATGTTCATACAGATAGCGGTGTAGATATTTCCATGTTCATACCGATAGAGGTGTAGATATTTCCATGTTCATACAGATAGCGGTGTAGCTATTTCCATGTTCATGCAGATAGCGGTGTAGATATTTCCATTTTCATCCATATGGCTGTGTAGATATATCCATGTTCATACAGATGGCGGTGAAGATATTTCCATGTTCATACAGATAGCGGTGTAGATATTTCCATGTTCATACAGATGGTGGTGTAGATATTTCCATGTTCATACAGAGAGCGGTGTAGTTATTTCCATGTGTAAAGAGATACCTGTGTAGATATTTCCATGTATATACAGATAGCTGTGAAGATATTTCCATTTTCATTCAGATTGCGGTTTAGATATTTCCATGTTCAAACAGATAGCAGTGTAGATATTTCCATGTTTATACAGATAGCGGTGTAGATATTTCCATGTTTATACAGATAGCGGTGAAGATGTATGCATTTTTACACAGATAGCGGTGTAGATATTTCCATGTTCATACAGATGGTGGTGTAGGTATTTCCATGTTCATACAGAGAGCGATGTAGTTATTTCCATGTGTAAAGAGATAGCTGTGTAGATATTTCCATGTATATGCAGATAGCTGTGAAGATATTTCCATTTTCATGCAGATTGCGGTTTAGATATTTCCATGTTCAAACAGATAGCAGTGTAGATATTTCCATGTTTATACAGATAGCGGTGTAGATATTTCCATGTTTATACAGATAGCGATGAAGATGTATGCATTTTTACACAGATAGCGGTGTAGATATTTCCATGTTCATACAGATAGCGGTGTAGATATTTCCATGTTCATACAGATAGCTGTGCTAATATTTCCATGTTTATACAGGTTGCGGTGTGGATATTTCCATCTTTATACAGATAGCGGTGTAGATTTTTCCATTTTTATACAGATAGCGGTGTAGATATTTCCAAGTTTATACAGATAGCGGTGTAGATATCTCCATCTTAATACAGATGGCAGTGTAGATATTTATATGTTCATACAGATGGCGGTGTAGCTATTTCCATGTTCATACAGATAGCGGTGTAGCTATTTCCATGTTCATGCAGATAGCGGTGTAGATATTTCCATGTTCATACAGATAGCAGTGTAGATATTTCCATGTTCATCCAGATGGCTGTGTAGATATATCCAAGTTCATACAGATGGCGGTGAAGATATTTCCATGCTCATACAGATAGCAGTGTAGATATTTCCATGTTCACACAGATAGTGGTGTAGTTATATCCATGTTCATTCAGATAGAGGGGCTGATATTTCCATGTTCATACTGATAGCGGTGCTGATATTTCCTTGTTTATACAGGTAGCGGAGTAGATATTTCCATGTTTATAAAGACAGCGGTGTAGATATTTCCATGTTTATACAGATAGCGGTGTAGATATCTCCATCTTTATACAGATGGCGGTGTAGATATTTATATGTTCATACAGATGGCCGTGCAGATATTTCCATATTCATACCGATGCCGGTGTAGATATTTCCATGTTCATACAGATAGCGGTGTAGTTATTTCCATGTGTAAAGAGATAGCTGTGTAGATATTTCCATTTTCATGCAGATAGCGGTTTACATATTTCCATGTTCAAACAGATAGCGGTGTAGATATTTCCATGTTCATACAGATAGCGTTGTAGTTATTTCCATGTTTATACAGATAGCGCTGTAGATGTATGCATGTTTACACAGATAGCGGTGTAGATATTTCCATGTTCATACAGATAGCGGTGTAGATATTTCCATGTACATCCAGATGGCTGTGTAGATATATCCATGTAAATTCAGATAGCGGTGTAGATATTTCCATGTTCATACAGATAGTGCTGTAGATATTTCCATGTTCATTCAGATAGCGGTGTAGCTATTTCCATGTTCATGCAGATAGAGGTGTAGATATTTCCATGTTCATACAGATAGTGGTGTAGATATTTCCATGTTCATACAGATGGTGGTGGAGATATTTCCATGTTCATACAGAGAGCGGTGTAGTTATTTCCATGTGTAAAGAGATAGCTGTGTAGATATTTCCATGTATATGCAGATAGCTGTGAAGATATTCCCATTTTCATGCAGATTGCGGTTTAGATATTTCCATGTTCAAACAGATTGCGGTGTAGATATTTCCATGTTCATACAGATAGCGGTGTAGATATTTCCATGTTTATACAGAGAGTGGTGAAGATGTATACATGTTTACACAGATAGCGGTGTAGATATTTCCATGTTCCTACAGATAGCGGTGTAGATATTTCCATGTTCATCCAGATGGCTGTGTATACATATCCATGTTCACACAGATGGTGGTGAAGATAATTCCATGTTCATACAGATAGCGGTGCAGATATTTCCATGTTCATACAGATAGTGGTGTAGATATTTCGATGTTCATACAGATAGCTGTGCTGATATTTCCATGTTTATACAGGTAGCGGTGTGGATATTTCCATGTTTACAGATAGCGGTGTAGATATTGCCATGTTTATACAGATAGCGCTGTAGATACTTCCATGTTCATCCAGATTGCTGTGTAGATATATCCATGTTCATACAGATGGCGGTGAAGAGATTTCCATGTTCATACAGATAGCGGTGTAGATATTTCCATGTTCATACAGATATTGGTGTAGATATTTCCATGTTCATACAGATAGCGGTGTAGATATTTCCATGTTCATACAGATAGTGGTGTAGATATTTCCATGTTCATCCAGATGGCTGTGTAGAAATATCCATGTTCATACAGATAGAGGTGTAGATATTTCCATGTTCATACAGATAGCTGTGCTGATATTTCCATGTTTATACAGGTAGCGGTGTGGATATTTCCATGTTTATACAGATAGCGGTGTAGATTTTTCCATTTTTATACAGATAGCGGTGTCGATATTTCCAAGTTTATACAGATAGCGGTGTAGATATCTCCATCTTAATACAGATGGCGGTGTAGATATTTATATGTTCATACAGATGGCGGTGCAGATATTTCCATGTTGATACAGATGGCGGTGTAGGTATTTCCATGTTCATACAGATAGCGGTGTAGCTATTTCCATGTTCATGCAGATAGCGGTGTAGATATTTCCATGTTCATCCATATGGCTGTGTAGATATATCCATGTTCATACAGATGGCGGTGAAGGTATTTCCATGTTCATACAGATAGCAGTGTAGATATTTCCATGTTCATCCAGATGGCTGTGTAGATATATCCAAGTTCATACAGATGGCGGTGAAGATATTTCCATGCTCATACAGATAGCAGTGTAGATATTTCCATGTTCTCACAGATAGTGGTGTAGATATATCCATGTTCTTTCAGATAGAGGGGCTGATATTTCCATGTTCATACTGATAGTGGTGCTGATATTTCCATGTTTATACAGGTAGCGGAGTAGATATTTCCATGTTTATACAGATAGCGGTGAAGATATTTCCATGTTTATACAGATAGCGGTGTAGATATCTCCATCTTTATACAGATGGCGGTGTAGTTATTTATATGTTCATACAGATGGCCGTTCAGATATTTCCATATTCATACAGATGCCGGTGTAGATATTTCCATGTTCATACAGATAGCGGTGTAGTTATTTCCATGTGTAAAGAGATAGCTGTGTAGATATTTCCATTTTCATGCAGATAGCGGTTTAGATATTTCCATGTTCAAGCAGATAGCGGTGTAGATATTTCCATGTTCGTACAGATAGCGGTGTAGATATTTCCATGTTCATACAGATAGCGGTGCTTATATTTCCATGTTTATACAGGTAGTGGTGTAAATATTTCCATGTTTATACAGATAGCGGTGTAGATATTTCCATGTTTATATAGATAGCGGTGTAGATATTTCCATTTTCATCCAGATGGTTGTGTAGATATATCCATGTTCATACAGATGGCTGTGAAGATATTTCCATGTTCATCCAGATGGCTGTGTAGATATATCCATGTTCATACAGATAGCAGTGTAGATATTTCCATGTTCATGCAGATAGTGCTGTAGATATTTCCATGTTCATACAGATAGCGGTGTAGATATTTCCTTGTTTATACAGATAGCGGTGTAGATACTTCCATGTTCATCCCGATGGCTTTGTAGACATATCCATGTTCATACAGATGGTGGTGAAGATAATTTCATGTTCATACAGATAGCGGTGTAGATATTTCCATGTTCATACAGATAGCGGTGCGTATATTTCCATGTTTATACAGGTAGCGGTGTAGATATTTCCATGTTCATACAGATAGTGGTGTAGATATTTCCATGTTCATACAGATAGAGGGACTGATATTTCCAAGTTCATACAGATAGCGGTGCGTATATTTCCATGTTTATACAGGTAGCGGTGTAGATATTTCCATGTTTACACAGATAGCGGTGTAGATATTTCCATGTTTATACAGATAGCGCTGTAGATATCTCCATCTTAATACAGATGGCGGTGTAGATATTTATATGTTCATACAGATGGCCGTGCAGATATTTCCATGTTCATACAGATGGCGGTGTAGGTATTTCCATGTTCATACAGATAGCGGTGTAGTTATTTCCATGTGTAAAGAGATAGCTGTGTAGATATTTCCATGTATATGCAGATAGCTGTGTAGATATTTCCATTTTCATGCAGATAGCGGTTTAGATATTTCCATGTTCAAACAGCGGTGTAGATATTTCCATGTTCATACAGATAGCTTTGTAGATATATCCATGTTTATAAAGATAGCGGTGAAGATGTATGCATGTTTACACAGATAGCGGTGTAGATATTTCCATGTTCATACAGATAGCGGTGTAGATATTTCCATGTTCATACAGATAGAGGTGTAGATATTTCCATGTTCATACAGATGGCTGTGTAGATATATCCATGTTCATACAGATAGCGGTGAAGATATTTCCATGTTCATACAGATAGTGGTGTAGATATTTCCATGTTCATACAGATAGCGGTGCAGCTATTTCCATGTTCATACAGATAGCGGTGTAGATATTTCCATGTTCGTACAGATAGCGGTGTACATATTTCCATGTTCATACAGATAGCGGTGCTTATATTTCCATGTTTATACAGATAGCGGTGTAGATATTTCCATGTTTATACAGATAGCGGTGTAGATATTTCCATGTTTATTGAGATAGCGGTGTAGATATTTCCAAGTTTATACAGATAGCGGTGTAGATATCTCCATCTTAATACAGATGGCGGTGTAGATATTTATATGTTCATACAGATGGCCGTGCAGATATTTCCATGTTCATACAGATGGCGGTGTTGATATTTCCATGTTTATAGAGATAGTGGTGTAGTTATTTCCATGTGTAAAGAGATAGCTTTGTAGATATTTCCATGTATATGCAGATAACTGTGTAGATATTTCCATTTTCATGCAGATAGCGGTGTAGATATTTCCATGTTCAAACAGATAGCGGTGTAGATATTTCCATGTTCATACAGATAGTGGTGTAGAAATTTCCATGTTTATACAGATAGCGGTGTAGCTATTTCCATGTTCATCCTGATGGCTGAGTAGATATATCCATGTTCATACAGATGGCGGTGAAGATATTTCCATGTTCATACAGATAGCGGTGTAGATATTTCCATGTTCATACAGATAGTGGTGTAGATATTTCCATGTTCATACAGACAGAGGGGCTGATATTTCCATGTTCATACAGATAGCGGTGCTGATATTTCCATGTTTATACAGGTAGCGGTGTAGATATTTCCAAGTTTATACAGATAGCGGTGTAGACATTTTCATGTTTATACAGATAGCGGTGTAGATAACTCCATCTTAATACAGATGGCGGTTTAGATATTTATATGTTCATACAGATGGTCGTGCAGATATTTCCATGTTCATACAGATGGCGGTGTAGATATTTCCATGTTCATCCATATGTCTTTGCAGATATATCCATGTTCATACAGATGGCGGTGAAGATAATTCCATGTTCATACAGATAGCGGTGTAGATATTTCCATGTTCATACAGATAGCGGTGTAGATATTTCCATGTTCATACAGATAGTGGTGTAGATATTTCCATGTTCATACAGATTGCGGTGTAGTTATTTCCATGTGTGAAGAGATAGCTGTGTAGATATTTCCATGTATATGCAGATAGCTCTGAATAGATTTCCATTTTCATGCAGATTGCGGTTTAGATATTTCCATGTTCAAACAGATACCGGTGTAGGTATTTCCATGTTCATACAGATAGCGGTGTAGATGTTTCCATGTTTATACAGATAGCTGTGAAGATGTATGCATGTTTACACAGATAGCGGTGTAGATATTTCCATGTTCATACAGATAGCGGTGTAGATATTTCCATGTTCATCCAGATGGCTGTGTAGATATATCCATGTTCATACAGATAGCGGTGTAGATATTTCCATGTTCATACAGATAGTGCTGTAGATATTTCCATGTTCATACAGATAGCGGTGTAGCTATTTCCATGTTCATACAGATAGCGGTGTAGTTATTTCCATGTTCAAACAGATAGAGGTGTAGATATTTCCATGTTTATACAGATAGCGGTGCTTGTATTTCCATGTTTATACAGGTAGCGGTGTAGATATTTCCGTGTTTATACAGATAGCGGTGTAGATATTTCCATGTTTATACAGATAGCGGTGTAGATATTTCCATGTTCATCCAGATGGCTGTGTAGATATATCCATGTTCATACAGATGGCGGTGAAGATAATTCCATGTTCATACAGATAGCGGTGTAGATATTTCCATGTTCATACAGATAGTGGTGTAGATATTTCCATGTTCATACAGATAGAGGGGCTGATATTTCCATGTTCATACAGATAGCGGTGCTGATATTTCCATGTTTATACAGATAACCGTGTAGATATTTCCATGTTTATACAGATAGCGGTGTAGATATTTCCATGTTTATACAGATAGCGGTGTAGATATCTCCATCTTAATACAGATGGCAGTGTAGATATTTATATGTTCATACAGATGGCCGTGCAGATATTTCCATGTTCATACAGATGGCGGTGTAGATATTTCGATGTTCATACAGATAGCGGTGTAGTTATTTCCATGTGCAAAGAGATAGCTATGTAGATATTTCCATGTGTATGCAGATAGCTGTGTAGATATTTCCATTTTCATGCAGATAGCGGTTTAGATATTTCCATGTTCAAACAGATAGCGGTGTAGATATTTCCATGTTCATACAGATAGCGGTGTAGATATTTCCATGTTTATACAGATAGCAGTGAAGATGTATGCATGTTTACACAGATAGCTGTGTAGATATTTCCATGTTCATACAGATAGCGGTGTAGATATTTCCATGTTCATCCAGATGGCTGTGTAGATATATCCATGTTCATACAGATAGCGGTGTAGATATTTCCATGTTCATACAGATAGTGGTGTAGATATTTCCATGTTCATACAGATAGCGGTGTATCTATTTCCATGTTCATACAGATAGCGGTGTAGATATTTCCATGTTCATACAGATAGCGGTGTAGATATTTCCATGTTCATACAGATAGCGGTGCTGATATTTCCATGTTTATACAGTCAGCGGTGTGGATATTTCCATGTTTATACAGATAGCGGTGTGGATATTTCCATGTTTATGCAGATAGCGGTGTAGATATTTCCAGGTTTTTACAGATAGCGGCGTAGATATCTCCATCTTAATACAGATGGCAGTGTAGATATTTATATGTTCATACAGATGGTGGTGCAGATATTTCCATGTTCATACAGATGGCGGTTGAGCTATTTCCATGTTCATACAGATAGCGGTGTAGCTATATCCATGTTCATGCAGATAGCGGTGTAGATATTTCCATGTTCATCCATATGGCTGTGTAGATATATCCATGTTCATACAGATAGCGGTGTAGATATTTCTATGTTCATACAGATAGTGCTGTAGATATTTCCATGTTCTTACAGATAGCGGTGTAGCTATTTCCATGTTCATACTGATAGCGTTGTAGATATGTCCATGTTCAAACAGATAGCGGTGTAGATATTTCCATGTTCATACAGATAGCGGTGCTTATATTTCCATGTTCATTCAGGTAGCGGTGTAGATATTTCCATGTTCTTACAGATAGCGGTGTAGATATTTCCATGTTTATACAGATAGCGGTGTAGATATTTCCATGCTCATACAGATAGCGGTGTAGATATATCCATGTTCATACAGATGGCTGTGTAGATATATCCATGTTCATACAGATAGCGGTGTAGATATTTCCATGTTCATACAGATAGCGGTGTAACTATTTCCATGTTCATACAGATAGCGGTGTAGTTTTTTCCATGTTGAAACAGATAGCGGTGTAGATATTTCCATGTTTATACAGATAGCGGTGCTTATATTTCCATGTTTATACAGGTAGTGGTGTAGATATTTCCATGTTTATACAGATAGCGGTGTAGATATTTCCATGTTTATACAGATAGCGGTGTAGATATTTCCATGGTCATCCAGATGGCTGTGTAGATATATCCATGTTCATACAGATGGCGGTGAAGATAATTCCATGTTCATACAGATAGCGGTGTAGATATTTCAATGTTCATACAGATAGTGGTGTAGATATTTCCATGTTCATACAGACAGAGTGGCTGATATTTCCATGTTCATACAGATAGCGGTGCTGATATTTCCATGTTTATACAGGTAGCGGTGCAGATATTTCCATCTTTATACAGATAGCGGTGTAGATATATCCATGTTTATACAGATAGCGGTGTAGATATCTCCATCTTAATACAGATGGCAGTGTAGATATTTATATGTTCATACAGATGGCCGTGCAGATATTTCCATGTTCATACAGATGGCGGTGTAGATATTTCCATGTTCATACAGATAGCGGTGTAGTTATCTCCATGTGCAAAGAGATAGCTATGTAGATATTTCCATGTGTATGCAGATATCTGTGTAGATATTTCCATTTTCATGCAGATAGCTGTTTAGATATTTCCATGTTCAAACAGATAGCGGTGTAGATATTTCCATGTTCATACAGATAGCGGTGTAGATATTTCCATGTTTATACAGATAGTGGTGAAGATGTATGCATGTTTACATAGATAGCGGTGTAGATATTTCCATGTTCATACAGATAGCGGTGTAGATATTTCCATGTTCATCCAGATGGCTGTGTAGATATATCCATGTTCATACTGATAGCGGTGTAGATATTTCCATGTTCATACAGATAGCGGTGTAGATATTTCCATGTTCATACAGATAGCGGTGTATCTATTTCCATGTTCATACAGATAGCGGTGTAGATATTTCCATGTTCGTACAGATAGCGGTGTAGATATTTCCATGTTCATACAGATAGCGGTGCTGATATTTCCATGTTTATACAGTCAGCGGTGTGGATATTTCCATGTTTATACAGATAGCGGTGTGGATATTTCCATGTTTATGCAGATAGCGGTGTAGATATTTCCAGGTTTATACAGATAGCGGTGTAGATATCTCCATCTTAATACGGATGGCGGTGTAGATATTTATATGTTCATACAGATGGTGGTGCAGATATTTCCATGTTCATACAGATTGCGGTGTAGATATTTCCATGTTCATGCAGATAGCGGTGTAGCTATATCCATGTTCATGCAGATAGCCGTGTAGATATTTCCATGTTCATCCATATGGCTGTGTAGATATATCCATGTTCATACAGATAGCGGTGTAGATATTTCCATGTTCATACAGATAGTGCTGTAGATATTTCCATGTTCATACAGATAGCGGTGTAGCTATTTCCATGTTCATACAGATAGCGGTGTAGATATGTCCATGTTCAAACAGATAGCGGTGTAGATATTTCCATGTTCATACAGATAGCGGTGCTTATATTTCCATGTTTATACAGGTAGCGGTGTAGATATTTCCATGTTCATACAGATAGCGGTGTAGATATTTCCATGTTCATACAGATAGCGGTGTAGATATCTCCATGTTCATCCAGAAGGCTGTGTAGATATATCCATGTTCATACAGATGGCGGTGAATATATTTCCATGTTCATACAGATAGCGGTGTAGATATTTCCATGTTCATACAGATAGCTGTGTAGCTGTTTCCATGTTCATACAGATAGCGGTGTAGTTATTTCCATGTTCAAACAGATAGCGGTGTAGATATTTCCATGTTCATACAGATAGTGGTGTAGATATTTCCATGTTCATACAGATAGAGGGGCTGATATTTCCATGTTCATACAGATAGGTGTGCTGATATTTCCATGTTTATACAGGTAGCGGTGTAGATATTTCCATGTTTATACAGATAGCGGTGTAGATATTTCCATGTTTATACAGATAGCGGCGGAGATATCTCCATCTTAATACAGATGGCAGTGTAGATATTTATATGTTCATACAGATGGCCGTGCAGATATTTCCATGTTCATACAGATGGCGGTGTAGATATTTCCATGTTCATACAGATAGCGGTGTAGTTATTTCCATGTGCAAAGAGATAGATATGTAGATATTTCCATGTGTATGCAGATAGCTGTGTAGATATTTCCATTTTCATGCAGATAGCGGTTTAGATATTTCCATGTTCAAACAGATAGTGGTGTAGATATTTCCATGTTCATACAGATAGCGTTGTAGATATTTCCATGTTCATCCAGATGGCTGTGTAGATATATCCATGTTCATACTGATAGCGGTGTATCTATTTCCATGTTCATACAGATAGCGCTGTAGATATTTCCATGTTCGTACAGATAGCGGTGTAGATATTTCCATGTTCATACAGATAGCGGTGCTGATATTTCCATGTTTATACAGTCAGCGGTGTGGATATTTCCATGTTTATACAGATAGCGGTGTGGATATTTCCATGTTTATGCAGATAGCGGTGTAGATATTTCCAGGTTTATACAGATAGCGGCGTAGATATCTCCATCTTAATACGGATGGCGGTGTAGATATTTATATGTTCATACAGATGGTGGTGCAGATATTTCCATGTTCATACAGATGGCGGTGTAGCTATTTCCATGTTCATACAGATAGCGGTGTAGCTATATCCATGTTCATGCAGATAGCGGTGTAGATATTTCCATGTTCATCCATATGGCTGTGTAGATATATCCATGTTCATACAGATAGCGGTGTAGATATTTCCATGTTCATACAGATAGTGCTGTAGATATTTCCATGTTCATACAGATAGCGGTGTAGCTATTTCCATGTTCATACAGATAGCGGTGTAGATATGTCCATGTTCAAACAGATAGCGGTGTAGATATTTCCATGTTCATACAGATAGCGGTGCTTATATTTGCATGTTTATACAGGTAGCGGTGTAGATATTTCCATGTTCATACAGATAGCGGTGTAGATATTTCCATGTTTATACAGATAGCGGTGTAGATATTTCCATGTTCATCCAGATGGCTGTGTAGATATATCCATGTTCATACAGATGGCGGTGAAGATAATTCCATGTTCATACAGATAGCGGTGTAGATATTTCAATGTTCATACAGATAGTGGTGTAGATATTTCCATGTTCATACAGACAGAGTGGCTGATATTTCCATGTTCATACAGATAGCGGTGCTGATATTTCCATGTTTATACAGGTAGCGGTGCAGATATTTCCATCTTTATACAGATAGCGGTGTAGATATATCCTTGTTTATACAGATAACGGTGTAGATATCTCCATCTTAATACAGATGGCAGTGTAGATATTTATATGTTCATACAGATGGCCGTGGAGATATTTCCATGTTCATACAGATGGCGGTGTAGATATTTCCATGTTCATACCGATAGCGGTGTAGTTATCTCCATGTGCAAAGAGATAGCTATGTAGATATTTCCATGTGTATGCAGATAGCTGTGTAGATATTTCCATTTTCATGCAGATAGCGGTTTAGATATTTCCATGTTCAAACAGATAGCGGTGTAGATATTTCCATGTTCATACAGATAGCGGTGTAGATATTTCCATGTTTATACAGATAGCGGTGAAGATGTATGCATGTTTACACAGATAGCTGTGTAGATATTTCCATGTTCATACAGATAGCGGTGTATATATTTCCATGTTCATCCAGATGGCTGTGTAGATATATCCATGTTCATACAGATAGCGGTGTAGATATTTCCATGTTCATACAGATAGTGGTGTAGATATTTCCATGTTCATACAGATAGCGGTGTATCTATTTCCATGTTCATACAGATAGCGGTGTAGATATTTCCATGTTCATACAGATAGCGGTGTAGATATTTCCATGTTCATACAGATAGCGGTGCTGATATTTCCATGTTTATACAGTCAGCGGTGTGGATATTTCCATGTTTATACAGATAGCGGTGTGGATATTTCCATGTTTATGCAGATAGCGGTGTAGATATTTCCAGGTTTATACAGATAGCGGCGTAGATATCTCCATCTTAATACGGATGGCGGTGTAGATATTTATATGTTCATACAGATGGTGGTGCAGATATTTCCATGTTCATACAGATGGCGGTGTAGCTATTTCCATGTTCATACAGATAGCGGTGTAGCTATATCCATGTTCATGCAGATAGCGGTGTAGATATTTCCATGTTCATCCATATGGCTGTGTAGATATATCCATGTTCATACAGATAGCGGTGTAGACATTTCTATGTTCATACAGATAGTGCTGTAGCTATTTCCATGTTCATACTGATAGCGGTGTAGATATGTCCATGTTCAAACAGATAGCGGTGTAGATATTTCCATGTTCATACAGATAGCGGTGCTTATATTTCCATGTTTATACAGTTAGCGGTGTAGATATTTCCATGTTCATACAGATAGCGCTGTAGATATTTCCATGTATATACAGATAGCGGTGTAGATATTTCCATGCTCATACAGATAGCGGTGTAGATATATCCATGTTCATACAGATGGCTGTGTAGATATATCCATGTTCATACAGATAGCGGTGTAGATATTTCCATGTTCATACAGATAGCGGTGTAGCTATTTCCATGTTCATACAGATAGCGGTGTAGATATGTCTATGTTCAAACAGATAGCGGTGTAGATATTTCCATGTTCATACAGATAGCGGTGCTTATATTTCCATGTTTATACAGGTAGCGGTGTAGATATTTCCATGTTTATACAGATAGCGGTGTAGATATTTCCATGTTTATACAGATAGCGGTGTAGATATTTCCATGTTCATCCAGATGGCTGTGTAGATATATCCATGTTCATACAGATGGCGGTGAAGATAATTCCATGTTCATACAGATAGCGGTGTAGATATTTCAATGTTCATACAGATAGTGGTGTAGATATTTCCATGTTCATACAGACAGAGTGGCTGATATTTCCTGTTCATACAGATAGCGGTGCTGATATTTCCATGTTTATACAGGTAGCGGTGCAGATATTTCCATCTTTATACAGATAGCGGTGTAGATATATCCATGTTTATACAGATAGCGGTGTAGATATCTCAATCTTAATACAGATGGCAGTGTAGATATTTATATGTTCATACAGATGGCCGTGCAGATATTTCCATGTTCATACAGATGGCGGTGTAGATATTTCCATGTTCATACAGATAGCGGTGTAGTTAACTCCATGTGCAAAGAGATAGCTATGTAGATATTTTCATGTGTATGCAGATATCTGTGTAGATATTTCCATTTTCATGCAGATAGCTGTTTAGATATTTCCATGTTCAAACAGATAGCGGTGTAGATATTTCCATGTTCATACAGATAGCGGTGTAGATATTTCCATGTTTATACAGATAGTGGTGAAGATGTATGCATGTTTACATAGATAGCGGTGTAGATATTTCCATGTTCATACAGATAGCGGTGTAGATATTTCCATGTTCATCCAGTTGGCTGTGTAGATATATCCATGTTCATACTGATAGCGGTGTATCTATTTCCATGTTCATACAGATAGCGGTGTAGATATTTCCATGTTTGTACAGATAGCGGTGTAGATATTTCCATGTTCATACAGATAGCGGTGCTGATATTTCCATGTTTATACAGTCAGCGGTGTGGATATTTCCATGTTTATACAGATAGCGGTGCTGATATTTCCATGTTTATACAGTCAGCGGTGTGGATATTTCCATGTTTATGCAGATAGCGGTGTAGATATTTCCAGGTTTATACAGATAGCGTTGTAGATATCTCCATCTTAATACGGATGGCGGTGTAGATATTTATATGTTCATACAAATGGTGGTGCAGTTATTTCCATGTTCATACAGATGGCGGTGTAGCTATTTCCATGTTCATACAGATAGCGGTGTAGCTATATCCATGTTCATGCAGATAGCTGTGTAGATATTTCCATGTTCATCCATATGGCTGTGTAGATATATCCATGTTCATACAGATAGCGGTGTAGATATTTCCATGTTCATACAGATAGTGCTGTAGATATTTCCATGTTCATACAGATAGCGGTGTAGCTATTTCCATGTTCATACAGATAGCGGTGTAGATATGTCCATGTTCAAACAGATAGCGGTGTAGATATTTCCATGTTCATACAGATAGCGGTGCTTATATTTCCATGTTTATACAGGTAGCAGTGTAGATATTTCCATGTTCATTCAGATTGCGGTGTAGATATTTCCATGTTTATACAGATAGCGGTGTAGATATTTCCATGTTCGTACAGATAGCGGTGTAGATATTTCCATGTTCATGCAGATAGCTGTGTAGATATTTCCATGTTCATCCATATGGCTGTGTAGATATATCCATGTTCATACAGATAGCGGTGTAGATATTTCCATGTTCGTACAGATAGCGGTGTAGATATTTCCATGTTCATACAGATAGCGGTGCTGATATTTCCTTGTTTATACAGATAGCGGTGTAGTTATTTCCATGTTCAAACAGATAGAGGTGTAGATATTTCCATGTTTATACAGATAGCGGTGCTTGTATTTCCATGTTTATACAGGTAGCGGTGTAGATATTTCCGTGTTTATACAGATAGCGGTGTAGATATTTCCATGTTTATACAGATAGCGGTGTAGATATTTCCATGTTCATCCAGATGGCTGTGTAGATATATCCATGTTCATACAGATGGCGGTGAAGATAATTCCATGTTCATACAGATAGCGGTGTAGATATTTCCATGTTCATACAGATAGTGGTGTAGATATTTCCATGTTCATACAGATAGAGGGGCTGATATTTCCATGTTCATACAGATAGCGGTGCTGATATTTCCATGTTTATACAGGTAGCGGTGTAGATATTTCCAAGTTTATACAGATAGCGGTGTAGACATTTTCATGTTTATACAGATAGCGGTGTAGATATCTCCATCTTAATACAGATGGCGGTTTAGATATTTATATGTTCATACAGATGGTCGTGCAGATATTTCCATGTTCATACAGATGGCGGTGTAGATATTTCCATGTTCATCCATATGTCTGTGCAGATATATCCATGTTCATACAGATGGCGGTGAAGATAATTCCATGTTCATACAGATAGCGGTGTAGATATTTCCATGTTCATACAGATAGCGGTGTAGATATTTCCATGTTCATACAGATAGCGGTGTAGTTATTTCCATGTGTGAAGAGATAGCTGTGTAGATATTTCCATGTATATGCAGATAGCTCTGAATAGATTTCCATTTTCATGCAGATTGCGGTTTAGATATTTCCATGTTCAAACAGATACCGGTGTAGGTATTTCCATGTTCATACAGATAGCGGTGTAGATGTTTCCATGTTTATACAGATAGCTGTGAAGATGTATGCATGTTTACACAGATAGCGGTGTAGATATTTCCATGTTCATACAGATAGCGGTGTAGATATTTCCATGTTCATCCAGATGGCTGTGTAGATATATCCATGTTCATACAGATAGCGGTGTAGATATTTCCATGTTCATACAGATAGTGCTGTAGATATTTCCATGTTCATACAGATAGCGGTGTAGCTATTTCCGTGTTCATACAGATAGCGGTGTAGTTATTTCCATGTTCAAACAGATAGAGGTGTAGATATTTCCACGTTTATACAGATAGCGGTGCTTGTATTTCCATGTTTATACAGGTAGCGGTGTAGATATTTCCGTGTTTATACAGATAGCGGTGTAGATATTTCCATGTTTATACAGATAGCGGTGTAGATATTTCCATGTTCATCCAGATGGCTGTGTAGATATATCCATGTTCATACAGATGGCGGTGAAGATAATTCCATGTTCATACAGATAGCGGTGTAGATATTTCCATGTTCATACAGATAGTGGTGTAGATATTTCCATGTTCATACAGATAGAGGGGCTGATATTTCCATGTTCATACAGATAGCGGTGCTGATATTTCCATGTTTATACAGATAACCGTGTAGATATTTCCATGTTTATACAGATAGCGGTGTAGATATTTCCATGTTTATACAGATAGTGGTGTAGATATCTCCATCTTAATACAGATGGCAGTGTAGATATTTATATGTTCATACAGATGGCCGTGCAGATATTTCCATGTTCATACAGATGGCGGTGTAGATATTTCGATGTTCATACAGATAGCGGTGTAGTTATTTCCATGTGCAAAGAGATAGCTATGTAGATATTTCCATGTGTATGCAGATAGCTGTGTAGATATTTCCATTTTCATGCAGATAGCGGTTTAGATATTTCCATGTTCAAACAGATAGCGGTGTAGATATTTCCATGTTCATACAGATAGCGGTGTAGATATTTCCATGTTTTACAGATAGCAGTGAAGATATATGCATGTTTACACAGATAGCTGTGTAGATATTTCCATGTTCATACAGATAGCGGTGTAGATATTTCCATGTTCATCCAGATGGCTGTGTAGATATATCCATGTTCATACAGATAGCGGTGTAGATATTTCCATGTTCATACAGATAGTGGTGTAGATATTTCCATGTTCATACAGATAGCGGTGTATCTATTTCCATGTTCATACAGATAGCGGTGTAGATATTTCCATGTTCATACAGATAGCGGTGTAGATATTTCCATGTTCATACAGATAGCGGTGCTGATATTTCCATGTTTATACAGTCAGCGGTGTGGATATTTCCATGTTTATACAGATAGCGGTGTGGATATTTCCATGTTTATGCAGATAGCGGTGTAGATATTTCCAGGTTTTTACAGATAGCGGCGTAGATATCTCCATCTTAATACAGATGGCAGTGTAGATATTTATATGTTCATACAGATGGTGGTGCAGATATTTCCATGTTCATACAGATGGCGGTTGAGCTATTTCCATGTTCATACAGATAGCGGTGTAGCTATATCCATGTTCATGCAGATAGCGGTGTAGATATTTCCATGTTCATCCATATGACTGTGTAGATATATCCATGTTCATACAGATAGCGGTGTAGATATTTCTATGTTCATACAGATAGTGCTGTAGATATTTCCATGTTCATACAGATAGCGGTGTAGCTATTTCCATGTTCATACTGATAGCGTTGTAGATATGTCCATGTTCAAACAGATAGCGGTGTAGATATTTCCATGTTCATACAGATAGCGGTGCTTATATTTCCATGTTCATACAGGTAGCGGTGTAGATATTTCCATGTTCTTACAGATAGCGGTGTAGATATTTCCATGTTTATACAGATAGCGGTGTAGATATTTCCATGCTCATACAGATAGCGGTGTAGATATATCCATGTTCATACAGATGGCTGTGTAGATATATCCATGTTCATACAGATAGCGGTGTAGATATTTCCATGTTCATACAGATAGCGGTGTAACTATTTCCATGTTCATACAGATAGCGGTGTCGTTTTTTCCATGTTGAAACAGATAGCGGTGTAGATATTTCCATGTTTATACAGATAGCGGTGCTTATATTTCCATGTTTATACAGGTAGTGGTGTAGATATTTCCATGTTTATACAGATAGCGGTGTAGATATTTCCATGTTTATACAGATAGCGGTGTAGATATTTCCATGGTCATCCAGATGGCTGTGTAGATATATCCATGTTCATACAGATGGCGGTGAAGATAATTCCATGTTCATACAGATAGCGGTGTAGATATTTCAATGTTCATACAGATAGTGGTGTAGATATTTCCATGTTCATACAGACAGAGTGGCTGATATTTCCATGTTCATACAGATAGCGGTGCTGATATTTCCATGTTTATACAGGTAGCGGTGCAGATATTTCCATCTTTATACAGATAGCGGTGTAGATATATCCATGTTTATACAGATAGCGGTGTAGATATCTCCATCTTAATACAGATGGCAGTGTAGATATTTATATGTTCATACAGATGGCCGTGCAGATATTTCCATGTTCATACAGATGGCGGTGTAGATATTTCCATGTTCATACAGATAGCGGTGTAGTTATCTCCATGTGCAAAGAGATAGCTATGTAGATATTTCCATGTGTATGCAGATATCTGTGTAGATATTTCCATTTTCATGCAGATAGCTGTTTAGATATTTCCATGTTCAAACAGATAGCGGTGTAGATATTTCCATGTTCATACAGATAGCGGTGTAGATATTTCCATGTTTATACAGATAGTGGTGAAGATGTATGCATGTTTACATAGATAGCGGTGTAGATATTTCCATGTTCATACAGATAGCGGTGTAGATATTTCCATGTTCATCCAGATGGCTGTGTAGATATATCCATGTTCATACTGATAGCGGTGTAGATATTTCCATGTTCATACAGATAGTGGTGTAGATATTTCCATGTTCATACAGATAGCGGTGTATCTATTTCCATGTTCATACAGATAGCGGTGTAGATATTTCCATGTTCGTACAGATAGCGGTGTAGATATTTCCATGTTCATACAGATAGCGGTGCTGATATTTCCATGTTTATACAGTCAGCGGTGTGGATATTTCCATGTTTATACAGATAGCGGTGTGGATATTTCCATGTTTATGCAGATAGCGGTGTAGATATTTCCAGGTTTATACAGATAGCGGCGTAGATATCTCCATCTTAATACGGATGGCGGTGTAGATATTTATATGTTCATACAGATGGTGGTGCAGATATTTCCATGTTCATACAGATTGCGGTGTAGATATTTCCATGTTCATGCAGATAGCGGTGTAGCTATATCCATGTTCATGCAGATAGCCGTGTAGATATTTCCATGTTCATCCATATGGCTGTGTAGATATATCCATGTTCATACAGATAGCGGTGTAGATATTTCCATGTTCATACAGATAGTGCTGTAGATATTTCCATGTTCATACAGATAGCGGTGTAGGTATTTCCATGTTCATACAGATAGCGGTGTAGATATGTCCATGTTCAAACAGATAGCGGTGTAGATATTTCCATGTTCATACAGATAGCGGTGCTTATATTTCCATGTTTATACAGGTAGCGGTGTAGATATTTCCATGTTCATACAGATAGCGGTGTAGATATTTCCATGTTCATACAGATAGCGGTGTAGATATCTCCATGTTCATCCAGATGGCTGTGTAGATATATCCATGTTCATACAGATGGCGGTGAATATATTTCCATGTTCATACAGATAGCGGTGTAGATATTTCCATGTTCATACAGATAGCTGTGTAGCTGTTTCCATGTTCATACAGATAGCGGTGTAGTTATTTCCATGTTCAAACAGATAGCGGTGTAGATATTTCCATGTTCATACAGATAGTGGTGTAGATATTTCCATGTTCATACAGATAGAGGGGCTGATATTTCCATGTTCATACAGATAGGTGTGCTGATATTTCCATGTTTATACAGGTAGCGGTGTAGATATTTCCATGTTTATACAGATAGCGGTGTAGATATTTCCATGTTTATACAGA
Source organism: Gorilla gorilla gorilla (assembly GCF_029281585.2). Taxonomy (NCBI): domain Eukaryota; kingdom Metazoa; phylum Chordata; class Mammalia; order Primates; family Hominidae; genus Gorilla; species Gorilla gorilla. Next base: position 129,552,642 of record NC_073238.2, read on the forward strand.
TAGCGGCGGAGATATCTCCATCTTAATACAGATGGCAGTGTAGATATTTATATGTTCATACAGATGGCCGTGCAGATATTTCCATGTTCATACAGATGGCGGTGTAGATATTTCCATGTTCATACAGATAGCGGTGTAGTTATTTCCATGTGCAAAGAGATAGATATGTAGATATTTCCATGTGTATGCAGATAGCTGTGTAGATATTTCCATTTTCATGCAGATAGCGGTTTAGATATTTCCATGTTCAAACAGATAGTGGTGTAGATATTTCCATGTTCATACAGATAGCGGTGTAGATATTTCCATGTTCATCCAGATGGCTGTGTAGATATATCCATGTTCATACTGATAGCGGTGTATCTATTTCCATGTTCATACAGATAGCGCTGTAGATATTTCCATGTTCGTACAGATAGCGGTGTAGATATTTCCATGTTCATACAGATAGCGGTGCTGATATTTCCATGTTTATACAGTCAGCGGTGTGGATATTTCCATGTTTATACAGATAGCGGTGTGGATATTTCCATGTTTATGCAGATAGCGGTGTAGATATTTCCAGGTTTATACAGATAGCGGCGTAGATATCTCCATCTTAATACGGATGGCGGTGTAGATATTTATATGTTCATACAGATGGTGGTGCAGATATTTCCATGTTCATACAGATGGCGGTGTAGATATTTCCATGTTCATACAGATAGCGGTGTAGCTATATCCATGTTCATGCAGATAGCGGTGTAGATATTTCCATGTTCATCCATATGGCTGTGTAGATATATCCATGTTCATACAGATAGCGGTGTAGATATTTCCATGTTCATACAGATAGTGCTGTAGATATTTCCATGTTCATACAGATAGCGGTGTAGCTATTTCCATGTTCATACAGATAGCGGTGTAGATATGTCCATGTTCAAACAGATAGCGGTGTAGATATTTCCATGTTCATACAGATAGCGGTGCTTATATTTGCATGTTTATACAGGTAGCGGTGTAGATATTTCCATGTTCATACAGATAGCGGTGTAGATATTTCCATGTTTATACAGACAGCGGTGTAGATATTTCCATGTTCATCCAGATGGCTGTGTAGATATATCCATGTTCATACAGATGGCGGTGAAGATAATTCCATGTTCATACAGATAGCGGTGTAGATATTTCAATGTTCATACAGATAGTGGTGTAGATATTTCCATGTTCATACAGACAGAGTGGCTGATATTTCCATGTTCATACAGATAGCGGTGTAGTTATCTCCATGTGCAAAGAGATAGCTATGTAGATATTTCCATGTGTATGCAGATAGCTGTGTAGATATTTCCATTTTCATGCAGATAGCGGTTTAGATATTTCCATGTTCAAACAGATAGCGGTGTAGATATTTCCATGTTCATACAGATAGCGGTGTAGATATTTCCATGTTTATACAGATAGCGGTGAAGATGTATGCATGTTTACACAGATAGCTGTGTAGATATTTCCATGTTCATACAGATAGCGGTGTATATATTTCCATGTTCATCCAGATGGCTGTGTAGATATATCCATGTTCATACAGATAGCGGTGTAGATATTTCCATGTTCATACAGATAGTGGTGTAGATATTTCCATGTTCATACAGATAGCGGTGTATCTATTTCCATGTTCATACAGATAGCGGTGTAGATATTTCCATGTTCATACAGATAGCGGTGTAGATATTTCCATGTTCATACAGATAGCGGTGCTGATATTTCCATGTTTATACAGTCAGCGGTGTGGATATTTCCATGTTTATACAGATAGCGGTGTGGATATTTCCATGTTTATGCAGATAGCGGTGTAGATATTTCCAGGTTTATACAGATAGCGGCATAGATATCTCCATCTTAATACGGATGGCGGTGTAGATATTTATATGTTCATACAGATGGTGGTGCAGATATTTCCATGTTCATACAGATGGCGGTGTAGCTATTTCCATGTTCATACAGATAGCGGTGTAGCTATATCCATGTTCATGCAGATAGCGGTGTAGATATTTCCATGTTCATCCATATGGCTGTGTAGATATATCCATGTTCATACAGATAGCGGTGTAGACATTTCTATGTTCATACAGATAGTGCTGTAGCTATTTCCATGTTCATACTGATAGCGGTGTAGATATGTCCATGTTCAAACAGATAGCGGTGTAGATATTTCCATGTTCATACAGATAGCGGTGCTTATATTTCCATGTTTATACAGTTAGCGGTGTAGATATTTCCATGTTCATACAGATAGCGGTGTAGATATATCCATGTTCATGCAGATAGCTGTGTAGATATTTCCATGTTCATCCATATGGCTGTGTAGATATATCCATGTTCATACAGATAGCGGTGTAGATATTTCCATGTTCGTACAGATAGCGGTGTAGATATTTCCATGTTCATACAGATAGCGGTGCTGATATTTCCTTGTTTATACAGATAGCGGTGTAGTTATTTCCATGTTCAAACAGATAGAGGTGTAGATATTTCCATGTTTATACAGATAGCGGTGCTTGTATTTCCATGTTTATACAGGTAGCGGTGTAGATATTTCCGTGTTTATACAGATAGCGGGGTAGATATTTCCATGTTTATACAGATAGCGGTGTAGATATTTCCATGTTCATCCAGATGGCTGTGTAGATATATCCATGTTCATACAGATGGCGGTGAAGATAATTCCATGTTCATACAGATAGCGGTGTAGATATTTCCATGTTCATACAGATAGTGGTGTAGATATTTCCATGTTCATACAGATAGAGGGGCTGATATTTCCATGTTCATACAGATAGCGGTGCTGATATTTCCATGTTTATACAGGTAGCGGTGTAGATATTTCCAAGTTTATACAGATAGCGGTGTAGACATTTTCATGTTTATACAGATAGCGGTGTAGATATCTCCATCTTAATACAGATGGCGGTTTAGATATTTATATGTTCATACAGATGGTCGTGCAGATATTTCCATGTTCATACAGATGGCGGTGTAGATATTTCCATGTTCATCCATATGTCTGTGCAGATATATCCATGTTCATACAGATGGCGGTGAAGATAATTCCATGTTCATACAGATAGCGGTGTAGATATTTCCATGTTCATACAGATAGCGGTGTAGATATTTCCATGTTCATACAGATAGCGGTGTAGTTATTTCCATGTGTGAAGAGATAGCTGTGTAGATATTTCCATGTATATGCAGATAGCTCTGAAGATATTTCCATTTTCATGCAGATTGCGGTTTAGATATTTCCATGTTCAAACAGATACCGGTGTAGGTATTTCCATGTTCATACAGATAGCGGTGTAGATGTTTCCATGTTTATACAGATAGCTGTGAAGATGTATGCATGTTTACACAGATAGCGGTGTAGATATTTCCATGTTCATACAGATAGCGGTGTAGATATTTCCATGTTCATCCAGATGGCTGTGTAGATATATCCATGTTCATACAGATAGCGGTGTAGATATTTCCATGTTCATACAGATAGTGCTGTAGATATTTCCATGTTCATACAGATAGCGGTGTAGCTATTTCCGTGTTCATACAGATAGCGGTGTAGTTATTTCCATGTTCAAACAGATAGAGGTGTAGATATTTCCATGTTTATACAGATAGCGGTGCTTGTATTTCCATGTTTATACAGGTAGCGGTGTAGATATTTCCGTGTTTATACAGATAGCGGTGTAGATATTTCCATGTTTATACAGATAGCGGTGTAGATATTTCCATGTTCATCCTGATGGCTGTGTAGATATATCCATGTTCATACAGATGGCGGTGAAGATAATTCCATGTTCATACAGATAGCGGTGTAGATATTTCCATGTTCATACAGATAGTGGTGTAGATATTTCCATGTTCATACAGATAGAGGGGCTGATATTTCCATGTTCATACAGATAGCGGTGCTGATATTTCCATGTTTATACAGATAACCGTGTAGATATTTCCATGTTTATACAGATAGCGGTGTAGATATTTCCATGTTTATACAGATAGTGGTGTAGATATCTCCATCTTAATACAGATGGCAGTGTAGATATTTATATGTTCATACAGATGGCCGTGCAGATATTTCCATGTTCATACAGATGGCGGTGTAGATATTTCGATGTTCATACAGATAGCGGTGTAGTTATTTCCATGTGCAAAGAGATAGCTATGTAGATATTTCCATGTGTATGCAGATAGCTGTGTAGATATTTCCATTTTCATGCAGATAGCGGTTTAGATATTTCCATGTTCAAACAGATAGCGGTGTAGATATTTCCATGTTCATACAGATAGCGGTGTAGATATTTCCATGTTTTACAGATAGCAGTGAAGATATATGCATGTTTACACAGATAGCTGTGTAGATATTTCCATGTTCATACAGATAGCGGTGTAGATATTTCCATGTTCATCCAGATGGCTGTGTAGATATATCCATGTTCATACAGATAGCGGTGTAGATATTTCCATGTTCATACAGATAGTGGTGTAGATATTTCCATGTTCATACAGATAGCGGTGTATCTATTTCCATGTTCATACAGATAGCGGTGTAGATATTTCCATGTTCATACAGATAGCGGTGTAGATATTTCCATGTTCATACAGATAGCGGTGCTGATATTTCCATGTTTATACAGTCAGCGGTGTGGATATTTCCATGTTTATACAGATAGCGGTGTGGATATTTCCATGTTTATGCAGATAGCGGTGTAGATATTTCCAGGTTTTTACAGATAGCGGCGTAGATATCTCCATCTTAATACAGATGGCAGTGTAGATATTTATATGTTCATACAGATGGTGGTGCAGATATTTCCATGTTCATACAGATGGCGGTTGAGCTATTTCCATGTTCATACAGATAGCGGTGTAGCTATATCCATGTTCATGCAGATAGCGGTGTAGATATTTCCATGTTCATCCATATGACTGTGTAGATATATCCATGTTCATACAGATAGCGGTGTAGATATTTCTATGTTCATACAGATAGTGCTGTAGATATTTCCATGTTCATACAGATAGCGGTGTAGCTATTTCCATGTTCATACTGATAGCGTTGTAGATATGTCCATGTTCAAACAGATAGCGGTGTGGATATTTCCATGTTCATACAGATAGCGGTGCTTATATTTCCATGTTCATGCAGGTAGCGGTGTAGATATTTCCATGTTCTTACAGATAGCGGTGTAGATATTTCCATGTTTATACAGATAGCGGTGTAGATATTTCCATGCTCATACAGATAGCGGTGTAGATATATCCATGTTCATACAGATGGCTGTGTAGATATATCCATGTTCATACAGATAGCGGTGTAGATATTTCCATGTTCATACAGATAGCGGTGTAACTATTTCCATGTTCATACAGATAGCGGTGTCGTTTTTTCCATGTTGAAACAGATAGCGGTGTAGATATTTCCATGTTTATACAGATAGCGGTGCTTATATTTCCATGTTTATACAGGTAGTGGTGTAGATATTTCCATGTTTATACAGATAGCGGTGTAGATATTTCCATGTTTATACAGATAGCGGTGTAGATATTTCCATGGTCATCCAGATGGCTGTGTAGATATATCCATGTTCATACAGATGGCGGTGAAGATAATTCCATGTTCATACAGATAGCGGTGTAGATATTTCAATGTTCATACAGATAGTGGTGTAGATATTTCCATGTTCATACAGACAGAGTGGCTGATATTTCCATGTTCATACAGATAGCGGTGCTGATATTTCCATGTTTATACAGGTAGCGGTGCAGATATTTCCATCTTTATACAGATAGCGGTGTAGATATATCCATGTTTATACAGATAGCGGTGTAGATATCTCCATCTTAATACAGATGGCAGTGTAGATATTTATATGTTCATACAGATGGCCGTGCAGATATTTCCATGTTCATACAGATGGCGGTGTAGATATTTCCATGTTCATACAGATAGCGGTGTAGTTATCTCCATGTGCAAAGAGATAGCTATGTAGATATTTCCATGTGTATGCAGATATCTGTGTAGATATTTCCATTTTCATGCAGATAGCTGTTTAGATATTTCCATGTTCAAACAGATAGCGGTGTAGATATTTCCATGTTCATACAGATAGCGGTGTAGATATTTCCATGTTTATACAGATAGTGGTGAAGATGTATGCATGTTTACATAGATAGCGGTGTAGATATTTCCATGTTCATACAGATAGCGGTGTAGATATTTCCATGTTCATCCAGATGGCTGTGTAGATATATCCATGTTCATACTGATAGCGGTGTAGATATTTCCATGTTCATACAGATAGTGGTGTAGATATTTCCATGTTCATACAGATAGCGGTGTATCTATTTCCATGTTCATACAGATAGCGGTGTAGATATTTCCATGTTCGTACAGATAGCGGTGTAGATATTTCCATGTTCATACAGATAGCGGTGCTGATATTTCCATGTTTATACAGTCAGCGGTGTGGATATTTCCATGTTTATACAGATAGCGGTGTGGATATTTCCATGTTTATGCAGATAGCGGTGTAGATATTTCCAGGTTTATACAGATAGCGGTGTAGATATCTCCATCTTAATACGGATGGCGGTGTAGATATTTATATGTTCATACAGATGGTGGTGCAGATATTTCCATGTTCATACAGATTGCGGTGTAGATATTTCCATGTTCATGCAGATAGCGGTGTAGCTATATCCATGTTCATGCAGATAGCCGTGTAGATATTTCCATGTTCATCCATATGGCTGTGTAGATATATCCATGTTCATACAGATAGCGGTGTAGATATTTCCATGTTCATACAGATAGTGCTGTAGATATTTCCATGTTCATACAGATAGCGGTGTAGGTATTTCCATGTTCATACAGATAGCGGTGTAGATATGTCCATGTTCAAACAGATAGCGGTGTAGATATTTCCATGTTCATACAGATAGCGGTGCTTATATTTCCATGTTTATACAGGTAGCGGTGTAGATATTTCCATGTTCATACAGATAGCGGTGTAGATATTTCCATGTTCATACAGATAGCGGTGTAGATATCTCCATGTTCATCCAGATGGCTGTGTAGATATATCCATGTTCATACAGATGGCGGTGAATATATTTCCATGTTCATACAGATAGCGGTGTAGATATTTCCATGTTCATACAGATAGCTGTGTAGCTGTTTCCATGTTCATACAGATAGCGGTGTAGTTATTTCCATGTTCAAACAGATAGCGGTGTAGATATTTCCATGTTCATACAGATAGTGGTGTAGATATTTCCATGTTCATACAGATAGAGGGGCTGATATTTCCATGTTCATACAGATAGGTGTGCTGATATTTCCATGTTTATACAGGTAGCGGTGTAGATATTTCCATGTTTATACAGATAGCGGTGTAGATATTTCCATGTTTATACAGATAGCGGCGGAGATATCTCCATCTTAATACAGATGGCAGTGTAGATATTTATATGTTCATACAGATGGCCGTGCAGATATTTCCATGTTCATACAGATGGCGGTGTAGATATTTCCATGTTCATACAGATAGCGGTGTAGTTATTTCCATGTGCAAAGAGATAGATATGTAGATATTTCCATGTGTATGCAGATAGCTGTGTAGATATTTCCATTTTCATGCAGATAGCGGTTTAGATATTTCCATGTTCAAACAGATAGTGGTGTAGATATTTCCATGTTCATACAGATAGCGGTGTAGATATTTCCATGTTCATCCAGATGGCTGTGTAGATATATCCATGTTCATACTGATAGCGGTGTATCTATTTCCATGTTCATACAGATAGTGCTGTAGATATTTCCATGTTCGTACAGATAGCGGTGTAGATATTTCCATGTTCATACAGATAGCGGTGCTGATATTTCCATGTTTATACAGTCAGCGGTGTGGATATTTCCATGTTTATACAGATAGCGGTGTGGATATTTCCATGTTTATGCAGATAGCGGTGTAGATATTTCCAGGTTTATACAGATAGCGGCGTAGATATCTCCATCTTAATACGGATGGCGGTGTAGATATTTATATGTTCATACAGATGGTGGTGCAGATATTTCCATGTTCATACAGATGGCGGTGTAGATATTTCCATGTTCATACAGATAGCGGTGTAGCTATATCCATGTTCATGCAGATAGCGGTGTAGATATTTCCATGTTCATCCATATGGCTGTGTAGATATATCCATGTTCATACAGATAGCGGTGTAGATATTTCCATGTTCATACAGATAGTGCTGTAGATATTTCCATGTTCATACAGATAGCGGTGTAGCTATTTCCATGTTCATACAGATAGCGGTGTAGATATGTCCATGTTCAAACAGATAGCGGTGTAGATATTTCCATGTTCATACAGATAGCGGTGCTTATATTTGCATGTTTATACAGGTAGCGGTGTAGATATTTCCATGTTCATACAGATAGCGGTGTAGATATTTCCATGTTTATACAGACAGCGGTGTAGATATTTCCATGTTCATCCAGATGGCTGTGTAGATATATCCATGTTCATACAGATGGCGGTGAAGATAATTCCATGTTCATACAGATAGCGGTGTAGATATTTCAATGTTCATACAGATAGTGGTGTAGATATTTCCATGTTCATACAGACAGAGTGGCTGATATTTCCATGTTCATACAGATAGCGGTGTAGTTATCTCCATGTGCAAAGAGATAGCTATGTAGATATTTCCATGTGTATGCAGATATCTGTGTAGATATTTCCATTTTCATGCAGATAGCTGTTTAGATATTTCCATGTTCAAACAGATAGCGGTGTAGATATTTCCATGTTCATACAGATAGCGGTGTAGATATTTCCATGTTTATACAGATAGTGGTGAAGATGTATGCATGTTTACATAGATAGCGGTGTAGATATTTCCATGTTCATACAGATAGCGGTGTAGATATTTCCATGTTCATCCAGATGGCTGTGTAGATATATCCATGTTCATACTGATAGCGGTGTAGATATTTCCATGTTCATACAGATAGTGGTGTAGATATTTCCATGTTCATACAGATAGCGGTGTATCTATTTCCATGTTCATACAGATAGCGGTGTAGATATTTCCATGTTCGTACAGATAGCGGTGTAGATATTTCCATGTTCATACAGATAGCGGTGCTGATATTTCCATGTTTATACAGTCAGCGGTGTGGATATTTCCATGTTTATACAGATAGCGGTGTGGATATTTCCATGTTTATGCAGATAGCGGTGTAGATATTTCCAGGTTTATACAGATAGCGGTGTAGATATCTCCATCTTAATACGGATGGCGGTGTAGATATTTATATGTTCATACAGATGGTGGTGCAGATATTTCCATGTTCATACAGATTGCGGTGTAGATATTTCCATGTTCATGCAGATAGCGGTGTAGCTATATCCATGTTCATGCAGATAGCCGTGTAGATATTTCCATGTTCATCCATATGGCTGTGTAGATATATCCATGTTCATACAGATAGCGGTGTAGATATTTCCATGTTCATACAGATAGTGCTGTAGATATTTCCATGTTCATACAGATAGCGGTGTAGCTATTTCCATGTTCATACAGATAGCGGTGTAGATATGTCCATGTTCAAACAGATAGCGGTGTAGATATTTCCATGTTCATACAGATAGCGGTGCTTATATTTCCATGTTTATACAGGTAGCGGTGTAGATATTTCCATGTTCATACAGATAGCGGTGTAGATATTTCCATGTTCATACAGATAGCGGTGTAGATATCTCCATGTTCATCCAGATGGCTGTGTAGATATATCCATGTTCATACAGATGGCGGTGAATATATTTCCATGTTCATACAGATAGCGGTGTAGATATTTCCATGTTCATACAGATAGCTGTGTAGCTGTTTCCATGTTCATACAGATAGCGGTGTAGTTATTTCCATGTTCAAACAGATAGCGGTGTAGATATTTCCATGTTCATACAGATAGTGGTGTAGATATTTCCATGTTCATACAGATAGAGGGGCTGATATTTCCATGTTCATACAGATAGGTGTGGTGATATTTCCATGTTTATACAGGTAGCGGTGTAGATATTTCCATGTTTATACAGATAGCAGTGTAGATATTTCCATGTTTATACAGATAGCGGCGGAGATATCTCCATCTTAATACAGATGGCAGTGTAGATATTTATATGTTCATACAGAGGGCCGTGCAGATATTTCCATGTTCATACAGATGGCGGTGTAGATATTTCCATGTTCATACAGATAGCGGTGTAGTTATTTCCATGTGCAAAGAGATAGATATGTAGATATTTCCATGTGTATGCAGATAGCTGTGTAGATATTTCCATTTTCATGCAGATAGCGGTTTAGATATTTCCATGTTCAAACAGATAGTGGTGTAGATATTTCCATGTTCATACAGATAGCGGTGTAGATATTTCCATGTTCATCCAGATGGCTGTGTAGATATATCCATGTTCATACTGATAGCGGTGTATCTATTTCCATGTTCATACAGATAGCGCTGTAGATATTTCCATGTTCGTACAGATAGCGGTGTAGATATTTCCATGTTCATACAGATAGCGGTGCTGATATTTCCATGTTTATACAGTCAGCGGTGTGGATATTTCCATGTTTATACAGATAGCGGTGTGGATATTTCCATGTTTATGCAGATAGCGGTGTAGATATTTCCAGGTTTATACAGATAGCGGCGTAGATATCTCCATCTTAATACGGATGGCGGTGTAGATATTTATATGTTCATACAGATGGTGGTGCAGATATTTCCATGTTCATACAGATGGCGGTGTAGCTATTTCCATGTTCATACAGATAGCGGTGTAGCTATATCCATGTTCATGCAGATAGCGGTGTAGATATTTCCATGTTCATCCATATGGCTGTGTAGATATATCCATGTTCATACAGATAGCGGTGTAGATATTTCCATGTTCATACAGATAGTGCTGTAGATATTTCCATGTTCATACAGATAGCGGTGTAGCTATTTCCATGTTCATACAGATAGCGGTGTAGATATGTCCATGTTCAAACAGATAGCGGTGTAGATATTTCCATGTTCATACAGATAGCGGTGCTTATATTTGCATGTTTATACAGGTAGCGGTGTAGATATTTCCATGTTCATACAGATAGCGGTGTAGATATTTCCATGTTTATACAGATAGCGGTGTAGATATTTCCATGTTCATCCAGATGGCTGTGTAGATATATCCATGTTCATACAGATGGCGGTGAAGATAATTCCATGTTCATACAGATAGCGGTGTAGATATTTCAATGTTCATACAGATAGTGGTGTAGATATTTCCATGTTCATACAGACAGAGTGGCTGATATTTCCATGTTCATACAGATAGCGGTGCTGATATTTCCATGTTTATACAGGTAGCGGTGCAGATATTTCCATCTTTATACAGATAGCGGTGTAGATATATCCTTGTTTATACAGATAACGGTGTAGATATCTCCATCTTAATACAGATGGCAGTGTAGATATTTATATGTTCATACAGATGGCCGTGGAGATATTTCCATGTTCATACAGATGGCGGTGTAGATATTTCCATGTTCATACAGATAGCGGTGTAGTTATCTCCATGTGCAAAGAGATAGCTATGTAGATATTTCCATGTGTATGCAGATAGCTGTGTAGATATTTCCATTTTCATGCAGATAGCGGTTTAGATATTTCCATGTTCAAACAGATAGCGGTGTAGATATTTCCATGTTCATACAGATAGCGGTGTAGATATTTCCATGTTTATACAGATAGCGGTGAAGATGTATGCATGTTTACACAGATAGCTGTGTAGATATTTCCATGTTCATACAGATAGCGGTGTATATATTTCCATGTTCATCCAGATGGCTGTGTAGATATATCCATGTTCATACAGATAGCGGTGTAGATATTTCCATGTTCATACAGATAGTGGTGTAGATATTTCCATGTTCATACAGATAGCGGTGTATCTATTTCCATGTTCATACAGATAGCGGTGTAGATAATTCCATGTTCATACAGATAGCGGTGTAGATATTTCCATGTTCATACAGATAGCGGTGCTGATATTTCCATGTTTATACAGTCAGCGGTGTGGATATTTCCATGTTTATACAGATAGCGGTGTGGATATTTCCATGTTTATGCAGATAGCGGTGTAGATATTTCCAGGTTTATACAGATAGCGGCGTAGATATCTCCATCTTAATACGGATGGCGGTGTAGATATTTATATGTTCATACAGATGGTGGTGCAGATATTTCCATGTTCATACAGATGGCGGTGTAGCTATTTCCATGTTCATACAGATAGCGGTGTAGCTATATCCATGTTCATGCAGATAGCGGTGTAGATATTTCCATGTTCATCCATATGGCTGTGTAGATATATCCATGTTAATACAGATAGCGGTGTAGACATTTCTATGTTCATACAGATAGTGCTGTAGCTATTTCCATGTTCATACTGATAGCGGTGTAGATATGTCCATGTTCAAACAGATAGCGGTGTAGATATTTCCATGTTCATACAGATAGCGGTGCTTATATTTCCATGTTTATACAGTTAGCGGTGTAGATATTTCCATGTTCATACAGATAGCGCTGTAGATATTTCCATGTATATACAGATAGCGGTGTAGATATTTCCATGCTCATACAGATAGCGGTGTAGATATATCCATGTTCATACAGATGGCTGTGTAGATATATCCATGTTCATACAGATAGCGGTGTAGATATTTCCATGTTCATACAGATAGCGGTGTAGCTATTTCCATGTTCATACAGATAGCGGTGTAGATATGTCTATGTTCAAACAGATAGCGGTGTAGATATTTCCATGTTTATACAGATAGCGGTGCTTATATTTCCATGTTTATACAGGTAGCGGTGTAGATATTTCCATGTTTATACAGATAGCGGTGTAGTTATTTCCATGTTTATACAGATAGCGGTGTAGATATTTCCATGTTCATCCAGATGGCTATGTAGATATATCCATGTTCATACAGATGGCGGTGAAGATAATTCCATGTTCATACAGATAGCGGTGTAGATATTTCAATGTTCATACAGATAGTGGTGTAGATATTTCCATGTTCATACAGACAGAGTGGCTGATATTTCCTGTTCATACAGATAGCGGTGCTGATATTTCCATGTTTATACAGGTAGCGGTGCAGATATTTCCATCTTTATACAGATAGCGGTGTAGATATATCCATGTTTATACAGATAGCGGTGTAGATATCTCAATCTTAATACAGATGGCAGTGTAGATATTTATATGTTCATACAGATGGCCGTGCAGATATTTCCATGTTCATACAGATGGCGGTGTAGATATTTCCATGTTCATACAGATAGCGGTGTAGTTAACTCCATGTGCAAAGAGATAGCTATGTAGATATTTTCATGTGTATGCAGATATCTGTGTAGATATTTCCATTTTCATGCAGATAGCTGTTTAGATATTTCCATGTTCAAACAGATAGCGGTGTAGATATTTCCATGTTCATACAGATAGCGGTGTAGATATTTCCATGTTTATACAGATAGTGGTGAAGATGTATGCATGTTTACATAGATAGCGGTGTAGATATTTCCATGTTCATACAGATAGCGGTGTAGATATTTCCATGTTCATCCAGATGGCTGTGTAGATATATCCATGTTCATACTGATAGCGGTGTATCTATTTCCATGTTCATACAGATAGCGGTGTAGATATTTCCATGTTTGTACAGATAGCGGTGTAGATATTTCCATGTTCATACAGATAGCGGTGCTGATATTTCCATGTTTATACAGTCAGCGGTGTGGATATTTCCATGTTTATACAGATAGCGGTGCTGATATTTCCATGTTTATACAGTCAGCGGTGTGGATATTTCCATGTTTATGCAGATAGCGGTGTAGATATTTCCAGGTTTATACAGATAGCGTTGTAGATATCTCCATCTTAATACGGATGGCGGTGTAGATATTTATACGTTCATACAGATGGTGGTGCAGTTATTTCCATGTTCATACAGATGGCGGTGTAGCTATTTCCATGTTCATACAGATAGCGGTGTAGCTATATCCATGTTCATGCAGATAGCTGTGTAGATATTTCCATGTTCATCCATATGGCTGTGTAGATATATCCATGTTCATACAGATAGCGGTGTAGATATTTCCATGTTCATACAGATAGTGCTGTAGATATTTCCATGTTCATACAGATAGCGGTGTAGCTATTTCCATGTTCATACAGATAGCGGTGTAGATATGTCCATGTTCAAACAGATAGCGGTGTAGATATTTCCATGTTCATACAGATAGCGGTGCTTATATTTCCATGTTTATACAGGTAGCAGTGTAGATATTTCCATGTTCATTCAGATTGCGGTGTAGATATTTCCATGTTTATACAGATAGCGGTGTAGATATTTCCATGTTCGTACAGATAGCGGTGTAGATATTTCCATGTTCATGCAGATAGCTGTGTAGATATTTCCATGTTCATCCATATGGCTGTGTAGATATATCCATGTTCATACAGATAGCGGTGTAGATATTTCCATGTTCGTACAGATAGCGGTGTAGATATTTCCATGTTCATACAGATAGCGGTGCTGATATTTCCATGTTTATACAGTCAGCGGTGTGGATATTTCCATGTTTATGCAGATAGCAGTGTAGATATTTCCAGGTTTATACAGATAGCGTTGTAGATATCTCCATCTTAATACGGATGGCGGTGTAGATATTTATATGTTCATACAGATGGTGGTGCAGTTATTTCCATGTTCATACAGATGGCGGTGTAGCTATTTCCATGTTCATACAGATAGCGGTGTAGCTATATCCATGTTCATGCAGATAGCTGTGTAGATATTTCCATGTTCATCCATATGGCTGTGTAGATATATCCATGTTCATACAGATAGCGTTGTAGATATTTCCATGTTCATACAGATAGTGCTGTAGATATTTCCATGTTCATACAGATAGCGGTGTAGCTATTTCCATGTTCATACAGATAGCGGTGTAGATATGTCCATGTTCAAACAGATAGCGGTGTAGATATTTCCATGTTCATACAGATAGAGGTGCTTATATTTCCATGTTTATACAGGTAGCAGTGTAGATATTTCCATGTTCATTCAGATTGCGGTGTAGATATTTCCATGTTTATACAGATAGCAGTGTAGATATTTCCATGTTCATCCAGATGGCTGCGTAGATATATCCATGTTCATACAGATGGCGGTGAAGATAATTCCATGTTCATACAGATAGCGGTGTAGATATTTCAATGTTCATACAGATAGTGGTGTAGATATTTCCATGTTCATACAGACAGAGTGGGTGATATTTCCATGTTCATACAGATAGCGGTGCTGATATTTCCATGTTTATACAGGTAGCGGTGCAGATATTTCCATCTTTATACAGATAGCGGTGTAGATATATGCATGTTTATACAGATAGCGGTGTAGATATCTCCATCTTAATACAGATGGCAGTGTAGATATTTATATGTTCATACAGATGGCCGTGCAGATATTTCCATGTTCATACAGATGGCGGTGTAGATATTTCCATGTTCATACAGATAGCGGTGTAGTTATCTCCATGTGCAAAGAGATAGCTATGTAGATATTTCCATGTGTATGCAGATATCTGTGTAGATATTTCCATTTTCATGCAGATAGCTGTTTAGATATTTCCATGTTCAAACAGATAGCGGTGTAGATATTTCCATGTTCATACAGATAGCGGTGTAGATATTTCCATGTTTATACAGATAGTGGTGAAGATGTATGCATGTTTACATAGATAGCGGTGTAGATATTTCCATGTTCATACAGATAGCGGTGTAGATATTTCCATGTTCATCCAGATGGCTGTGTAGATATATCCATGTTCATACTGATAGCGGTGTAGATATTTCCATGTTCATACAGATAGTGGTGTAGATATTTCCATGTTCATACAGATAGCGGTGTATCTATTTCCATGTTCATACAGATAGCGGTGTAGATATTTCCATGTTCGTACAGATAGCGGTGTAGATATTTCCATGTTCATATAGATAGCGGTGCTGATATTTCCATGTTTATACAGTCAGCGGTGTTTATATTTCCATGTTTATACAGATAGCGGTGTGGATATTTCCATGTTTATGCAGATAGCGGTGAAGATATTTCCAGGTTTATACAGATAGCGGTGTAGATATCTCCATCTTAATACGGATGGCGGTGTAGATATTTATATGTTCATACAGATGGTGGTGCAGATATTTCCATGTTCATACAGATAGCGGTGTAGCTATATCCATGTTCATGCAGATAGCGGTGTAGATATTTCCATGTTCATCCATATGGCTGTGTAGATATATCCATGTTCATACAGATAGCGGTGTAGATATTTCCATGTTCATACCGATAGAGGTGTAGATATTTCCATGTTCATACAGATAGCGGTGTAGCTATTTCCATGTTCATGCAGATAGCGGTGTAGATATTTCCATTTTCATCCATATGGCTGTGTAGATATATCCATGTTCATACAGATGGCGGTGAAGATATTTCCATGTTCATACAGATAGCGGTGTAGATATTTCCATGTTCATACAGATGGTGGTGTAGATATTTCCATGTTCATACAGAGAGCGGTGTAGTTATTTCCATGTGTAAAGAGATACCTGTGTAGATATTTCCATGTATATGCAGATAGCTGTGAAGATATTTCCATTTTCATTCAGATTGCGGTTTAGATATTTCCATGTTCAAACAGATAGCAGTGTAGATATTTCCATGTTTATACAGATAGCGGTGTAGATATTTCCATGTTTATACAGATAGCGGTGAAGATGTATGCATTTTTACACAGATAGCGGTGTAGATATTTCCATGTTCATACAGATGGTGGTGTAGGTATTTCCATGTTCATATAGAGAGCGGTGTAGTTATTTCCATGTGCAAAGAGATAGCTGTGTAGATATTTCCATGTATATGCAGATAGCTGTGAAGATATTTCCATTTTCATGCAGATTGCGGTTTAGATATTTCCATGTTCAAACAGATAGCAGTGTAGATATTTCCATGTTTATACAGATAGCGGTGTAGATATTTCCATGTTTATACAGATAGCGATGAAGATGTATGCATTTTTACACAGATAGCGGTGTAGATATTTCCATGTTCATACAGATAGCGGTGTAGATATTTCCATGTTCATACAGATAGCTGTGCTGATATTTCCATGTTTATACAGGTTGCGGTGTGGATATTTCCATGTTTATACAGATAGCGTTGTAGATTTTTCCATTTTTATACAGATAGCGGTGTAGATATTTCCAAGTTTATACAGATAGCGGTGTAGATATCTCCATCTTAATACAGATGGCAGTGTAGATATTTATATGTTCATACAGATGGCGGTGCAGATATTTCCATGTTCATACAGATGGCGGTGTAGCTATTTCCATGTTCAGATAGCGGTGTAGTTATTTCCATGTTCATGCAGATAGCGGTGTAGATATTTCCATGTTCATCCAGACGGCTGTGTAGATATATCCATGTTTATACAGATGGCGGTGAAGATATTTCCATGTTCATACAGATAGCAGTGTAGATATTTCCATGTTCATCCAGATGGCTGTGTAGATATATCCAAGTTCATACAGATGGCGGTGAAGATATTTCCATGCTCATACAGATATCAGTGTAGATATTTCCATGTTCACACAGATAGTGGTGTAGTTATATCCATGTTCATTCAGATAGAGGGGCTGATATTTCTATGTTCATACTGATAGCGGTGCTGATATTTCCTTGTTTATACAGGTAGCGGAGTAGATATTTCCATGTTTATAAAGACAGCGGTGTAGATATTTCCATGTTTATACAGATAGCGGTGTAGATATCTCCATCTTTATACAGATGGCGGTGTAGATATTTATATGTTCATACAGATGGCCGTGCAGATATTTCCATATTCATACAGATGCCGGTGTAGATATTTCCATGTTCATACAGATAGCGGTGTAGTTATTTCCATGTGTAAAGAGATAGCTGTGTAGATATTTCCATTTTCATGCAGATAGCGGTTTACATATTTCCATGTTCAAACAGATAGCGGTGTAGATATTTCCATGTTCATACAGATAGCGTTGTAGTTATTTCCATGTTTATACAGATAGCGCTGTAGATGTATGCATGTTTACACAGATAGCGGTGTAGATATTTCCATGTTCATACAGATAGCGGTGTAGATATTTCCATGTACATCCAGATGGCTGTGTAGATATATCCATGTTCATTCAGATAGCGGTGTAGATATTTCCATGTTCATACAGATAGTGCTGTAGATATTTCCATGTTCATTCAGATAGCGGTGTAGCTATTTCCATGTTCATGCAGATAGAGGTGTAGATATTTCCATGTTCATACAGATAGTGGTGTAGATATTTCCATGTTCATACAGATGATGGTGGAGATATTTCCATGTTCATACAGAGAGCGGTGTAGTTATTTCCATGTGTAAAGAGATAGCTGTGTAGATATTTCCATGTATATGCAGATAGCTGTGAAGATATTCCCATTTTCATGCAGATTGCGGTTTAGATATTTCCATGTTCAAACAGATTGCGGTGTAGATATTTCCATGTTCATACAGATAGCGGTGTAGATATTTCCATGTTTATACAGAGAGTGGTGAAGATGTATACATGTTTACACAGATAGCGGTGTAGATATTTCCATGTTCATACAGATAGCCGTGTAGATATTTCCATGTTCATCCAGATGGCTGTGTATACATATCCATGTTCACACAGATGGTGGTGAAGATAATTCCATGTTCATACAGATAGCGGTGCAGATATTTCCATGTTCATACAGATAGTGGTGTAGATATTTCCATGTTCATACAGATAGCTGTGCTGATATTTCCATGTTTATACAGGTAGCGGTGTGGATATTTCCATGTTTACAGATAGCGGTGTAGATATTTCCATGTTTATACAGATAGCGCTGTAGATACTTCCATGTTCATCCAGATGGCTGTGTAGATATATCCATGTTCATACAGATGGCGGTGAAGAGATTTCCATGTTCATACAGATAGCGGTGTAGATATTTCCATGTTCATACAGATATTGGTGTAGATATTTCCATGTTCATACAGATAGCGGTGTAGATATTTCCATGTTCATACAGATAGCGGTGTAGATATTTCCATGTTCATCCAGATGGCTGTGTAGAAATATCCATGTTCATACAGATAGAGGTGTAGATATTTCCATGTTCATACAGATAGCTGTGCTGATATTTCCATGTTTATACAGGTAGCGGTGTGGATATTTCCATGTTTATACAGATAGCGGTGTAGATTTTTCCATTTTTATACAGATAGCGGTGTCGATATTTCCAAGTTTATACAGATAGCGGTGTAGGTATCTCCATCTTAATACAGATGGCGGTGTAGATATTTATATGTTCATACAGATGGCGGTGCAGATATTTCCATGTTGATACAGATGGCGGTGTAGGTATTTCCATGTTCATACAGATAGCGGTGTAGCTATTTCCATGTTCATGCAGATAGCGGTGTAGATATTTCCATGTTCATCCATATGGCTGTGTAGATATATCCATGTTCATACAGATGGCGGTGAAGGTATTTCCATGTTCATACAGATAGCAGTGTAGATATTTCCATGTTCATCCAGATGGCTGTGTAGATATATCCAAGTTCATACAGATGGCGGTGAAGATATTTCCATGCTCATACAGATAGCAGTGTAGATATTTCCATGTTCACACAGATAGTGGTGTAGATATATCCATGTTCTTTGAGATAGAGGGGCTGATATTTCCATGTTCATACTGATAGTGGTGCTGATATTTCCATGTTTATACAGGTAGCGGAGTAGATATTTCCATGTTTATACAGATAGCGGTGAAGATATTTCCATGTTTATACAGATAGCGGTGTAGATATCTCCATCTTTATACAGATGGCGGTGTAGATATTTATATGTTCATACAGATGGCCGTTCAGATATTTCCATATTCATACAGATGCCGGTGTAGATATTTCCATGTTCATACAGATAGCGGTGTAGTTATTTCCATTTGTAAAGAGATAGCTGTGTAGATATTTCCATTTTCATGCAGATAGCGGTTTAGATATTTCCATGTTCAAGCAGATAGCGGTGTAGATATTTCCATGTTCGTACAGATAGCGGTGTAGATATTTCCATGTTCATACAGAAAGCGGTGCTTATATTTCCATGTTTATACAGGTAGCGGTGTAAATATTTCCATGTTTATACAGATAGCGGTGTAGATATTTCCATGTTTATATAGATAGCGGTGTAGATATTTCCATGTTCATCCAGATGGTTGTGTAGATATATCCATGTTCATACAGATGGCTGTGAAGATATTTCCATGTTCATCCAGATGGCTGTGTAGATATATCCATGTTCATACAGATAGCAGTGTAGATATTTCCATGTTCATGCAGATAGTGCTGTAGATATTTCCATGTTCATACAGATAGCGGTGTAGATATTTCCATGTTTATACAGATAGCGGTATAGATACTTCCATGTTCATCCCGATGGCTTTGTAGACATATCCATGTTCATACAGATGGTGGTGAAGATAATTTCATGTTCATACAGATAGCGGTGTAGATATTTCCATGTTCATACAGATAGAGGGGCTGATATTTCCATGTTCATACAGATAGCGGTGCGTATATTTCCATGTTTATACAGGTAGCGGTGTAGATATTTCCATGTTCATACAGATAGTGGTGTAGATATTTCCATGTTCATACAGATAGAGGGACTGATATTTCCAAGTTCATACAGATAGCGGTGCGTATATTTCCATGTTTATACAGGTAGCGGTGTAGATATTTCCATGTTTACACAGATAGCGGTGTAGATATTTCCATGTATATACAGATAGCGCTGTAGATATCTCCATCTTAATACAGATGGCGGTGTAGATATTTATATGTTCATACAGATGGCCGTGCAGATATTTCCATGTTCATACAGATGGCGGTGTAGGTATTTCCATGTTCATACAGATAGCGGTGTAGTTATTTCCATGTGTAAAGAGATAGCTGTGTAGATATTTCCATGTATATGCAGATAGCTGTGTAGATATTTCCATTTTCATGCAGATAGCGGTTTAGATATTTCCATGTTCAAACAGCGGTGTAGATATTTCCATGTTCATACAGATAGCTTTGTAGATATATGCATGTTTATAAAGATAGCGGTGAAGATGTATGCATGTTTACACAGATAGCGGTGTAGATATTTCCATGTTCATACAGATAGCGGTGTAGATATTTCCATGTTCATACAGATGGCTGTGTAGATATATCCATGTTCATACAGATAGCGGTGAAGATATTTCCATGTTAATACAGATAGTGGTGTAGATATTTCCATGTTCATACAGATAGCGGTGCAGCTATTTCCATGTTCATACAGATAGCGGTGTAGATATTTCCATGTTCGTATAGATAGCGGTGTACATATTTCCATGTTCATACAGATAGCGGTGCTTATATTTCCATGTTTATACAGATAGCAGTGTAGATATTTCCATGTTTATACAGATAGCGGTGTAGATATTTCCATGTTTATTGAGATAGCGGTGTAGATATATCCAAGTTTATACAGATAGCGGTGTAGATATCTCCATCTTAATACAGATGGCGGTGTAGATATTTATATGTTCATACAGATGGCCGTGCAGATATTTCCATGTTCATACAGATGGCGGTGTTGATATTTCCATGTTTATAGAGATAGTGGTGTAGTTATTTCCATGTGTAAACAGATAGCTTTGTAGATATTTCCATGTATATGCAGATAACTGTGTAGATATTTCCATTTTCATGCAGATAGTGGTGTAGATATTTCCATGTTCAAACAGATAGCGGTGTAGATATTTCCATGTTCATACAGATAGTGGTGTAGAAATTTCCATGTTTATACAGATAGCGGTGTAGATATTTCCATTTTTATACAGATAGCGGTGTAGATATTTCCATGTTTATTGAGATAGCGGTGTAGATATTTCCAAGTTTATACAGATAGCGGTGTAGATATCTCCATCTTAATACAGATGGCGGTGTAGATATTTATATGTTCATACAGATGGCCGTGCAGATATTTCCATGTTCATCCAGATGGCTGTGTAGATATATCCATGTACATACAGATGGCGGTGAAGATATTTCCATGTTCATACAGATAGCGGTGTAGATATTTCCATGTTCATACAGATAGTGGTGTAGATATTTCCATGTTCATACA
The DNA here is from genome assembly GCF_029281585.2 of Gorilla gorilla gorilla. NCBI lineage: Eukaryota > Metazoa > Chordata > Mammalia > Primates > Hominidae > Gorilla > Gorilla gorilla. Next base: position 129,575,060 of record NC_073238.2, read on the forward strand.
GATAGAGGGGCTGATATTTCCATGTTCATACAGATAGCGGTGCTGATATTTCCATGTTTATACAGGTAGCGGTGTAGATATTTCCAAGTTTATACAGATAGCGGTGTAGACATTTTCATGTTTATACAGATAGCGATGTAGATATATCCATCTTAATACAGATGGCGGTTTAGATATTTATATGTTCATACAGATGGTCGTGCAGATATTTCCATGTTCATACAGATGGCGGTGTAGATATTTCCATGTTCATCCATATGTCTGTGCAGATATATCCATGTTCATACAGATGGCGGTGAAGATAATTCCATGTTCATACAGATAGCGGTGTAGATATTTCCATGTTCATACAGACAGCGGTGTAGATATTTCCATGTTCATACAGATAGTGGTGTAGATATTTCCATGTTCATACAGATAGCGGTGTAGTTATTTCCATGTGTGAAGAGATAGCTGTGTAGATATTTCCATGTATATGCAGATAGCTCTGAATATATTTCCATTTTCATGCAGATTGCGGTTTAGATATTTCCATGTTCAAACAGATACCGGTGTAGGTATTTCCATGTTCATACAGATAGCGGTGTAGATGTTTCCATGTTTATACAGATAGCTGTGAAGATGTATGCATGTTTACACAGATAGCGGTGTAGGTATTTCCATGTTCATACAGATAGCGGTGTAGATATTTCCATGTTCATCCAGATGGCTGTGTAGATATATCCATGTTCATACAGATAGCGGTGTAGATATTTCCATGTTCATACAGATAGTGCTGTAGATATTTCCATGTTCATACAGATAGCGGTGTAGCTATTTCCATGTTCATACAGATAGCGGTGTAGTTATTTCCATGTTCAAACAGATAGAGGTGTAGATATTTCCATGTTTATACAGATAGCGTTGCTTGTATTTCCATGTTTATACAGGTAGCGGTGTAGATATTTCCGTGTTTATACAGATAGCGGTGTAGATATTTCCATGTTTATACAGATAGCGGTGTAGATATTTCCATGTTCATCCAGATGGCTGTGTAGATATATCCATGTTCATACAGATGGCGGTGAAGATAATTCCATGTTCATACAGATAGCGGTGTAGATATTTCCATGTTCATACAGATAGTGGTGTAGATATTTCCATGTTCATACAGATAGAGGGGCTGATATTTCCATGTTCATACAGATAGCGGTGCTGATATTTCCATGTTTATACAGATAACCGTGTAGATATTTCCATGTTTATACAGATAGCGGTGTAGATATTTCCATGTTTATACAGATAGCGGTGTAGATATCTCCATCTTAATACAGATGGCAGTGTAGATATTTATATGTTCATACAGATGGCCGTGCAGATATTTCCATGTTCATACAGATGGCGGTGTAGATATTTCGATGTTCATACAGATAGCGGTGTAGTTATTTCCATGTGCAAAGAGATAGCTATGTAGATATTTCCATGTGTATGCAGATAGCTGTGTAGATATTTCCATTTTCATGCAGATAGCGGTTTAGATATTTCCATGTTCAAACAGATAGCGGTGTAGATATTTCCATGTTCATACAGATAGCGGTGTAGATATTTCCATGTTTATACAGATAGCAGTGAAGATGTATGCATGTTTACACAGATAGCTGTGTAGATATTTCCATGTTCATACAGATAGCGGTGTAGATATTTCCATGTTCATCCAGATGGCTGTGTAGATATATCCATGTTCATACAGATAGCGGTGTAGATATTTCCATGTTCATACAGATAGTGGTGTAGATATTTCCATGTTCATACAGATAGCGGTGTATCTATTTCCATGTTCATACAGATAGCGGTGTAGATATTTCCATGTTCATACAGATAGCGGTGTAGATATTTCCATGTTCATACAGATAGCGGTGCTGATATTTCCATGTTTATACAGTCAACGGTGTGGATATTTCCATGTTTATACGGATAGCGGTGTGGATATTTCCATGTTTATGCAGATAGCGGTGTAGATATTTCCAGGTTTTTACAGATAGCGGCGTAGATATCTCCATCTTAATACGGATGGCAGTGTAGATATTTATATGTTCATACAGATGGTGGTGCAGATATTTCCATGTTCATACAGATGGCGGTTGAGCTATTTCCATGTTCATACAGATAGCGGTGTAGCTATATCCATGTTCATGCAGATAGCGGTGTAGATATTTCCATGTTCATCCATATGGCTGTGTAGATATATCCATGTTCATACAGATAGCGGTGTAGATATTTCTATGTTCATACAGATAGTGGTGTAGATATTTCCATGTTCATACAGATAGCGGTGTAGCTATTTCCATGTTCATACTGATAGCGGTGTAGATATGTCCATGTTCAAACAGATAGCGGTGTAGATATTTCCATGTTCATACAGATAGCGGTGCTTATATTTCCATGTTCATACAGGTAGCGGTGTAGATATTTCCATGTTCTTACAGATAGCGGTGTAGATCTTTCCATGTTTATACAGATAGCGGTGTAGATATTTCCATGCTCATACAGATAGCGGTGTAGATATATCCATGTTCATACAGATGTCTGTGTAGATATATGCATGTTCATACAGATAGCGGTGTAGATATTTCCATGTTCATACAGATAGCGGTGTAACTATTTCCATGTTCATACAGATAGCGGTGTAGTTTTTTCCATGTTGAAACAGATAGCGGTGTAGATATTTCCATGTTTATACAGATAGCGGTGCTTATATTTCCATGTTTATACAGGTAGTGGTGTAGATATTTCCATGTTTATACAGATAGCGGTGTAGATATTTCCATGTTTATACAGATAGCGGTGTAGATATTTCCATGGTCATCCAGATGGCTGTGTAGATATATCCATGTTCATACAGATGGCGGTGAAGATAATTCCATGTTCATACAGATAGCGGTGTAGATATTTCAATGTTCATACAGATAGTGGTGTAGATATTTCCATGTTCATACAGACAGAGTGGCTGATATTTCCATGTTCATACAGATAGCGGTGCTGATATTTCCATGTTTATACAGGTAGCGGTGCAGATATTTCCATCTTTATACAGATAGCGGTGTAGATATATCCATGTTTATACAGATAGCGGTGTAGATATCTCCATCTTAATACAGATGGCAGTGTATGTATTTATATGTTCATACAGATGGCCGTGCAGATATTTCCATGTTCATACAGATGGCGGTGTAGATATTTCCATGTTCATACAGATAGCGGTGTAGTTATCTCCATGTGCAAAGAGATAGCTATGTAGATATTTCCATGTGTATGCAGATATCTGTGTAGATATTTCCATTTTCATGCAGATAGCTGTTTAGATATTTCCATGTTCAAACAGATAGCGGTGTAGATATTTCCATGTTCATACAGATAGCGGTGTAGATATTTCCATGTTTATACAGATAGTGGTGAAGATGTATGCATGTTTACATAGATAGCGGTGTAGATATTTCCATGTTCATACAGATAGCGGTGTATATATTTCCATGTTCATCCAGATGGCTGTGTAGATATATCCATGTTCATACTGATAGCGGTGTAGATATTTCCATGTTCATACAGATAGTGGTGTAGATATTTCCAAGTTCATACAGATAGCGGTGTATCTATTTCCATGTTCATACAGATAGCGGTGTAGATATTTCCATGTTCGTACAGATAGCGGTGTAGATATTTCCATGTTCATACAGATAGCGGTGCTGATATTTCCATGTTTATACAGTCAGCGGTGTGGATATTTCCATGTTTATACAGATAGCGGTTTGGATATTTCCATTTTTATGCAGATAGCGGTGTAGATATTTCCAGGTTTATACAGATAGCGGTGTAGATATCTCCATCTTAATACGGATGGCGGTGTAGATATTTATATGTTCATACACATGGTGGTGCAGATATTTCCATGTTCATACAGATTGCGGTGTAGATATTTCCATGTTCATACAGATAGCGGTGTAGCTATATCCATGTTCATGCAGATAGCGGTGTAGATATTTCCATGTTCATCCATATGGCTGTGTAGATATATCCATGTTCATACAGATAGCGGTGTAGATATTTCCATGTTCATACAGATAGTGCTGTAGCTATTTCCATGTTCATACTGATAGCGGTGTAGATATGTCCATGTTCAAACAGATAGCGGTGTAGATATTTCCATGTTCATCCAGATGGCTGTGTAGATATATCCATGTTCATCCAGATGGCGGTGAATATATTTCCATGTTCATACAGATAGCGGTGTAGATATTTCCATGTTCATACAGATAGCTGTGTAGCTGTTTCCATGTTCATACAGATAGCGGTGTAGTTATTTCCATGTTCAAACAGATAGCGGTGTAGATATTTCCATGTTCATACAGATAGTGGTGTAGATATTTCCATGTTCATACAGATAGAGGGGTTGATATTTCCATGTTCATACAGATAGCTGTGCTGATATTTCCATGTTTATACAGGTAGCGGTGTAGATATTTCCATGTTTATACAGATAGCGGTGTAGATATTTCCATGTTTATACAGTTAGCGGCGGAGATATCTCCATCTTAATACAGATGGCAGTGTAGATATTTATATGTTCATACAGATGGCCGTGCAGATATTTCCATGTTCATACAGATGGCGGTGTAGATATTTCCATGTTCATACAGATAGCGGTGTAGTTATTTCCATGTGCAAAGAGATAGATATGTAGATATTTCCATGTGTATGCAGATAGCTGTGTAGATATTTCCATTTTCATGCAGATAGCGGTTTAGATATTTCCATGTTCAAACAGATAGCGGTGTAGATATTTCCATGTTCATACAGATAGCGGTGTAGATATTTCCATGTTCATCCAGATGGCTGTGTAGATATATCCATGTTCATACTGATAGCGGTGTATCTATTTCCATGTTCATACAGATAGCGCTGTAGATATTTCCATGTTCGTACAGATAGCGGTGTAGGTATTTCCATGTTCATACAGATAGCGGTGCTGATATTTCCATGTTTATACAGTCAGCGGTGTGGATATTTCCATGTTTATACAGATAGCGGTGTGGATATTTCCATGTTTATGCAGATAGCGGTGTAGATATTTCCAGGTTTATACAGATAGCGGCGTAGATATCTCCATCTTAATACGGATGGCGGTGTAGATATTTATATGTTCATACAGATGGTGGTGCAGATATTTCCATGTTCATACAGATGGCGGTGTAGCTATTTCCATGTTCATACAGATAGCGGTGTAGCTATATCCATGTTCATGCAGATAGCGGTGTAGATATTTCCATGTTCATCCATATGGCTGTGTAGATATATCCATGTTCATACAGATAGCGGTGTAGATATTTCCATGTTCATACAGATAGTGCTGTAGATATTTCCATGTTCATACAGATAGCGGTGTAGCTATTTCCATGTTCATACAGATAGCGGTGTAGATATGTCCATGTTCAAACAGATAGCGGTGTAGATATTTCCATTTTCATACAGATAGCGGTGCTTATATTTGCATGTTTATACAGGTAGCGGTGTAGATATTTCCATGTTCATACAGATAGCGGTGTAGATATTTCCATGTTTATACAGATAGCGGTGTAGATATTTCCATGTTCATCCAGATGGCTGTGTAGATATATCCCTGTTCATACAGATGGCGGTGAAGATAATTCCATGTTCATACAGATAGCGGTGTAGATATTTCAATGTTCATACAGATAGTGGTGTAGATATTTCCATGTTCATACAGACAGAGTGGCTGATATTTCCATGTTCATACAGATAGCGGTGCTGATATTTCCATGTTTATACAGGTAGCGGTGCAGATATTTCCATCTTTATACAGATAGCGGTGTAGATATATCCATGTTTATACAGATAGCGGTGTAGATATCTCCATCTTAATACAGATGGCAGTGTAGATATTTATATGTTCATACAGATGGCTGTGGAGATATTTCCATGTTCATACAGATGGCGGTGTAGATATTTAAATGTTCATACAGATAGCGGTGTAGTTATCTCCATGTGCAAAGAGATAGCTATGTAGATATTTCCATGTGTATGCAGATAGCTGTGTAGATATTTCCATTTTCATGCAGATAGCTGTTTAGATATTTCCATGTTCAAACAGATAGCGGTGTAGATATTTCCATGTTCATACAGATAGCGGTGTAGATATTTCCATGTTTATACAGATAGTGGTGAAGATGTATTCATGTTTACATAGATAGCGGTGTAGATATTTCCATGTTCATACAGATGGCGGTGTAGATATTTCCATGTTCATACAGATAGCGGTGTAGTTATTTCCATGTTTATACAGATAGCAGTGTAGATGTATGCATGTTTACACAGATAGCGGTGTAGATACTTCCATGTTCATACAGATAGCGGTGTAGATATTTCCATGTACATCCAGATGGCTGTGTAGATATATCCATGTTCATTCAGATAGCGGTGCAGATATTTCCATGTTCATACAGATAGTGCTGTAGATATTTCCATGTTCATTCAGATAGCGGTGTAGCTATTTCCGTGTTCATACAGATAGCGGTGTAGATATTTCCATGTTCGTACAGATAGCGGTGTAGATATTTCCATGTTCATACAGATAGCGGTGTAGTTATCTCCATGTGCAAAGAGATAGCTATGTAGATATTTTCATGTGTATGCAGATATCTGTGTAGATATTTCCATTTTCATGCAGATAGCTCTTTAGATATTTCCATGTTCAAACAGATAGCGGTGTAGATATTTCCATGTTCATACAGATAGCGGTGTAGATATTTCCATGTTTATACAGATAGTGGTGAAGATGTATGCATGTTTACATAGATAGCGGTGTAGATATTTCCATGTTCATGCAGATAGCGGTGTAGATATTTCCATGTTCATCCAGATGGCTGTGTAGATATATCCATGTTCATACTGATAGCGGTGTATCTATTTCCATGTTCATACAGATAGCGGTGTAGATATTTCCATGTTCATACAGATAGCGGTGTAGATATTTCCATGTTCATACAGATAGCGGTGGTGATATTTCCATGTTTATACAGTCAGCGGTGTGGATATTTCCATGTTTATACAGATAGCGGTGTGGATATTTCCATGTTTATGCAGATAGCGGTGTAGATATTTCCAGGTTTATACAGATAGCGGTGTAGATATCTCCATCTTAATATGGATGGCGGTGTAGATATTTATATGTTCATACAGACGGTGGTGCAGATATTTCCATGTTCATACAGATGGCGGTGTAGCTATTTCCATGTTCATACAGATAGCGGTGTAGCTATATCCATGTTCATGCAGATAGCGGTGTAGATATTTCCATGTTCATCCATATGGCTGTGTAGATATATCCATGTTCATACAGATAGCGGTGTAGATATTTCCATGTTCATACAGATAGTGCTGTAGATATTTCCATGTTCATACAGATAGCGGTGTAGCTATTTCCATGTTCATACAGATAGCGGTGTAGATATGTCCATGTTCAAACAGTTAGCGGTGTAGATATTTCCATGTTCATACAGATAGCGGTGCTTATATTTCCATGTTTATACAGGTAGCGGTGTAGATATTTCCATGTTCATACAGATAGCGGTGTAGATATTTCCATGTTTATACAGATAGCGGTGTAGATATTTCCATGTTCATCCAGATGGCTGTGTAGATATATCCATGTTCATACAGATGGCGGTGAAGATAATTCCATGTTCATACAGATAGCGGTGTAGATATTTCAATGTTCATAAAGATAGTGTTGTAGATATTTCCATGTTCATACAGAAAGAGTGGCTGATATTTCCATGTTCATACAGATAGCGGTGCTGATATTTCCATGTTTATACAGGTAGCGGTGCAGATATTTCCATCTTTATACAGATAGCGGTGTAGATATATCCATGTTTATACAGATAGCGGTGTAGATATCTCCATCTTAATACAGATGGCAGTGTAGATATTTATATGTTCATATAGATGGCCGTGCAGATATTTCCATGTTCATACAGATGGCGGTGTAGATATTTCCATGTTCATACAGATAGCGGTGTAGTTATCTCCATGTGCAAAGAGATAGCTATGTAGATATTTCCATGTGTATGCAGATAGCTGTGTAGATATTTCCATTTTCATGCAGGTAGCGGTTTAGATATTTCCATGTTCAAACAGATAGCGGTGTAGATATTTCCATGTTCATACAGATAGCGGTGTAGATATTTCCATGTTTATACAGATTGTGGTGAAGATGTATGCATGTTTACACAGATAGCTGTGTAGATATTTCCATGTTCATACAGATAGCGGTGTATATATTTCCATGTTCATCCAGATGGCTGTGTAGATATATCCATGTTCATACAGATAGCGGTGTAGATATTTCCATGTTCATACAGATAGTGGTGTAGATATTTCCATGTTCATACAGATAGCGGTGTATCTATTTCCATGTTCATACAGATAGCGGTGTAGATATTTCCATGTTCATCCAGATAGCGGTGTAGATATTTCCATGTTCATACAGATAGTGGTGCTGATATTTCCATGTTTATACAGTCAGCGGTGTGGATATTTCCATGTTTATACAGATAGCGGTGTGGATATTTCCATGTTTATGCAGATAGCGGTGTAGATATTTCCAGGTTTATACAGATAGCGGCGTAGATGTCTCCATCTTAATACGGATGGCGGTGTTGATATTTATATGTTCATACAGATGGTGGTGCAGATATTTCCATGTTCATACAGATGGCGGTGTAGCTCTTTCCATGTTCATACAGATAGCGGTGTAGCTATATCCATGTTCATGCAGATAGCGGTGTAGATATTTCCATGTTCATCCATATGGCTGTGTAGATATATCCATGTTTATACAGATAGCGGTGTAGATATTTCTATGTTCATACAGATAGTGCTGTAGCTGTTTCCATGTTCATACTGATAGCTGTGTAGATATGTCCATGTTCAAACAGATAGCGGTGTAGATATTTCCATGTTCATACAGATAGCGGTGCTTATATTTCCATGTTTATACAGGTAGCGGTGTAGATATTTCCATGTTCATACAGATAGCGGTGTAGATATTTCCATGTTTATACAGATAGCGGTGTAGATATTTCCATGCTCATACAGATAGCGGTGTATATATATCCATGTTCATACAGATGGTTGTGTAGATATATCCATGTTCATACAGATAGCGGTGTAGATATTTCCATGTTCATACAGATAGCGGTGTAACTATTTCCATGTTCATACAGATAGCGGTGTAGTTTTTTCCATGTTCAAACAGATAGCGGTGTAGATATTTCCATGTTTATACAGATAGCGGTGCTTATATTTCCATGTTTATACAGGTAGTGGTGTAGATATTTCCATGTTTATACAGATAGCGGTGTAGATATTTCCATGTTTATACAGATAGCGGTGTAGATATTTCGATGTTCATCCAGATGGCTGTGTAGATATATCCATGTTCATACAGATGGCGGTGAAGATAATTCCATGTTCATACAGATAGCGGTGTAGATATTTCAATGTTCATACAGATAGTGGTGTAGATATTTCCATGTTCATACAGACAGAGTGGCTGATATTTCCATGTTCATACAGATAGCGGTGCTGATATTTCCATGTTTATACAGGTAGCGGTGCAGATATTTCCATCTTTATACAGATAGCGGTGTAGATATATCCATGTTTATACAGATAGCGGTGTAGATATCTCCATCTTAATACAGATGGCAGTGTAGATATTTATATGTTCATACAGATGGCCGTGCAGATAATTCCATGTACATACAGATGGCGGTGTAGATATTTCCATGTTCATACAGATAGCGGTGTAGTTATCTCCATGTGCAAAGAGATAGCTATGTAGATATTTTCATGTGTATGCAGATATCTGTGTAGATATTTCCATTTTCATGCAGATAGCTGTTTAGATATTTCCATGTTCAAACAGATAGCGGTGTAGATATTTCCATGTTCATACAGATAGCGGTGTAGATATTTCCATGTTTATACAGATAGTGGTGAAGATGTATGCATGTTTACATAGATAGCGGTGTAGATATTTCCATGTTCATACAGATAGCGGTGTAGATATTTCCATGTTCATCCAGATGGCTGTGTAGATATATCCATGTTCATACTGGTAGCGGTGTATCTATTTCCATGTTCATACAGATAGCGGTGTAGATATTTCCATGTTCGTACAGATAGCGGTGTAGATATTTCCATGTTCATACAGATAGCGGTGCTTATATTTCCATGTTTATACAGGTAGCGGTGTAGATATTTCCATGTTCATACAGATAGCGGTGTAGATATTTCCATGTTTATACAGATAGCGGTGTAGATATTTCCATGTTCATCCAGATGGCTGTGTAGATATATCCATGTTCATACAGATGGCGGTGAAGATAATTCCATGTTCATACAGATAGCGGTGTAGATATTTCAATGTTCATACAGATAGTGGTGTAGATATTTCCATGTTCATACAGACAGAGTGGCTGATATTTCCATGTTCATACAGATAGCGGTGCTGATATTTCCATGTTTATACAGGTAGCGGTGCAGATATTTCCATCTTTATACAGATAGCGGTGTAGCTATATCCATGTTTATACAGATAGCGGTGTAGATATCTCCATCTTAATACAGATGGCAGTGTAGATATTTATATGTTCATACAGATGGCCGTGCAGATATTTCCATGTTCATACAGATGGCGGTGTAGATATTTCCATGTTCATACAGATAGCGGTGTAGTTATCTCCATGTGCAAAGAGATAGCTATGTAGATATTTCCATGTGTATGCAGATATCTGTGTAGATATTTCCATTTTCATGCAGATAGCTGTTTAGATATTTCCATGTTCAAACAGATAGCGGTGTAGATATTTCCATGTTCATAGAGATAGCGGTGTAGATATTTCCATGTTTATACAGATAGTGGTGAAGATGTATGCATGTTTACATAGATAGCGGTGTAGTTATTTCCATGTTCATACAGATAGCGGTGTAGATATTTCCATGTTCATACAGATAGCGGTGTAGTTATTTCCATGTTTATACAGATAGCAGTGTAGATGTATGCATGTTTACACAGAGAGCGGTGTAGATATTTCCATGTTCATACAGATAGCGGTGTAGATATTTCCATGTACATCCAGATGGCTGTGTAGATATATCCATGTTCATTCAGATAGCGGTGTAGATATTTCCATGTTTATACAGATAGCGGTGTAGATATCTCCATCTTAATATAGATGGCGGTGTAGATATTTATATGTTCATACAGATGCCGGTGCAGATATTTCCATGTTCATACAGATGGCGGTGTAGATATTTCCATGTTTATAGAGATAGTGGTGTAGTTATTTCCATGTGTAAAGAGATATCTTTGAAGATATTTCCATGTATATGCAGATATCTGTGTAGATATTTCCATTTTCATGCAGATAGCGGTGCTTATATTTCCATGTTTATACAGGTAGCGGTGTAGATATTTCCATGTTTATACAGATAGCGGTGTAGATATTTCCATGTTTATACAGATAGCGGTGTAGATATTTCCATGTTTATACAGATAGCGGTGTAGATATTTCTAAGTTTATTCAGATAGCGGTGTAGATATCTCCATCTTAATACAGATGGCGATGTAGATATTTATATGTTCACACAGATGCCGGTGCAGATATTTCCATGTTCATACAGATGGCGGTGTAGATATTTCCATGTTTATAGAGATAGTGGTGTAGTTATTTCCATGTGTAAAGAGATAGCTTTGAAGATATTTCCATGTATATGCAGATAGCTGTGTAGATATTTCCATTTTCATGCAGATAGCGGTGTAGATATTTCCATGTTCAAACAGATAGCGGTGTAGATATTTCCATGTTCATACAGATAGTGGTGTAGATATTTCCATGTTCATACAGATAGCGGTGTAGCTATTTCCATGTTCATACACATAGCGGTGTAGATATTTCCATGTTCATCCAAATGGCTGTGTAGATATATCCATGTTCATACAGAAGGCGGTGAAGATATTTCCATGTTCATACAGATAGCGGAGTAGATATTACCATGTTCATACAGATAGCGGTGCTGATATTTCCATGTTTATACAGGTAGCGGTGTAGATATTTCCAGGTTTATACAGATAGCGGTGTAGACATTTCCATGTTTATACAGATAGCGGTGTTGATATTTCCATCTTAATACAGATGGCGGTGTAGATATTTATATGTTCATACAGATGGCCTTGCAGATATTTCCATGTTCATACAGATAGCGGTGTAGTTATTTCCATGTGTAAAGGGATAGCTGTGTAGATATTTCCATGTATATGCAGACAGCTGTGTAGATATTTCCATTTTCATGCAGATAGCGGTTTAGATATTTCCATGTTCAAACAGATAGCGGTGTAGATATTTCCATGTTCATGCAGATAGCGATGTAGATATATCCATGTTTATACAGATAGCGGTGAAGATGTATGCATGTTTACACAGATAGCGGTGTATATATTTCCATGTTCATGCAGATAGCAGTGTATGTATTTCCATGATCATCCAGATGGCTGTGTAGATATATCCATGTTCATTCAGATAGCAGTGAAGATATTTCCATGTTCATGCAGATAGTGCTGTAGATATTTCCATGTTCATACAGATAGCGGTGTAGATATTTCCATGTTTATACAGATAGCGGTGTAGATATTTCCATGTTCATCCAGATGGCTTTGTAGACATATCCATGTTCATACAGATGGTGGTGAAGTTAATTTCATGTTCATACAGATAGCGGTGTAGATATTTCCATGTTCATACAGATAGAGGGGCTGATATTTCCATGTTCATACAGATAGCGGTGCGTATATTTCCATGTTTATACAGGTAGCGGTGTAGATATTTCCATGTTCATACAGATAGTGGTGTAGATATTTCCATGTTCATACAGATAGAGGGGCTGATATTTCCAAGTTCATACAGATAGCGGTGCGTATATTTCCATGTTTATACAGGTAGCGGTGTAGATATTTCCATGTTTACACAGATAGCGGTGTAGATATTACCATGTTTATACAGATAGCGCTGTAGATATCTCCATCTTAATACAGATGGCGGTGTAGATATTTATATGGTCATACAGATGGCCGTGCAGATATTTCCATGTTCATACAGATGGCGGTGTAGGTATTTCCATGTTCATACAGATAGCGGTGTAGTTATTTCCATGTGTAAAGAGATAGCTGTGTAGATATTTCCATGTATATGCAGATAGCTGTGTAGATATTTCCATTTTCATGCAGATAGCGGTTTAGATATTTCCATGTTCAGATAGCGGTGTAGATATTTCCATGTTCATACAGATAGCTTTGTAGATATATCCATGTTTATACAGATAGCGGTGAAGATGTATGAATGTTTACACAGATAGCGGTGTAGATATATCCATGTTCATACAGATAGCGGTGTAGATATTTCCATGTTCATACAGATGGCTGTGTAGATATATCCATGTTCATACAGATAGCGGTGAAGATATTTCCATGTTCATACAGATAGTGGTGTAGATATTTCCATGTTCATACAGATAGCGGTGCAGCTATTTCCATGTTCATACAGATGGCGGTGTAGATATTTCCATGTTCGTACAGATAGCGGTGTAGATATTTCCATGTTCATACAGATAACGGTGCTTATATTTCCATGTTTGTACAGGTAGCGGTGTAGATATTTCCATGTTTATACAGATAGCGGTGTAGATATTTCCATGTTTATACAGATAGCGGTGTAGATATTTCCAAGTTTATACAGATAGCGGTGTAGATATCTCCATCTTAATACAGATGGCGGTGTAGATATTTATATGTTCACACAGATGGCGGTGCAGATATTTCCATGTTCATACAGATGGCGGTGTAGATATTTCCATGTTTATAGAGATAGTGGTGTAGTTATTTCCATGTGTAAAGAGATAGCTTTGTAGATATTTCCATGTATATGCAGATAGCTGTGTAGATATATCCATTTTCATGCAGATAGCGGTGTAGATATTTCCATGTTCATACAGATAACGGTGTAGATATTTCCATGTTCATACAGATAGTGGTGTAGATAATTCCATGTTCATACAGATAGCGGTGTAGCTATTTCCATGTTCATACAGATAGCGGTGTAGATATTTCCATGTTCATCCAGATGGCTGTGTTGATATACCCATGTTCATACAGATGGCGGTGAAGATATTTCCATGTTTATACAGATAGCGGTGTAGATATTTCCATGTTCATACAGATAGTGGTGTAGATATTTCTATGTTCATACAGATAGATGGGCTGATATTTCCATGTTCATACAGATAGCGGTGCTGATATTTCCATGTTTATACAGGTAGCGGTGTAGGTATTTCCAAGTTAATACAGATAGCGGTGTAGACATTTCCATGTTTATACAGATAGCGGTGTAGATATTTCCATGTTTAAACAGATAGCGGTGTAGATATCTCCATCTTAATGCAGATGGCAGTGTAGATATTTATATGTTCAAACAGATGGCCGTGGAGACATTTCCATGTTCATACAGATGGCGGTGTAGATATTTCCATGTTCATACAGACAGCGGTGTAGTTATTTCCATGTGTAAAGAGATAGCTGTGTAGATATTTCCATGTATATGCAGATAGCTGTGTAGATATTTTCATTTTCATGCAGATAGCGGTTTAGATATTTCTATGTTCCAACAGATAGCGGTGTAGATATTTCCATGTTCATACAGATATTGGTGTATATATATCCATGTTTATACAGATAGCGGTGAAGATGTGTGCATGTTTACACAGATAGCGGTGTAGATATTTCCATGTTCATACAGATAGCAGTGTAGATATTTCCATGTTCATACAGATAGTGCTGTAGATATTTCCATGTTCATACAGATAGCGGTGTAGCTATTTCCATGTTCATACAGATAGCGGTGTAGATATTTCCATGTTCAAACAGATAGCGGTGTAGATATTTCCATGTTCATACAGATAGCGGTGCTTATATTTCCATGTTTATACAGGTAGCGTTGTAGATATTTCCATGTTTATACAGATAGCGGTGTAGATATTTCCATGTTTATACAGATAGCGTTGTAGATATTTCCATGTTCATCCAGATGGCTGTGTAGACATATCCATGTTCATACATATGGCGGTGAAGATACTTCCATGTTCATACACATAGCGGTGTAGATATTTCCATGTTCATACAGATAGTGGTGTGGATATTTCCATGTTCATACAGATAGAGGGGCTGATATTTCCATGTTCATACAGATAGCGGTGCTGATATTTCCATGTTTATACAGGTAGCGGTGTAGATATTTCCATGTTTATACAGATAGCGGTGTAGGTATTTCCAGGTTTATACAGATAGCGGTGTAGATATCTCCATCTTAATACAGATGGCGGTGTAGTTATTTATATGTTCATGCAGATGGCGGTGCAGATATTTCCGTGTTCGTACAGATTGCGTTGTAGATATTTGCATGTTCATACAGATGGCGGTATAGCTATTTCCATGTTCATGGAGATAGCGTTGTAGATATTTCCATGTTATTCCAGATGGCTGTGTAGAGATATTCATGTTCATACAGATGGCGGTGAAGATATTTCCATGTTCATACAGATAGCGGTGTAGATATTTCCATGTTCATACAGATAGTGGTGTAGATATTTCCATGTTCATACAGATAGGGCGGCTGATATTTCCATGTTAATACAGAAAGCGGTGCTGATATTTCCATGTTTATACAGGTAGAGGTGTAGATATTTCCAGGTTTATACAGATAGTGGTGTAGACATTTCCATGTTTATACAGATAGCGGTGTAGATATTTCCATGTTTATACAGATAGCGGTGTAGATATCTCTATCTTAATACAGATGGAGGAGTAGATATATATATGTTCATACAGATGGCCATGCAGATATTTCCATGTTCATACAGATGGCAGTGTAGTTATTTCCATGTGTAAAGAGATAGCTGTGTAGATATTTCCATGTATATGCAGATAGCTGTGTATATATTTCAATTTTCATGCAGATAGCGGTTTAGATATTTCCATGTTCAAACAGATAGCCGTGTAGATACTTCCATGTTCATACACATATCTTTGTAGATATATCCATGTTTATACAGATAGCGGCGAAGATGTATGCATGTTTACACAGATAGCTGTGTAGATATTTCCATGTTCATCCAGATGGCTGTGTAGATATATCCATGTTCATACAGATGGCGGTGAAGATATTTCCATGTTCATACAGATAGCGGTGTAGATATTTCCATGTTCATACAGATAGCGGTGTAGATATTTCCATGTTCATACAGATAGCGGTGTATGTATTTCCATGTTCATACAGATAGCGGTGTAGATATTTCCATGTTCATCCAGAAGGCTGTGTAGATATATCCATGTTCATACAGATAGCGGTGTAGATATTTCCATGTTCATACACATAGTGCTGTAGATATTTCCATGTTCATACAGATAGCGGTGCAGCTATTTCCATGTTCATACAGATAGCGGTGTAGATATTTCCATGTTCGTACAGATAGCGGTGTACATATTTCCATGTTCATACAGATAGCGGTGCTTATATTTCCATGTTTATACAGATAGCGGTGTAGATATTTCCATGTTTATACAGATAGCTGTGTAGATATTTCCATGTTTATTGAGATAGCGGTGTAGATATTTCCAAGTTTATACAGATAGCGGTGTAGATATCTCCATCTTAATACAGATGGCGGTGTAGATATTTATATGTTCATACAGATGGCCGTGCAGATATTTCCATGTTCATACAGATGGCGGTGTTGATATTTCCATGTTTATAGAGATAGTGGTGTAGTTATTTCCATGTGTAAAGAGATAGCTTTGTAGATATTTCCATGTATATGCAGATAACTGCGTAGATATTTCCATTTTCATGCAGATAGCGGTGTAGATATTTCCATGTTCAAACAGATAGCGGTGTAGATATTTCCATGTTCATACAGATAGTGGTGTAGATATTTCCATGTTCATACAGATAGCGGTGTAGCTATTTCCATGTTCATCCAGATGGCTGTGTAGATATGTCCATTTTCATGCAGATTGCGGTTTAGACATTTCCATGTTCAAACAGATACCGGTGTAGATATTTCCATGTTCATACAGATAGCGGTGTAGATGTTTCCATGTTTATACAGATAGCAGTGAAGATGTATGCATGTTTACACAGATAGCGGTGTAGATATTTCCATGTTCAAACAGATAGCGGTGTAGATATTTCCATGTTCATACAGATAGCGGTGCTTATATTTCCATGTTCATACAGGTAGCGTTGTAGATATTTCCATGTTTATACAGATAGCGGTGTAGATATTTCCATGTTTATACAGATAGCGTTGTAGATATTTCCATGTTCATCCAGATGGCTGTGTAGACATATCCATGTTCATACATATGGCGGTGAAGATACTTCCATGTTCATACACATAGCGGTGTAGATATTTCCATGTTCATACAGATAGTGGTGTGGATATTTCCATGTTCATACAGATAGAGGGGCTGATATTTCCATGTTCATACAGATAGCGGTGCTGATATTTCCATGTTTATACAGGTAGCGGTGTAGATATTTCCATGTTTATACAGATAGCGGTGTAGGTATTTCCAGGTTTATACAGATAGCGGTGTAGATATCTCCATCTTAATACAGATGGCGGTGTAGTTATTTATATGTTCATACAGATGGCGGTGCAGATATTTCCGTGTTCGTACAGATGGCGTTGTAGATATTTGCATGTTCATACAGACGGCGGTATAGCTATTTCCCTGTTCATGGAGATAGCGTTGTAGATATTTCCATGTTATTCCAGATGGCTGTGTAGGGATATTCATGTTCATACAGATGGCGGTGAAGATATTTCCATGTTCATACAGATAGCGGTGTAGATATTTCCATGTTCATACAGATAGTGGTGTAGATATTTCCATGTTCATACAGATAGGGCGGCTGATATTTCCATGTTAATACAGAAAGCGGTGCTGATATTTCCATGTTTATACAGGTAGCGGTGTAGATATTTCCAGGTTTATACAGATAGTGGTGTAGACATTTCCATGTTTATACAGAAAGCGGTGTAGCTATTTCCATGTTCATACAGATAGCGGTGTAGCTATATCCATGTTCATGCAGATAGCGGTGTAGATATTTCCATGTTCATCCATATGGCTGTGTAGATATATCCATGTTCATACAGATAGCGGTGTAGACATTTCTATGTTCATACAGATAGTGCTGTAGCTATTTCCATGTTCATACTGATAGCGGTGTAGATATGTCCATGTTCAAACAGATAGCGGTGTAGATATTTCCATGTTCATACAGATAGCGGTGCTTATATTTCCATGTTTATACAGTTAGCGGTGTAGATATTTCCATGTTCATACAGATAGCGGTGTAGATATATCCATGTTCATGCAGATAGCTGTGTAGATATTTCCATGTTCATCCATATGGCTGTGTAGATATATCCATGTTCATACAGATAGCGGTGTAGATATTTCCATGTTCGTACAGATAGCGGTGTAGATATTTCCATGTTCATACAGATAGCGGTGCTGATATTTCCTTGTTTATACAGATAGCGGTGTAGTTATTTCCATGTTCAAACAGATAGAGGTGTAGATATTTCCATGTTTATACAGATAGCGGTGCTTGTATTTCCATGTTTATACAGGTAGCGGTGTAGATATTTCCGTGTTTATACAGATAGCGGTGTAGATATTTCCATGTTTATACAGATAGCGGTGTAGATATTTCCATGTTCATCCAGATGGCTGTGTAGATATATCCATGTTCATACAGATGGCGGTGAAGATAATTCCATGTTCATACAGATAGCGGTGTAGATATTTCCATGTTCATACAGATAGTGGTGTAGATATTTCCATGTTCATACAGATAGAGGGGCTGATATTTCCATGTTCATACAGATAGCGGTGCTGATATTTCCATGTTTATACAGGTAGCGGTGTAGATATTTCCAAGTTTATACAGATAGCGGTGTAGACATTTTCATGTTTATACAGATAGCGGTGTAGATATCTCCATCTTAATACAGATGGCGGTTTAGATATTTATATGTTCATACAGATGGTCGTGCAGATATTTCCATGTTCATACAGATGGCGGTGTAGATATTTCCATGTTCATCCATATGTCTGTGCAGATATATCCATGTTCATACAGATGGCGGTGAAGATAATTCCATGTTCATACAGATAGCGGTGTAGATATTTCCATGTTCATACAGATAGCGGTGTAGATATTTCCATGTTCATACAGATAGCGGTGTAGTTATTTCCATGTGTGAAGAGATAGCTGTGTAGATATTTCCATGTATATGCAGATAGCTCTGAAGATATTTCCATTTTCATGCAGATTGCGGTTTAGATATTTCCATGTTCAAACAGATACCGGTGTAGGTATTTCCATGTTCATACAGATAGCGGTGTAGATGTTTCCATGTTTATACAGATAGCTGTGAAGATGTATGCATGTTTACACAGATAGCGGTGTAGATATTTCCATGTTCATACAGATAGCGGTGTAGATATTTCCATGTTCATCCAGATGGCTGTGTAGATATATCCATGTTCATACAGATAGCGGTGTAGATATTTCCATGTTCATACAGATAGTGCTGTAGATATTTCCATGTTCATACAGATAGCGGTGTAGCTATTTCCGTGTTCATACAGATAGCGGTGTAGTTATTTCCATGTTCAAACAGATAGAGGTGTAGATATTTCCATGTTTATACAGATAGCGGTGCTTGTATTTCCATGTTTATACAGGTAGCGGTGTAGATATTTCCGTGTTTATACAGATAGCGGTGTAGATATTTCCATGTTTATACAGATAGCGGTGTAGATATTTCCATGTTCATCCTGATGGCTGTGTAGATATATCCATGTTCATACAGATGGCGGTGAAGATAATTCCATGTTCATACAGATAGCGGTGTAGATATTTCCATGTTCATACAGATAGTGGTGTAGATATTTCCATGTTCATACAGATAGAGGGGCTGATATTTCCATGTTCATACAGATAGCGGTGCTGATATTTCCATGTTTATACAGATAACCGTGTAGATATTTCCATGTTTATACAGATAGCGGTGTAGATATTTCCATGTTTATACAGATAGTGGTGTAGATATCTCCATCTTAATACAGATGGCAGTGTAGATATTTATATGTTCATACAGATGGCCGTGCAGATATTTCCATGTTCATACAGATGGCGGTGTAGATATTTCGATGTTCATACAGATAGCGGTGTAGTTATTTCCATGTGCAAAGAGATAGCTATGTAGATATTTCCATGTGTATGCAGATAGCTGTGTAGATATTTCCATTTTCATGCAGATAGCGGTTTAGATATTTCCATGTTCAAACAGATAGCGGTGTAGATATTTCCATGTTCATACAGATAGCGGTGTAGATATTTCCATGTTTTACAGATAGCAGTGAAGATATATGCATGTTTACACAGATAGCTGTGTAGATATTTCCATGTTCATACAGATAGCGGTGTAGATATTTCCATGTTCATCCAGATGGCTGTGTAGATATATCCATGTTCATACAGATAGCGGTGTAGATATTTCCATGTTCATACAGATAGTGGTGTAGATATTTCCATGTTCATACAGATAGCGGTGTATCTATTTCCATGTTCATACAGATAGCGGTGTAGATATTTCCATGTTCATACAGATAGCGGTGTAGATATTTCCATGTTCATACAGATAGCGGTGCTGATATTTCCATGTTTATACAGTCAGCGGTGTGGATATTTCCATGTTTATACAGATAGCGGTGTGGATATTTCCATGTTTATGCAGATAGCGGTGTAGATATTTCCAGGTTTTTACAGATAGCGGCGTAGATATCTCCATCTTAATACAGATGGCAGTGTAGATATTTATATGTTCATACAGATGGTGGTGCAGATATTTCCATGTTCATACAGATGGCGGTTGAGCTATTTCCATGTTCATACAGATAGCGGTGTAGCTATATCCATGTTCATGCAGATAGCGGTGTAGATATTTCCATGTTCATCCATATGACTGTGTAGATATATCCATGTTCATACAGATAGCGGTGTAGATATTTCTATGTTCATACAGATAGTGCTGTAGATATTTCCATGTTCATACAGATAGCGGTGTAGCTATTTCCATGTTCATACTGATAGCGTTGTAGATATGTCCATGTTCAAACAGATAGCGGTGTGGATATTTCCATGTTCATACAGATAGCGGTGCTTATATTTCCATGTTCATACAGGTAGCGGTGTAGATATTTCCATGTTCTTACAGATAGCGGTGTAGATATTTCCATGTTTATACAGATAGCGGTGTAGATATTTCCATGCTCATACAGATAGCGGTGTAGATATATCCATGTTCATACAGATGGCTGTGTAGATATATCCATGTTCATACAGATAGCGGTGTAGATATTTCCATGTTCATACAGATAGCGGTGTAACTATTTCCATGTTCATACAGATAGCGGTGTCGTTTTTTCCATGTTGAAACAGATAGCGGTGTAGATATTTCCATGTTTATACAGATAGCGGTGCTTATATTTCCATGTTTATACAGGTAGTGGTGTAGATATTTCCATGTTTATACAGATAGCGGTGTAGATATTTCCATGTTTATACAGATAGCGGTGTAGATATTTCCATGGTCATCCAGATGGCTGTGTAGATATATCCATGTTCATACAGATGGCGGTGAAGATAATTCCATGTTCATACAGATAGCGGTGTAGATATTTCAATGTTCATACAGATAGTGGTGTAGATATTTCTATGTTCATACAGACAGAGTGGCTGATATTTCCATGTTCATACAGATAGCGGTGCTGATATTTCCATGTTTATACAGGTAGCGGTGCAGATATTTCCATCTTTATACAGATAGCGGTGTAGATATATCCATGTTTATACAGATAGCGGTGTAGATATCTCCATCTTAATACAGATGGCAGTGTAGATATTTATATGTTCATACAGATGGCCGTGCAGATATTTCCATGTTCATACAGATGGCGGTGTAGATATTTCCATGTTCATACAGATAGCGGTGTAGTTATCTCCATGTGCAAAGAGATAGCTATGTAGATATTTCCATGTGTATGCAGATATCTGTGTAGATATTTCCATTTTCATGCAGATAGCTGTTTAGATATTTCCATGTTCAAACAGATAGCGGTGTAGATATTTCCATGTTCATACAGATAGCGGTGTAGATATTTCCATGTTTATACAGATAGTGGTGAAGATGTATGCATGTTTACATAGATAGCGGTGTAGATATTTCCATGTTCATACAGATAGCGGTGTAGATATTTCCATGTTCATCCAGATGGCTGTGTAGATATATCCATGTTCATACTGATAGCGGTGTAGATATTTCCATGTTCATACAGATAGTGGTGTAGATATTTCCATGTTCATACAGATAGCGGTGTATCTATTTCCATGTTCATACAGATAGCGGTGTAGATATTTCCATGTTCGTACAGATAGCGGTGTAGATATTTCCATGTTCATACAGATAGCGGTGCTGATATTTCCATGTTTATACAGTCAGCGGTGTGGATATTTCCATGTTTATACAGATAGCGGTGTGGATATTTCCATGTTTATGCAGATAGCGGTGTAGATATTTCCAGGTTTATACAGATAGCGGTGTAGATATCTCCATCTTAATACGGATGGCGGTGTAGATATTTATATGTTCATACAGATGGTGGTGCAGATATTTCCATGTTTATACAGATTGCGGTGTAGATATTTCCATGTTCATGCAGATAGCGGTGTAGCTATATCCATGTTCATGCAGATAGCCGTGTAGATATTTCCATGTTCATCCATATGGCTGTGTAGATATATCCATGTTCATACAGATAGCGGTGTAGATATTTCCATGTTCATACAGATAGTGCTGTAGATATTTCCATGTTCATACAGATAGCGGTGTAGGTATTTCCATGTTCATACAGATAGCGGTGTAGATATGTCCATGTTCAAACAGATAGCGGTGTAGATATTTCCATGTTCATACAGATAGCGGTGCTTATATTTCCATGTTTATACAGGTAGCGGTGTAGATATTTCCATGTTCATACAGATAGCGGTGTAGATATTTCCATGTTCATACAGATAGCGGTGTAGATATCTCCATGTTCATCCAGATGGCTGTGTAGATATATCCATGTTCATACAGATGGCGGTGAATATATTTCCATGTTCATACAGATAGCGGTGTAGATATTTCCATGTTCATACAGATAGCTGTGTAGCTGTTTCCATGTTCATACAGATAGCGGTGTAGTTATTTCCATGTTCAAACAGATAGCGGTGTAGATATTTCCATGTTCATACAGATAGTGGTGTAGATATTTCCATGTTCATACAGATAGAGGGGCTGATATTTCCATGTTCATACAGATAGGTGTGCTGATATTTCCATGTTTATACAGGTAGCGGTGTAGATATTTCCATGTTTATACAGATAGCGGTGTAGATATTTCCATGTTTATACAGATAGCGGCGGAGATATCTCCATCTTAATACAGATGGCAGTGTAGATATTTATATGTTCATACAGATGGCCGTGCAGATATTTCCATGTTCATACAGATGGCGGTGTAGATATTTCCATGTTCATACAGATAGCGGTGTAGTTATTTCCATGTGCAAAGAGATAGATATGTAGATATTTCCATGTGTATGCAGATAGCTGTGTAGATATTTCCATTTTCATGCAGATAGCGGTTTAGATATTTCCATGTTCAAACAGATAGTGGTGTAGATATTTCCATGTTCATACAGATAGCGGTGTAGATATTTCCATGTTCATCCAGATGGCTGTGTAGATATATCCATGTTCATACTGATAGCGGTGTATCTATTTCCATGTTCATACAGATAGTGCTGTAGATATTTCCATGTTCGTACAGATAGCGGTGTAGATATTTCCATGTTCATACAGATAGCGGTGCTGATATTTCCATGTTTATACAGTCAGCGGTGTGGATATTTCCATGTTTATACAGATAGCGGTGTGGATATTTCCATGTTTATGCAGATAGCGGTGTAGATATTTCCAGGTTTATACAGATAGCGGCGTAGATATCTCCATCTTAATACGGATGGCGGTGTAGATATTTATATGTTCATACAGATGGTGGTGCAGATATTTCCATGTTCATACAGATGGCGGTGTAGATATTTCCATGTTCATACAGATAGCGGTGTAGCTATATCCATGTTCATGCAGATAGCGGTGTAGATATTTCCATGTTCATCCATATGGCTGTGTAGATATATCCATGTTCATACAGATAGCGGTGTAGATATTTCCATGTTCATACAGATAGTGCTGTAGATATTTCCATGTTCATACAGATAGCGGTGTAGCTATTTCCATGTTCATACAGATAGCGGTGTAGATATGTCCATGTTCAGATAGCGGTGTAGATATTTCCATGTTCATACAGATAGCGGTGCTTATATTTGCATGTTTATACAGGTAGCGGTGTAGATATTTCCATGTTCATACAGATAGCGGTGTAGATATTTCCATGTTTATACAGACAGCGGTGTAGATATTTCCATGTTCATCCAGATGGCTGTGTAGATATATCCATGTTCATACAGATGGCGGTGAAGATAATTCCATGTTCATACAGATAGCGGTGTAGATATTTCAATGTTCATACAGATAGTGGTGTAGATATTTCCATGTTCATACAGACAGAGTGGCTGATATTTCCATGTTCATACAGATAGCGGTGTAGTTATCTCCATGTGCAAAGAGATAGCTATGTAGATATTTCCATGTGTATGCAGATATCTGTGTAGATATTTCCATTTTCATGCAGATAGCTGTTTAGATATTTCCATGTTCAAACAGATAGCGGTGTAGATATTTCCATGTTCATACAGATAGCGGTGTAGATATTTCCATGTTTATACAGATAGTGGTGAAGATGTATGCATGTTTACATAGATAGCGGTGTAGATATTTCCATGTTCATACAGATAGCGGTGTAGATATTTCCATGTTCATCCAGATGGCTGTGTAGATATATCCATGTTCATACTGATAGCGGTGTAGATATTTCCATGTTCATACAAATAGTGGTGTAGATATTTCCATGTTCATACAGATAGCGGTGTATCTATTTCCATGTTCATACAGATAGCGGTGTAGATATTTCCATGTTCGTACAGATAGCGGTGTAGATATTTCCATGTTCATACAGATAGCGGTGCTGATATTTCCATGTTTATACAGTCAGCGGTGTGGATATTTCCATGTTTATACAGATAGCGGTGTGGATATTTCCATGTTTATGCAGATAGCGGTGTAGATATTTCCAGGTTTATACAGATAGCGGTGTAGATATCTCCATCTTAATACGGATGGCGGTGTAGATATTTATATGTTCATACAGATGGTGGTGCAGATATTTCCATGTTCATACAGATTGCGGTGTAGATATTTCCATGTTCATGCAGATAGCGGTGTAGCTATATCCATGTTCATGCAGATAGCCGTGTAGATATTTCCATGTTCATCCATATGGCTGTGTAGATATATCCATGTTCATACAGATAGCGGTGTAGATATTTCCATGTTCATACAGATAGTGCTGTAGATATTTCCATGTTCATACAGATAGCGGTGTAGGTATTTCCATGTTCATACAGATAGCGGTGTAGATATGTCCATGTTCAAACAGATAGCGGTGTAGATATTTCCATGTTCATACAGATAGCGGTGCTTATATTTCCATGTTTATACAGGTAGCGGTGTAGATATTTCCATGTTCATACAGATAGCGGTGTAGATATTTCCATGTTCATACAGATAGCGGTGTAGATATCTCCATGTTCATCCAGATGGCTGTGTAGATATATCCATGTTCATACAGATGGCGGTGAATATATTTCCATGTTCATACAGATAGCGGTGTAGATATTTCCATGTTCATACAGATAGCTGTGTAGCTGTTTCCATGTTCATACAGATAGCGGTGTAGTTATTTCCATGTTCAAACAGATAGCGGTGTAGATATTTCCATGTTCATACAGATAGTGGTGTAGATATTTCCATGTTCATACAGATAGAGGGGCTGATATTTCCATGTTCATACAGATAGGTGTGGTGATATTTCCATGTTTATACAGGTAGCGGTGTAGATATTTCCATGTTTATACAGATAGCAGTGTAGATATTTCCATGTTTATACAGATAGCGGCGGAGATATCTCCATCTTAATACAGATGGCAGTGTAGATATTTATATGTTCATACAGAGGGCCGTGCAGATATTTCCATGTTCATACAGATGGCGGTGTAGATATTTCCATGTTCATACAGATAGCGGTGTAGTTATTTCCATGTGCAAAGAGATAGATATGTAGATATTTCCATGTGTATGCAGATAGCTGTGTAGATATTTCCATTTTCATGCAGATAGCGGTTTAGATATTTCCATGTTCAAACAGATAGTGGTGTAGATATTTCCATGTTCATACAGATAGCGGTGTAGATATTTCCATGTTCATCCAGATGGCTGTGTAGATATATCCATGTTCATACTGATAGCGGTGTATCTATTTCCATGTTCATACAGATAGCGCTGTAGATATTTCCATGTTCGTACAGATAGCGGTGTAGATATTTCCATGTTCATACAGATAGCGGTGCTGATATTTCCATGTTTATACAGTCAGCGGTGTGGATATTTCCATGTTTATACAGATAGCGGTGTGGATATTTCCATGTTTATGCAGATAGCGGTGTAGATATTTCCAGGTTTATACAGATAGCGGCGTAGATATCTCCATCTTAATACGGATGGCGGTGTAGATATTTATATGTTCATACAGATGGTGGTGCAGATATTTCCATGTTCATACAGATGGCGGTGTAGCTATTTCCATGTTCATACAGATAGCGGTGTAGCTATATCCATGTTCATGCAGATAGCGGTGTAGATATTTCCATGTTCATCCATATGGCTGTGTAGATATATCCATGTTCATACAGATAGCGGTGTAGATATTTCCATGTTCATACAGATAGTGCTGTAGATATTTCCATGTTCATACAGATAGCGGTGTAGCTATTTCCATGTTCATACAGATAGCGGTGTAGATATGTCCATGTTCAAACAGATAGCGGTGTAGATATTTCCATGTTCATACAGATAGCGGTGCTTATATTTGCATGTTTATACAGGTAGCGGTGTAGATATTTCCATGTTCATACAGATAGCGGTGTAGATATTTCCATGTTTATACAGATAGCGGTGTAGATATTTCCATGTTCATCCAGATGGCTGTGTAGATATATCCATGTTCATACAGATGGCGGTGAAGATAATTCCATGTTCATACAGATAGCGGTGTAGATATTTCAATGTTCATACAGATAGTGGTGTAGATATTTCCATGTTCATACAGACAGAGTGGCTGATATTTCCATGTTCATACAGATAGCGGTGCTGATATTTCCATGTTTATACAGGTAGCGGTGCAGATATTTCCATCTTTATACAGATAGCGGTGTAGATATATCCTTGTTTATACAGATAACGGTGTAGATATCTCCATCTTAATACAGATGGCAGTGTAGATATTTATATGTTCATACAGATGGCCGTGGAGATATTTCCATGTTCATACAGATGGCGGTGTAGATATTTCCATGTTCATACAGATAGCGGTGTAGTTATCTCCATGTGCAAAGAGATAGCTATGTAGATATTTCCATGTGTATGCAGATAGCTGTGTAGATATTTCCATTTTCATGCAGATAGCGGTTTAGATATTTCCATGTTCAAACAGATAGCGGTGTAGATATTTCCATGTTCATACAGATAGCGGTGTAGATATTTCCATGTTTATACAGATAGCGGTGAAGATGTATGCATGTTTACACAGATAGCTGTGTAGATATTTCCATGTTCATACAGATAGCGGTGTATATATTTCCATGTTCATCCAGATGGCTGTGTAGATATATCCATGTTCATACAGATAGCGGTGTAGATATTTCCATGTTCATACAGATAGTGGTGTAGATATTTCCATGTTCATACAGATAGCGGTGTATCTATTTCCATGTTCATACAGATAGCGGTGTAGATAATTCCATGTTCATACAGATAGCGGTGTAGATATTTCCATGTTCATACAGATAGCGGTGCTGATATTTCCATGTTTATACAGTCAGCGGTGTGGATATTTCCATGTTTATACAGATAGCGGTGTGGATATTTCCATGTTTATGCAGATAGCGGTGTAGATATTTCCAGGTTTATACAGATAGCGGCGTAGATATCTCCATCTTAATACGGATGGCGGTGTAGATATTTATATGTTCATACAGATGGTGGTGCAGATATTTCCATGTTCATACAGATGGCGGTGTAGCTATTTCCATGTTCATACAGATAGCGGTGTAGCTATATCCATGTTCATGCAGATAGCGGTGTAGATATTTCCATGTTCATCCATATGGCTGTGTAGATATATCCATGTTAATACAGATAGCGGTGTAGACATTTCTATGTTCATACAGATAGTGCTGTAGCTATTTCCATGTTCATACTGATAGCGGTGTAGATATGTCCATGTTCAAACAGATAGCGGTGTAGATATTTCCATGTTCATACAGATAGCGGTGCTTATATTTCCATGTTTATACAGTTAGCGGTGTAGATATTTCCATGTTCATACAGATAGCGCTGTAGATATTTCCATGTATATACAGATAGCGGTGTAGATATTTCCATGCTCATACAGATAGCGGTGTAGATATATCCATGTTCATACAGATGGCTGTGTAGATATATCCATGTTCATACAGATAGCGGTGTAGATATTTCCATGTTCATACAGATAGCGGTGTAGCTATTTCCATGTTCATACAGATAGCGGTGTAGATATGTCTATGTTCAAACAGATAGCGGTGTAGATATTTCCATGTTCATACAGATAGCGGTGCTTATATTTCCATGTTTATACAGGTAGCGGTGTAGATATTTCCATGTTTATACAGATAGCGGTGTAGTTATTTCCATGTTTATACAGATAGCGGTGTAGATATTTCCATGTTCATCCAGATGGCTATGTAGATATATCCATGTTCATACAGATGGCGGTGAAGATAATTCCATGTTCATACAGATAGCGGTGTAGATATTTCAATGTTCATACAGATAGTGGTGTAGATATTTCCATGTTCATACAGACAGAGTGGCTGATATTTCCTGTTCATACAGATAGCGGTGCTGATATTTCCATGTTTATACAGGTAGCGGTGCAGATATTTCCATCTTTATACAGATAGCGGTGTAGATATATCCATGTTTATACAGATAGCGGTGTAGATATCTCAATCTTAATACAGATGGCAGTGTAGATATTTATATGTTCATACAGATGGCCGTGCAGATATTTCCATGTTCATACAGATGGCGGTGTAGATATTTCCATGTTCATACAGATAGCGGTGTAGTTAACTCCATGTGCAAAGAGATAGCTATGTAGATATTTTCATGTGTATGCAGATATCTGTGTAGATATTTCCATTTTCATGCAGATAGCTGTTTAGATATTTCCATGTTCAAACAGATAGCGGTGTAGATATTTCCATGTTCATACAGATAGCGGTGTAGATATTTCCATGTTTATACAGATAGTGGTGAAGATGTATGCATGTTTACATAGATAGCGGTGTAGATATTTCCATGTTCATACAGATAGCGGTGTAGATATTTCCATGTTCATCCAGATGGCTGTGTAGATATATCCATGTTCATACTGATAGCGGTGTATCTATTTCCATGTTCATACAGATAGCGGTGTAGATATTTCCATGTTTGTACAGATAGCGGTGTAGATATTTCCATGTTCATACAGATAGCGGTGCTGATATTTCCATGTTTATACAGTCAGCGGTGTGGATATTTCCATGTTTATACAGATAGCGGTGCTGATATTTCCATGTTTATACAGTCAGCGGTGTGGATATTTCCATGTTTATGCAGATAGCGGTGTAGATATTTCCAGGTTTATACAGATAGCGTTGTAGATATCTCCATCTTAATACGGATGGCGGTGTAGATATTTATACGTTCATACAGATGGTGGTGCAGTTATTTCCATGTTCATACAGATGGCGGTGTAGCTATTTCCATGTTCATACAGATAGCGGTGTAGCTATATCCATGTTCATGCAGATAGCTGTGTAGATATTTCCATGTTCATCCATATGGCTGTGTAGATATATCCATGTTCATACAGATAGCGGTGTAGATATTTCCATGTTCATACAGATAGTGCTGTAGATATTTCCATGTTCATACAGATAGCGGTGTAGCTATTTCCATGTTCATACAGATAGCGGTGTAGATATGTCCATGTTCAAACAGATAGCGGTGTAGATATTTCCATGTTCATACAGATAGCGGTGCTTATATTTCCATGTTTATACAGGTAGCAGTGTAGATATTTCCATGTTCATTCAGATTGCGGTGTAGATATTTCCATGTTTATACAGATAGCGGTGTAGATATTTCCATGTTCGTACAGATAGCGGTGTAGATATTTCCATGTTCATGCAGATAGCTGTGTAGATATTTCCATGTTCATCCATATGGCTGTGTAGATATATCCATGTTCATACAGATAGCGGTGTAGATATTTCCATGTTCGTACAGATAGCGGTGTAGATATTTCCATGTTCATACAGATAGCGGTGCTGATATTTCCATGTTTATACAGTCAGCGGTGTGGATATTTCCATGTTTATGCAGATAGCAGTGTAGATATTTCCAGGTTTATACAGATAGCGTTGTAGATATCTCCATCTTAATACGGATGGCGGTGTAGATATTTATATGTTCATACAGATGGTGGTGCAGTTATTTCCATGTTCATACAGATGGCGGTGTAGCTATTTCCATGTTCATACAGATAGCGGTGTAGCTATATCCATGTTCATGCAGATAGCTGTGTAGATATTTCCATGTTCATCCATATGGCTGTGTAGATATATCCATGTTCATACAGATAGCGTTGTAGATATTTCCATGTTCATACAGATAGTGCTGTAGATATTTCCATGTTCATACAGATAGCGGTGTAGCTATTTCCATGTTCATACAGATAGCGGTGTAGATATGTCCATGTTCAAACAGATAGCGGTGTAGATATTTCCATGTTCATACAGATAGAGGTGCTTATATTTCCATGTTTATACAGGTAGCAGTGTAGATATTTCCATGTTCATTCAGATTGCGGTGTAGATATTTCCATGTTTATACAGATAGCAGTGTAGATATTTCCATGTTCATCCAGATGGCTGCGTAGATATATCCATGTTCATACAGATGGCGGTGAAGATAATTCCATGTTCATACAGATAGCGGTGTAGATATTTCAATGTTCATACAGATAGTGGTGTAGATATTTCCATGTTCATACAGACAGAGTGGGTGATATTTCCATGTTCATACAGATAGCGGTGCTGATATTTCCATGTTTATACAGGTAGCGGTGCAGATATTTCCATCTTTATACAGATAGCGGTGTAGATATATGCATGTTTATACAGATAGCGGTGTAGATATCTCCATCTTAATACAGATGGCAGTGTAGATATTTATATGTTCATACAGATGGCCGTGCAGATATTTCCATGTTCATACAGATGGCGGTGTAGATATTTCCATGTTCATACAGATAGCGGTGTAGTTATCTCCATGTGCAAAGAGATAGCTATGTAGATATTTCCATGTGTATGCAGATATCTGTGTAGATATTTCCATTTTCATGCAGATAGCTGTTTAGATATTTCCATGTTCAAACAGATAGCGGTGTAGATATTTCCATGTTCATACAGATAGCGGTGTAGATATTTCCATGTTTATACAGATAGTGGTGAAGATGTATGCATGTTTACATAGATAGCGGTGTAGATATTTCCATGTTCATACAGATAGCGGTGTAGATATTTCCATGTTCATCCAGATGGCTGTGTAGATATATCCATGTTCATACTGATAGCGGTGTAGATATTTCCATGTTCATACAGATAGTGGTGTAGATATTTCCATGTTCATACAGATAGCGGTGTATCTATTTCCATGTTCATACAGATAGCGGTGTAGATATTTCCATGTTCGTACAGATAGCGGTGTAGATATTTCCATGTTCATATAGATAGCGGTGCTGATATTTCCATGTTTATACAGTCAGCGGTGTTTATATTTCCATGTTTATACAGATAGCGGTGTGGATATTTCCATGTTTATGCAGATAGCGGTGAAGATATTTCCAGGTTTATACAGATAGCGGTGTAGATATCTCCATCTTAATACGGATGGCGGTGTAGATATTTATATGTTCATACAGATGGTGGTGCAGATATTTCCATGTTCATACAGATAGCGGTGTAGCTATATCCATGTTCATGCAGATAGCGGTGTAGATATTTCCATGTTCATCCATATGGCTGTGTAGATATATCCATGTTCATACAGATAGCGGTGTAGATATTTCCATGTTCATACCGATAGAGGTGTAGATATTTCCATGTTCATACAGATAGCGGTGTAGCTATTTCCATGTTCATGCAGATAGCGGTGTAGATATTTCCATTTTCATCCATATGGCTGTGTAGATATATCCATGTTCATACAGATGGCGGTGAAGATATTTCCATGTTCATACAGATAGCGGTGTAGATATTTCCATGTTCATACAGATGGTGGTGTAGATATTTCCATGTTCATACAGAGAGCGGTGTAGTTATTTCCATGTGTAAAGAGATACCTGTGTAGATATTTCCATGTATATGCAGATAGCTGTGAAGATATTTCCATTTTCATTCAGATTGCGGTTTAGATATTTCCATGTTCAAACAGATAGCAGTGTAGATATTTCCATGTTTATACAGATAGCGGTGTAGATATTTCCATGTTTATACAGATAGCGGTGAAGATGTATGCATTTTTACACAGATAGCGGTGTAGATATTTCCATGTTCATACAGATGGTGGTGTAGGTATTTCCATGTTCATATAGAGAGCGGTGTAGTTATTTCCATGTGCAAAGAGATAGCTGTGTAGATATTTCCATGTATATGCAGATAGCTGTGAAGATATTTCCATTTTCATGCAGATTGCGGTTTAGATATTTCCATGTTCAAACAGATAGCAGTGTAGATATTTCCATGTTTATACAGATAGCGGTGTAGATATTTCCATGTTTATACAGATAGCGATGAAGATGTATGCATTTTTACACAGATAGCGGTGTAGATATTTCCATGTTCATACAGATAGCGGTGTAGATATTTCCATGTTCATACAGATAGCTGTGCTGATATTTCCATGTTTATACAGGTTGCGGTGTGGATATTTCCATGTTTATACAGATAGCGTTGTAGATTTTTCCATTTTTATACAGATAGCGGTGTAGATATTTCCAAGTTTATACAGATAGCGGTGTAGATATCTCCATCTTAATACAGATGGCAGTGTAGATATTTATATGTTCATACAGATGGCGGTGCAGATATTTCCATGTTCATACAGATGGCGGTGTAGCTATTTCCATGTTCAGATAGCGGTGTAGTTATTTCCATGTTCATGCAGATAGCGGTGTAGATATTTCCATGTTCATCCAGACGGCTGTGTAGATATATCCATGTTTATACAGATGGCGGTGAAGATATTTCCATGTTCATACAGATAGCAGTGTAGATATTTCCATGTTCATCCAGATGGCTGTGTAGATATATCCAAGTTCATACAGATGGCGGTGAAGATATTTCCATGCTCATACAGATATCAGTGTAGATATTTCCATGTTCACACAGATAGTGGTGTAGTTATATCCATGTTCATTCAGATAGAGGGGCTGATATTTCTATGTTCATACTGATAGCGGTGCTGATATTTCCTTGTTTATACAGGTAGCGGAGTAGATATTTCCATGTTTATAAAGACAGCGGTGTAGATATTTCCATGTTTATACAGATAGCGGTGTAGATATCTCCATCTTTATACAGATGGCGGTGTAGATATTTATATGTTCATACAGATGGCCGTGCAGATATTTCCATATTCATACAGATGCCGGTGTAGATATTTCCATGTTCATACAGATAGCGGTGTAGTTATTTCCATGTGTAAAGAGATAGCTGTGTAGATATTTCCATTTTCATGCAGATAGCGGTTTACATATTTCCATGTTCAAACAGATAGCGGTGTAGATATTTCCATGTTCATACAGATAGCGTTGTAGTTATTTCCATGTTTATACAGATAGCGCTGTAGATGTATGCATGTTTACACAGATAGCGGTGTAGATATTTCCATGTTCATACAGATAGCGGTGTAGATATTTCCATGTACATCCAGATGGCTGTGTAGATATATCCATGTTCATTCAGATAGCGGTGTAGATATTTCCATGTTCATACAGATAGTGCTGTAGATATTTCCATGTTCATTCAGATAGCGGTGTAGCTATTTCCATGTTCATGCAGATAGAGGTGTAGATATTTCCATGTTCATACAGATAGTGGTGTAGATATTTCCATGTTCATACAGATGATGGTGGAGATATTTCCATGTTCATACAGAGAGCGGTGTAGTTATTTCCATGTGTAAAGAGATAGCTGTGTAGATATTTCCATGTATATGCAGATAGCTGTGAAGATATTCCCATTTTCATGCAGATTGCGGTTTAGATATTTCCATGTTCAAACAGATTGCGGTGTAGATATTTCCATGTTCATACAGATAGCGGTGTAGATATTTCCATGTTTATACAGAGAGTGGTGAAGATGTATACATGTTTACACAGATAGCGGTGTAGATATTTCCATGTTCATACAGATAGCCGTGTAGATATTTCCATGTTCATCCAGATGGCTGTGTATACATATCCATGTTCACACAGATGGTGGTGAAGATAATTCCATGTTCATACAGATAGCGGTGCAGATATTTCCATGTTCATACAGATAGTGGTGTAGATATTTCCATGTTCATACAGATAGCTGTGCTGATATTTCCATGTTTATACAGGTAGCGGTGTGGATATTTCCATGTTTACAGATAGCGGTGTAGATATTTCCATGTTTATACAGATAGCGCTGTAGATACTTCCATGTTCATCCAGATGGCTGTGTAGATATATCCATGTTCATACAGATGGCGGTGAAGAGATTTCCATGTTCATACAGATAGCGGTGTAGATATTTCCATGTTCATACAGATATTGGTGTAGATATTTCCATGTTCATACAGATAGCGGTGTAGATATTTCCATGTTCATACAGATAGCGGTGTAGATATTTCCATGTTCATCCAGATGGCTGTGTAGAAATATCCATGTTCATACAGATAGAGGTGTAGATATTTCCATGTTCATACAGATAGCTGTGCTGATATTTCCATGTTTATACAGGTAGCGGTGTGGATATTTCCATGTTTATACAGATAGCGGTGTAGATTTTTCCATTTTTATACAGATAGCGGTGTCGATATTTCCAAGTTTATACAGATAGCGGTGTAGGTATCTCCATCTTAATACAGATGGCGGTGTAGATATTTATATGTTCATACAGATGGCGGTGCAGATATTTCCATGTTGATACAGATGGCGGTGTAGGTATTTCCATGTTCATACAGATAGCGGTGTAGCTATTTCCATGTTCATGCAGATAGCGGTGTAGATATTTCCATGTTCATCCATATGGCTGTGTAGATATATCCATGTTCATACAGATGGCGGTGAAGGTATTTCCATGTTCATACAGATAGCAGTGTAGATATTTCCATGTTCATCCAGATGGCTGTGTAGATATATCCAAGTTCATACAGATGGCGGTGAAGATATTTCCATGCTCATACAGATAGCAGTGTAGATATTTCCATGTTCACACAGATAGTGGTGTAGATATATCCATGTTCTTTGAGATAGAGGGGCTGATATTTCCATGTTCATACTGATAGTGGTGCTGATATTTCCATGTTTATACAGGTAGCGGAGTAGATATTTCCATGTTTATACAGATAGCGGTGAAGATATTTCCATGTTTATACAGATAGCGGTGTAGATATCTCCATCTTTATACAGATGGCGGTGTAGATATTTATATGTTCATACAGATGGCCGTTCAGATATTTCCATATTCATACAGATGCCGGTGTAGATATTTCCATGTTCATACAGATAGCGGTGTAGTTATTTCCATTTGTAAAGAGATAGCTGTGTAGATATTTCCATTTTCATGCAGATAGCGGTTTAGATATTTCCATGTTCAAGCAGATAGCGGTGTAGATATTTCCATGTTCGTACAGATAGCGGTGTAGATATTTCCATGTTCATACAGAAAGCGGTGCTTATATTTCCATGTTTATACAGGTAGCGGTGTAAATATTTCCATGTTTATACAGATAGCGGTGTAGATATTTCCATGTTTATATAGATAGCGGTGTAGATATTTCCATGTTCATCCAGATGGTTGTGTAGATATATCCATGTTCATACAGATGGCTGTGAAGATATTTCCATGTTCATCCAGATGGCTGTGTAGATATATCCATGTTCATACAGATAGCAGTGTAGATATTTCCATGTTCATGCAGATAGTGCTGTAGATATTTCCATGTTCATACAGATAGCGGTGTAGATATTTCCATGTTTATACAGATAGCGGTATAGATACTTCCATGTTCATCCCGATGGCTTTGTAGACATATCCATGTTCATACAGATGGTGGTGAAGATAATTTCATGTTCATACAGATAGCGGTGTAGATATTTCCATGTTCATACAGATAGAGGGGCTGATATTTCCATGTTCATACAGATAGCGGTGCGTATATTTCCATGTTTATACAGGTAGCGGTGTAGATATTTCCATGTTCATACAGATAGTGGTGTAGATATTTCCATGTTCATACAGATAGAGGGACTGATATTTCCAAGTTCATACAGATAGCGGTGCGTATATTTCCATGTTTATACAGGTAGCGGTGTAGATATTTCCATGTTTACACAGATAGCGGTGTAGATATTTCCATGTATATACAGATAGCGCTGTAGATATCTCCATCTTAATACAGATGGCGGTGTAGATATTTATATGTTCATACAGATGGCCGTGCAGATATTTCCATGTTCATACAGATGGCGGTGTAGGTATTTCCATGTTCATACAGATAGCGGTGTAGTTATTTCCATGTGTAAAGAGATAGCTGTGTAGATATTTCCATGTATATGCAGATAGCTGTGTAGATATTTCCATTTTCATGCAGATAGCGGTTTAGATATTTCCATGTTCAAACAGCGGTGTAGATATTTCCATGTTCATACAGATAGCTTTGTAGATATATGCATGTTTATAAAGATAGCGGTGAAGATGTATGCATGTTTACACAGATAGCGGTGTAGATATTTCCATGTTCATACAGATAGCGGTGTAGATATTTCCATGTTCATACAGATGGCTGTGTAGATATATCCATGTTCATACAGATAGCGGTGAAGATATTTCCATGTTAATACAGATAGTGGTGTAGATATTTCCATGTTCATACAGATAGCGGTGCAGCTATTTCCATGTTCATACAGATAGCGGTGTAGATATTTCCATGTTCGTATAGATAGCGGTGTACATATTTCCATGTTCATACAGATAGCGGTGCTTATATTTCCATGTTTATACAGATAGCAGTGTAGATATTTCCATGTTTATACAGATAGCGGTGTAGATATTTCCATGTTTATTGAGATAGCGGTGTAGATATATCCAAGTTTATACAGATAGCGGTGTAGATATCTCCATCTTAATACAGATGGCGGTGTAGATATTTATATGTTCATACAGATGGCCGTGCAGATATTTCCATGTTCATACAGATGGCGGTGTTGATATTTCCATGTTTATAGAGATAGTGGTGTAGTTATTTCCATGTGTAAACAGATAGCTTTGTAGATATTTCCATGTATATGCAGATAACTGTGTAGATATTTCCATTTTCATGCAGATAGCGGTGTAGATATTTCCATGTTCAAACAGATAGCGGTGTAGATATTTCCATGTTCATACAGATAGTGGTGTAGAAATTTCCATGTTTATACAGATAGCGGTGTAGATATTTCCATTTTTATACAGATAGCGGTGTAGATATTTCCATGTTTATTGAGATAGCGGTGTAGATATTTCCAAGTTTATACAGATAGCGGTGTAGATATCTCCATCTTAATACAGATGGCGGTGTAGATATTTATATGTTCATACAGATGGCCGTGCAGATATTTCCATGTTCATCCAGATGGCTGTGTAGATATATCCATGTACATACAGATGGCGGTGAAGATATTTCCATGTTCATACAGATAGCGGTGTAGATATTTCCATGTTCATACAGATAGTGGTGTAGATATTTCCATGTTCATACAGATAGAGGGGCTGATATTTCCATGTTCATACAGATAGCGGTGCTGATATTTCCATGTTTATACAGGTAGCGGTGTAGATATTTCCAAGTTTATACAGATAGCGGTGTAGACATTTTCATGTTTATACAGATAGCGATGTAGATATATCCATCTTAATACAGATGGCGGTTTAGATATTTATATGATCATACAGATGGTCGTGCAGATATTTCCATGTTCATACAGATGGCGGTGTAGATATTTCCATGTTCATCCATATGTCTGTGCAGATATATCCATGTTCATACAGATGGCGGTGAAGATAATTCCATGTTCATACAGATAGCGGTGTAGATATTTCCATGTTCATACAGATAGCGGTGTAGATATTTCCATGTTCATACAGATAGTGGTGTAGATATTTCCATGTTCATACAGATAGCGGTGTAGTTATTTCCATGTGTGAAGAGATAGCTGTGTAGATATTTCCATGTATATGCAGATAGCTCTGAATATATTTCCATTTTCATGCAGATTGCGGTTTAGATATTTCCATGTTCAAACAGATACCGGTGTAGGTATTTCCATGTTCATACAGATAGCGGTGTAGATGTTTCCATGTTTATACAGATAGCTGTGAAGATGTATGCATGTTTACACAGATAGCGGTGTAGGTATTTCCATGTTCATACAGATAGCGGTGTAGATATTTCCATGTTCATCCAGATGGCTGTGTAGATATATCCATGTTCATACAGATAGCGGTGTAGATATTTCCATGTTCATACAGATAGTGCTGTAGATATTTCCATGTTCATACAGATAGCGGTGTAGCTATTTCCATGTTCATACAGATAGCGGTGTAGTTATTTCCATGTTCAAACAGATAGAGGTGTAGATATTTCCATGTTTATACAGATAGCGTTGCTTGTATTTCCATGTTTATACAGGTAGCGGTGTAGATATTTCCGTGTTTATACAGATAGCGGTGTAGATATTTCCATGTTTATACAGATAGCGGTGTAGATATTTCCATGTTCATCCAGATGGCTGTGTAGATATATCCATGTTCATACAGATGGCGGTGAAGATAATTCCATGTTCATACAGATAGCGGTGTAGATATTTCCATGTTCATACAGATAGTGGTGTAGATATTTCCATGTTCATACAGATAGAGGGGCTGATATTTCCATGTTCATACAGATAGCGGTGCTGATATTTCCATGTTTATACAGATAACCGTGTAGATATTTCCATGTTTATACAGATAGCGGTGTAGATATTTCCATGTTTATACAGATAGCGGTGTAGATATCTCCATCTTAATACAGATGGCAGTGTAGATATTTATATGTTCATACAGATGGCCGTGCAGATATTTCCATGTTCATACAGATGGCGGTGTAGATATTTCGATGTTCATACAGATAGCGGTGTAGTTATTTCCATGTGCTAAGAGATAGCTATGTAGATATTTCCATGTGTATGCAGATAGCTGTGTAGATATTTCCATTTTCATGCAGATAGCGGTTTAGATATTTCCATGTTCAAACAGATAGCGGTGTAGATATTTCCATGTTCATACAGATAGCGGTGTAGATATTTCCATGTTTATACAGATAGCAGTGAAGATGTATGCATGTTTACACAGATAGCTGTGTAGATATTTCCATGTTCATACAGATAGCGGTGTAGATATTTCCATGTTCATCCAGATGGCTGTGTAGATATATCCATGTTCAT
The DNA here is from genome assembly GCF_029281585.2 of Gorilla gorilla gorilla. Classification (NCBI taxonomy): domain Eukaryota; kingdom Metazoa; phylum Chordata; class Mammalia; order Primates; family Hominidae; genus Gorilla; species Gorilla gorilla. The sequence goes on from NC_073238.2 coordinate 129,615,453, forward strand.
ACAGATAGCGGTGTAGATATTTCCATGTTCATACAGATAGTGGTGTAGATATTTCCATGTTCATACAGATAGCGGTGTATCTATTTCCATGTTCATACAGATAGCGGTGTAGATATTTCCATGTTCATACAGATAGCGGTGTAGATATTTCCATGTTCATACAGATAGCGGTGCTGATATTTCCATGTTTATACAGTCAACGGTGTGGATATTTCCATGTTTATACGGATAGCGGTGTGGATATTTCCATGTTTATGCAGATAGCGGTGTAGATATTTCCAGGTTTTTACAGATAGCGGCGTAGATATCTCCATCTTAATACGGATGGCAGTGTAGATATTTATATGTTCATACAGATGGTGGTGCAGATATTTCCATGTTCATACAGATGGCGGTTGAGCTATTTCCATGTTCATACAGATAGCGGTGTAGCTATATCCATGTTCATGCAGATAGCGGTGTAGATATTTCCATGTTCATCCATATGGCTGTGTAGATATATCCATGTTCATACAGATAGCGGTGTAGATATTTCTATGTTCATACAGATAGTGGTGTAGATATTTCCATGTTCATACAGATAGCGGTGTAGCTATTTCCATGTTCATACTGATAGCGGTGTAGATATGTCCATGTTCAAACAGATAGCGGTGTAGATATTTCCATGTTCATACAGATAGCGGTGCTTATATTTCCATGTTCATACAGGTAGCGGTGTAGATATTTCCATGTTCTTACAGATAGCGGTGTAGATCTTTCCATGTTTATACAGATAGCGGTGTAGATATTTCCATGCTCATACAGATAGCGGTGTAGATATATCCATGTTCATACAGATGTCTGTGTAGATATATGCATGTTCATACAGATAGCGGTGTAGATATTTCCATGTTCATACAGATAGCGGTGTAACTATTTCCATGTTCATACAGATAGCGGTGTAGTTTTTTCCATGTTGAAACAGATAGCGGTGTAGATATTTCCATGTTTATACAGATAGCGGTGCTTATATTTCCATGTTTATACAGGTAGTGGTGTAGATATTTCCATGTTTATACAGATAGCGGTGTAGATATTTCCATGTTTATACAGATAGCGGTGTAGATATTTCCATGGTCATCCAGATGGCTGTGTAGATATATCCATGTTCATACAGATGGCGGTGAAGATAATTCCATGTTCATACAGATAGCGGTGTAGATATTTCAATGTTCATACAGATAGTGGTGTAGATATTTCCATGTTCATACAGACAGAGTGGCTGATATTTCCATGTTCATACAGATAGCGGTGCTGATATTTCCATGTTTATACAGGTAGCGGTGCAGATATTTCCATCTTTATACAGATAGCGGTGTAGATATATCCATGTTTATACAGATAGCGGTGTAGATATCTCCATCTTAATACAGATGGCAGTGTATGTATTTATATGTTCATACAGATGGCCGTGCAGATATTTCCATGTTCATACAGATGGCGGTGTAGATATTTCCATGTTCATACAGATAGCGGTGTAGTTATCTCCATGTGCAAAGAGATAGCTATGTAGATATTTCCATGTGTATGCAGATATCTGTGTAGATATTTCCATTTTCATGCAGATAGCTGTTTAGATATTTCCATGTTCAAACAGATAGCGGTGTAGATATTTCCATGTTCATACAGATAGCGGTGTAGATATTTCCATGTTTATACAGATAGTGGTGAAGATGTATGCATGTTTACATAGATAGCGGTGTAGATATTTCCATGTTCATACAGATAGCGGTGTATATATTTCCATGTTCATCCAGATGGCTGTGTAGATATATCCATGTTCATACTGATAGCGGTGTAGATATTTCCATGTTCATACAGATAGTGGTGTAGATATTTCCAAGTTCATACAGATAGCGGTGTATCTATTTCCATGTTCATACAGATAGCGGTGTAGATATTTCCATGTTCGTACAGATAGCGGTGTAGATATTTCCATGTTCATACAGATAGCGGTGCTGATATTTCCATGTTTATACAGTCAGCGGTGTGGATATTTCCATGTTTATACAGATAGCGGTTTGGATATTTCCATTTTTATGCAGATAGCGGTGTAGATATTTCCAGGTTTATACAGATAGCGGTGTAGATATCTCCATCTTAATACGGATGGCGGTGTAGATATTTATATGTTCATACACATGGTGGTGCAGATATTTCCATGTTCATACAGATTGCGGTGTAGATATTTCCATGTTCATACAGATAGCGGTGTAGCTATATCCATGTTCATGCAGATAGCGGTGTAGATATTTCCATGTTCATCCATATGGCTGTGTAGATATATCCATGTTCATACAGATAGCGGTGTAGATATTTCCATGTTCATACAGATAGTGCTGTAGCTATTTCCATGTTCATACTGATAGCGGTGTAGATATGTCCATGTTCAAACAGATAGCGGTGTAGATATTTCCATGTTCATCCAGATGGCTGTGTAGATATATCCATGTTCATCCAGATGGCGGTGAATATATTTCCATGTTCATACAGATAGCGGTGTAGATATTTCCATGTTCATACAGATAGCTGTGTAGCTGTTTCCATGTTCATACAGATAGCGGTGTAGTTATTTCCATGTTCAAACAGATAGCGGTGTAGATATTTCCATGTTCATACAGATAGTGGTGTAGATATTTCCATGTTCATACAGATAGAGGGGTTGATATTTCCATGTTCATACAGATAGCTGTGCTGATATTTCCATGTTTATACAGGTAGCGGTGTAGATATTTCCATGTTTATACAGATAGCGGTGTAGATATTTCCATGTTTATACAGTTAGCGGCGGAGATATCTCCATCTTAATACAGATGGCAGTGTAGATATTTATATGTTCATACAGATGGCCGTGCAGATATTTCCATGTTCATACAGATGGCGGTGTAGATATTTCCATGTTCATACAGATAGCGGTGTAGTTATTTCCATGTGCAAAGAGATAGATATGTAGATATTTCCATGTGTATGCAGATAGCTGTGTAGATATTTCCATTTTCATGCAGATAGCGGTTTAGATATTTCCATGTTCAAACAGATAGCGGTGTAGATATTTCCATGTTCATACAGATAGCGGTGTAGATATTTCCATGTTCATCCAGATGGCTGTGTAGATATATCCATGTTCATACTGATAGCGGTGTATCTATTTCCATGTTCATACAGATAGCGCTGTAGATATTTCCATGTTCGTACAGATAGCGGTGTAGGTATTTCCATGTTCATACAGATAGCGGTGCTGATATTTCCATGTTTATACAGTCAGCGGTGTGGATATTTCCATGTTTATACAGATAGCGGTGTGGATATTTCCATGTTTATGCAGATAGCGGTGTAGATATTTCCAGGTTTATACAGATAGCGGCGTAGATATCTCCATCTTAATACGGATGGCGGTGTAGATATTTATATGTTCATACAGATGGTGGTGCAGATATTTCCATGTTCATACAGATGGCGGTGTAGCTATTTCCATGTTCATACAGATAGCGGTGTAGCTATATCCATGTTCATGCAGATAGCGGTGTAGATATTTCCATGTTCATCCATATGGCTGTGTAGATATATCCATGTTCATACAGATAGCGGTGTAGATATTTCCATGTTCATACAGATAGTGCTGTAGATATTTCCATGTTCATACAGATAGCGGTGTAGCTATTTCCATGTTCATACAGATAGCGGTGTAGATATGTCCATGTTCAAACAGATAGCGGTGTAGATATTTCCATTTTCATACAGATAGCGGTGCTTATATTTGCATGTTTATACAGGTAGCGGTGTAGATATTTCCATGTTCATACAGATAGCGGTGTAGATATTTCCATGTTTATACAGATAGCGGTGTAGATATTTCCATGTTCATCCAGATGGCTGTGTAGATATATCCCTGTTCATACAGATGGCGGTGAAGATAATTCCATGTTCATACAGATAGCGGTGTAGATATTTCAATGTTCATACAGATAGTGGTGTAGATATTTCCATGTTCATACAGACAGAGTGGCTGATATTTCCATGTTCATACAGATAGCGGTGCTGATATTTCCATGTTTATACAGGTAGCGGTGCAGATATTTCCATCTTTATACAGATAGCGGTGTAGATATATCCATGTTTATACAGATAGCGGTGTAGATATCTCCATCTTAATACAGATGGCAGTGTAGATATTTATATGTTCATACAGATGGCTGTGGAGATATTTCCATGTTCATACAGATGGCGGTGTAGATATTTAAATGTTCATACAGATAGCGGTGTAGTTATCTCCATGTGCAAAGAGATAGCTATGTAGATATTTCCATGTGTATGCAGATAGCTGTGTAGATATTTCCATTTTCATGCAGATAGCTGTTTAGATATTTCCATGTTCAAACAGATAGCGGTGTAGATATTTCCATGTTCATACAGATAGCGGTGTAGATATTTCCATGTTTATACAGATAGTGGTGAAGATGTATTCATGTTTACATAGATAGCGGTGTAGATATTTCCATGTTCATACAGATGGCGGTGTAGATATTTCCATGTTCATACAGATAGCGGTGTAGTTATTTCCATGTTTATACAGATAGCAGTGTAGATGTATGCATGTTTACACAGATAGCGGTGTAGATACTTCCATGTTCATACAGATAGCGGTGTAGATATTTCCATGTACATCCAGATGGCTGTGTAGATATATCCATGTTCATTCAGATAGCGGTGCAGATATTTCCATGTTCATACAGATAGTGCTGTAGATATTTCCATGTTCATTCAGATAGCGGTGTAGCTATTTCCGTGTTCATACAGATAGCGGTGTAGATATTTCCATGTTCGTACAGATAGCGGTGTAGATATTTCCATGTTCATACAGATAGCGGTGTAGTTATCTCCATGTGCAAAGAGATAGCTATGTAGATATTTTCATGTGTATGCAGATATCTGTGTAGATATTTCCATTTTCATGCAGATAGCTCTTTAGATATTTCCATGTTCAAACAGATAGCGGTGTAGATATTTCCATGTTCATACAGATAGCGGTGTAGATATTTCCATGTTTATACAGATAGTGGTGAAGATGTATGCATGTTTACATAGATAGCGGTGTAGATATTTCCATGTTCATGCAGATAGCGGTGTAGATATTTCCATGTTCATCCAGATGGCTGTGTAGATATATCCATGTTCATACTGATAGCGGTGTATCTATTTCCATGTTCATACAGATAGCGGTGTAGATATTTCCATGTTCATACAGATAGCGGTGTAGATATTTCCATGTTCATACAGATAGCGGTGGTGATATTTCCATGTTTATACAGTCAGCGGTGTGGATATTTCCATGTTTATACAGATAGCGGTGTGGATATTTCCATGTTTATGCAGATAGCGGTGTAGATATTTCCAGGTTTATACAGATAGCGGTGTAGATATCTCCATCTTAATACGGATGGCGGTGTAGATATTTATATGTTCATACAGACGGTGGTGCAGATATTTCCATGTTCATACAGATGGCGGTGTAGCTATTTCCATGTTCATACAGATAGCGGTGTAGCTATATCCATGTTCATGCAGATAGCGGTGTAGATATTTCCATGTTCATCCATATGGCTGTGTAGATATATCCATGTTCATACAGATAGCGGTGTAGATATTTCCATGTTCATACAGATAGTGCTGTAGATATTTCCATGTTCATACAGATAGCGGTGTAGCTATTTCCATGTTCATACAGATAGCGGTGTAGATATGTCCATGTTCAAACAGTTAGCGGTGTAGATATTTCCATGTTCATACAGATAGCGGTGCTTATATTTCCATGTTTATACAGGTAGCGGTGTAGATATTTCCATGTTCATACAGATAGCGGTGTAGATATTTCCATGTTTATACAGATAGCGGTGTAGATATTTCCATGTTCATCCAGATGGCTGTGTAGATATATCCATGTTCATACAGATGGCGGTGAAGATAATTCCATGTTCATACAGATAGCGGTGTAGATATTTCAATGTTCATAAAGATAGTGTTGTAGATATTTCCATGTTCATACAGAAAGAGTGGCTGATATTTCCATGTTCATACAGATAGCGGTGCTGATATTTCCATGTTTATACAGGTAGCGGTGCAGATATTTCCATCTTTATACAGATAGCGGTGTAGATATATCCATGTTTATACAGATAGCGGTGTAGATATCTCCATCTTAATACAGATGGCAGTGTAGATATTTATATGTTCATACAGATGGCCGTGCAGATATTTCCATGTTCATACAGATGGCGGTGTAGATATTTCCATGTTCATACAGATAGCGGTGTAGTTATCTCCATGTGCAAAGAGATAGCTATGTAGATATTTCCATGTGTATGCAGATAGCTGTGTAGATATTTCCATTTTCATGCAGGTAGCGGTTTAGATATTTCCATGTTCAAACAGATAGCGGTGTAGATATTTCCATGTTCATACAGATAGCGGTGTAGATATTTCCATGTTTATACAGATTGTGGTGAAGATGTATGCATGTTTACACAGATAGCTGTGTAGATATTTCCATGTTCATACAGATAGCGGTGTATATATTTCCATGTTCATCCAGATGGCTGTGTAGATATATCCATGTTCATACAGATAGCGGTGTAGATATTTCCATGTTCATACAGATAGTGGTGTAGATATTTCCATGTTCATACAGATAGCGGTGTATCTATTTCCATGTTCATACAGATAGCGGTGTAGATATTTCCATGTTCATCCAGATAGCGGTGTAGATATTTCCATGTTCATACAGATAGTGGTGCTGATATTTCCATGTTTATACAGTCAGCGGTGTGGATATTTCCATGTTTATACAGATAGCGGTGTGGATATTTCCATGTTTATGCAGATAGCGGTGTAGATATTTCCAGGTTTATACAGATAGCGGCGTAGATATCTCCATCTTAATACGGATGGCGGTGTTGATATTTATATGTTCATACAGATGGTGGTGCAGATATTTCCATGTTCATACAGATGGCGGTGTAGCTCTTTCCATGTTCATACAGATAGCGGTGTAGCTATATCCATGTTCATGCAGATAGCGGTGTAGATATTTCCATGTTCATCCATATGGCTGTGTAGATATATCCATGTTTATACAGATAGCGGTGTAGATATTTCTATGTTCATACAGATAGTGCTGTAGCTGTTTCCATGTTCATACTGATAGCTGTGTAGATATGTCCATGTTCAAACAGATAGCGGTGTAGATATTTCCATGTTCATACAGATAGCGGTGCTTATATTTCCATGTTTATACAGGTAGCGGTGTAGATATTTCCATGTTCATACAGATAGCGGTGTAGATATTTCCATGTTTATACAGATAGCGGTGTAGATATTTCCATGCTCATACAGATAGCGGTGTATATATATCCATGTTCATACAGATGGTTGTGTAGATATATCCATGTTCATACAGATAGCGGTGTAGATATTTCCATGTTCATACAGATAGCGGTGTAACTATTTCCATGTTCATACAGATAGCGGTGTAGTTTTTTCCATGTTCAAACAGATAGCGGTGTAGATATTTCCATGTTTATACAGATAGCGGTGCTTATATTTCCATGTTTATACAGGTAGTGGTGTAGATATTTCCATGTTTATACAGATAGCGGTGTAGATATTTCCATGTTTATACAGATAGCGGTGTAGATATTTCCATGGTCATCCAGATGGCTGTGTAGATATATCCATGTTCATACAGATGGCGGTGAAGATAATTCCATGTTCATACAGATAGCGGTGTAGATATTTCAATGTTCATACAGATAGTGGTGTAGATATTTCCATGTTCATACAGACAGAGTGGCTGATATTTCCATGTTCATACAGATAGCGGTGCTGATATTTCCATGTTTATACAGGTAGCGGTGCAGATATTTCCATCTTTATACAGATAGCGGTGTAGATATATCCATGTTTATACAGATAGCGGTGTAGATATCTCCATCTTAATACAGATGGCAGTGTAGAAATTTATATGTTCATACAGATGGCCGTGCAGATATTTCCATGTTCATACAGATGGCGGTGTAGATATTTCCATGTTCATACAGATAGCGGTGTAGTTATCTCCATGTGCAAAGAGATAGCTATGTAGATATTTCCATGTGTATGCAGATATCTGTGTAGATATTTCCATTTTCATGCAGATAGCTGTTTAGATATTTCCATGTTCAAACAGATAGCGGTGTAGATATTTCCATGTTCATACAGATAGCGGTGTAGATATTTCCATGTTTATACAGATAGTGGTGAAGATGTATGCATGTTTACATAGATAGCGGTGTAGATATTTCCATGTTCATACAGATAGCGGTGTAGATATTTCCATGTTCATCCAGATGGCTGTGTAGATATATCCATGTTCATACTGGTAGCGGTGTATCTATTTCCATGTTCATACAGATAGCGGTGTAGATATTTCCATGTTCGTACAGATAGCGGTGTAGATATTTCCATGTTCATACAGATAGCGGTGCTTATATTTCCATGTTTATACAGGTAGCGGTGTAGATATTTCCATGTTCATACAGATAGCGGTGTAGATATTTCCATGTTTATACAGATAGCGGTGTAGATATTTCCATGTTCATCCAGATGGCTGTGTAGATATATCCATGTTCATACAGATGGCGGTGAAGATAATTCCATGTTCATACAGATAGCGGTGTAGATATTTCAATGTTCATACAGATAGTGGTGTAGATATTTCCATGTTCATACAGACAGAGTGGCTGATATTTCCATGTTCATACAGATAGCGGTGCTGATATTTCCATGTTTATACAGGTAGCGGTGCAGATATTTCCATCTTTATACAGATAGCGGTGTAGCTATATCCATGTTTATACAGATAGCGGTGTAGATATCTCCATCTTAATACAGATGGCAGTGTAGATATTTATATGTTCATACAGATGGCCGTGCAGATATTTCCATGTTCATACAGATGGCGGTGTAGATATTTCCATGTTCATACAGATAGCGGTGTAGTTATCTCCATGTGCAAAGAGATAGCTATGTAGATATTTCCATGTGTATGCAGATATCTGTGTAGATATTTCCATTTTCATGCAGATAGCTGTTTAGATATTTCCATGTTCAAACAGATAGCGGTGTAGATATTTCCATGTTCATAGAGATAGCGGTGTAGATATTTCCATGTTTATACAGATAGTGGTGAAGATGTATGCATGTTTACATAGATAGCGGTGTAGTTATTTCCATGTTCATACAGATAGCGGTGTAGATATTTCCATGTTCATACAGATAGCGGTGTAGTTATTTCCATGTTTATACAGATAGCAGTGTAGATGTATGCATGTTTACACAGAGAGCGGTGTAGATATTTCCATGTTCATACAGATAGCGGTGTAGATATTTCCATGTACATCCAGATGGCTGTGTAGATATATCCATGTTCATTCAGATAGCGGTGTAGATATTTCCATGTTTATACAGATAGCGGTGTAGATATCTCCATCTTAATATAGATGGCGGTGTAGATATTTATATGTTCATACAGATGCCGGTGCAGATATTTCCATGTTCATACAGATGGCGGTGTAGATATTTCCATGTTTATAGAGATAGTGGTGTAGTTATTTCCATGTGTAAAGAGATATCTTTGAAGATATTTCCATGTATATGCAGATATCTGTGTAGATATTTCCATTTTCATGCAGATAGCGGTGCTTATATTTCCATGTTTATACAGGTAGCGGTGTAGATATTTCCATGTTTATACAGATAGCGGTGTAGATATTTCCATGTTTATACAGATAGCGGTGTAGATATTTCCATGTTTATACAGATAGCGGTGTAGATATTTCTAAGTTTATTCAGATAGCGGTGTAGATATCTCCATCTTAATACAGATGGCGATGTAGATATTTATATGTTCACACAGATGCCGGTGCAGATATTTCCATGTTCATACAGATGGCGGTGTAGATATTTCCATGTTTATAGAGATAGTGGTGTAGTTATTTCCATGTGTAAAGAGATAGCTTTGAAGATATTTCCATGTATATGCAGATAGCTGTGTAGATATTTCCATTTTCATGCAGATAGCGGTGTAGATATTTCCATGTTCAAACAGATAGCGGTGTAGATATTTCCATGTTCATACAGATAGTGGTGTAGATATTTCCATGTTCATACAGATAGCGGTGTAGCTATTTCCATGTTCATACACATAGCGGTGTAGATATTTCCATGTTCATCCAAATGGCTGTGTAGATATATCCATGTTCATACAGAAGGCGGTGAAGATATTTCCATGTTCATACAGATAGCGGAGTAGATATTACCATGTTCATACAGATAGCGGTGCTGATATTTCCATGTTTATACAGGTAGCGGTGTAGATATTTCCAGGTTTATACAGATAGCGGTGTAGACATTTCCATGTTTATACAGATAGCGGTGTTGATATTTCCATCTTAATACAGATGGCGGTGTAGATATTTATATGTTCATACAGATGGCCTTGCAGATATTTCCATGTTCATACAGATAGCGGTGTAGTTATTTCCATGTGTAAAGGGATAGCTGTGTAGATATTTCCATGTATATGCAGACAGCTGTGTAGATATTTCCATTTTCATGCAGATAGCGGTTTAGATATTTCCATGTTCAAACAGATAGCGGTGTAGATATTTCCATGTTCATGCAGATAGCGATGTAGATATATCCATGTTTATACAGATAGCGGTGAAGATGTATGCATGTTTACACAGATAGCGGTGTATATATTTCCATGTTCATGCAGATAGCAGTGTATGTATTTCCATGATCATCCAGATGGCTGTGTAGATATATCCATGTTCATTCAGATAGCAGTGAAGATATTTCCATGTTCATGCAGATAGTGCTGTAGATATTTCCATGTTCATACAGATAGCGGTGTAGATATTTCCATGTTTATACAGATAGCGGTGTAGATATTTCCATGTTCATCCAGATGGCTTTGTAGACATATCCATGTTCATACAGATGGTGGTGAAGTTAATTTCATGTTCATACAGATAGCGGTGTAGATATTTCCATGTTCATACAGATAGAGGGGCTGATATTTCCATGTTCATACAGATAGCGGTGCGTATATTTCCATGTTTATACAGGTAGCGGTGTAGATATTTCCATGTTCATACAGATAGTGGTGTAGATATTTCCATGTTCATACAGATAGAGGGGCTGATATTTCCAAGTTCATACAGATAGCGGTGCGTATATTTCCATGTTTATACAGGTAGCGGTGTAGATATTTCCATGTTTACACAGATAGCGGTGTAGATATTACCATGTTTATACAGATAGCGCTGTAGATATCTCCATCTTAATACAGATGGCGGTGTAGATATTTATATGGTCATACAGATGGCCGTGCAGATATTTCCATGTTCATACAGATGGCGGTGTAGGTATTTCCATGTTCATACAGATAGCGGTGTAGTTATTTCCATGTGTAAAGAGATAGCTGTGTAGATATTTCCATGTATATGCAGATAGCTGTGTAGATATTTCCATTTTCATGCAGATAGCGGTTTAGATATTTCCATGTTCAGATAGCGGTGTAGATATTTCCATGTTCATACAGATAGCTTTGTAGATATATCCATGTTTATACAGATAGCGGTGAAGATGTATGAATGTTTACACAGATAGCGGTGTAGATATATCCATGTTCATACAGATAGCGGTGTAGATATTTCCATGTTCATACAGATGGCTGTGTAGATATATCCATGTTCATACAGATAGCGGTGAAGATATTTCCATGTTCATACAGATAGTGGTGTAGATATTTCCATGTTCATACAGATAGCGGTGCAGCTATTTCCATGTTCATACAGATGGCGGTGTAGATATTTCCATGTTCGTACAGATAGCGGTGTAGATATTTCCATGTTCATACAGATAACGGTGCTTATATTTCCATGTTTGTACAGGTAGCGGTGTAGATATTTCCATGTTTATACAGATAGCGGTGTAGATATTTCCATGTTTATACAGATAGCGGTGTAGATATTTCCAAGTTTATACAGATAGCGGTGTAGATATCTCCATCTTAATACAGATGGCGGTGTAGATATTTATATGTTCACACAGATGGCGGTGCAGATATTTCCATGTTCATACAGATGGCGGTGTAGATATTTCCATGTTTATAGAGATAGTGGTGTAGTTATTTCCATGTGTAAAGAGATAGCTTTGTAGATATTTCCATGTATATGCAGATAGCTGTGTAGATATATCCATTTTCATGCAGATAGCGGTGTAGATATTTCCATGTTCATACAGATAACGGTGTAGATATTTCCATGTTCATACAGATAGTGGTGTAGATAATTCCATGTTCATACAGATAGCGGTGTAGCTATTTCCATGTTCATACAGATAGCGGTGTAGATATTTCCATGTTCATCCAGATGGCTGTGTTGATATACCCATGTTCATACAGATGGCGGTGAAGATATTTCCATGTTTATACAGATAGCGGTGTAGATATTTCCATGTTCATACAGATAGTGGTGTAGATATTTCTATGTTCATACAGATAGATGGGCTGATATTTCCATGTTCATACAGATAGCGGTGCTGATATTTCCATGTTTATACAGGTAGCGGTGTAGGTATTTCCAAGTTAATACAGATAGCGGTGTAGACATTTCCATGTTTATACAGATAGCGGTGTAGATATTTCCATGTTTAAACAGATAGCGGTGTAGATATCTCCATCTTAATGCAGATGGCAGTGTAGATATTTATATGTTCAAACAGATGGCCGTGGAGACATTTCCATGTTCATACAGATGGCGGTGTAGATATTTCCATGTTCATACAGACAGCGGTGTAGTTATTTCCATGTGTAAAGAGATAGCTGTGTAGATATTTCCATGTATATGCAGATAGCTGTGTAGATATTTTCATTTTCATGCAGATAGCGGTTTAGATATTTCTATGTTCCAACAGATAGCGGTGTAGATATTTCCATGTTCATACAGATATTGGTGTATATATATCCATGTTTATACAGATAGCGGTGAAGATGTGTGCATGTTTACACAGATAGCGGTGTAGATATTTCCATGTTCATACAGATAGCAGTGTAGATATTTCCATGTTCATACAGATAGTGCTGTAGATATTTCCATGTTCATACAGATAGCGGTGTAGCTATTTCCATGTTCATACAGATAGCGGTGTAGATATTTCCATGTTCAAACAGATAGCGGTGTAGATATTTCCATGTTCATACAGATAGCGGTGCTTATATTTCCATGTTTATACAGGTAGCGTTGTAGATATTTCCATGTTTATACAGATAGCGGTGTAGATATTTCCATGTTTATACAGATAGCGTTGTAGATATTTCCATGTTCATCCAGATGGCTGTGTAGACATATCCATGTTCATACATATGGCGGTGAAGATACTTCCATGTTCATACACATAGCGGTGTAGATATTTCCATGTTCATACAGATAGTGGTGTGGATATTTCCATGTTCATACAGATAGAGGGGCTGATATTTCCATGTTCATACAGATAGCGGTGCTGATATTTCCATGTTTATACAGGTAGCGGTGTAGATATTTCCATGTTTATACAGATAGCGGTGTAGGTATTTCCAGGTTTATACAGATAGCGGTGTAGATATCTCCATCTTAATACAGATGGCGGTGTAGTTATTTATATGTTCATGCAGATGGCGGTGCAGATATTTCCGTGTTCGTACAGATGGCGTTGTAGATATTTGCATGTTCATACAGATGGCGGTATAGCTATTTCCATGTTCATGGAGATAGCGTTGTAGATATTTCCATGTTATTCCAGATGGCTGTGTAGAGATATTCATGTTCATACAGATGGCGGTGAAGATATTTCCATGTTCATACAGATAGCGGTGTAGATATTTCCATGTTCATACAGATAGTGGTGTAGATATTTCCATGTTCATACAGATAGGGCGGCTGATATTTCCATGTTAATACAGAAAGCGGTGCTGATATTTCCATGTTTATACAGGTAGAGGTGTAGATATTTCCAGGTTTATACAGATAGTGGTGTAGACATTTCCATGTTTATACAGATAGCGGTGTAGATATTTCCATGTTTATACAGATAGCGGTGTAGATATCTCTATCTTAATACAGATGGAGGAGTAGATATATATATGTTCATACAGATGGCCATGCAGATATTTCCATGTTCATACAGATGGCAGTGTAGTTATTTCCATGTGTAAAGAGATAGCTGTGTAGATATTTCCATGTATATGCAGATAGCTGTGTATATATTTCAATTTTCATGCAGATAGCGGTTTAGATATTTCCATGTTCAAACAGATAGCCGTGTAGATACTTCCATGTTCATACACATATCTTTGTAGATATATCCATGTTTATACAGATAGCGGCGAAGATGTATGCATGTTTACACAGATAGCTGTGTAGATATTTCCATGTTCATCCAGATGGCTGTGTAGATATATCCATGTTCATACAGATGGCGGTGAAGATATTTCCATGTTCATACAGATAGCGGTGTAGATATTTCCATGTTCATACAGATAGCGGTGTAGATATTTCCATGTTCATACAGATAGCGGTGTATGTATTTCCATGTTCATACAGATAGCGGTGTAGATATTTCCATGTTCATCCAGAAGGCTGTGTAGATATATCCATGTTCATACAGATAGCGGTGTAGATATTTCCATGTTCATACACATAGTGCTGTAGATATTTCCATGTTCATACAGATAGCGGTGCAGCTATTTCCATGTTCATACAGATAGCGGTGTAGATATTTCCATGTTCGTACAGATAGCGGTGTACATATTTCCATGTTCATACAGATAGCGGTGCTTATATTTCCATGTTTATACAGATAGCGGTGTAGATATTTCCATGTTTATACAGATAGCTGTGTAGATATTTCCATGTTTATTGAGATAGCGGTGTAGATATTTCCAAGTTTATACAGATAGCGGTGTAGATATCTCCATCTTAATACAGATGGCGGTGTAGATATTTATATGTTCATACAGATGGCCGTGCAGATATTTCCATGTTCATACAGATGGCGGTGTTGATATTTCCATGTTTATAGAGATAGTGGTGTAGTTATTTCCATGTGTAAAGAGATAGCTTTGTAGATATTTCCATGTATATGCAGATAACTGCGTAGATATTTCCATTTTCATGCAGATAGCGGTGTAGATATTTCCATGTTCAAACAGATAGCGGTGTAGATATTTCCATGTTCATACAGATAGTGGTGTAGATATTTCCATGTTCATACAGATAGCGGTGTAGCTATTTCCATGTTCATCCAGATGGCTGTGTAGATATGTCCATTTTCATGCAGATTGCGGTTTAGACATTTCCATGTTCAAACAGATACCGGTGTAGATATTTCCATGTTCATACAGATAGCGGTGTAGATGTTTCCATGTTTATACAGATAGCAGTGAAGATGTATGCATGTTTACACAGATAGCGGTGTAGATATTTCCATGTTCAAACAGATAGCGGTGTAGATATTTCCATGTTCATACAGATAGCGGTGCTTATATTTCCATGTTCATACAGGTAGCGTTGTAGATATTTCCATGTTTATACAGATAGCGGTGTAGATATTTCCATGTTTATACAGATAGCGTTGTAGATATTTCCATGTTCATCCAGATGGCTGTGTAGACATATCCATGTTCATACATATGGCGGTGAAGATACTTCCATGTTCATACACATAGCGGTGTAGATATTTCCATGTTCATACAGATAGTGGTGTGGATATTTCCATGTTCATACAGATAGAGGGGCTGATATTTCCATGTTCATACAGATAGCGGTGCTGATATTTCCATGTTTATACAGGTAGCGGTGTAGATATTTCCATGTTTATACAGATAGCGGTGTAGGTATTTCCAGGTTTATACAGATAGCGGTGTAGATATCTCCATCTTAATACAGATGGCGGTGTAGTTATTTATATGTTCATACAGATGGCGGTGCAGATATTTCCGTGTTCGTACAGATGGCGTTGTAGATATTTGCATGTTCATACAGACGGCGGTATAGCTATTTCCCTGTTCATGGAGATAGCGTTGTAGATATTTCCATGTTATTCCAGATGGCTGTGTAGGGATATTCATGTTCATACAGATGGCGGTGAAGATATTTCCATGTTCATACAGATAGCGGTGTAGATATTTCCATGTTCATACAGATAGTGGTGTAGATATTTCCATGTTCATACAGATAGGGCGGCTGATATTTCCATGTTAATACAGAAAGCGGTGCTGATATTTCCATGTTTATACAGGTAGCGGTGTAGATATTTCCAGGTTTATACAGATAGTGGTGTAGACATTTCCATGTTTATACAGAAAGCGGTGTAGATATTTCCATGTTTATACAGATAGCGGTGTAGATATCTCTATCTTAATACAGATGGAGGAGTAGATATTTATATGTTCATACAGATGGCCATGCAGATATTTCCATGTTCATACAGATGGCAGTGTAGTTATTTCCATGTGTAAAGAGATAGCTGTGTAGATATTTCCATGTATATGCAGATAGATGTGTATATATTTCCATTTTCATGCAGATAGCGGTTTAGATATTTCCATGTTCAAACAGATAGCCGTGTAGATACTTCCAAGTTCATACACATATCTTTGTAGATATATCCATGTTTATACAGATAGCGGCGAAGATGTATGCATGTTTACACAGATAGCTGTGTAGATATTTCCATGTTCATCCAGATGGCTGTGTAGATATATCCATGTTCATACAGATGGCGGTGAAGATATTTCCATGTTCATACAGATAGCGGTGTAATTATTTCCATGTTCATACAGATAGCGGTGTAGATATTTCCATGTTCAAACAGATAGCGGTGTATGTATTTCCATGTTCATACAGATAGCGGTGTAGATATTTCCATGTTCATCCAGATGGCTGTGTAGATATATCCATGTTCATACAGATAGCGGTGTAGATATTTCCATGTTCATACACATAGTGCTGTAGATATTTCCATGTTCATACAGATAGCGGTGCAGCTATTTCCATGTTCATACAGATAGCGGTGTAGATATTTCCATGTTCGTACAGATAGCGGTGTACATATTTCCATGTTCAGATAGCGGTGCTTATATTTCCATGTTTATACAGGTAGCTTTGTAGATATTTCCATGTTTATACAGATAGCTGTGTAGATATTTCCATGTTTATTGAGATAGCTGTGTAGATATTTCCAAGTTTATACAGATAGCGGTGTAGATATCTCCATCTTAATACAGATGGCGGTGTAGATATTTATATGTTCATACAGATGGCCGTGCAGATATTTCCATGTTCATACAGATGGCGGTGTTGATATTTCCATGTTTATAGAGATAGTGGTGTAGTTATTTCCATGTGTAAAGAGATAGCTTTGTAGATATTTCCATGTATATGCAGATAACTGTGTAGATATTTCCATTTTCATGCAGATAGCGGTGTAGATATTTCCATGTTCAAACAGATAGCGGTGTAGATATTTCCATGTTCATACAGATAGTGGTGTAGATATTTCCATGTTCATACAGATAGCGGTGTAGCTATTTCCATGTTCATCCAGATGGCTGTGTAGATATATCCATTTTCATGCAGATTGCGGTTTAGATATTTCCATGTTCAAACAGATACCGGTGTAGATATTTCCATGTTCATACAGATAGCGGTGTAGATGTTTCCATGTTTATACAGATAGCAGTGAAGATGTATGCATGTTTACACAGATAGCGGTTTAGATATTTCCATGTTCATACAGATAGCGGTGTAGATATTTCCATGTTCATCCAGATGGCTGTGTAGATATATCCATGTTCATACAGATAGCGGTGTACATATTTCCATGTTCATACAGATAGTGCTGTAGATATTTCCATGTTCATACAGATAGCGGTGTAGCTATTTCCATGTTCATACAGATAGCGGTGTGGATATTTCCATGTTTATGCAGATAGCGGTGTAGATATTTCCAGGTTTATACAGATAGCGGTGTGGATATTTCCATGTGTAAAGAGATAGCGGTGTAGATATTTCCATGTATATGCAGATAGCTGTGTAGATATTTCCATTTTCATGCAGATATCGGTTTAGATATTTCCATGTTCAAACAGATAGCGGTGTAGATAGTTCCATGTACATACAGATAGCGGTGTAGATATTTCCAAGTTTATACAGATAGCGGTGAAGATGTATGCATGTTTACACAGATAGCGGTGTAGATATTTCCATCTTCATACAGATAGCGGTGTAGATATTTCCATGTTCATTCAGATGGCTGTGTAGATATATCCATGTTCATACAGATCGCGGTGAAGATATTTCCATGTTCATACAGATAGCGGTGTATCTATTTCCATGTTCATACAGATTGCGGTGTAGATATTTCCATGTTCGTACAGATAGCGGTGTAGATATTTCCATGTTCATACATATAGCGGTGCTCTTATTTCCATGTTTATACAGTCAGCGGTGTGGATATTTCCATGTTTATACAGATAGCGGTGTGGATATTTCCATGTTTATGCAGATAGCGGTGTAGATATTTCCAGGTTTATACAGATAGCGGTGTGGATATCTCCATCTTAATACGGATGGCGGTGTAGATATTTATATGTTCATACAGATGGTGGTGCAGATATTTCCATGTTCATACAGATGGCGGTGTAGCTATTTCCATGTTCATAGAGATAGCGGTGTAGCTATATCCATGTTCATGCAGATAGCGGTGTAGGTATTTCCATGTTCATCCATATGGCTGTGTAGATATATCCATGTCCATACAGATAGCGGTGTATATATTTCCATGTTCATACAGATAGTGCTGTAGATATTTCCATGTTCAAACAGATAGCGGTGTAGATATTTCCATGTTCATACAGATAGCGGTTTAGTTATTTATATGTTCATACAGATGGCAGTGCAGATATTTCCATGTTCATACAGATGGCGGTGTAGATATTTCCATGTTTATAGAGATAGTGTTGTAGTTATTTCCATGTGTAAGGAGATAGCTTTGTAGATATTTCCATGTATATGCAGATAGCTGTGCAGATATTTCCATTTTCATGCAGATAGCGGTGTAGATATTTCCATGTTCAAACAGATAGCGGTGTAGATATTTCCATGTTCATACAGATAGTGGTGTAGATATTTCCATGTTCATACAGATAGCGGTGTAGCTATTTCCATGTTCATACAGATAGTGGTGTAGATATTTCCATGTTCATCCAGATGGCTGTGTAGATATATCCATGTTCATAGAGATGGCGGTGAAGATATTTCCATGTTCATACAGATAGCGGTGTAGATATTTCAATGTTTATACAGATAGTGGTGCAGATATTTCCATGTTCATACAGATAGAGGGGCTGATATTTCCATGTTTATACAGGTAGCGGTGTAGATATTTCCAAGTTTATACAGATAGCGGTGTAGATATCTCCATCTTAATAAGGATGGCGGTGTAGATATTTATATGTTCATACAGATGGTGGTGCAGATATTTCCATGTTCATACAGATGGCGGTGTAGCTATTTCCATGTTCATACAGATAGCGGTGTAGCTATATCGATGTTCATGCAGATAGCGGTGTAGATATTTCCATGTTCATCCATATGGCTGTGTAGATATATCCATGTTCATACAGATAGCGTTGTAGATATTTCCATGTTCATACAGATAGTGCTGTAGATATTTCCATGTTCATACAGATAGCGGTGTAGCTATTTCCTTGTTCATACAGATAGCGGTGTAGATATGTCCATGTTCAAACAGATATCGGTGTAGATATTTCCATGTTCATACAGATAGCTGTGCTTATATTTCCATGTTTATACAGATAGTGGTGTAGATATTTCCATGTTCATACATATAGCGGTGTAGCTATTTCCATGTTCATACAGATAGCGGTGTAGATATTTCCATGTTCATCCAGATGGCTGTGTAGATATATCCATGTTCATACAGATGGTGGTGAAGATATTTCCATGTTCAAACAGATAGCGGTGTAGATATTTCCATGTTCATACAGATAGTGGTGTAGATATTTCCATGTTCATACAGATAGAGGGGCTGATATTTCCATGTTCATGCAGATAGCGGTGCTGATATTTCCATGTTTATACAGGTAGCAGTGTAGATATTTCCAAGTTTATACAGATAGCGGTGTAGACATTTCCATGTTTATACAGATAGCGGTGTAGATATTTTCATGTTCATACAGATAGCGGTGTAGATATCTCCATCTTAATACAGATGGCGGTTTAGATATTTATATGTTCATACAGATGGCCGTGCAGATATTTCCATGTTCATACAGATTGCGGTGTAGATATCTCCATGTTCATCCATATGTCTGTGTAGATATATCCATGTTCATACAGATGGCGGTGAAGATATTTCCATGTTCATACAGATAGCGGTGTAGATATTTCCATGTTCATACAGATAGCGGTGTAGATATTTCCATGTTCATACAGATAGTGGTGTAGATATTTCCATGTTCATACAGATGGCGGTGTAGTTATTTCCATGTTCATACAGATAGCGGTGTAGTTATTTCCATGTGTGAAGAGATAGCTGTGTAGATATTTCCATGTATATGCAGATAGCTCTGAAGATATTTCCATTTTCATGCAGATTGCTGTTTAGATATTTCCATGTTCAAACAGATAGCGGTGTAGATATTTCCATGTTCGTACAGATAGCGGTGTAGATATTTCCATGTTTATACAGATAGCGGTGAAGCTGTATGCAGGTTTACACAGATAGCGGTGTAGATATTTCCATGTTCATACAGATAGCGGTGTAGATATTTCCATGTTCATCCAGATGGCTGTGTAGATATATCCATGTTCATAGAGATGGCGGTGAAGATATTTCCATGTTCATACAGATAGCAGAGTAGATATTTCCATGTTCATACAGATAGTGGTGCAGATATTTCCATGTTCATACAGATAGAGGGGCTGACATTTCCATGTTCATACAGATAGCGGTTCTGATATTTCCATGTTTATACAGGTAGCGGTGTAGATATTTCCAAGTTTATACAGATAGCGGTGTAGACATTTCCATGTTTATACAGATAGCGGTGTAGATATTTCCATGTTTATACAGATAGCGGTGTAGATATCTCCATCTTAATAGAGTTGGCGGTTTAGATATTTATATGTTCATACAGATGGCCGTGCAGATATTTCCATGTTCATACAGATGGCGGTGTAGATATTTCCATGTTCATACCGATAGCGGTGTAGTTATTTCCATGTGCAAAGAGATAGCTGTGTAGGTATTTCCATGTATATGCAGATAGCTGTGTCGATATTTCCATTTTCAGGCAGATAGTGGTTTAGATATTTCCATGTTCATACAGATAACGGTGTAGATATTTCCATGTTCATACAGATAGCGGTGTAGCTATTTCCATGTTCATACAGATAGCGGTGTAGTTATTTCCATGTTCAAACAGATAGCTGTGTAGATATTTCCATGTTTATACAGATAGCGGTGCTTATATTTCCATGTTTATACAGGTAGCGGTGTAGATATTTCCATGTTTATACAGATAGCGGTGTAGATATTTCCATGTTTATACAGATAGCGGTGTAGATATTTCCATGTTCATCCAGATGGCTGTGTAGATATATCCATGTTCATACAGATGGCGGTGAAGATAATTCCATGTTCATACAGATAGTGGTGTAGATATTTCCATGTTCATACAGATAGTGGTGTAGATATTTCCATGTTCATACAGATAGAGGGGCTGATATTTCCATGTTCATACAGATAGCGGTGCTGATATTTCCATGTTTATACAGGTAGCGGTATAGATATTTCCATGTTTATTGAGATAGCGGTATAGATATTTCCAAGTTTATACAGATAGCGGTGTAGATATCTCCATCATACAGATGGCGGTGTAGATATTTATATGTTCATACAGATGGCGGTGCAGATATTTCCATGTTCATACAGATGGCGGTGTTGATATTTCCATGTTTATAGAGATAGTGGTGTAGTTATTTCCATGTGTAAAGAGATAGCTTTGTAGATATTTCCATGTATATGCAGATAGCTGTGTAGATATTTCCATTTTCATGCAGATAGCGGTGTAGATATTTCCATGTTCAAACAGATAGCGGTGTAGATATTTCCATCTTCGTACAGATAGCTGTGTAGATATTTCCATGTTCATACAGATAGCGGTGCTTATATTTCCATGTTTATACAGGTAGCGGTGTGGATATTTCCATGTTTATACAGATAGCGGTGTAGATATTTCCATGTTTATACAGATAGCGGTGTAGATATTTCCAAGTTTATACAGATAGCGGTGTAGATATCTCCATCTTAATACAGATGGTGGTGTAGATATTTATATGTTCATACAGATGGCGGTGTAGATATTTCCATGTTTATAGAGATAGTGGTGTAGTTATTTCCATGTGTAAAGAGATAGCTTTGTAGATATTTCCATGTATATGCAGATAGCTGGGTAGATATTTCCATTTTCATGCAGATAGCGGTGTAGATATTTCCATGTTCAAACAGATAGCGGTGTAGTTATTTCCATGTTCATACAGATAGCGGTGTAGATATTTCCATGTTTATACAGATAGCGGTGAAGATGTTTGCATGTTTACACAGATAGCGGTGTACATATTTCCATGGTCATGCAGATAGCGGTGTAGATATTTCCATGTTCATCCAGATGGCTGTGTAGATATATCCATGTTCATAAAGATGGCGGTGAAGATACTTCCATGTTCATACAGATAGCGGTGTAGATATTTCCATGTTTATACAGATAGTGCTGTAGATATTTCCATGTTCATACAGATAGCGGTGTAGCTATTTCCATGTTCATAAAGATAGCGGTGCAGATATTTCCATGTTCATCCAGATGGCTGTGTAGACATATCCATGTTCATACAGATGGCGGTGAAGATACTTCCATATTCATACAGATAGCGGTGTAGATATTTCCATGTTCATACAGATAGTGGTGTAGACATTTGCATGTTCATACAGATAGAGGGGCTGATATTTCCATGTTCATACAGATATCGGTGCTGATATTTCCATGTTTATACAGGTAGCGGTGTAGATATTTCCATGTTCATAGAGATAGCGGTGTAGATATTTCCATGTTTATACAGATAGCTGTGTAGATATCTGCATCTTAATACAGATGGCGGTGTAGGTATTTATATGTTCATACAGATGGCCGTGCAGATATTTCCATGTTCATACAGATGGCGGTGTAGATATTTCCATGTTCATACAGATAGCGGTGTAGATATTTCCATGTGTAAAGAGATAGCGGTGTAGATATTTCCATGTATATGCAGATAGCTGTGTAGATATTTCCATTTTCATGCAGATATCGGTTTAGATATTTCCATGTTCAAACAGATAGCGGTGTAGATATTTCCATGTTCATACAGATAGCGGTGTAGATATTTCCATGTTTATACAGATAGCGGTGAAGTAGTATGCATGTTTACACAGATAGCGGTGTAGCTATTTCCATGTTCATACAGATAGCGGTGTAGATATTTCCATGTTCATGCAGATAGCGGTGCTTATATTTCCATGTTTATACAGGTAGCGGTGTAGATATTTCCATGTTCATACAGATACTGGTGTAGCTATTTCCATGTTCATACAGATAGCGGTGTAGTTATTTCCAGGTTCATACAGATAGCGGTGTAGATATTTCCATGTTTATACAGATAGCGGTGCTTATATTTCCATGTTTATACATGTAGCGGTGTAGATATTTCCATGTTCATACAGATGGCGGTGAAGATATTTCCATGTTCATACAGATAGCGGTGTAGATATTTCTATGTTCATACAGATACTGGTGTAGCTATTTCCATGTTCATACAGATAGCGGTGTAGTTATTTCCAGGTTCATACAGATAGCGGTGTAGATATTTCCATGTTTATACAGATAGCGGTGCTTATATTTCCATGTTTATACATGTAGCGGTGTAGATATTTCCATGTTTATACAGATAGCGGTGTAGATATTTCCATGTTTATACAGATAGCGGTGTAGATATTTCCATGTTCATCCAGATGGCTGTGTAGTTATATCCATGTTCATACAGATGGCGGTGAAGATAAATCCATGTTCATACAGATAGCGGTGTAGATATTTCCATGTTCATACAGATAGTGGTGTAGATATTTCCATGTTCATACAGATAGAGGGGCTGATATTTCCATGTTCATACAGATAGCGGTGCTGATATTTCCATGTTTATACAGGTAGCGGTATAGATATTTCCATGTTTATTGAGATAGCGGTGTAGATATTTTCAAGTTTATACAGATAGCGGTGTAGATATCTCCATCTTAATACAGATGGCGGTGTATATATATATAAGTTCATACAGATGGCGGTGCAGATATTTCCATGTTCATACAGATGGCGGTGTTGATATTTCCATGTATATAGAGATAGTGGTGTAGTTATTTCCATGTGTAAAGAGATCGCTTTGTAGATATTTCCATGTATATGCAGATAGCTGTGTAGATATTTCCATTTTCATGCAGATAGCGGTGTAGATATTTCCATGTTCAAACAGATAGCGGTGTAGATATTTCCATGTTCATACAGATAGTGGTGTAGATGTTTCCATGTTCATAGAGATAGAGGTGTAGCTATTTCCAAGTTCATACAGATAGCGGTGTAGATATTTCCATGTTCATCCAGATGGCTGTGTAGACATATCCATGTTCATACAGATGGCGGTGAAGATATTTCCATGTTCATACAGATAGCGGTGTAGATATTTCCATGTTCATACAGATAGTGGTGTAGATATTTCCATGTTCATACAGATAGAGGGGCTGATATTTCCATGTTCATACAGATAGCGGTGTAGATATTTTCATGTTCGTACAGATAGCGGTTTAGATATGTCCATCTTAATACAGATGGCAGTTTAGTTATTTATATGTTCATACAGATGGCCGTGCAGATATTTCCATGTTCATACAGATGGCGGTGCAGATATTTCCATGTCAATCCATATGTCTGTGTAGATATATCCATGTTGATACAGATGGCGGTGAAGATATTTCCATGTTCATACAGATAGCGGTGTAGATATTTCCATGTTCATACAGATAGCGGTGTAGATATTTCCATGTTCATACAGATAGTGGTGTAGATATTTCCATGTTCATACAGATGGCGGTGTAGATATTTCCATGTTCATACAGATAGCGGTGTAGATATTTCCATGTGTAAAGAGATAGCGGTGTAGATATTTCCATGTATATGCAGATAGCTCTGAAGATATTTCCATTTACATGCAGATTGCGGTTTAGATATTTCCATGTTCAAACAGATAGCGGTGTAGATATTTCCATGTTCATACAGATAGCGGTGTAGATATTTCCATGTTTATACAGGTAGCGGTGAAGATGTATGCATGTTTGCACAGATAGCGGTGTAGATATTTCCATGTTCATACAGATAGCGGTGTAGATATTTCCATGTTCATCCAGATGGCTGTGTAGATATATCCATGTTCATACGGATAGCGGTGTAGATATTTCCATTTTCATACAGATAGCGGTGTAGCTATTTCCATGTTCATACAGATAGCGGTGTAGTTATTTCCATGTTCAAACAGATAGCGGTGTAGATATTTCCATGTTTATACAGATAGCGGTGTAGATATTTCCATGTTTATACAGATAGCGGTGTAGATACTTCCATGTTTATCCACATGGCTGTGTAGATATATCCATGTTCATACAGATGGCGGTGAAGATAATTCCATGTTCATACAGATAGCGGTGTAGATATTTCCATGTTCATACAGATAGTGGTGTAGATATTTCCATGTTCATACAGATAGAGGGGCTGATATTTCCATGTTCATACAGATAGCGGTGCTGATATTTCCATGTTTATACCGGTAGCGGTGTAGATATTTCCATGTTTATACAGATAGCGGTGTAGATATTTCCATGTTTATACAGATAGCGGTGTAGATATCTCCATCTTAATACAGATGGCAGTGTAGATATTTATATGTTCATACAGATGGCCGTGGAGATATTTCCATGTTCATACAGATGGCGGTGTAGATATTTTGATGTTAATACAGATAGCGGTGTAGTTATTTCCATGTGCAAATAGATAGCTATGTAGTTATTTCCATGTGTATGCAGATAGCTGTGTAGATATTTCCATTTTCATGCAGATAGCGGTTTAGATATTTCCATGTTCAAACAGACAGCGGTGTAGATATTTCCATGTTCATACAGATAGCGGTGTAGATATTTCCATGTTTATACAGATAGCTGTGAAGATGTATGCATGTTTACACAGATAGTGGTGTAGCTATTTCCATGTTCATACAGATAGCGGTGTAGATCTTTCCATGTTCATCCAGATGGCTGTGTAGTTATATCCATCTTCATACAGATAGCGGTGTAGATATTTCCATGTTCATACAGATAGTGGTGTAGATATTTCCATGTTCATACAGATAGCGGTGTATCTATTTCCATGTTCATACAGATAGCGGTGTATCTATTTCCATGTTCATACAGATAGCGGTGTAGATATTTCCATGTTCGTACAGATAGCGGTGTAGATATTTCCATGTTCATACAGATAGCGGTGCTGATAATTCCATGTTTATACAGTCAGCGGTGTGGATATTTCCATGTTTATACAGATAGTGGTGTGGATATTTCCATGTTTATGCAGACAGCGGTGTAGATATTTCCAGATTTATACACATAGCGGTGTAGATATCTCCATCTTAATACGGATGGCGGTGTAGATATTTATATGTTCATACAGATGGTGGTGCAGATATTTCCATGTTCATACAGACGCGGGGTAGCTATTTCCATGTTCATACAGATAGCGGTGTAGCTATATCCATGTTCATGAAGATAGCGGTGTAGATATTTCCATGTTCATTCATACGGCTGTGTAGATATATCCATGTTCATACAGATAGCGGTGTAGATATTTCCATGTTCATACAGATAGTGCTGTAGATATTTCCATGTTCATACAGATAGCGGTGTAGCTATTTCCATGTTCATACAGATAGCGGTGTAGATATGTCCATGTTCAAACAGATAGTGGTGTAGATATTTCCATGTTCATACAGATAGCGGTACTTATATTTCCATGTTTATACAGGTAGCGGTGTAGATATTTCCATGTTCATACAGATAGCGGTGTAGATATTTCCATGTTTATACAGATAGCGGTGTAGATATTTCCATGTTCATCCAGATCGCTGTGTAGATATATCCATGTTCATACAGATGGCGGTGAAGATATTTCCATGTTCATACAGATAGCGGTGTAGATATTTCCATGTTCATACAGATAGCGGTGTAGCTATTTCCATGTTCATACAGATAGCGGTGTAGTTATTTCCATGTTCAAACAGATAGCGGTGTAGATATTTCCATGTTTATACAGATAGCGGTGCTTATATTTCCATGTTTATACAGGTAGCGGTGTAGATATTTCCATGTTTTTACAGATAGCGGTGTAGATACTTCCATGTTTATACAGATAGCGGTGTAGATATTTCCATGTTCATCCAGATGGCTGTGTAGATATATCCATGTTCATACAGATGGCGGTGAAGATAATTCCATGTTCATACAGATATCGGTGTAGATATTTCCATGTTCATACAGATAGTGGTGTAGATATTTCCATGTTCATACAGATAGAGGGGCTGATATTTCCATGTTCATACAGATAGCGGTGCTGATATTTCCATGTTTATACAGGTAGCGGTGTAGATATTTCCATGTTTATACAGATAGCGGTGTAGATATTTCCATGTTTATACAGATAGCTGCAGAGATATCTCCATCTTAATATAGATGGCAGTGCAGCTATTTATATGTTCATACAGATGGCCGTGCAGATATTTCCATGTTCATACAGATGGCGGTGTAGATATTTCAATGTTCATACAGATAGCGGTGTAGTTATTTCCATGTGCAAAGAGATAGATATGAAGATATTTCCATGTGTATGCAGATAGCTGTGTAGATATTTCCATTTTCATGCAGATAGCGGTTTAGATATTTCCATGTTCAAACAGATAGCGGTGTAGATATTTCCATGTTCATACAGATAGCGGTGTAGATATTTCCATGTTTATACAGATAGCGGTGAAGATGTATGCATGTTTACACAGATAGCGGTGTAGATATTTCCATCTTCATACAGATAGCGGTGTAGATATTTCCATGTTCATCCAGATGGCTGTGTAGATATATCCTTGTTCATACAGATAGCGGTGTAGATATTTCCATGTTCATGCAGATAGTGGTGTAGATATCTCCATGTTCATACAGATAGCGGTGTATCTATTTCCATGTTCATACAGATAGCGCTGTAGATATTTCCATGTTCGTAGAGATAGCGGTGTAGATATTTCCATGTTCATACATATAGTGGTGCTGATATTTCCATGTTTATACAGTCAGCGGTGTGGATATTTCCATGTTTATACAGATAGCGGTGTGGATATTTCCATGTTTATGCAGATAGCGGTGTAGATATTTCCAGGTTTATACAGATAGCGGTGTAGATATCTCCATCTTAATACGGATGGCGGTGTAGATATTTATATGTTCATACAGATGGTGGTGCAGATAATTCCATGTTCATACAGATGGCGGTGTAGCTATTTCCATGTTCATACAGATAGCGGTGTAGCTATATCCATGTTCATGCAGATAGCGGTGTAGATATTTCCATGTTCATCCATATGGCTGTGTAGATATATCCATGTTCATACAGATAGCGGTGTAGATATTTCCATGTTCATAGAGATACTGCTGTAGATATTTCCATGTTCATACAGATAGCGGTGTAGATATTTCCATGTTCATACAGATAGCGGTGTAGATATATCCATGTTCAAACAGATAGCGGTGTAGATATTTCCATGTTCATACAGATAGCGGTTTAGATATTTATATGTTCATAGAGATGGCGGTGTAGATATTTCCATGTTCATACAGATGGCGGTATAGATATTTCCATGTTTATAGAGATAGTGGTGTAGTTATTTCCATGTGTAAAGAGATAGCTTTGAAGATATTTCGATGTATATGCAGATAGCTGTGTAGATATTTCCATTTTCATGCAGATTGCGGTGAAGATATTTCCATGTTCAAACAGATAGCGGTGTAGATATTTCCATGTTCATACAGATAGTGGTGTAGATATTTCCATGTTCATACAGATAGTGGTGTAGCTATTTCCATGTTCATACAGATAGCGGTGTAGATATTTCCATGTTCTTCCAGATGGCTGTGTAGATATATCCAAGTTCATAGAGATGACGGTGAAGATATTTCCATGTTCATACAGATAGCGGTGTAGATATTTCCATGTTTATACAGATAGTGGTGCAGATATTTCCATGTTCATACAGATAGAGGGGCTGATATTTCCATGTTCTTACAGAGAGCGGTGCTGATATTTCCATGTTTATACAGGTAGCGGTGTAGATATTTCCAAGTTTATACAGATAGCGGTGTAGACATTTCCATGTTTATACAGATAGCGGTGTAGATATTTCCATGTTTATACAGATAGCGGTGTAGATATCTCCATCTTAATACAGAGGGCGGTTTAGATATTTATATGCTCATACAGATGGCCGTGCAGATATTTCCATGTTCATACAGATGGCGGTGTAGATATTTCCATGTTCATACCGATAGCGGTGTAGTTATTTCCATGTGTAAAGAGATAGCTGTGTAGATATTTCCATGTATATGCAGATAGCTGTGTAGATATTTCCATTTTCATGCAGATAGCGGTTTAGATATTTCCATGTTCAAACAGATAGCGGTGTAGATATTTCCATGTTCATACAGATAGCGGTGTAGATATATCCATGTTTATACAGATACCGGTGAAAATGTATGCATGTTTACACAGATAGCGGTGTAGATATTTCCATTTTTATACAGATAGCGGTGTAGATATTTCCATGTTCATCCTGATGGCTGTGTAGATATATCCATGTTCATACAGATAGCGGTGTAGATATTTCCATGTTCATACAGATAGGGCTGTAGATATTTCAATGTTCATACAGATAGCGGTGCAGCTATTTCCATGTTCATACAGATAGCGGTGTAGATATTTCCACGTTCGTACAGATAGCGGTGTAGATATTTCCATGTTCATACAGATAGCGGTGTAGTTATTTCCATGTGCAAAGAGATAGCTATGTTGATATATCCATGTGTATGCAGATAGCTGTGTAGATATTTCCATTTTCATGCAGATAGCTGTTTAGATATTTCCATGTTCAAACAGATAGCGGTGCTGATATTTCCATGTTTATACTGTCAGCGGTGTGGATTTTTCCATGTTTATACAGATAGCCGTGTGGATATTTCCGTGTTTATGCAGATAGCGGTGTAGATATTTCCAGGTTTACACAGATAGCGGTGTAGATATCTCCATCTTAATACGGATGGCGGTGTAGATATTTATATTTTCATACAGATGGTGGTGCAGATATTTCCATGTTCATACAGATGGCGGTGTAGCTATTTCCATGTTCATCCATATGGCTGTGTAGATATATCCATGTTCATACAGATAGCGGTGTAGATATTTCCATGTTCATACAGATAGTGCTGTAGATATTTCCATGTTCATACAGATAGCGGTGTAGCTATTTCCATGTTCATACAGATTGCGGTGTAGATATGTCCGTGTTCAAACAGATAGCGTTGTAGATATTTCCATGTTCATACAGATAGCGGTGCTTATATTTCCATGTTTATACAGGTAGCGGTGTAGATATTTCCATGTTCATACAGATAGCGGTGTAGATATTTCCATGTTCATACAGATAGCTGTGTTGGTATTTCCATGTTCATCCAGATGGCTGTGTAGATATACCCATGTTCATACAGATAGAGGTGTAGAGATTTCCATGTTCATACAGATAGTGGTGTAGATATTTCCATGTTCATAGAGATAGCGGTGTATCTATTTCCGTGTTCATACAGATAGCGGTGTAGATATTTCCATGATCTTACAGTTAGCTTTGTAGATATTTCCATGTTCATACATATAGCGGTGCTGATATTTCCATGTTTATACAGTCAACGGTGTGGATATTTCCATGTTTATACAGATAGCCGTGTGGATATTTCCATGTTTATGCAGATAGCGGTGTAGATATTTCCAGGTTTATACAGATAGCGGTGTAGATATTTCCATCTTAATACGGATGGCGGTGTAGATATTTATATGTTCATACAGATGGTGGTGCAGATATTTCCATGTTCATACAGATAGCGGTGTAGCTATTTCCATGTTCATACAGATAGCGGTGTAGATATATCGATGTTCATGCAGATGGCTGTGTAGATATTTCCATGTTCATCCATATGGCTATGTAGATATATCCATGTTCATACAGATAGCGTTGTAGCTATTTCCATGTTCATACAGATAGTGCTGTAGATATTTCCATGTTCATACAGATAGTGGTGTAGCTGTTTCCATGTTCATACAGATAGCGATGTAGATATATCCATGTTCAAACAGATAGCGGTGTAGATATTTCCATGTTCATACAGATAGCGGTGCTTATTTTTAAATGTTTATACAGGTAGCGGTGTAGATATTTCCATGTTCATACAGATAGCGGTTTAGATATTTATATGTTCATACAGATGGCGGTGCAGATATTTCCATGTTCATACAG
This sequence comes from Gorilla gorilla gorilla, assembly GCF_029281585.2. Classification (NCBI taxonomy): domain Eukaryota; kingdom Metazoa; phylum Chordata; class Mammalia; order Primates; family Hominidae; genus Gorilla; species Gorilla gorilla. The sequence goes on from NC_073238.2 coordinate 129,647,381, forward strand.
ATGGCGGTGTAGATATTTCCATGTTTATAGAGATAGTGGTGTAGTTATTTCCATGTGTAAAGAGATAGCTTTGTAGATATTTCCATGTATATGCAGATAGCTGTGTAGATATTTCCATTTTCATGCAGATAGCGGTGTAGATATTTCCATGTTCAAACAGATAGCGGTGTAGATATTTCCATGTTCTTACAGATTGTGGTGTAGATATTTCCATGTTCATACAGATAGCGGTGTAGCTATTTCCATGTTCATACAGATAGCGGTGTAGATATTTCCATGTTCATCCAGATGGCTGTGTAGATATATCCATGTTCATAGAGATGGCGGTGAAGATATTTCCATGTTCATACAGATAGCGGTGTAGATATTTCCATGTTCATACAGATAGTGGTGCAGATATTTCCATGTTCATACAGACAGAGGGGCTGACAATTCCATGTTCATACAGATAGCGGTGCTGATATTTCCATATCTATACAGGTAGCAGTGTAGATATTTCCAAGTTTATACAGATAGCGGTGTAGACATTTCCATGTTTATACAGATAGCAGTGTAGATATTTCCATGTTTATACAGATAGCGGTGTAGATATCTCCATCTTAATACAGATGGCGGTTTAGATATTTATATGTTCATACAGATAGCCGTGCAGATATTTCCATGTTCATACAGATGGCGGTGTAGATATTTCTATGTTCAGATAGCGGTGTAGATATTTCCATGTTCATACAGATAGCGGTGTAGATATATCCATGTTTATAGAGATACCGGTGAAAATGTATGCATGTTTACACAGATAGCGGTGTAGATATTTCCATTTTTATACAGATAGCAGTGTAGATATTTCCATGTTCATCCTGATGGCTGTGTAGATATATCCATGTTCATACAGATAGCGGTGTAGATATTTCCATGTTCATACAGATAGGGCTGTAGATATTTCAATGTTCATACAGATAGCGGTGCAGCTATATCCATGTTCATACAGATAGCGGTGTAGATATTTCCACGTTCGTACAGATAGCGGTGTAGATATTTCCATGTTCATACAGATAGCGGTGTAGTTATTTCCATGTGCAAAGAGATAGCTATGTTGATATATCCATGTGTATGCAGATAGCTGTGTAGATATTTCCATTTTCATGAAGATAGCTGTTTAGATATTTCCATGTTCAAACAGATAGCGGTGCTGATATTTCCATGTTTATACTGTCAGCGGTGTGGATTTTTCCATGTTTATACAGATAGCGGTGTGGATATTTCCGTGTTTATGCAGATAGCGGTGTAGATATTTCCAGGTTTACACAGATAGCGGTGTAGATATCTCCATCTTAATACGGATGGCGGTGTAGATATTTATATGTTCATACAGATGGTGGTGCAGATATTTCCATGTTCATACAGATGGCGGTGTAGCTATTTCCATGTTCATCCATATGGCTGTGTAGATATATCCATGTTCATACAGATAGCGGTGTAGATATTTCCATGTTCATACAGATAGTGCTGTAGATATTTCCATGTTCATACAGATAGCGGTGTAGCTATTTCCATGTTCATACAGATTGCGGTGTAGATATGTCCGTGTTCAAACAGATAGCGTTGTAGATATTTCCATGTTCATACAGATAGCGGTGCTTATATTTCCATGTTTATACAGGTAGCGGTGTAGATATTTCCATGTTCATACAGATAGCGGTGTAGATATTTCCATGTTCATACAGATAGCTGTGTTGGTATTTCCATGTTCATCCAGATGGCTGTGTAGATATACCCATGTTCATACAGATAGAGGTGTAGAGATTTCCATGTTCATACAGATAGTGGTGTAGATATTTCCATGTTCATACAGATAGCGGTGTATCTATTTCCGTGTTCATACAGATAGCGGTGTAGATATTTCCATGTTCTTACAGTTAGCTTTGTAGATATTTCCATGTTCATACATATAGCGGTGCTGATATTTCCATGTTTATACAGTCAACGGTGTGGATATTTCCATGTTTATACAGATAGCCGTGTGGATATTTCCATGTTTATGCAGATAGCGGTGTAGATATTTCCAGGTTTATACAGATAGTGGTGTAGATATTTCCATCTTAATACGGATGGCGGTGTAGATATTTATATGTTCATACAGATGGTGGTGCAGATATTTCCATGTTCATACAGATAGCGGTGTTGATATTTCCATGTTCATACAGATAGCGGTGTAGATATATCGATGTTCATGCAGATGGCGGTGTAGATATTTCCATGTTCATCCATATGGCTGTGTAGATATATCCATGTTCATACAGATAGCGTTGTAGATATTTCCATGTTCATACAGATAGTGCTGTAGATATTTCCATGTTCATACAGATAGTGGTGTAGCTGTTTCCATGTTCATACAGATAGCGATGTAGATATATCCATGTTCAAACAGATAGCGGTGTAGATATTTCCATGTTCATACAGATAGCGGTGCTTATTTTTAAATGTTTATACAGGTAGCGGTGTAGATATTTCCATGTTCATACAGATAGCGGTTTAGATATTTATATGTTCATACAGATGGCGGTGCAGATATTTCCATGTTCATACAGATGGCGGTGTAGATATTTCCATGTTTATAGAGATAGTGGTGTAGTTATTTCCATGTGTAAAGAGATAGCTTTGTAGATATTTCCATGTATATGCAGATAGCTGTGTAGATATTTCCATTTTCATGCAGATAGCGGTGTAGATATTTCCATGTTCAAACAGATAGCGGTGTAGATATTTCCATGTTCTTACAGATTGTGGTGTAGATATTTCCATGTTCATACAGATAGCGGTGTAGCTATTTCCATGTTCATACAGATAGCGGTGTAGATATTTCCATGTTCATCCAGATGGCTGTGTAGATATATCCATGTTCATAGAGATGGCGGTGAAGATATTTCCATGTTCATACAGATAGCGGTGTAGATATTTCCATGTTCATACAGATAGTGGTGCAGATATTTCCATGTTCATACAGACAGAGGGGCTGACAATTCCATGTTCATACAGATAGCGGTGCTGATATTTCCATGTCTATACAGGTAGCAGTGTAGATATTTCCAAGTTTATACAGATAGCGGTGTAGACATTTCCATGTTTATACAGATAGCGGTGTAGATATTTCCATGTTTATACAGATAGCGGTGTAGATATCTCCATCTTAATACAGATGGCGGTTTAGATATTTATATGTTCATACAGATAGCCGTGCAGATATTTCCATGTTCATACAGATGGCGGTGTAGATATTTCTATGTTCAAACAGATAGCGGTGTAGATATTTCCATGTTCATACAGATAGTGGTGTAGATATTTCCATGTTCATACAGATAGTGGTGTAGATATTTCCATGTTCATACAGATAGCGGTGTAGATATCTCCATCTTAATACAGATGGCGGTGTAGATATTTATATGTTCATACAGATGGCGGTGCAGATATTTCTATGTTCATACAGATGGCGGTGTAGATATTTCCATGTTTATAGAGATAGTGGTGTAGTTATTTCCATGTGTAAAGAGATAGCTTTGTAGATATTTCCATGTATATGCAGATAGCTGTGTAGATATTTCCTTTTTCATGCAGATAGCGGTGTAGATATTTCCATGTTCATACAGATAGCGGTGTAGATATTTCCATGTTTATACAGATAGCGGTGAAGATGTTTGCATGTTTACACAGATAGCGGTGTAGATATTTTCATGTTCATGCAGATAGCGGTGTAGATATTTCCATGTTCATCCAGATGGCTGTGTAGATTTATCCATGTTCATAAAGATGGCGGTGAAGATATTTCCATACTCATACAGATAGCAGTGTAGATATTTCCATGTTCATACAGATAGTGGTGTATATATTTCCATGTTCATTCAGATAGAGGGGCTGATATATCCATGTTCATACAGATAGCGGTGTAGTTATTTCCATGTGTAAAGAGAGAGCTGTGTAGATATTTCCATGTATATGCAGATAGCTGTGTAGATATTTCCATTTTCGTGCAGATAGCGGTTTAGATATTTCCATGTTCATAGAGATAGCGATGTAGATCTTTCCATGTTCATACGGATCATGGTGTAGGTATTTCCATATTTAAAGGGATAGCGGTGTAGTTATTTCCATGTTCATAGAGATAGCGGTGTAGATATTTCCATGTATATACAGATAACGGTGTAGATATTTCCATGTTCATACGGATGGCGGTGTAGATATTTCCATGTGCAAAGAGATAGCTGTGTAGATATTTCCATGTGTATGCAGATATCTGTGTAGATATTTCCATTTTCATGCAGATAGCGGTTTAGATATTTCCAAGTTCAAACAGATAGCGGTGTAGATATTTCCATGTTCATACAGATAGTGGTGTAGATATTTCCATGTTTATACAGATAGCGGTGAAGATGTATGCATGTTTACCCAGAAAGCGGTGTAGATATTTCAATGTTCCCACAGATAGCGGTGTAGATATTTCCGTGTTCATCCAGATGGCTGTGTAGATATATCCATGTTCATACAGATAACGGTGTAGACATTTCCATGTTCATACAGATAGTGGTGTAGATATTTCCATGTTCATACAGATAGCGGTGTAGCTATTTCCATGTTCATACAGATAGCGGTGTAGATATTTCCATGTTCGTACAGATAGCGGTGTAGATATTTCCATGTTCATACAGATAGCGGTGCTGATATTTCCATGTTTATACAGGTAGCGGTGCAGGTATTTCCATGTTTATACAGATAGCAGTGTAGATATTTCCATGTTTATACAGATAGCGGTGTAGATATTTCCAGGTTTATACAGATAGCGGTGTAGATATCTCCATCTTAATACAGATGGCGATGTAGTTATTTATATGTTCATACAGATGGCGGTGCAGATATTTCCATGTTCATACAGATGGCGGTGTGGATATTTGCATGTTCATACAGATGGCGGTGTAGCTATTTCCATGTTCATGGAGATAGCGGTGTAGATATTTCCATGTTCATCCAGATGGCTGTGTAGAGATATCCATGTTCATACAGATGGCGGTCAAGATATTTCCATGTTCATACAGATAGCGGTCTAGATATTTCCATGTTCATACAGATAGTGGTGTAGATATTTCCATGTTCATACAGATAGGGGGGCTGATATTTCCATGTTCATACAGATAGCGGTGCTGATATTTCCGTGTTCATACAGGTAGCGGTGTAGCTATTTCCAAGTTTATACAGATAGCGGTGTAGATATCTCCATCTTAATACAGATGGCGGTGTAGATATATGTTCATACAGATGGCGGTGCAGATATTTCCATGTTCATACAGATGGCGGTGTAGATATTTCCATGTTTATAGAGATAGTGGTGTAGTTATTTCCATGTGTAAAGAGATAGCTTTGTAGATATTTCCATGTATATGTAGATAGCTGTGTAGATATTTCCATTTCCATGCAGATAGCGGTGTAGATATTTCCATGTTCAAACAGATAGCGGTGTAGATATTTCCATGTTCATACAGATAGTGGTGTAGATATTTCCATGTTCATACAGATAGCGGTGTAGCTATTTCCATGTTCATACAGATAGCGGTGTAGATATTTCCATGTTCATCCAGATGGCTGTGTAGATATCTCCATCTTAATACAGATGGCGGTGAAGATATTTCCATGTTCATACAGATAGCGGTGTAGTTATTTCCATGTTCATAGAGATAGTGGTGTAGATATTTCCATGTTCATACAGATAGATGGGGTGATATTTCCATGTTCATACAGATAGCGGTGCTGATATTTCCATGTTTATACAGGTAGCGGTGTAGATATTTTCAAGTTTATACAGATAGTGGTGTAGACATATCCATGTTTATACAGATAGCGGTGTAGATATTTCCATGTTTATTCAGATAGCGGTGGAGATATCTCCATCTTAATACAGATGGCGGTGTAGATATTTATATGTTCATACAGAAGGCTGTGCAGCCATTTCCATGTTCATACAGATGGCGGTGTAGATATTTCCATGTTCATACCAATAGCGGTGTAGTTATTTCCATGTGTAAAGAGATAGCTGTGTAGATATTTCCATGTATATGCAGATAGCTGTGTAGATATTTCCATTTTCATGCAGATAGCGGTTTAGATATTTCCATGTTCAAACAGATAGCGGTGTAGATATTTCCATGTTCATACAGATAGCTTTGTAGATATATCGATGTTTATACAGTTAGCGGCGAAGATGTATGCATGTTTACACAGATAGCGGTGTAGATATTTCCATGTTTATACAGATAGCGGTGTAGATATTTCCATGTTCATCCAGATGGCTGTGTAGATATATCCATGTTCATACAGATAACGGTGTAGATATTTCCATGTTCATACAGATAGTGCTGTAGATATTTCCATGTTCATACAGATAGCGGTGCAGCTATTTCCATGTTCATACAGATAGCGGTGTAGTTATTTCCATGTTCGTATAAATAGCGGTTTAGATATTTCCATGTTCATTCAGATAGCGGTGCTTATATTTCCATGTTTATACAGATAGCGGTGTAGATATTTCCATGTTTATACAGATAGCGGTGTAGATATTTCCATGTTTATAGAGATAGCGGTGTAGATATTTCCAAGTTTATAGAGATAGCGGTGTAGATATCTCCATCTTAATACAGATGGCGGTGTAGATATTTATATGTTCATACAGATGGCGGTGCAGATATTTCCATGTTTATACAGATGGCGGTGTTGATATTTCCATGTTTATAGAGATAGTGGTGTAGTTATTTCCATGTGTAAAGAGATAGCTTTGTAGATATTTCCATGTATATGCAGATAGCTGTGTAGATATTTCCATTTTCATGCAGATAGCGGTGTAGATATTTCCATGTTCAAACAGATAGCGGTGTAGATATTTCCATGTTCATACAGATAGTGGTGTAGATATTTCCATGTTCATACAGATAGCGGTGTAGATATTTCCATGTTCATACAGATAGCGGTGTAGATATTTCCATGTTTATCCAGATGGCTGTGCAGATATATCCATGTTCATACAGATGGCGGTGAAGATATTTCCATGTTCATACAGATAGCGGTGTAGATATTTCCATGTTCATACAGATAGTGGTGTAGATATTTCCATGTTCATACAGATAGAGGGGCTGATATTTCCATGTTCATACACATAGCGGTGCTGATATTTCCATGTTTATACAGGTAGCGGTGTAGATATTTCCAAGTTTATACAGATAGCGGTGTAGACATTTCCATGTTTATACAGATAGCGGTGTAGTTATTTTCATGTTTATACAGATAGCGGTGTAGATATCTCCATCTTAATACACATGGCGGTTTAGATATTTATATGTTCATACAGATGGCCGTGCAGATATTTCCATGTTCATGCAGATGGCGGTGTAGATATTTCCATGTTCATCCATATGGCTGTGTAGATATATCCATGTTCATGCAGATAGCGGTGTAGATATTTCCATGTTCATCCAGATGGCTGTGTAGATATACCCATGTTCATACAGATGGCGGTGAAGATACTTCCATGTTCATACAGATAGCGGTGTAGATATTTCCATGTTTATACAGATAGTAGAGTAGATACTTCCATGTTCATACAGATAGCGGTGTAGCTATTTCCATGTTCATACAGATAGCGGTGTAGATATTTCCATGTTCATCCAGATGGCTGTGTAGACATATCCATGTTCATACAGATTGCGGTGAACATAATTCCATGTTCATACAGATAGCGGGGTAGATATTTCCATGTTCATACAGATAGTGGTGTAGATATTTCCATGTTCATACAGATAGAGGGGCTGATATTTCCATGTTCATACAGATAGCGGTGCTGATATTTCCATGTTTATAAAGGTAGCGGTGTAGATATTTCCATGCTCTTACAGATAGCGGTGTAGATATTTCCATGTTTATACAGATAGCAGTGTAGATATCTCCATCTAAATACAGATGGCGGTGTAGATATTTATATGTTCATGCAGATGGCCGTGCAGATATTTCCATGTTCATACAGATGGCGGTGTAGATATTTCCATGTTCATACATATAGCGGTGTAGATATTTCCATGTGTAAAGAGATAGCGGTGTAGATATTTCCATGTATATGCAGATAGCTGTGTAGATATTTCCATTTTCATGAAGATAGCGGTTTAGATATTTCCATGTTCAAACAGATAGCGGTGTAGATATTTCCATGTTCATACAGATAGCGGTGTAGATATTTCCATGTTTATACAGATAGCGGAGAAGATGTATGCATGTTTACACAGATAGCAGTTTAGATATTTCCATGTTCAAACAGATAGCGGTGTAGATATTTCCATGTTCGTACAGATAGCAGTGCTGATATTTCCATGTTTATACAGGTAGCGGTGAGGATATTTCCATGTTTATACAGATAGCGGTGTAGATATTTCCATTTTTATACAGATAGCGGTGTAAATATTTCCAAGTTTATACAGATAGCGGTGTAGATAACTCCATCTTAATACAGATGGCAGTGTAGATATTTATATGTTCATACAGATGGCGGTGTAGATATTTCCATGTTCATACAGATGGCGGTGTAACTACTTCCATGTTCATACAGATAGCAGTGTAGCTATTTCCATGTTCATGCAGATAGCGGTGTAGATATTTCCATGTTGATCCATATGGCTGTGTAGATATATCCATGTTCATACAGATGGCGGTGATGATATTTCCATGTTCATACAGATAGCGGTGTAGATATTTCCATGTTCACACAGATAGCCGTGTAGATTTTGTCATGTTCATACCGATAGCGGTGCTGATACTTCCATGTTTATACAGGTAGCGGTGTGCATGTTTCTGTGTTTATACAGATAGCGGTGTAGATATTTCCATGTTCATACAGATAGCGCTGTAGATATTTCCATGTTTATACAGATAGCGGTGTAGATATCTCCTTCTTAATACAGATGACGGTGGAGATATTTCCATGTGCATACAGATGGCGTTGTAGATATTTCCATGTTTATAGAGATAGCGGTGTAGTTATTTCCATGTGTAAGGAGATAGCTGTGTAGATATTTCCATGTATATGCAGATAGCTGTGTAGATATTTCCATTTTCTTGGAGATAGCGGTGTATATGTTTCCCTGTTCAAACAGTTAGCGGTGTAGATATTTCCATGTTCATAAAGATAGCGGTGTAGATATTTCCATGTTTATACAGATAGCGGTGAAAATGTATGCATGTTTACACAGATAGCGTTGTAGATATTTCCATGTTCATCCAGATGGCTGTGTAGATACATCCATGTTCATACAGATAACGGTGTAGATATTTCCAAGTTCATACAGATAGCAGTGCAGATATTTCCATGTTCATCCAGATGGCTGTGTAGATATATCCATGTTCATACAGATGGCGCTGAAGATATTTCCATGTTCATACAGAAAGCGGTGTAGATATTTCCATGTTCATACAGATGGCGGTGTAGATATTTCCATGTTCATACAGATAGCTGTGTATGTATTTCCATGTTCATACAGATAGCGATGTAGATATTTCCATGTTCATCCAGATGGCTGTGTAGATATATCCATGTTCATACAGATAGCGGTGAAGATATTTCCATGTTCATCCAGATGGCTGTGTAGCTATTTCTATGTTCATACAAATAGTGGAGTAGATATTTCCATGTTCATACAGATAGCGGTGTAGATATTTCCATGTTCCTACAGATTGCGGTGCTGATATTTCCATGTTTATACAGGTAGCGGTGTTGATATTTCCATGTTTATACAGATAGCAGTGTAGATATTTCCGTGTTTATACAAATAGCGGTGTAGATATTTCCATGTTTATACAGATAGCGGTGTAGGTATCTCCATCTTAATACAGATGGCGGTGTAGATATTTATATGTTCATACAGATGGCGGTGCACATATTTCCATGTTCATACAGATGGCGGTGTAGATATTACCATGTTTATAGAGATAGCGGTGTACTTATTTCCATGTGTAAAGAGATAGCTGTGTAGATATTTCCATGTATATGAAGATAGCTGTGTAGGTATTTCCATTTTCATGCAGATAGCGGTGTAGATACTCCCATGTTCAAACAGTTAGAGGTGTAGATATTTCCATGTTCATACAGATAGCAGTGTAGATATTTCCATGTTTATAAAGACAGCGGTGAAGATGTATGCATGTTTACACAGATAGCGGTGTAGATATTTCCATTTTCATAGTGATAGCGGTGTAGATATTTCCATGTTCATCCAGATGGCTGTGTAGATATATCCATGTTCATACAGATGGCGGTGAAGATATTTCCATGTTCATACAGATAGCGGTGTAGATATTTCCATGTTCAAACAGATAGTGGTGTAGATATTTCCTTGTTCATAAAAACAGCGGTGCTGATATTTCCTTGTTCATCCAGACGGCTGTGTAGATATATCCATGTTCATACAGATTGCGGTGAAGATATTCCCATGTTCATACAGATATCGCTGTAGATATTTCCAAGTTCATACAGATAGCGCTGTAGATATTTCCATATTCATACAGATAGCGGTGCTGATATTTCCATGTTTATACAGGAAGCGGTGTAGATATTTCCATGTTCATACAGATAGCGGTGTAGCTATTTCCATGTTCATACAGATAGCGGTGTAGATATTTCCATGTTCATAGAGATAGCGGTGTAGATATTTCCATGTTCATACAGATAGCGGTGCTGATATTTCCATGTTTATACAGGTAGCGGTGTAGATATTTCCATGTTTATACAGGTAGTGGTGTAGATATTTCCATGTTTATACAGATAGCGGTTTAGATATTTCCAAGTTTTTACAGATACCGGTGTAGATATCTCCATCTTAATACAGATGGCGGTGTAGATATTTATATGTTCATACAGATGGCGGTGCATATATTTCCATGTTCATACAGATGGCGGTGCTGATATTTCCATGTTTATAGAGATATTGGTGTAGTTATTTCCATGTGTAAAGAGATAGCTTTGTAGATATTTCCATGTATATGCAGATACCTGTGTAGATATTTCTATTTTCATGCAGATAGCGGTTTCGATATTTCCATGTTCAAACAGATAGCGGTGTAGATATTACCATGTTCATACAGATAGCGGTGTAGGTATTTACATGTTTATACAGATAGCGGTGAAGGTGTATGCATGTTTACACAGATAGCGGTGTAGATATTTCCATGTTCATACAGATAGCGGTGTAGATATTTCCATGTTCATCCAGATGGCTGTGTAGACATATCCATGTTAAAACAGATGGCGGTGAAGATATTTCCATGTTCATACAGATAGCGGTGTAGATATTTCCATGTTCATACAGATGGCGGTGTAGATATTTCCAAGTTCATACAGATGGCTGTGTAGATATATCCATGTTCATACAGATGGCAGTGAAGATATTTCCATGTTCATACAGATTTCGGTGTAGATATTTCCATGTTCATACAGATAGCGGTGTAGATATTTCCATGTTCATACCGATAGCGGTGCTGATATTTCCATGTTTATACAGGTAGCGGTGTAGATATTTCCATATTTATACAGTTAGCGGTGTAGATATTTCCATGTTTATACAGATAGCGGTGTAGATATTTCCATGTTTATACAGATAGCGGTGTAGTTTTCTCCTTCTTAATTCAGATGGCGGTGTAGTTATATATATGTTCATACAGATGGCGGTGCAGATATTTCCATGTTCATACAGATGGCGGTGTAGATATTTCCATGTTTATAGAGATAGCAGTGTAGTTATTTCCATGTATAAAGAGATAGCTGTGTAGATATTTCCATGTATATGCAGATAGCTGTGTAGATATTTCCATTTTCATGCAGACAGCGGTGTAGATATTTCCATGTTCATACAGATAGCGGTGTAGATATTTCCATGTTCATACAGATAGCGGTGTAGATATTTCCATGTTCATACAGATATCGGTGTAGATATTTCCATGTTCATACAGATAGCGGTGCTGATATTTCCATGTTCACACAGGTAGCGGTGTAGATATTTCCATGTGTATACAGATAGCGGTGTAGATATTTCCATGTTTATACAGATAGAGGTGCAGATATTTCCATGTTTATACAGATAGCGGTGTAGGTATCTCCATCTTAATACAGATGGCGGTGTAGATATTTATATGTTCATACAGATGGCGGTGCAGATATTTCCTTGTTCATACAGATGGCGGTGTGGATATTTCCATGTTCATTCAGATAGCGGTGAAGTTATTTGCATGTGTAAAGAGATACCTGTGTAGATATTTCCATGTATATGCAGATAGCTGTGTAGCAATTTCCATTTTCATGCAGACAGTGGTGTATATATTTCCCTGTTCAAACAGATAGCGGTGTAGATATTTCCATGTTCATACAGATAGCTGTGTAGATATTTCCATGTTCATACAGATAGCGGTGTAGGTATTTCCATGTTCATACAGATAGCGGTGCTGATATTTCCATGTTTTTACAGGTGGCGGTGTAGATATTTCCATGTTTATACAGATAGCAGTGTAGATATTTCCATGTTTATACAGATAGCGGTGTAGATATTTCCATGTTTATACAGATAGCGGTGTAGATATCTGCATCTTAATACAGATGGCGGTGTAGATAGTTATATGTTCATACAGATGGCGGTGCAGATATTTCCATGTTCAAACAGATGGCGGTGTAGATATTTCCATGTTTATAGAGATAGCAGTGTTGTTATTTCCATGTGTAAAGAGATAGCTTTGTATATATTTCCATGTATATGCAGATAGCTGTGTAGATATTTCCATTTTCAAGCAGATAGCGGTGTAGATATTTTCATGTTCAAACAGATAGCCGTGTAGATATTTCCATGTTCATACACATAGCGGTGTAGATATTTCCATGTTTATACAGGTAGCGGTGAAGATGTATGCATGTTTACACAGATATCGGTGTAGATATTTCCATGTTCATTCAGAAAGCGGTGTAGATATTTCCATGTTCATCCAGATGGCAGTGTAGATGTATCCATGTTCATACAGATGGCGGTGAAGATATTTCCATGTTCATACAGATAGCGGTGTAGATATTTCCATGTTCATACAGATAGCGGTGTAGATATTTCCATGCTCATACAGGTAGCGGTGTAGCTATATCCATGTTCATACAGATAGCAGTGTAGATATTTCCATGTTCATCCAGATGGCTGTGTAGATATATCCATGTTCATATAGATGGTGGTGAAGATATTTCCATGTTCATACAGATAGCGGTGTAGAGATTTCCATGTTCATACAGATAGTGGTGTAGATATTTCCATATTCATACAGATAGCGGTGTAGCTATTTCCATGTTCATACAGATAGCGGTGTAGTTATTTCCATGTTCATCCAGATGGCTGTGTAGCTATTTCCATGTTCATACAGATAGCGGTGCTGATATTTCCATGTTTATACTGGTAGTGGTGTAGATATTTCCATGTTTATACAGAAACCGGTGTAGATATTTCCATGTTTATACAGATAGCGGTGTAGGTATTTCCATGTTTATACAGAAACCGGTGGAGATATCTCCATCTTAATACTGATGGCGGTGTAGATATTTATATGTTCATACAGATGGCGGTGTAGATATTTCCATGTTTATAGAGATAGCAGTGTAGTTATTTCCATGTGTAAAGAGATAGCTTTCTAGATATTTCCATGTGTATGCAGATAGCTGTGTAGATATTTCCATTTTCATGCATATAGCGTTGAAGATGTATGCATGTTTACACAGATAGCGGTGTAGATATTTCCATGTTCATACAGATAGCAGTGTAGATATTTCCATGTTTACAGAGATAGCGGTGTAGATATTTCGATGTTGATAGAGATAGCGATGAAGTAATTTCCATGTTTATACGGATAGCGGTGTAGATATTTCCTTGTATATAAAGATAGCGGTGTGGATATTTCCATGTTTATGCAGATGGCAGTGTAGAAATTTCCATCTTTATGCAGATAGAGGTGAAGGTATTTCCATGTTCATACAGAAAGCAGTGCAGATATTTCCATGTTTTTATAGATAGCGATGTAGGTATTACCATGTTTATACACACGGCGGTGTAGATATTTGCATCTTTAGAGAGATCGCGGTGTAGATATTTCCATGCTCATACGGATGATGGTTTAGATATTTCCCTGTTTATAGAGGTGGCAGTGTAGATATTTCCATATTTATAGACATGGCGTTGTAGATATTTCCTTGTTTAAACAGATAGCAGTGTAGATATTTCCATGTTTATAGAGATAGTGGTGTAGATATTTCCATTTTCATACAGATGGCGGTGTACATATTTCCATGTTCATACAGATGGCAGTGTAGATATTTCCATCTTTATAGAGATAGCGGTTTAGATACTTGCAATTTTTTACCGATGGCGCTGTAGATATTTTCATATTCATACACATAGCGGTGTAGATATTTCCATGTTTATACAGATGGCAGTGTAGATATTTCCTTCTTTATACAGATAGCGGTGTAGACATTTCCATGTTATAGAGATAGCGATGTAGATATTTCCATGTTTATACAGATAGGGATGTACATATTACCATGTTCTTACAGATAGCGGTGTAGATATTTCCATATTTATGCAGATGGCGGTGTAGACATTTCCATGTTTATAGAGATGGCTTTGTAGATATTTCCTTGTTTATACAGAGAGCTGTTTAGATATTTCCAAGTCATAGAGGTAGCGTTTTAGATATTTCCATGTTTATACAGATAGCGGTGTAGATATTTCCAAGTTTATACAGATAGCGGTGAAGATTTTTCCATGTTTATTGAGATAGCAGTGTAGATATTTCCAAGTTTATACAGATAGCGGTGTAGCTATTTCCATGTTTGTACAGATAGCAGTGTAGATATTTCCATGTTTATTCAGATAGCGGTGTAGCTATTTCCATGTTTGTACAGATAACACTGTAGATATTTCCATGTTTATTCAGATAGCGGTGTAGATATTTCCATGTTTATTCAGATAGCGGAGTAGATATTTCCTTGTTTATAAAGACAGTGGGGTAGATATTTCCATGTCCATACAGATAGCGGTGTAGATAATTCCATCTTTATACAGATGGCTGTGTAGATATTTCCATGTTCATACAGATAGCGGTGTAGATATTTCCATCTTTATACACATGGCGGTGTAGATATTTCCAAGTTCATAAGATGGCAGTCTATGTATTTCAATCTTTATAGAGATGGCAGTGTAGATATTTCCATGATTATAGAGATAGTGGTGTAGATATTTCCATCTTTTTAGAGATAGCGTTGTAGATATTTCCCTGTTTCACAGATAAGTGTAGATATTTCCATGTTTATACAGAGAGTGGTGTAGATATTTCCGTGTTCATACAGATAGCGGTGTAGATATTTCATGTTCATACAGATAGTGGTGTAGATATTTCCATGTTCATACAGATGTCGGTGTAGATATTTCCATGTTCATACAGATGGCGGTGTAGATATTTCCATGTTCATACAGATGGCGTGAAGATATTTCAGTGTTCATACAGATGGCTGTGTAGATATTTCCATGTTCATACCGATGGTGGTGTAGATATTTCCATGTTCATACTGATGGCGCTGTAGCTATTTCCATGTTTATACTGATGGCAGTGTAGGTATTTCCATGTTTATAGATTTAGTGGTGTAGATATTTCCATGTTTATAGAGTTAGTGGTGTAGATATTTGCATGTTTATACAGATAGCTGTGAAGATATTTCCGTGTTCATACAGATGGTGGTGTAGATATTTCCATGTTTATAGAGATAGTGGTGTAGATATTTCCACATTTATACTGATTGCGGTGTAGATATTTCCATGTTTAAAGAGATGGCGGTGTAGATATTTCCGTGTTTATACAGATAGCGGTGAAGGAATTTCCATGTTTATACAGATAGCATTGTAGATATTTCCATGTTTATACAGATAGCGGTGTTGATATTTCCATGTTTATACAGATGGCAGTGTAGATAATCCCATGTTTATAGATATAGCGGTGTACATATTTCCATGTTTATAGAGATAGCGGCGTAGATATTTCCATGTTTTTGCAGATAGCGGTGTAGATATTTCCATGTTTATACAGAGAGCACTGTAGATATTTAGATGTTTATAGAGATAGCGGTGTAGATATTTCCCTGTTTTACAGATAGCAATGTAGATATTTCCATGTTTATACAGATAGCGGTGCAGATATTTCCATGTTTATAGAGATAGCAGTGTAGTTATTTCCAAGTTTAAACAGATAACGGTGTCGATATTTCCATGTTTATACAGATAGCAGTGTAGATATTTCTGTGTTTATACAGATAGCGGAGTAGGTATTTCCATGTTTACCCAGATAGCGGCATAGACATTTCCATGTTTACACAGATAGAATTGTAGATATATCCATGTTTATAGAGATGGCCGTGTAGACATTTCCATGTTTATACAGATAGTGGTGAAGATTTTTCCATGTTTATACAGATAGCGGTGTAGATATATCCATCTTTATATGTTTGGCGGTGTAGATATTTCCATGTTTATACAGATGGCGTTGTAGATATTTCCATGTTTATAGAGATGGTGATGTAGATATTTCCATGTTTACAGAGATAGCAGTGTACTTATTTACATGTTTATAGAGATAGCGGTGTGGATACTTCCATGTTTATACAGATAATGGTGTAGATATTTCCATGTTTATACAGATCGCGGTGTAGATATTTCCATGTTTATGCAGATAGCGGTGTAAATATTTTCATGTTTATACAGATAGCGGTGTAGATATTTCCATGTTTATACAGATAGCGCTGTAGATATTTCCATCTTTATACAGATGGCGGTGTAGATATTTCCATGTTTGTACAGAAGGCCGTGTAGATATTTCCATGCTTATACAGATGGCAGTGTAGATATTTCCATGTTTTTAGAGATGAAGGTCTAGATATTTCCATGTTTATACAGATAGCGGTGTAGTTATTTCCATGTTTATTGAGATAACATTGTAGATATTTCCATGTTTATACAGATAGCGGGGTAGATATTTCCATGTTCAAATGGAAAGCGGTGTAGATATTTCCATGATCATACAGATAGCAGTGTAGATATTTCCATGTTCATACAGATAGCGGTGTAGATTTTTCCATTTTCATACAGATGGCAGTAGAGATATTTCCAGGCTCATACAGATGGCGGTGAAGATATTTCCATGTTGATACAGAAGGCGGTGTATATATTTCCATGTTGATACAGATGGCGGTGTAGATAATTCCATGTTCTTACAGATGGTGGTGTAGATATTTACATGTTTATACAGAGAGCAGTGTAGTCATTTCCAAGTTTTTACCGATGGCGGTGTAGATATTTCCATGTTTACAGAGATAGCAGTCTAGTTATTTCCATGTTTAAACAGATAACAGTGTAGATATTTCCATATTTATGCAGATAGAGGTGTAGATACTTCTGTGTTCATTCAGATAACATTGTAGATATTTCCATGATCATAAAGATGGCGGTGTAGATAATTCCATTTTGATACAGATGGCAGTGTAGATATTTCTATGTTTATACAGATGACGGTGTAGATATTTCCATGTTTATACAGATGGCGGTGTAGTTATTTCCATGTTTATAGAGATAGCGGTGTAGATATTTCCATGCTTACACAGATAGCGGTGTAGATATTTCCATGTTTATACAGATAGCGGTGTAGATATTTCCATGTTTAAATAGATAGCGGTGAAGATATTTCCCTGTTTTACAGATAGCAGTGTAGATATTTCCATGTTCATACAGATAGAGGTGTAGATTTTTCCATGCTCCTACAGATGTCGGTTAAGATATTTCCATGTTGATACAGATGGCGGTGTATATATTTCCATGTTGATACAGATGGCGGTGTAGATAATTCCATCTTCTTATAGATGGCTGTGTAGTTATTTCCATGTTCATGCAAATGGCGGTGTAGATATTTCCATGTTTATACAGATAGCGGTGTATATATTTAAATGTTCAAACAGATAGCGGTGTAGATATTTCCATGTTTACAGAGATGGCGGTGTAGATATTTCCTTCTTTATAGAGATAGTGTTGTAGATATTTCCATGTTTATACAGATAGCGGAGTAGATATTGCCATGCTTGTACAGATAGCGGTGTAGATAGTTGCATGTTTATACAGATGGCAGTGTGGATATTTCCATGTTTATAGATATAGCGGGGTAGATATTTCAGTGTTTATAGAGATAGCGGTGTAGATATTTCCATGTTTTTACAGATAGCGGTGCAGATATTTCCATGTTTATACAGAGAGCAATGTAGATATTTCCATGTTTATAGAGATAGCGGTGTCAATATTTCCATGTTTACACAGATAGCAGTGAAGATATTTACAAGTTTATACAGATAGCGGTGTAGATATTTCCATCTTTATACAGATATCGGTGTAGATATTTCCATGTTTATACAGATAGCAGTGCAGATATTTCTGTGTTTATACAGATAGCCGTGTAGATATTTCCATCATCATTCAGCTGGCAGTGTAGATATATGCAAGCTGATACAGATGGCGGTGTAGATATTTCCAAGTTTATAGACATGGCATACAGATATTTCCATGTTCTCACCGACGGCGGTGTAGTTATTTCCATGTTTATAGAGATGGCGGTGTAGATATTTCCAAGTTTATACACTTATCGCTGCAGATATTTCCATGTTAATACAGATAGCAGTGTTGATATTTCCATGTTTATACAAATAGCGGTGTAGATATTTCCATGCTTATAGAGATAGTGGTGTAGATATTTCCATGTTTATAGAGGTAGTGGTGTAGATATTTCCATGATTATAGAGATTGTGGTGTAGTTATTTCCATGTTTATAGAGATAGCAGTGTAGAAATTTCCCTGTTTCACAGAAAGCAGTGTAGATATTTCCATGTTTATACAGATAGCGGTGTAGATATTTCCATGTTTATACAGATGGCAGTGTAGATATTTCCATGTTTATAGAGATGGCGGTGTAGATATTTCCTTGTTTATACAGATAGCGGTTTAAATATTACGATGTTTATAGAGATAGGTTTGTAGGTATTTCCATGTTCATACAGAAGGCGGTCTAGATATTTCCATCTTCATACAGATGGCGGTGAAGATATTTGCATGTTCATACAGATGGCGGTGTAGATATTTCCATGTTCAAACAGATGTCGGTGTAGATATTTCCATGTTCACACAGATGGCTTTGTAAATATATCCATGTTCATAGAGATAGCGGTATAGATATTTCCATGTTCATACAGATAGTGGTGTAGATATTTCCATGTTCATACAGATAGCGGTGTAGCTATTTCCATGTTCATACAGATAGTGGTGTAGATATTTCCATGTTCGTACAGATAGCGGTGTAGATATTTCCATGTTCATACAGATAGCGGTGCTGATATTTCCATGTTTATACAGGTAGCGGTGCAGATATTTCCATGTTTATACAAATAGCGGTGTAGATATTTCCATGTTTATACAGATAGCGGTGTAGATAATTCCATGTTTATACAGATAGCGGTGTAGATATTTCCATGTTTATACAGATAGCGGTGTAGATATTTCCATGTTCATACAGATGGCTGTGTAGATATATCCATGTTCATACAGATGGCGGTGAAGATAATTCCATGTTCATACAGATAGCGGTGTAGATATTTCCAAGTTCATACAGATAGTGGTGTAGATATTTCCATGTTCATACAGATAGAGGGGCTGATATTTCCATGTTCATACAGATAGCGGTGCTGATATTTCCATGTTTATACAGGTAGCGGTGTAGATATTTCCATGTTTCTACAGATAGCGGTGTAGATATTTCCATGTTTATACAGATAGCGGTGTAGATATCTCCATCTTAATACAGATGGCCGCGTAGATATTTATATGTTCATACAGATGGCCGTGCAGATATTTCCATGTTCATACAGATGGCGGTGTAGATATTTCCATGTTCATACAGATAGCGGTGTAGTTATTTCCATGTGCAAAGAGATAGCTATGTAGATATTTCCATGTGTATGCAGATAGCTGTGTAGGTATTTCCATTTTCATGCTGATAGCGGTTTAGATATTTCCATGTTCAAACAGATAGCGGTGTAGATATTTCCATGTTCATACAGATAGCGGTGTAAATATTTCCATGTTTATACAGATAGCGGTGAAGAAGTATGCATGTTTACACAGATAGCGGTGTAGATATTTCCATCTTCATACAGATAGCGGTGTAGATATTTCGATGTTCATCCAGATGGCTGTGTAGATATATCCATGTTCATACAGATAGCGGTGGAGATAATTCCATGTTCATACAGATAGTGGTGTAGATATTTCCATGTTCATACAGATAGCGGTGTATCTATTTCCATGTTCATACAGATAGCGGTGTAGATATTTCCATGTTCGTACAGATAGCGGTGTAGATATTTCCATGTTCATACAGATAGCGGTGATGATATTTCCATGTTTATACAGTCAGCGGTGTGGATATTTCCATGTTTATACAGACAGCGGTGTGGATATTTCCATGTTTATGCAGATAGCGGTGTAGATATTTCCAGGTTTATACAGATAGCGGTGTAGATATCTCCATCTTAATACGGATGGCGGTGTAGATATTTATATGTTGATACAGATGGTGGTGCAGATATTTCCATGTTCATACAGATGGCGGTGTATCTATTTCCATGTTCATACAGATAGCGGTGTAGCTATATACATGTTCATGCAGATAGCGGTGTAGATATTTCCATATTCATCCATATGGCTGTGTAGATATATCCATGTTCAAACAGAGAGCGGTGTAGGTATTTCCATGTTCATACAGATAGCGGTGCTTATATTTCCATGTTTATACAGGTAGCGGTGTAGATATTTCCATGTTCATACAGATAGCGGTGTAGATATTTCCATGTTCATCCAGATGGCTGTGTAGATATATCCATGTTTTACAGATGGCGGTGAAGATATTTCCATGTTCATACAGATAGCGGTGTAGATATTTCCATGTTCATACAGATAGCGGTGTAGCTATTTCCATGTTCATACAGATAGCGGTGTAGTTATTTCCATGTTCAAACAGATAGCGGTGTAGATATTTCCATGTTTATACAGAAAGCGGTGTTTATATTTCCATGTTTATTCAGGTAGCGGTGTAGATATTTCCATGTTTATACAGATAGCGGTGTAGATATTTCCATGTTTATACAGATAGCGGTGTAGATATTTCCATGTTCATACAGATGGCTGTGTAGATATATCCATGTTCATACAGATGGCGGTGAAGATAATTCCATGTTCATACAGATAGCGGTGTAGATATTTCCATGTTCATACAGATAGTGGTGTAGGTATTTCCATGTTCATACAGCTAGAGGGGCTGATATTTCCATGTTCATACAGATAGCGGTGCTGATATTTCCATGTTTATACAAGTAGCGGTGTAGATATTTCCATGTTTATACAGATAGCGGTGTAGATATTTCCATGTTTATACAGATAGCGGTGTAGATATCTCCATCTTAATACAGATGGCAATGTAGATATTTATATGTTCATACAGATGGCCGTGCAGATATTTCCATGTTCATACAGATGGCGGTGTAGATATTTCCATGTTCATACAGATAGCGGTGTAGTTATTTCCATGTGCAAAGAGATAGCTATGTAGATATTTCCATGTGTATGCAGATAGCTGTGTAGATATTTACATTTTCATGAAGATAGCGGTTTAGATATTTCCATGTTCAAACAGATAGCCGTGTAGATATTTCCATGTTCATACAGATAGCGTTGTAGATATTTCCATGTTTATACAGATAGCGGTGAAGATGTATGCATGTTTACACAGATAGCGGTGTAGATATTTCCATGTTCATACAGATAGCGGTGTAGATATTTCCATGTTCATCCAGATGGCTGTGTAGATATATCCATGTTCATACAGATAGCGGTGTAGATATTTCCATGTTCATACAGATAGTGGTGTAGATATTTCCATGTTCATACAGATAGCGGTGTAGATATTTCCATGTTCATACAGATAGCGGTGTAGATATTTCCATGTTCGTACAGATAGCGGTGTAGATATTTCCATGTTCATACAGATAGCGGTGCTTATATTTCCATGTTTGTACAGTCAGCGGTGTGGATATTTCCATGTTTATACAGACAGCGGTGTGGATATTTCCATGTTTATGCAGATAGCTTTGTAGATATTTCCAGGTTTATACAGATAGCGGTGTAGTTATCTCTATCTTAATACGGATCCCGGTGTAGATATTCATATGTTCATACAGATGTTGGTGCAGATATTTCCATGTTCATACAGATGGCGGTGTAGCTATTTCCATGTTCATACAGATAGCGGTGTAGCTATATCCATGTTCATGCAGATAGCGGTGTAGATATTTCCATGTTCATCCATATGGCTGTGTAGATATATCCATGTTCATACAGATAGCGGTGTAGATATTTCCATGTTCATACAGATAGTGATGTAGATATTTCCATGTTGATACAGATAGCGGTGTAGCTATTTCCATGTTCATACAGATAGCGGTGTAGATATGTCCATGTTCAAACAGATAGCGGTTTAGATATTTCCATGTTCATACAGAAAGCGGTGCTTATATTTCCATGTTTATACAGGTAGCGGTGTAGATATTTCCATGTTCATACAGATAGCGGTGTAGATATTTCCATGTTTATAGAGATAGCGGTGTAAATATTTCCATGTTCATCCAGATGGCTGTGTAGATATATCCATGTTCATACAGATGGCGGTGAAGATATTTCCATTTTCATACAGATGGCGGTGTAGATGTTTCCATGTTCATACAGATAGCGGTGTAGCTATTTCCATGTTCATACAGATAGCGGTGTAGTTATTTCCATGTTCAAACAGATAGCGGTGTAGATATTTCCATGTTTATACAGATAGCGGTGCTTATATTTCCATGTTTATACAGGTAGCGGTGTAGATATTTCCATGTTTATACAGATAGCGGTGTAGATATTTCCATGTTTATACAGATGGCGGTGAAGATAATTCCATGTTCATACAGATAGTGGTGTGGATATTTCCATGTTCATACAGATAGTGGTGTAGATATTTCCATGTTCATACAGATAGAGGGGCTGATATTTCCATGTTCATTCAGATAGCGGTGCTGATATTTCCATGTTTATACAGGTAGCGGTGTAGATATTTCCATGTTTATACAGATAGCGGTGTACATATTTCCATGTTTATACAGATAGCGGTGTAGATATCTCCATCTTAATACAGATGGCAGTGTAGATATTTATATGTTCATACAGATAGCCGTGCAGATATTTCCATGTTCATACAGATGGCGGTGTAGATATTTCCATGTTCCTACAGATAGCGGTGTAGTTATTTCCATGTGCAAAGAGATAGCTATGTAGATATTTCCATGTGTATGCAGATAGCTGTGTAGATATTTCCATTTTCATGCAGATAGCGGTTTAGATATTTCCATGTTCAAACAGATAGCGATGTAGATATTTCCATGTTCATACAGATAGCGGTGTAGATATTTCCATGTTTATACAGATAGTGGTGAAGATGTATGCATGTTTACACAGATAGCGGTGTAGATTTTCCATGTTCATACAGATAGCGGTGTAGATATTTCCATGTTCATCCAGATGGCTTTGTAAATATATCCATGTTCATAGAGATAGCGGTATAGATATTTCCATGTTCATACAGATAGTGGTGTAGATATTTCCATGTTCATACAGATAGCGGTGTGGCTATTTCCATGTTCATACAGATAGCGGTGTAGATATTTCCATGTTCGTACAGATAGCGGTGTAGATATTTCCATGTTCATACAGATAGCGGTGCTGATATTTCCATGTTTATACAGGTAGCGGTGCAGATATTTCCATGTTTATACAGATAGCGGTGTAGATATTTCCATGTTTATACAGATAGCGGTGTAGATAATTCCATGTTTATACAGATAGCGGTGTAGATATTTCCATGTTTATACAGATAGCGGTGTAGATATTTCCATGTTCATACAGATGGCTGTGTAGATATATCCATGTTCATACAGATGGCGGTGAAGATAATTCCATGTTCATACAGATAGCGGTGTAGATATTTCCAAGTTCATACAGATAGTGGTGTAGATATTTCCATGTTCATACAGATAGAGGGGCTGATATTTCCATGTTCATACAGATAGCGGTGCTGATATTTCCATGTTTATACAGGTAGCGGTGTAGATATTTCCATGTTTCTACAGATAGCGGTGTAGATATCTCCATCTTAATACAGATGGCCGCGTAGATATTTATATGTTCATACAGATGGCCGTGCAGATATTTCCATGTTCATACAGATGGCGGTGTAGATATTTCCATGTTCATACAGATAGCGGTGTAGTTATTTCCATGTGCAAAGAGATAGCTATGTAGATATTTCCATGTGTATGCAGATAGCTGTGTAGGTATTTCCATTTTCATGCTGATAGCGGTTTAGATATTTCCATGTTCAAACAGATAGCGGTGTAGATATTTCCATGTTCATACAGATAGCGGTGTAGATATTTCCATGTTTATACAGATAGCGGTGAAGAAGTATGCATGTTTACACAGATAGCGGTGTAGATATTTCCATGTTCATACAGATAGCGGTGTAGATATTTCGATGTTCATCCAGATGGCTGTGTAGATATATCCATGTTCATACAGATAGCGGTGGAGATAATTACATGTTCATACAGATAGTGGTGTAGATATTTCCATGTTCATACAGATAGCGGTGTATCTATTTCCATGTTCATACAGATAGCGGTGTAGATATTTCCATGTTCGTACAGATAGCGGTGTAGATATTTCCATGTTCATACAGATAGCGGTGCTGATATTTCCATGTTTATACAGTCAGCGGTGTGGATATTTCCATGTTTTTACAGACAGCGGTGTGGATATTTCCATGTTTATGCAGATAGCGGTGTAGATATTTCCATGTTTATACAGATAGCGGTGTAGATATCTCCATCTTAATACGGATGGCGGTGTAGATATTTATATGTTGATACAGATGGTGGTGCAGATATATCCATGTTCATACAGATGGCGGTGTATCTATTTCCATGTTCATGCAGATAGCGGTGTAGGTATTTCCATATTCATCCATATGGCTGTGTAGATATATCCATGTTCAAACAGAGAGCGGTGTAGGTATTTCCATGTTCATACAGATAGCGGTGCTTATATTTCCATGTTTATACAGGTAGCGGTGTAGATATTTCCATGTTCATACAGATAGCGGTGTAGATATTTCCATGTTCATCCAGATGGCTGTGTAGATATATCCATGTTTTACAGATGGCGGTGAAGATATTTCCATGTTCATACAGATAGCGGTGTAGATATTTCCATGTTCATACAGATAGCGGTGTAGCTATTTCCATGTTCATACAGATAGCGGTGTAGTTATTTCCATGTTCAAACAGATAGCGGTGTAGATATTTCCATGTTTATACAGAAAGCGGTGTTTATATTTCCATGTTTATTCAGGTAGCGGTGTAGATATTTCCATGTTTATACAGATAGCGGTGTAGGTATTTCCATGTTTATACAGATAGCGGTGTAGATATTTCCATGTTCATACAGATGGCTGTGTAGATATATCCATGTTCATACAGATGGCGGTGAAGATAATTCCATGTTCATACAGTTAGCGGTGTAGATATTTCCATGTTCATACAGATAGTGGTGTAGGTATTTCCATGTTCATACAGATAGAGGGGCTGATATTTCCATGTTCATACAGATAGCGGTGCTGATATTTCCATGTTTATACAAGTAGCGGTGTAGATATTTCCATGTTTAAACAGATAGCGGTGTAGATATTTCCATGTTTATACAGATAGCGGTGTAGATATCTCCATCTTAATACAGATGGCAATGTAGATATTTATATGTTCATACAGATGTCCGTGCAGATATTTCCATGTTCATACAGATGGCGGTGTAGATATTTCCATGTTCATACAGATAGCGGTGTAGTTATTTCCATGTGCAAAGAGATAGCTATGTAGATATTTCCATGTGTATGCAGATAGCTGTGTAGATATTTACATTTTCATGAAGATAGCGGTTTAGATATTTCCATGTTCAAACAGATAGCCGTGTAGATATTTCCATGTTCATACAGATAGCGTTGTAGATATTTCCATGTTTATACAGATAGCGGTGAAGATGTATGCATGTTTACACAGATAGCGGTGTAGATATTTCCATGTTCATACAGATAGCGGTGTAGATATCTCCATGTTCATCCAGATGGCTGTGTACATATATCCATGTTCATACAGATAGCGGTGTAGATATTTCCATGTTCATACAGATAGTGGTGTAGATATTTCCATGTTCATACAGATATTGGTGTAGATATTTCCATGTTCATACAGATAGCGGTGTAGATATTTCCATGTTCGTACAGATAGCGGTGTAGATATTTCCATGTTCATACAGATAGCGGTGCTTATATTTCCATGTTTATACAGTCAGCGGTGTGGATATTTCCATGTTTATACAGACAGCGGTGTGGATATTTCCATGTTTATGCAGATAGCGGTGTAGATATTTCCAGGTTTATACAGATAGCGGTGTAGTTATCTCTATCTTAATACGGATCCCGGTGTAGATATTCATATGTTCATACAGATGGTGGTGCAGATATTTCCATGTTCATACAGATGGCTGTGTAGCTATTTCCATGTTCATACAGATAGCGGTGTAGCTATATCCATGTTCATGCAGATAGCGGTGTAGATATTTCCATGTTCATCCATATGGCTGTGTAGATATATCCATGTTCATACAGATAGCGGTGTAGATATTTCCATGTTCATACAGATAGTGATGTAGATATTTCCATGTTGATACAGATAGCGGTGTAGCTATTTCCATGTTCATACAGATAGCGGTGTAGATATGTCCATGTTCAAACAGATAGCGGTTTAGATATTTCCATGTTCATACAGAAAGCGGTGCTTATATTTCCATGTTTATACAGGTAGCGGTGTAGATATTTCCATGTTCATACAGATAGCGGTGTAGATATTTCCATGTTTATAGAGATAGCGGTGTAAATATTTCCATGTTCATCCAGATGGCTGTGTAGATATATCCATGTTCATACAGATGGCGGTGAAGATATTTCCATTTTCATACAGATGGCGGTGTAGATGTTTCCATGTTCATACAGATAGCGGTGTAGCTATTTCCATGTTCATACAGATAGCGGTGTAGTTATTTCCATGTTCAAACAGATAGCGGTGTAGATATTTCCATGTTTATACAGATAGCGGTGCTTATATTTCCATGTTTATACAGGTAGCGGTGTAGATATTTCCATGTTTATACAGATAGCGGTGTAGATATTTCCATGTTTATACAGATGGCGGTGAAGATAATTCCATGTTCATACAGATAGCGGTGTGGATATTTCCATGTTCATACAGATAGTGGTGTAGATATTTCCATGTTCATTCAGATAGAGGGGCTGATATTTCCATGTTCATTCAGATAGCGGTGCTGATATTTCCATGTTTATACAGGTAGCGGTGTAGATATTTCCATGTTTATACAGATAGCGGTGTACATATTTCCATGTTTATACAGAGAGCGGTGTAGATATCTCCATCTTAATACAGATGGCAGTGTAGATATTTATATGTTCATACAGATAGCCGTGCAGATATTTCCATGTTCATACAGATGGCGGTGTAGATATTTCCATCTTCATACAGATAGCGGTGTAGTTATTTCCATGTGCAAAGAGATAGCTATGTAGATATTTCCATGTGTATGCAGATAGCTGTGTAGATATTTCCATTTTCATGCAGATAGCGGTTTAGATATTTCCATGTTCAAACAGATAGCGATGTAGATATTTCCATGTTCATACAGATAGCGGTGTAGATATTTCCATGTTTATACAGATAGCGGTGAAGATGTATGCATGTTTTCACAGATAGCGGTGTAGATATTTCCATGTTCATACAGATAGCGGTGTTGATATTTCCATGTTCATCCAGATGGCTGTGTAGATATATCCATGTTCATACAGATAGCGGTGTACATATTTCCATGTTCATACAGATAGCGGTGTAGATATTTCCATGTTAATACAGATAGCGGTGTATACATTTCCATGTTCATACAAATAGCGGTGTAGATATTTCCATGTTCGTACAGATAGCGGTGTAGATATTTCCATGTTCATACAGAGAGCGGTGCTGATATTTCCATGTTTATACAGTCAGCGGTGTGGATATTTCCATGTTTATACAGATAGCGGTGTGGATATTTCCATGTTTATGCAGATAGCGGTGTAGATATTTCCAGGTTTATTCTGATAGCGGTGTAGATGTCTCCATCTTAATACGGATGGCGGTGTAGATATTTATATGTTCATACAGATGGCGGTGCAGATATTTCCATGTTCATACAGATGGCGGTGTAGCTATTTCCATGTTCATACAGATAGCGGTTTAGCTATATCCATGTTCATGCAGATAGCGGTGTAGATATTTCCATGTTCATCCATATGGCTGTGTAGATATATCCATGTTCATACAGATGGCGGTGAAGATATTTCCATGTTCACAGATAGCGGTGTAGATATTTCCATGTTCATACAGATAGCGGTGTAGATATTTCCATGTTCATTCAGATGGCTGTGTAGATATATCCATGTTCATACAGATGGCGATGAAGATATTTCCATGTTCATACAGATAGCGGTGTAGATATTTCCATTTTCATACAGATAGCGGTGTAGATATCTCCATGTTCATACAGATAGTGGTGTAGATATTTCCATGTTCATACAGATGGCGGCATAGATATTTATATGTTCATACAGATGGCGGTGCAGATATTTCCATGTTCATGCAGATGGCGGTGTAGATATTTCCATGTTTATAGAGATAGTGGTGTAGTTATTTCCATGTGTAAAGAGATAGCTTTGTAGATATATCCATGTATATGCAGATAGCTGTGTAGATATTTCCATTTTCATGCAGATAGCGGTGTAGATATTTCCAAGTTCAAACAGATAGCGGTGTAGATATTTCCATGTTCATACAAACAGTGCCGTAGATATTTCCATGTTCATACAGATAGCGGTGTAGCTATTTCCATGTTTATACAGA
Source organism: Gorilla gorilla gorilla (assembly GCF_029281585.2). NCBI lineage: Eukaryota > Metazoa > Chordata > Mammalia > Primates > Hominidae > Gorilla > Gorilla gorilla. The sequence goes on from NC_073238.2 coordinate 129,676,701, forward strand.
TAGCGGTGTATATATTTCCATGTTCATACAGATAGTGGTGTAGATATTTCCATGTTCATACAGATAGCGGTGCTGATATTTCCATGTTTATACAGGTAGCGGTGTAGATATTTCCAAGTTTATACAGATAGCGGTGTAGACATTTCCATGTTTATACAGATAGCGGTGTAGATATTTCCATGTTTATACAGATAGCGGTGTAGATATCTCCATCTTAATACAGATGGCGGTGTAGTTATTCATATGTTCATACAGAAGGCCGTGCAGATATTTCCATGTTCATACAGATGGCGGTGTAGATATTTCCATGTTCATACAGAGAGCGATGTAGTTATTTCCATGTGCAAAGAGATAGCTGTGTAGATATTTCCATGTGTATGCAGATAGCAGTGTAGATATTTCCATTTTCATGCAGATAGCGGTTTAGATATTTCCATGTTCAAACAGATTGTGGTGTAGAAATTTCCATGTTCATACAGATAGCGGTGTAGATATTTCCATGTCTATACAGATAGCTGTGAAGATGTATGCATGTTTACACAGATAGCGGTGTAGATATTTCCATGTTCATACAGATAGCGGTGTAGATATTTCCATGTTCATCCAGATGGCTGTGTAGATATATCCATCTTCATAGAGATAGCGGAGTAGATATTTCCATGTTCATACAGATAGTGGTGTAGATATTTCCATGTTCATACAGATAGCGCTGTAGCTATTTCCATGTTCATACAGATAGCGGTGTAGATATTTCCATGTTCGTACAGATAGCGGTGTAGCTACATCCATGTTCATGCAGACAGCGGTGTAGATATTTCCATGTTTATAGAGATAGTGGTGTAGTTATTTCCATGCATAAAGAGATAGCTTTGTAGATATTTCCATGTATATGCAGATAGCCGTGTAGATATTTCCATTTTCATGCAGATAGCGGTGTAGATATTTCCATGTTCAAACAGATAGCGGTGTAGATATTTCCATGTTCATACAGATAGTGGTGTAGATATTTCCATGTTCATACAGATAGCGGTGTAGCTATTTCCATGTTCATACAGATAGCGGTGTAGATATTTCCATGTTCATACAGATGGCTGTGTAGACATATCCATGTTCATAGAGATGGCGGTGAAGATATTTCCATGTTCATACAGATAGCGGTGTAGATATTTCCATGTTCGTACAGATAGCGGTGGAGATATTTCCATGTTCATACAGATAGCGCTGCTAATATTTCCATGTTTATACAGGTAGCGGTGCAGATATTTCCATGTTTATACAGATAGCTGTGTAGATATTTCCATGTTTATACAGATAGCGGTGTAGATATTTCCAGGTTTATACAGATAGCGGTGTAGATATCTCCATCTTAATACAGATGGCGGTGTAGTTATTTATATGTTCATGCACATGGCGGTGCAGATATTTCCATGTTCATACAGATGGCGGTGTAGTTATTTATATGTTCATGCACATGGCGGTGCAGATATTTCCATGTTCATACAGATGGCGGTGTAGATATTTGCATGTTCATACAGATGGGGGTGTAGCTATTTCCATGTTCATGGAGATAGCGGTGTAGATATTTCCATGTTCATCCAGATGGCTGTGTAGAGATATCCATGTTCATACAGATGGCGGTGAAGATATTTCCATGTTCATACAGATAGCGGTGTAGATATTTCCATGTTCATACAGATAGTGGTGTAGATATTTCCATGTTCATACAGATGGGGGGCTGATATTTCCATGTTCAAACAGATAGCGGTGCTGATATTTCCATGTTTATACAGGTAGCGGTATAGATATTTCCATGTTTATACAGATAGCGGTGAAGATATTTCCATGTTTATACAGATAGCAGTGTAGATATCTCTATCTTAAAACAGATGGCGGTGCAGATATTTCTATGTTCATACAGATGGCGGTGTAGATATTTCCACGTTTATAGAGATAGTGGTGTAGTTATTTCCATGTGTAAAGAGATAGCTTTGTAGATATTTCCATGTATATGCAGATAGCTGTGTAGATATTTCCATTTTCATGCAGATAGCGGTGTAGATATTTCCATGTTCAAACAGATAGCGGTGTAGATATTTCCATGTTCATACAGAGAGCGGTGTAGATATTTCCATGTTTATACAGATAGCGGTGAAGATGTTTGCATGTTTACACAGATAGCGGTGTAGATATTTCCATGTTCATACAGATAGTGGTGTAGATATTTCCATGTTCAGACAGATAGCGGTGTATCTATTTCCATGTTCATACAGATAGCGGTGTAGATATTTCCATGTTCGTACAGATAGCGGTATAGATATTTCAATGTCCATACAGATAGCGGTGCTGATATTTCCATGTTTATACAGTCAGTGGTGTGGATATTTCCATGTTTATTCAGATAGCGGTGTGGATATTTCCATGTTTATGCAGATAGCGGTGTAGATATTTCCAGGTTTATACAGATAGCGGAGTAGATATCTCCATCTTAATACGGATGGCGGTGTAGATATTTATATGTTCATACAGATGGCGGTGCAGATATTTCCATGTTCATACAGATGGCGGTGTAGCTATTTCCATGTTCATACAGATAGCGGTTTAGCTATATCCATGTTCATGCAGATAGCGGTGTAGATATTTCCATGTTCATCCATATGGCTGTGTAGATATATCCATGTTCATACAGATGGCGGTGAAGATAATTCCATGTTCACAGATAGCGGTGTAGATATTTCCATGTTCATACAGATAGCGGTGTAGATATTTCCATGTTCATTCAGATGGCTGTGTAGATATATCCATGTTCATACAGATGGCGATGAAGATATTTCCATGTTCATACAGATAGCGGTGTAGATATTTCCATGTTCATACAGATAGCGGTGTAGATATCTCCATGTTCATACAGATAGTGGTGTAGATATTTCCATGTTCATACAGATGGCGGCGTAGATATTTATATGTTCATACAGATGGCGGTGCAGATATTTCCATGTTCATGCAGATGGCGGTGTAGATATTTCCATGTTTATAGAGATAGTGGTGTAGTTATTTCCATGTGTAAAGAGATAGCTTTGAAGATATATCCATGTATATGCAGATAGCTGTGTAGATATTTCCATTTTCATGCAGATAGCGGTGTAGATATTTCCATGTTCAAACAGATAGCGGTGTAGATATTTCCATGTTCATACAAATAGTGCCGTAGATATTTCCATGTTCATACAGATAGCGGTGTAGCTATTTCCATGTTCAAACAGATAGCGGTGTAGATATTTCCATGTTCATCCAGATGGCTCTGTAGATATCTCCATCTTAATTCAGATGGCGGTGTAGGTATTTATATGTTCATACAGATGGCCGTACAGATATTTCCATGTTCATACAGATGGCGGTGTAGATATTTCCATGTTCATACAGAGAGCGGTGTAGATATTTCCATGTGTAAAGAGATAGCGGTGTAGATATTTCCATGTATATGCAGATAGCTGTGTAGATATTTCCATTTTCATGCAAATATCGGTTTAGATATTTCCATGTTCAAACAGATAGCGGTGTAGATATTTCCATGCTCATACAGATAGCGGTGTAGATATTTCCATGTTTATACAGATAGCGGTGAAGTAGTATGCATGTTTACAGAGATAGCGGTGTAGCTCTTTCCATGTTCATAAAGATAGTGGTGTAGATATTTCCATCTTCATACAGATAGCGGTGTAGCTATTTCCATGTTCATACAGATAGCGGTGTAGATATTTCCATGTTCGTACAGATAGCGGTGTAGATATTTCCATGTTCCTACAGATAGCGGTGCTGATATTTCCATGTTTATACAGGTAGCGGTGTGGATATTTCCATGTTTATACATATAGCGGTGTAGATATTTCCATGTTTATACAGATAGCGGTGTAGATATTTCCAAGTTTATACAGATAGCGGTGTAGATATCTCCATCTTAATACAGTTGGCGGTGTAGATATTTATATGTTCATACAGATGGCGGTGCAGATATTTCCATGTTCATACAGATGGCGTTGTAGCTATTTCCATGTTCATATAGATAGCGGTGTAGCTATTTCCGTGTTCATACAGATAGCGGTGTAGATATTTCCATTTTTATACAGATAGCGGTGTAGATATTTCCATGTTCATCCATATGGCTGTGTAGATTTATCCATGTTCACCCAGATGGCGGTGAAGATATTTCCATGTTCATACAGATAGCAGTATAGATATTTCCTTGTTCATCCAGATGGCTGTGTAGATATATCCATGTTCATACAGATGGCGGTGAAGATATTTCCATACTCATACAGATAGCAGTGTAGATATTTCCATGTTCATACAGATAGTGGTGTAGATATTTCCATTTTCATACAGATAGAGGGGATGATATTTCCATGTTCATACAGATAGCGGTGCTGATATTTCCATGTTTATACAGGTAGCGGTGTAGATATTTCCATGTTTATAAAGATAGCGGTGTAGATATTTCCATGTTTATACAGGTAGCGGTGTAGATATTTCCATGTTTATACAGATAGCGGTGTAGATATATCCATCTTAATACAGATGGCGGTGTAGATATTTATATGTTCATACAGATGGCCGTGCAGATATTTCCATGTTCATACAGATGGCGGTGTAGATATTTCCATGTTCATACAGATAGCGGTGTAGATATTTCCATGTTCATACAGAGAGCGGTGCTGATATTTCCATGTTTTTACAGGTAGCGGTGTAGATATTTCCATGTTTATACAGATAGCAGTGTAGATATTTCCATGTTTATACAGATAGCGGTGTAGATAGTTCCATGTTTATACAGATAGTGGTGTAGATATCTCCATCTTAATACAGATGGCGGTGTAGATATTTATATGTTCATACAGATGGCTGTGCAGATATTTCCATGTTCAAACAGATGGAGGTGTAGATATTTCCATGTTTATAGAGATAGCAGTGTAGTTATTTCCATGTGTAAAGAGATAGCTGTGTAGATATTTCCATGTATATGCAGATAGCTGTGTAGATATTTCCATTTTCATGCAGATAGTGGTGTAGATATTTCCATGTTCAAACAGATAGCGGTGTAGATATTTCCATGTTCATACACATAGCGGTGTAGATATTTCCATGTTTATACAGATAGCGGTGAAGATGTATGCATGTTTACACAGATATCGGTGTAGATATTTCCATGTTCATTCAGAAAGCGGTGTAGATATTTCCATGTTCATCCAGATGGCTGTGTAGATGCATCCATGTTCATACAAATGGCGGTGAGGATATTTCCATGTTCATACAGATAGCGGTGTAGATATTTCCATGTTCATACAGATAGCGGTGTAGGTATTTCCATGTTCATACAGGTAGCGGTGTAGCTATATCCATGTTCATACAGATAGCAGTGTAGATATTTCCATGTTCATCCAGATGGCTGTGTAGATATATCCATGTTCATACAGATAGCGGTGCTGATATTTCCATGTTTATACTGGTAGTGGTGTAGATATTTCCATGTTTATACAGAAACCGGTGTAGATATTTCCATGTTTATACAGATAGCGGTGTAGATATTTCCGTGTTTATACAGAAACCGGTGTAGATATCTCCATCTTAATACAGATGGCGGTGTAGATATTTATATGTTCATACAGATGGCGGTGCAGATATTTCCATGTTCATACAGATGGCGGTGTAGATATTTCCATGTTTATAGAGATAGCAGTGTACTTATTTCCATGTGTAAAGAGATAGCTTTGTTGATATTTCCATGTATATGCAGATAGCTGTGTAGATATTTCCATTTTCATGCAGATAGCGGTGAAGATGTATGCATGTTTACACAGATAGCGGTGTAGATATTTCCATGTTCATACAGATAGCAGTGTAGATATTTCCATGTTTACAGACATAGCGGTGTAGATATTTCGATGTTGATAGATATAGCGATGAAGTAATTTCCATATTTATACGGATAGCGGTGTAGATATTTCCTTGTATATAAAGATAGCCGTGTAGATATTTCCATGTTTATGCAGATGGCAGTGTAGAAATTTCCATCTTTATACAGATAGAGGTGAAGTTATTTCCATGTTCATTCAGAAAGCAGTGTAGATATTTCCATGTTTTTACAGATAGCGGTGTAGGTATTCCCATGTTTTCACAGACGGCGGTGTAGATATTTGCACCTTTAGAGAGATCGCGGTGTAGATATTTCCATGCTCATACGGATGATGGTTTAGATATTTCCCTGTTTATAGAGGTGGCAGTGTAGATATTTCCACATTTATAGACATGGCGTTGTAGATATTTCCTTGTTTAAACAGATAGCAGTGTAGATATTTCCATGTTTATAGAGATAGTGGTGTAGATATTTCCATGTTCATACAGATGGCGGTGTACATATTTCCATGTTCATACAGATGGCAGTGTAGATATTTCCATCTTTATAGAGATAGCGGTTTTGATACTTGCAATTTTATACCGATGGCGCTGTAGATATTTTCATATTCATACACATAGCGGTGTAGATATTTCCATGTTTATACAGATGGCAGTGTAGATATTTCCTTCTTTATACAGATAGCGGTGTAGACATTTCCATGTTATAGAGATAGCGATGTAGATATTTCCATGTTTATACAGATAGGGATGTACATATTACCATGTTCTTACAGATAGCGGTGTAGATATTTCCATATTTATGCAGATGGCGGTGTAAACATTTCCATGTTTATAGAGATGGCGTTGTAGATATTTCCTTGTTTATACAGAGAGCTCTTTAGATATTTCCAAGTCATAGAGGTAGCGTTTTAGATATTTCCATGTTTATACAGATAGCTGTGTAGATATTTCCAAGTTTATACAGATAGCGGTCAAGATTTTTCCATGTTTATTGAGATAGCGGTGTAGATATTTCCAAGTTTATACAGATAGCGGTGTAGCTATTTCCATGTTTGTACAGATAGCAGTGTAGATATTTCCATGTTTATTCAGATAGCAGTGTAGATATTTCCATGTTTATACAGATAGCGGTGTAGCTATTTCCGTGTTTGTACAGATAGCACTGTAGATATTTCCATGTTTATTCAGATAGCGGTGTAGATATTTCCATGTTTATTCAGATAGCGGAGTAGATATTTCCTTGTTTATACAGATAGTGGGGTAGATATTTCCATGTCCATACAGATAGCGGTGTAGATAATTCCATCTTTATACAGATCTCTGTGTAGATATTTCCATGTTCATACAGATAGCGGTGTAGATATTTCCATCTTTATACACATGGCGGTGTAGATATTTCCAAGTTCATAAGATGGCAGTCTATGTATTTCAATCTTTATAGTGATGGCAGTGTAGATATTTCCATGATTATAGAGATAGTGGTGTAGATATTTCCATCTTTTTAGAGATAGCGTTGTAGATATTTCCCTGTTTCACAGATAAGTGTAGATATTTCCATGTTTATACAGAGAGTGGTGTAGATATTTCCGTGTTCATACAGATAGCGGTGTAGATATTTCATGTTCATACAGATAGCGGTGTAGATATTTCCATGTTCATACAGATGGCGGTGTAGATATTTCCATGTTCATACAGATGGCGTGAAGATATTTCAGTGTTCATACAGATGGCTGTGTAGATATTTCCATGTTCATACCGATGGTGGTGTAGATATTTCCATGTTCATACTGATGGCGCTGTAGCTATTTCCATGTTTATACAGATGGCAGTGTAGGTATTTCCATGTTTATAGATTTAGTGGTGTAGATATTTCCATGTTTATAGAGTTAGTGGTGTAGATATTTGCATGTTTATACAGATAGCGGTGAAGATATTTCCGTGTTCATACAGATGGTGGTGTAGATATTTCCATGTTTATAGAGATAGTGGTGTAGATATTTCCACATTTATACCGATTGCCGTGTAGATATTTCCATGTTTAAGGAGATGGCGGTGTAGATATTTCCGTGTTTATAAAGATAGCGGTGAAGGAATTTCCATGTTTATACAGATAGCAGTGTAGATATTTCCATGTTTATACAGATAGCGGTGTTGATATTTCCATGTTTATACAGATGGCAGTGTAGATAATTCCATGTTTATAGATATAGCGGTGTACATATTTCCATGTTTATAGAGATAGCGGCGTAGATATTTCCATGTTTTTGCAGATAGCGGTGTAGATATTTCCATGTTTATACAGAGAGCACTGTAGATATTTAGATGTTTATAGAGATAGCGGTGTAGATATTTCCCTGTTTTACAGATAGCAATGTAGATATTTCCATGTTTATACAGATAGCGGTGCAGATATTTCCATGTTTATAGAGATAGCAGTGTAGTTATTTCCAAGTTTATACAGATAACGGTGTACATATTTCCATGTTTATACAGATAGCAGTGTAGATATTTCTGTGTTTATACGGATAGGGGAGTAGGTATTTCCATGTTTACCCAGATAGTGGCATAGACATTTCCATGTTTACACAGATAGAATTGTAGATATATCCATGTTTATAGAGATGGCCGTGTAGACATTTCCATGTTTATACAGATAGTGGTGAAGATTTTTCCATGTTTATACAGATAGCGGTGTAGATATATCCATCTTTATATGGTTGGCGGTGTAGATATTTCCATGTTTATACAGATGGCATTGTAGATATTTCCATGTTTATAGAGATGGCGATCTAGATATTTCCATGTTTACAGAGATAGCAGTGTACTTATTTACATGTTTATAGAGATAGCGGTGTGGATACTTCCATGTTTATACAGATAATGGTGTAGATATTTCCATGTTTATACAGATCGCGGTGTAGATATTTCCATGTTTATGCAGATAGCGGTGTAAATATTTTCATGTTTATACAGATAGCGGTGTAGATATTCCCATGTTTATACAGATAGCGCTGTAGATATTTCCATCTTTATACAGATGGCGGTGTAGATATTTCCATGTTTGTACAGAAGGCCGTGTAGATATTTCCATGCTTATACAGATGGCAGTGTAGATATTTCCATGTTTATAGAGATGAAGGTCTAGATATTTCCATGTTTATACAGATAGCGGTGTAGTTATTTCCATGTTTATTGAGATAACATTGTAGATATTTCCATGTTTATACAGATAGCGGGGTAGATATTTCCATGTTCAAATGGAAAGCGGTGTAGATATTTCCATGATCATACAGATAGCAGTGTAGATATTTCCATGTTCATACAGATAGCGGTGTAGATTTTTCCATTTTCATACAGATGGCAGTAGAGATATTTCCAGGTTCATACAGATGGCGGTGAAGATATTTCCATGTTGATACAGAAGGCGGTGTATATATTTCCATGTTGATACAGATGGCGGTGTAGATAATTCCATGTTCTTACAGATGGCGGTGTAGATATTTACATGTTTATACAGAGAGCAGTGTAGTCATTTCCAAGTTTTTACCGATGGCGGTGTAGATATTTCCATGTTTATAGAGATAGCAGTCTAGTTATTTCCATGTTTAAACAGATAACAGTGTAGATATTTCCATATTTATGCAGATAGATCTGTAGATACTTCTGTGTTCATACAGATAACATTGTAGATATTTCCATGATCATAAAGATGGCGGTGTAGATAATTCCATTTTGATACAGATGGCGGTGTAGATATTTCTATGTTTATACAGATGACGGTGTAGATATTTCCATGTTTATACAGATGGCGGTGTAGTTATTTCCATGTTTATAGAGATAGCGGTGTAGATATTTCCATGTTTACACAGATAGCGGTGTAGATATTTCCATGTTTATACAGATAGCGGTGTAGATATTTCCATGTTTATTCAGATAGCGGTGTAGATATTTCCATGTTTATATAGATAGCGGTGAAGATATTTCCCTGTTTTACAGATAGCAGTGTAGATATTTCCATGTTCATACAGATAGAGGTGTAGATTTTTCCATGCTCCTACAGATGTCGGTGAAGATATTTCCATGTTGATACAGATGGCGGTGTATATATTTCCATGTTGATACAGATGGCGGTGTAGATAATTCCATCTTCTTACAGATGGCTGTGTTGTTATTTCCATGTTCATGCAGATGGCGGTGTAGATATTTCCATGTTTATACAGATAGTGGTGTATATATTTAAATGTTCAAACAGATAGCGGTGTAGATATTTCCATGTTTACAGAGATGGCGGTGTAGATATTTCCTTCTTTATAGAGATAGTGTTGTAGATATTTCCATGTTTATACAGATAGCGGAGTAGATATTGCCATGCTTGTACAGATAGCGGTGTAGATAGTTCCATGTTTATACAGATGGCAGTGTGGATATTTCCATGTTTATAGATATAGCGGGGTAGATATTTCAGTGTTTATAGAGATAGCGGTGTAGATATTTCCATGTTTTTACAGATAGCGGTGCAGATATTTCCATGTTTATACAGAGAGCAATGTAGATATTTCCATGTTTATAGAGATAGCAGTGTCAATATTTCCATGTTTACACAGATAGCAGTGAAGATATTTACAAGTTCATACAGATAGCGGTGTAGATATTTCCATGTTTATACAGATATCAGTGTAGATATTTCCATGTTTATACAGATAGCGTTATAGATATTTCCATGTTTGTAGAGATAGCAGGGTATTTATTTCCATGTTTATACAGATATCGGTGTAGATATTTCCATGTTTATACAGATAGCAGTGCAGGTATTTCTGTGTTTATACAGATAGCCGTGTAGATAATTCCATCATCATTCAGCTGGCGGTGTAGATATTTGCAAGCTGATACAGATGGCGGTGTAGATATTTCCAAGTTTATAGAGATGGCGTACGGATATTTCCATGTTCTCACCGACGGCGGTGTAGATATTTCCATGTTTATAGAGATGGCGGTGTAGATATTTCCATGTTTATACACTTATCGCTGTAGATACTTCCATGTTTATTCAGATAGCAGTGTTGATATTTCCATGTTTATACAAATAGCGGTGTAGATATTTCCATGTTTATAGAGATAGTGGTGAAGATATTTCCATGTTTATAGAGATAGTGGTGTAGATATTTCCATGATTATAGAGATTGTGGTGTAGTTATTTCCATGTTTATAGATATAGCAGTGTAGAAATTTCCCTGTTTCACAGAAAGCAGTGTAGATATTTCCATGTTTATACAGATGGTGGTGTAGGTATTTCCACGTGTATACAGATAGCGGTGTAGGTATTTCCATGCTTCTACAGATAGCGGTGTAGATATTTCCATGTTCATACAGACAGCGTTGTAAATATTTCCATGTTTATACAGATAGCGGTGTAGATATTTCCATGTTTATAGAGATAGCGGTATAGATATTTCCATGTTGATACACATAGCGGTGTAGATATTTCCATGTTTATAGAGATAGCGGTGTAGATATTTCCATGTTTATAGAGATAGTGGTGTAGATATTTCCATGTTTATAGAGATAGTGGTGTAGATATTTCCATGATTATAGAGATTGTGGTGTAGTTATTTCCATGTTTATAGAGATAGCAGTGTAGAAATTTCCCTGTTTCACAGAAAGCAGTGTAGATATTTCCATGTTTATACAGATAGCGGTGTAGATATTTCCATGTTTATACAGATGGCAGTGTAGATATTTCCATGTTTATAGAGATGGCGGTGTAGATATTTCCTTGTTTATACAGATAGCGGTTTAAATATTTCGATGTTTATAGAGATAGGTTTGTAGGTATTTCCATGTTCATACAGATAGCGGTGTAGATATTTCCATGTTCATACAGAAGGCGGTGTAGATATTTCCATCTTCATACAGATGGCGGTGAAGATATTTGCATGTTCATACAGATGGCGGTGTAGATATTTCCATGTTCATACAGATGTCGGTGTAGATATTTCCATGTTCACACAGATGTCTGTGTAGTTATTTCCATGTTCATACAGATGACGTTGTTGATATTTCCATGTTCATACCGAGGGCGGTGTAGATATTTCCATGTTTATAGAGATGGCGGTGTAGATATTTCCAAGTTTATACAGATGGCAGTGTAGATATTTCCATGTTCATACAGATAGCGGTGTAGATATTTCCATGTTTATGGAGATATCAGTGTAGATATTTCCATGTTTATACAGATAGCGGTGTAGATATTTCCATGATTACACAGATAGCGGTGTAGATATTTCCATGTTTATATAGATAGCGGTGTAGATATTTACATGTTTATACAGATAGCGGTGAAGATATTTCCATGTTTATACAGACAGCGGTGTAGATATTTCCATGTTTATACAGAGAGCATTGTAGTTATTTCCTTGTTTATAGAGTTAGCGGTGTAGATATTTCCCTGTTTTACAGATAGCAGAGTAGATATTTCCATGTTTATACAGATAGCAGTGCAGACATTTCCATGTTTATACCGATAGCGGTGTAGATATTTCTGTGTTTATACATATAACGGTGTAGATATTTCCATGATCACACAGATGGCGGTGTGGATATTTCCATTTTGATACAGACTGGGTGTAGATATTTTCATGTTTATACAGATGACGGTGTAGATATTTACATGTTTATAGACATGGCGGTGTAGATATTTCCATGTTTTTACACATAGCAGTGTCGATATTTCCATGTTTATGGAGATATCGGTGTAGGTATTTCCATGTTTATAGAGAGAGCGTTGTAGATATTTCCATGTTTATACAGATAGTGGTGTAGATATTTCCCTGTTTTACAGATAGCAGTGTAGATATTTCCATGTTTATACAGATAGCGGTGTAGATATTTCCATGTACATACAGATAGCGGTGTAGATATTCCCATGTTTATTCAGATGGCAATGTAGATATTTACATGTTTATAGGGATGGCGGTGTAGATATTTCCTTGTATTGACAGATAGCTGTGTAGATATTTCCATTTTTATACAGATAGCGCTGAAGATATTTCCATGATTATACAGATAGTGGTGTAGATATTTCCATGTTTATACAGATAGCGGTGTAGATATTTCCATGTTTGTACAGATAGCGGTGTAGATATTTCCATGTTTATGGAGATGGCATTATAGTTATTTACTTGTTTATACAGATGGTGGTGTCGATATTTCCATGTTCATACAGATAGCTTTGTAGATATTTCCATATTTATACACATGGCGGTGTAGATATTTCCATGTGCATACAGATTCCGGTGTAGATATTTCAATGTTTATAGAGATGACGGTGTAGATATTTCCATGTTTATGCAGATGGCGGTGTAGATATTTCCATGTTTATACCCATAGCGGTGTAGATATTTCCATGTTAATACACATAGCGGTATAGATATTTCTATGTTTACAGAGATATTGGTGTAGATATTTCCATGTTTATAGAGATAGTCGTGTAGATATTTCCATGTTTATAGATATAGCGGTGTCGATAATTCCTTGTTTCACAGACAGCAGTGTAGATATTGCCATGTTTATTCAGATAGCGGTGTAGATATATCCATGTTTATAGAGATAGCGTTGTAATTATTTCCATGTTTATAGAGATGGCGGTGGAGATATTTCCATGTTTATAGAGATGGCGGTGTAGATATTTCCATGTTTATACAGATGGCGGTGTAGTTATTTCCATGTTTATACAGATAGCGGTGTAGATATTTCCATGTTTATAGAGATAGCGTTTTAGATATTTCCATGTTTATACATATAGCGGTATAGATATTTCCATGTTTAAACAGATGGCGGTGTAGATATTTCCATGTTTATACAGGTGGCGGTGTAGTTATTTCCATATTCATACAGATGGCGTTGTAGATATTTCAATGTTTATAGAGATGGCGGTGTAGATATTTCCGTGTTTATACAGATGGCGGTGTAGGTGTTTCCATGTTTATACAGATAGCGGTGTAGGTATTTCCATGCTTATACAGATAGCGGTGTAGATATTTCCATGTTCATACAGATAGCGTTGTAAATATTTCCATGTTTATACAGATAGCGGTGTAGATATTTCCATGTTTATAGAGATAGCGGTATAGATATTTCCATGTTGATACACATAGCGGTGTAGATATTTCCATGTTTATAGAGATCGCGGTGTAGATATTTCCAAGTTTATTGAGATGGCGGCTTGGATATTTCCATGTTTATATATGTGGCGGTGTATATATTTCCATGTTTATGCAGATGGCGGTGTAGATATTTCCATGTTTATACAGATGGCGGTGTAGATATTTCCATGTTTATACAGATGGCGGTGTAGATACTTCCATATTTATACAGATGGCGCTGTAGATATGTTCATGTTCATACAGATAGCGGTGTAGATATTTCCATGTTTATAGAGATGGCACTGTAGATATTTCCTTGTTTATACACATAGCAGTGTAGATATTTCCATGTTTAAAGAGATGGCGGTGTAGATATTTCCATGTTTGTACAGGTAGCGGTGAAGATATTTCCATATTTATCCAGGTAGCGGTACAGATATGTGAATTCATTAAACCTCTTTTTCTTTATAAATTACCCAGTCTTGGGTATGTCTTTATCAGCAGCATGAAAATTGACTAATACACTCACTGTCCATGAATGATACTCTGTTAGCCCATTTGCATTGTTATAAAGAAATACCTGAGGCTGGGTTATTTATAAAGAAATGAGGTTTATTTGGCTCCTTGTTGTGAAGGCTGTACATGAAGCATAGTACTGGCACCTGCTTCCAGGGAGGGCATCAGGAACCTTCCAATCATGGTGGAAGGTGAAGGGAAACCAGCATATCACATGGTGAGAGCGGAAGCAAGAGAGACAGGGAAGAGGTGTCAGTCTCTTTTAAACAACCAGATATCGCATGAACTCACAGGGTAAGAACTCATTCATTACCAAGAGGACAGCACCAAGCAATTCAGGAGGCATCTATCTCCAACATTGGGGATCACATTTTAACGTGAGATTTGAAGGGGACAAACATCCAAACTATGTTAGATACCAAAGCTGACAATGCTTAGGATCTTCAGCTGTTCCAGGTTCTGGGAAAAGGGAGAGAGTTAGCTTCCCTCATCTATGCTGTGCTACTCCATATTATATTAGTAATTATTGTTCTCTAAAGGTTTTTGAAAGCAAATAAACAAATGCAAGGCAAAATATACGAAATGCAAGGCAAAACATACGAAATGCAAGGCAAATGCATTAAAAACTTTTGAGTGTTAATATATAGATTTTATTTTATCTTTTTAATTTCTTTTGCTTAACCAAATAGATTATGTAGTTTTGATTAACTGGCCATGAAATAGCTCTGCCTACATAGAATTTCCCATGAATAATTGGTTGTGGAGACTTTTATGTGTAACCCAAATCCTCCCTCAAAACTGAAGTTTGCCCAGCTATTGGGAGTGTTGGCAAATCATGCCTCTCAGCTGATTCTCTCTAGAATTTATTCTCAGGAGATCTAATTAATAACTTGTCAAGCTGATGTCCATCCTTGGGGACAACTCATATCTGAAGAATGGCCAGTGTAAGGTATTAAAACTCCATACTCCTGCCTCAACTTAGGGCAACTCTGAAAGGTCACCCCAGCTTCTCAGCTCCCCCTTGAGATTAGCTGAGGTATTTGTTGTGACTGCCTCACATCTCAACTCCCTTTGTCCAATTCAGCTTTTTCGCCACAGTTGTTGGCTCCTAGGATTTTACCCAGTTAAATGTTCTCTACACAAATCTCTATCTCAAATCTGCTTTACAGGGAATGTGGCCTCAGACAGGTTTTCATTAGGTTCTGGACGTAACTCTCATTAGTCATTGATATGATTCGGCTGTGTCTCCACCCGAATCTCACCTTGATTGTAATTATCCCCGCATGTCAAGGATGGAGTCAGGTGGAGATCATTGAATCATAGGGGCGGGTTCCCCCTACTGTTCTCCTGGTAGCGAATAAGTCTCACGAGATCTGATGCTTTTAAAATGGGAGTTTCCCTACACAAGCTTTCTTCTCTGCTACCATTTAAGATGTGCCTTTGCTTCTTTTTTGCCTTCTGCCGTGACTGTGAGGCCTCCCCAGCCATGTGGAATTGTGAGTTCATTAAACCTCTTTCCTTTCTAAATTACCCGGTCTTGGGTATGACTTTATTAGCAGCATGACAACAAACTAGTGCAGTCTGTTCTATAAGCCCAAGTCGGATCACAGAGTCCCGCTTTCTGTTTTTTTTTTCTAGCCCATATTTCTACTAAAACTTGACTCATATAGACTTAAAACAAAATAATTAAGCATGACTAGTAATTATTTAATATTTTACACGTGTCAGGTACTGTATTTTGTAACTTATCTTTTAATAATCTTTCCAAATCTCTAAAAGGAGAATTCTGCTCTTTTATAGAGAAAATAAGGATGGCTCAATCTTTTGATTTTTATTACAAGCTTTATTTTGTATAACATATAATAAACTAAAAATATTGAAAGGTTAGAAACCATCAGCACACAATCGAGGTGATGGAAATATACTTCACCTCCAGTTTCCTGATGCCTCTTTATAATACATTTCTCTGGCCCCTCATTCCTGGCCCTTAAAAACCACCAAACTGCTTTCTGTCACTGGACAGTAATTTATACAGTCAAAAAATTTATATAAATAAAATTTTACACTATGCACTTTTTTGTCTGACATTTTTTGTTTTTTTCTCTGCATGTTTTACCTCTAGAGTCTGCCTTGTTTCACTTAGTATAGTTATTTTGAGATTCATTCATGTTATAGTATGTATCCATAATTAATTCGGATAAAGCAAGTTAATTCATTAATGTATTGATTGATATTTAGACTGTTTCTAGTTTGGGCTATTATGAATACATGTGCTATGAACATTTGTGTTGATATCATTATATGAACACCTACTTTTATCTCTCTTGGGTAAATACCCAGGAGTGCAATGGCTGAGTCTTACGGCAGAAGTATGTTTAACTTTTTAAGGGACTCTTAAACTGTTTTTCAAAGGTTACACTTTTTTGTATTCCCATCAGCAGTGTATGAGAGTTTCAGCTTCTCCACATCCAAGCCAGTGCTTGGCTATTATCAGTCATGCTAATCTTAGCTATTTAAAAATAGATAGTGGCGTCTCATTTTGGTTTTAATTTGCATTGCCCTAAGCATTAATTATGTTGAGCATATGTGCTTATTTACCAAACAAATGTCTACTTTGAAATGTCTGTTCCAGTCTTTCACCCAAGTTTTAAATGGGGTTGTTTGTTTTTCATTATTAAATTTTGAGCTTTTAAAATATATTTTTGATGCAAGCCTTTCATCAGATATATGAATTGCAAATATTTTCTCCCAGCCTGCAGCTTGTCTTTTCAGTCTCTTAATAGATTCTTTTGAAGAGCAGATTCTTTTTTTTAAATTTGATGAGTTCTTCTTATCAATATATTATTATATAAATCATGCTGTGGGGTCATATCAAAGAAAGCTTTGCCTGACTCAAAGTCCCAAATGTTTTCACATCTTCCCTCTCCTCTCCTTTGGGAACTGAGATTACACGTAAATTCAGTTACTTGAAATTTACTGTCTACTATTGCTCTGTTCATGTTTTTTAAAAGTTTATTTTCTCTCTATATTTTATTTTGAGAGGTGTCTATCTTTTCTTCTTTAATGACTAACGTGCTATCAGCCTACCATGTAGCTGGGACTACAGCCGCATGGTACTATGCCCCGCTAATTTTTGTATTTTTAGTAGAGATGGGATTTCACCATATTGGTCAGGCTGGTCCTGAACTCCTGACTTCGTGATCCACCTGCCTCGGCCTCACAAAATGCTGAGATTACAGGCGTGAGCCACTGCGCCCAGCCTCCTTTAGTGTATCTTGCATGTCTCTATTTTAGAACATATAGAATACTGTTTCAATAAGCATTTGAATGTTCTTAACTGATAACTCTGGCACCTTGATTTACTCTGGATCAGTTCTGACTCAGTGATTTTTCTCCTTATTATGAGCCACGTTCTTCTGTCTTTTGTTGTTACTGTTGCGTCTCTGCTAAACTGTGTCTGGATGTCAGATATGGTGACTTTTATCTTATTGAGTGCTGGAAGTACATATAAATATTCTTGATCTTTGTATTGGTATGTATTTAAGTTTAGTTGGAAAGAGTTTGACTCTTTTTGGTCTTGCTTTAAAAATTCATTAGGTGGGATCAGACCAGTTCTCATTTTAGAGCTAATCACTCCCAACTAGTGAGGCAAGATCCTTCTGGGTATCCCTGGGAATCTTGAGGTGTTTCTGGTTTGGCTGATAAAATAAGCACTATTACTGGACCTTGGTGAGCATGTGTACTGTTACTTTTCATCTTATCTGGGTGTTGTTTCCCCAACCGTAGGTACTTTTCTCTAGGCCTGTCCTAACAATTACTTAGCTATGTACTTTAGGGGGACCCTTTGCAGAGCTCTGGAGTTCTCTTTCTGTGCAGCCCCTTCTTCTCGGAAACCTTGTCCTGAGAGCTCATGTCAACATGGTTTCTGTGGACTCTCAGCTCTGTCCCCTCAGCTCAGGGAGAACGATGGGCTCCTCTTGGGCTTTTCTCCTGGAGTAGTGGGCTGGAAAACTTTCTCCAGGCATAAATTAGGGCAGTTGATAGGCTCACCTTGTTTGAGACTGACTTTACAGGGTCTTGCAAACTTTTGTGGCATACATTTTGGCCATTTTTTTGGTTGTTTCAGGAGGGATAGAAAGTCTAGTTCTTGTTACTCCATCATGGTCATTGCAGAAGTCAACCTAACTGATATTTATCAATACAGTCTGTTGCTACACATTGAACTTGCTTAAGATAATTTTTAGATGGCACAGAACTTTCTGTCCATTGAATGAGACTCTCTGCTTATTTTGCAAGTGCTCATTTGTATGGAGACATTTGTATGGAGAAACTTCAAAAAGTTTGTGGAAAAATGAAGTTAAAAGATAAACATTGAAAATGTGATCTTCGGTTTTCATCCCTAAAGAACTGATGGTCCTGGGAACTTAACAATGTCAATGCAGTCTCTTATACATTATTAACTTAAGAAAAATGGGTGCCCTTTCCACATTTGTTGAGATTGGGAAACAAAAAGAAGTCAGAAGGAGCCAAATCAGAGCTGTAAGGTGGATGCCTGACAATTTCCCATTGAGACTCTCACAAAATTGCCTTTGCTTGATGACAGGAATGAGCAGAAACATTGTGGTGTTAGAGGACTGTCTGCTAAAGCTTTCCCAGGTATTTTGCCCTAAAACTTTGGCTAACTTATTCAAAACACTCTCATGATATGCAGATATTATTGTTCTTTGACCTTCCACAAAGTCAACAAGCAAAATGCCTGGAATGTCCCCAAAAAACTGTTGCCGTGACCTTTGCTCTTGAGTGATCCCCTTTAGCTTTGACTGGACCACTTCCACCTTTGGTAGCCATTGCTTTGATTGTGTTTTGCCCTCAGGATCATACTGGGAAAGCCATGTTTTATCTTCTGTTACAATTCTTCAAAGAAATCCTTCAGGATCTTGACCCTAGTTCTTTAAAATTTCCATTGAGAGCTCTCCTCTTGTCTGCAGCTGATCTGAGCACAACACTTTTGGCACCCATGCAGTGGAAAGTTGGTTCAACTTTAATTTTTTAGTCAGAACTGTGTAAGCTGAACCAATTAAGATGTCTACGATGTTGGCTATTGTTTGTGCTGTTGATTATCAGTCCTCTTCAATTAGGGCACAAACAAGATTAATTTTTTTCCTTGAAAATTGATATGGATGATCTGTCCCTGTGGACTTCATCTTCCACATCATCTCGTTTCTTCTTTAAAAAAGCTGTCCGCTTGTGAACTACTGATTTCTTTGGTGCATTGTCCCCTCAAGCTTCTTGTAAAGCATCAGTGATTTCACCATTCTTTCACTCAAGCTTCATCATAATCTAATGTTTGTTCTTGCTTCAATTTTAGCAGAATTTACATTGCTCTGCTAGGGGCTCTTTTCAAACTAATGTCTACTCCTTCTTACTGTCTCAAACTAGATCCTGTTCAAACATGCTATAATAAATTAGTATGAGTTTATTTTGCTGCCAAAATTGAAACCTTTGCATAGTTTTTTTCATAATATACATTTTCCATGAACTTTTTAAGGCCTCTCATGTATCCACAGGTAGAGTGCCTTACCTATTCTGACTTCAGTCAATTATTCAAGACCTTTCCTTGTCAGTGATACATTAGAAAGGTAGAGTATTGAAAAATAAGAGTAGCTTCTGCTGATTAAGAAATACTATATCTTTTTCTACTTCTTTCTTTTTTTTTTTCTTTTTTTTTTTTTTTTTTGAGACAGCATCTTTCTCTGTCACCCAGGCTGGAGTGCAGTGGTGTGATCTCAGCTCACTGCAACCTCTGCCTCCCAGGGTCAAGTGATTCTCCTGCCTCAGCCTC
Source organism: Gorilla gorilla gorilla (assembly GCF_029281585.2). Taxonomy (NCBI): domain Eukaryota; kingdom Metazoa; phylum Chordata; class Mammalia; order Primates; family Hominidae; genus Gorilla; species Gorilla gorilla. The sequence goes on from NC_073238.2 coordinate 129,697,110, forward strand.
CCGAGTAGCTGGGACTATAGGTGCCTGCCACCACACCCAGCTAATTTTTGTATTTTTAGTGGAGACAACGTTTTACCATATTGGCCAGGCTGGTCTTGAACTCCTGACCTTGTGATCTGCCTGATTCGGCCTCCCAAAGCGCTGGGATTACAGTCATGAGCCACCGTACCTAGCTTTCTACTTCTTTCTTATTATTTTCCTCCTCTCTCATTCCTATATTCTCTCCTTTCTCCTACTTTCCTCCCCACTCCCTGTTTCCTTCCTTTCATCTTTCCTATTTTCAAGACTTAATATTTCTTGAACCTCCGATGTTATCATAGTATGTTATTTGTTTAATTTTCACATAACAATAATAGTTTAAATACAAATAATATTTATTTTCATCCCCATGTTATCAGTATAACAGTAAAGATGTGGAGAGGCCAGCTGGGCATGGTGGCTCAAGCCTGTAATCCCAGCACATTGGGAGGCCGAGGTGGGTGGATCACGAGGTCAGGAGATCGAGACCATCCTGGCTAACATGGTGAAACCCCATCTCTACTAAAAAATAGAAAAAATTAGCTGGGCGTGGTGGCACGTGCCTGTAGTCCCAGCTACTCGGGAGGCTGAGGCAGGAGAATAGTGTGAACCCGGGAGGCAGAACTTGCAGTGAGCCAAGATCACGCCACTGCACTCCAGCCTGGGTGACAGAGCGAGACTCTGTCTCAAAAAATAAATAAATAAATAAATGAAAATAAAATTAAAAAAATGATGTGGAGAGGCCAAACCAATGGCTCTTATATCCACGTTCTTTCTTCTAAATGATTTCACCTTAGTTTTGGTCTGCATCTCTAACCATAGCTAGTTGCAGCAGGACTTCTATCTGGCCTTGCTGCTCTCATTTTTGGACCTCCTCACTGAAATCAAATTGATCTTTCTAAAATGCAAACCTGGTCTTAGTATTTTATTACTTAAAACCCATTGGTGGCTTTCCATGATTTATGGAATAAAGTCAAAATTCCTGTTTTTGCCCATGTTTCTGTGTGCCTCTCATCCCTACATTTACTGATTCCTGTGTGCCATAAATTGCCAGTTGTCCAGAGTTCATTCTCTTTTTGTACTTGGGAGGACTTCTGCATCCTGCAACTTTTCCCCTGAAACGTGCTTGGAAAATACCTACTCATTTTTTTCAGATTCAGGTTAGCTTTTTACTTCAGTTTCTTTTCCTGAAGCTTATACTGACTGCTCCATATGGCTTTGGGGATTAGCTACTCATTCCTTTGTGCCCTTTGTAGATACACATTTATCATGGAGTCTTTTTTTTTTTTTTTTTTTTGAGACAGAGTCTCACTCTGTCACCAGGCTGGAGTGCAGTGGTGTGATCTCAGCTCACTGCAACCTTTACCTTCCAGGTTCAACTGATTCTCTTGCCTCAGCCTCCCAAGTAACTACAGGCGTGCACCACCGTGCCCAGCTAATTTTTGTATTTTTAGTAGAGACGGGGTTTCACTATGTTGGCCAGGATGGTCTCGATCTCTTGACCTCGTGATCTGCCCACGTTGGCCTCCCAAAGTGCTGGGATTACAGGCATGAACCACCGCTCCCAATCAGTCATGCAGTCTTTATACTTACTTGTTTACTTGCCTGTGAGCTCACTGAATGCAGGGACTATTTCCTTGTTGCTCTAGCACCTACACCAGTACCTGGTATCCAGAAGCTGTATGCTAAATGTTTGTTGAGTGGCTGTTTGACTGAATGATTGTACTCCTAATTAGTAGATAGAAAGCCATGAACTTCCCAGTTCATCATTCTTTGTGCTCAATTCTGGTTTCTTTATTGTGTTCAAAAGAGTTCCTTAGTGACATAAAACTATGGAGCTAGTATGTCAGCTCATTTAAGCAATGATTGGTTTATGTATATAAGAGACTTCAATAATTATATATTTTTATTTCAGTTTCAATAAATGATCAATTGATTAATTTTCTCTGTTTTGGCTTATTGTTCACATTTAATATCAAATAAAAGTGTTTTACTTAAAATTATTCATGCCAATTATGACAGTTAGGTGAATATTACTTTGATTTACATTCCAGTAGTAGTTTTGGTTGAACCCTGAATATGCTAAGACGTCCCTTTTCTTTTTTCTTATGAACAGGCTACTGTGTTTACATATATTATTAAAATCTTCTTTGAAAATACGAAGAATGTTACATTTCTTATATTTAGTTCTCTGTGCTTCAGAATTCCTGTGATACTTGCACTTAAGTCCTTCTGAGCAGTTGATGTTGATATTTATGTGGTTAATTTCATGAAACGTGGTGGTTTTCATTTCTATCATTAATTTATACAGGAGATAGACTGTTTTCCAGGTGTAAGCTCAGTCATATAATTAGAAAATTTATAAGCAGAAAGGAGTTATTTGGTCTAACCCATTTATTCTACAGATAGAGAAATTAGAGTCCAGAAACTCTGTCTTCTTTAAAGTCTTACAGGTATTTAAGAAAAAAGAATAGACTTGAGGTTTCTGTGCTCTGAACCCAGTGATCTTGACACTGTAACGATCTTCATCCATATTATTCACAGAAGTAAATATAATCACATATTAAATAAGAAACAAAAATACTAAGGAGATATTATACTGAAAAATGAAATAATATTATCTTAATTATTTTGATCAGATTCAATCTATAGCAGCTTGAAGGCTAATAATTCCAATGATTCTCTGAATAAACCATTTTTCTAATAAGATTACAGGTTTTAGTAATCTAATTATTTTGACTGATGCAAATGTTACCCCGCCAGTCTGAAAAATGTGTTTATTTATATGTCATAAAGAATAATTTATTCCAAAAAGGCTAATTTTCAAAATATATGTATCTTCTGAAACTGTATCTATTTTTTCCCCACGTTTTCTAAATATATTTTAGAGGGCATTTGTAGATTTTCATGGTGCTGAAAAATTAAGGTATAATGGTCTCATGAAGGAGAATAATGTCATTTAGACATTGTAATTTTGGAGGATCACAATACTTTTTGGAATGTGGTTGTTGCAGCACTGGTCACTTATACTAATTATATAATAACATACTATACTAATGCAATAATATACCATATGAAATTATTCAGTGGTAAATTTGTCTTAAATCCTCTAGAATACTGCAAAGAAATAGTTTATATAAGAAAGAGTACCATAGCAGATGTGAACACAATATTTCCTATTTTTTTCTTCTTTTTTATTTTTTTGAAGACAAGTTCTCACTCTGTTGCCCAGACTGGAGTTCAGTGCCATGTTCATAGTTCACTGCAACCTCAAACTCCCAAGCTCAAGTGATCCTCTTGATTCAGCCTCTGAAGTAGCTGTGCCTATAGGTGTGCACCACCACACCGGCTAAGTTTTAAAATTTTTTATAGATATGTTGCCCAAGCTGGTCTCAAATTCTTGAGCTCAAGAGATCTTCTCACCTTGGCCTCCCAGAGTGTTGGGATTACAGGCATGAGCCACCATACTCAGCCAATATTTCTTTTGTAAAAGACATTTTCTAACATACTTCTCATTTTAACTAACATAATATTCAAAGTGTAGATCTGAGAAAGAGATAGTGCCTGCAGATCTGGGATCCTACATGCTAATATTATGGGATGCATTCAGATTTGATCAGCAGATATTCCATTTATTCTAGAACACCACCAGCAGAAGAATGTAATTACGTCTATCACTAAAACTTTGTGTCAATACAGACTACTGTATTTGTTATCATAGATGGTCCTTGGATGGCAGCCTTAAGCAATTTTAAACCTAGACAGGTGATGTACTTTTTCTTCTTGGATAATTTTCATGGTTTTATCTAATTTGGTTGTAACTAATGTGTTTAATATGGCTTGCTTGTTTTTTAAAAAGTTGTTCAGTATCCTTAGAACTCAGTGCTGATTTCTTTTTCTAGCAGGCCTTTTATATAGGACATCTCACTTTCTCCTGGCTCTCTACTACTAGCATGAGGTCTCTGAAAAATCAAGACAGCAAAATAATTTGTTATAGAACAGCCTATGTAGAGGGACAGGGGAGGAGTCATATTCCAAGAGGGAAAGACCTTTGAGCCAGGCTCAATTTGTAGACGCTGTTGAATGAAAATGAGAGAGAGAGAATGCACACTTTATTGCACTATTAAAGCAAAATTCTGACAATAACTTCTAAAAATGATTCAACTCTTATACACTGAGAATATGACAGACCTTCCAAAAGTATAATTTCTTATATGAACGTCCAGGTATATAAGGAAAAATAACTATTTCATACCAATATCTCCAGCCGCCTTTATTGTTGGTTCACCACATAGGTTTTTATCAGAATCGCAGAACATTAATTTTTTAAAGTAGCTACCATTACAACTAGCTTGAGAAGAACTTTCTTTTTAATAATTCGACCCAGATGCATTCTAGATACTCCAGTGTTACGAATCGATGGCTTCATGAGGAGCCGCTGTTGACTCATGCTATCTCTGGACACACTGACAGGAAACGTTTTCTTACACCTGTTTTCCTCCTGCTTTTCCTTGGTGGGACTTAGTGCCTTGGCATAGTTCAGTATCAATGGCAGTCATAGAGAAGTGTTACAGAAACCCAGCTTATTCCAACTTGTGAATTATTTGGCACCCAGGAACCAGGTCTTACAATCTTCAACCCACTTTTTCCTAACATGGCCCCTTTTCTGAAATGTTTATTTATATATGATGTAGGCCTGGGGAAAGGACATGGACTTTCAAAGAAAATATTCTCCAATAGATCTCTCAACTCCAGAGAACCTTCTGACTAAATCTGAAAGAATTCCACTGTGCTCTGATAACATCCTTTAATAATGAAGGAAAAGATATTTTTCCCCCAGGAGGATTTTGTAGTGAAAGAGATGGCATAATTTTCTTAAAAAATGTTGTTTATAATCTCATTTGTTTTTTCATTTGTGGGGTGTGTCTTAAATCCTAAATGGTACATCCTTTTTAAAATACTTCTAATAATAAAATGTTTCTGAAGTTATGTTGTAAGTATCATTGGACTATGTTTAATAATGTTAAGTTGATCCCACTTCCCCTGAAATTATATACATAAATGCTGAAAGTATAAATTTACATATACAACTTCATGGAACATTTTTCTTCCAAGTGTGCATTTGCTAGAATTTGCATTGAAAGGTTTTGGAAGGAGCCTGTTGGTATGAATCCTGTGTGAGCAACACTCAGATTTGTTGCATACTGAACAGCATGCTAAATCTCACTTCACAATCTTAGATTTATCATCTACCATCTTGAGCTGAATTTAAAATGTAACTGCAGTTTATTATGTCACCTGTTCGTCAAACACTGATGCAAAGCTTAGTTTTCAGTGTGAAGAACCCATGACTAGAGAAGGGAAGAAGAAAGGGTCAAGCAGACCTCATTAAAGAGTGTATGGGCAAGAAAACACATCAGATGTCTTGATAGGTTTTTTAAAGTCCTGTTAGACTTGTCATGATTTCCAAAACACTAAATGCCATCTAGTATTTTGGACCCTCCAAAATTACAGTAGAATATTATTATGGGTCATCTTAATTGGAAATATACAGGGAAATCCTGATGATTAATGTAGACTAGTGATAGCTCTCACACATTTATATAACCTATGTTGAAAAGAAAGAAGAAAGTCAGGAAGGAAAGAAGGAAAAAGAGCGGAGAGAGAGGAACAAGAAAACACGTGGATTTGTGGAAATGAAAATTTTTAAATTACTAATTTGCAAGAATGGGTAAGAAAAATACCGAGTATGAACATAAATGCTTTCAATTCCGTTTGTCTCTTAATCCTTCTCAGTCCGTGGCCAGTTTTGAAACTTGGTGTAACTTCCTTCCTTTATTCCTCCCTCCCTTGCTCCCTCCATCCCTTCTTGCCAGCCTCCTTCCCTTCCTCTCTCCTTGAGTTTCCTTCTTCTTTCTTGTTCCCTCCCTCCCTCCCTCTCTCTTTTTTCCCCTTAGTTTCCCCAGAAGCACATATACCAGCCATTTGAATGCTTTCTGCTCATAGATACTGCCAAGCCCCCTCACCCAGACTGCTGACTAGATTTGGTAGAATGGAGTGAGAAACATAGACTTTGTGTCTGTGGCGGCCACCTCTGATGTTGCAGACTTTTGCCGTGATTATGCACTCCAGCCGAGGGACGCTAGAGAGGTTGAAATTTCAACTGTGGGATTTGCCATTTTGGAATTTGCAGAAATGTACTGGATATGCTAACAGCAGCCTGGCTAGCCTCCACTTCACAAGGAAGTATTTAAATATACACGTGTAATATGAAGAAAATTGCATTAGATCATAAGGGATGAATTATTTTGTAAATGACTATACCATCAAATACCATACCTGATATCAATCATCTTCATCAGACAGTATCTGTGTATGTAAGTAGATAAACAAAAAAGCAGGAGTTTATTTCTCTCTAATGTATCCTCGACTCTCTAGCAGTGACCTCTGAAATGTCTCTTCTGATCCAGACTTGTTTGAATCATGTGCAACATTTTAGATTTGTCTTTTCTCTGCAAGTTTTTTTTCGTTAAGTACCATAACATATTGAACCAAATAGTTTTGCTTGCTTTCTATTGATGACACATGATTTTGGCTTTTATCTTCAGTGGAAAATCAATGTGTCACACGGAGTTCACTAAGAAAAAGGTATGGGGCCTCTTTGTAATTCTTTGTCAGATGATTGCTTTATCTTGATTTATGCCTTCAAACTTTTTCCCATTCAGCAGAAAATATTGTGTCGCTATCTGTGAGAGCAAAGCGATCTATACCAATTTATGCTCTAAGTGTAGCCTCCTTCCAGAACTGCTTATGGAACATATCAACTCACTATAGATTAGGGACATAATGGATTCTTCTTTCTTAAAAGTGGCAGATTGACAATTTTAGTTCATATACAAGCTTTTATATTAACATTAAAACAATATTTCTATGTAAAGTAAAATATTGTAGTTGATTATTATTCGAGGGCCTCCCAGAATTTCAAGGTCTGAAAATAAATTCAGTGTTCCTGGTGGTAACAAAATTGCCCCTACTTCCTTGTATCAGGACTGCCATTTGGAACTGCTGGGGAAGCTCTTTTCAGAAATTATTTTCAAAACAGCATTGTTGCCTTTTGCCAAACTGAAATCTGGTTGTAAACTTTTGAAAACTAGTTCCTTGGAATGGAATTCAAGTTGTCTTCTAAGCAATTTTTTTTAACTCAAACATACATTCTATCTTGCTTTATTATGTCGCTATTTGTGTAGGAAACATATTTCTATTTTTACCATTTTCAATTTATTTACATTTACATTTACATTTGTGTGTATATATATATACACACATACATACACTTTAAGTTCTGGGATACATTTGCAGAACTTGCAGTTTTGTGAAATAGGTATACATGTGCTGTCGTGGTTTGCTGCACCCATCAACTCGTCATCTACATTAAGTATTTCTCCTAATGCTATCCCTCCTCTTTCCTTCCTACCCACTGACAGGCCCCAGTGTGTGATGTTCCCCTCCCTGTGTCTATGTGTTCTCATTGTTCAACTCCCACTTATGAGTGAGAACATGTGGTGTTTGGTTTTCTGTTCTTGTGATAGTTTGCTGAGAATGATGGTTTCCAGCTTCATCCATGTCTCTGCAAAAGACATTAATCCATCCTTTTTTATAGCTGCATGGTATTCCATGGTGTATATGTGCCACATATTCTTTATCCAGTCTATCATTGATGGGCATTTGGGTTGGTTCCTAGTCTTTGCTCTTGTGAATAGTGCTGCAATAAACGTATGTGTGAATGTGTCTTTATAGTAGAATGATTTATAATCCTTTGGATGTGTACCTAGTAATGAGACTGTTAGGTCAAATGATATTTCTAGTTCTGGATCCTTGAGGAATTGCTACACTGTCTTCCACAATGGTTGAACTAATTTACACTCCCACCAACAGTGTAAAAGCATTCCTATTTCTCCACATCCTCTCTAGCACCTGTTGTTTCCTGACTTTTTAATGATTGCCATTCTAACTGGCGCGAGATGGTATCTCATTGGACCAGGGGTGATGAGCTTTTTTTTTTTTTTTCTTCGAGACAGCCTCACTTTGTCACCCAGGGTGGAGTGCAGTGGCACAATTTCGGCTCACTGCAACCTCCACCTAATGGGTTCAAGCAATTCTCCTGCCTTAGCCTCTTGAGTAGCTGGGATTACAGATATATACCACCACGCCTGGCTAAAGTTTTTTTGTGTGTTTTTGGTAGAGACAGAGTTTCACCATAGTGGCCAGGCAAGTCTCAAACTCCTGACCTTGTGATCCACTCGCCTTGGCCTCCCAAAGTGATGGGATTACAGGCGTGAGCCACCACGCCCAGCCTATGATGAGCTTTTTCTCATGTGTTTATTGGCCGCATAAATGTCTTCTTTTGAGAAGTGTCTGTTCATATTCTTTTCCCACTTTTTGATGGGGTTGTTTTTTTCTTGTAAATTTGTTTAAGTTCCTTGTAGATTCTGGATATTAGCCCTTTGTTAGATGGATAGATTGCAAAAATTTTCTCCCACTCTGTAGGTTGTGTGTTCACTCCGATGATAGTGTCTTGCTGTGCAGAAGCTATCTTTAGTTTAATTAGATCCCATTTCTCAATTTTGGCTTTTGTTGCCACTGCTTTTGGTGTTTTAGTCGTGAAGTCTTGCCTATGCCTATGTTCTGAATGGTATTGGCTAGGTTGTCTTCTAGAGTTTTTATGGTTTTAGATCTTATGTTTAAGTCTTTAATCCATCTTGAGTTAATTATTTTATAAGGTGTAAGGAAGGGGTCCACTTTCAGCTTTCTTCATTTGGCTAGCCAGTTTTCCCATCACCATTTATTAAATAGTCAATCTTTCCCCATTGTTTGTTTTCGTCAGGTGTGTCAGAGATATGTTGTATATTTCATGGTACAATGCCTTCTGTCAATGGGGAAAAATAACAAGCATATATGGGATGAATGAAGTCTGCTATGGTTAAGGTTGAGAATATTTACTGATCCTTGAGTTCAGTCTCCAGGAATGTTGGAAATAGAGAATGGAGATAATGGAGATAAAGAAAAGTTCTGAAAATGACACTTCCCATAGTGTCAAAATTGTGATCTATTGCAGAATTCTGTGATACATCAAAATCTCTGTTTATACTGAGGTTTGTTATTGTGTATGAGCATATCTTTATCAGGTGTAGGCTATTTCTATACTTTCATGTCTTTAAATCAATGTTTCTATTCACATATGTATATGTGCAAATAGAAGCATGTTAATATTATATATATATTTTCTGTCATTACCATGATTGCTATGATTATCATTAGCATGTATTATTAGTGTGACCGAAGTATCATCAGTATCAGTTTCTTTCTCACTGCAGTGCTCCTGTAATGCTTCATTTCTACAGAGCCAACCTACACCCACCGTTTCCCTGACTATAACTTTACCTAAAGTATAAGCCCTTATAAAGCCATGAAAGCCTACCAAGAATTGTCAAAGAAGCTAGGCAGCAGCCAGGCTCTGCCTTAGGAAAAGATTTTACTTTTTATTATCATGTGCAGTACTTAACTACTTGTTTTGACCTCTAAGATTTTGCTCTCCTATATTTCTATCCCCTGGCTTTCTGATATTTCATGTGATTATATTTGAAATTTTAACCTTGCTTTTCTTTTTGGAATCTCTGATATCTCTGCTGCCACAGGTAATGACAGGTTCCTCTCTAACTGTTGGTGTTATCCCTGGTCAGATTATTACTGATGACAGAAGTAGATGTTTTACGTGGATTCTCTCGATATCAGAAACAAATACAGATATCACAACTCAAAAATGACAGACTGATAACCATTATGAACTTAGATGCAACATTCTTAATACAATATTAGCAAATTGAGTCTAGGAATATTTAAAAATGATAATGTGTTTTAACCAAGTGGGGTTTATCTCAAGTTGGTTTCAACAACTGAAAATCTACCATGCTGACAGAAAAAAGAAAAATCACGTGACACTCTCAATAGATGCAAAAAAGGAATTTACAAAATGTAACACATTTTTTAAATTAAAAACTCCCAGCAAACTGAGGATAGAAAAGTACATTTTCAAACTGATTATGTGTTTACAAAAAATCTATAGCAAACATCTTACTTAAAATGGTGAAAGCCTTAATACTTTCTACATAAGATTATGAAAAATGCAATGATGTCCTCTCTCCCTAGTTCTTTAAAGTATTGCATTCAATATTAAATAAGTGGAAATATATACCAAGTTCATTGATAAATATTTAATACTTATGAGATGATAATTCTCCTGAAATTGATCTCTAGATTCAGTGGAATTCCCATGAAACCTTATAGGTCCTTTTGGATAAATTACAAAACTGATTCTAAAACAGGGAGAAAGAAAGAAGGGAAGGAAGGAGGAATGGACAGAAAGAAGAAAGAAATAAAGAGAAAAGAAAAGAAAATAAGAAATAAGTGACACCCAAGTTGGGAAGAAAGAAAAATACTATTCTCACGTGATGTAAACATATACATAGAAAATCCTTAGGCATCTGCAGAAGTGTGCTAGAGGTATGAAGTGAATTTAACAAAGTTGTAGGATGAAAGATCAATAAATAAAATCAATTGTGTTTCTATACACAATCAACACCAATTAGAAAATAAAATTATGTAAGCAATTTAACTTAAAATAGCCTCAAAAATAATAAAATAATTCAGAATAAATTTAATAAAAGGTATGCTGATCCAAAATTTCTAAATCACTAATACGAGAGATTGAATAGGTAGAAATATGTATCAAGTTCATTGGTAAATATACATGTCATACTTATTAGATGATAATTCTTCTGAAACTGATCTCCAGATTTGGCACAATCCCAGTCAAACCTATAGGCCTTTTTGGAGAAATTACAAAGCTGATTCTAATTTTTTTTTTTAAATGCAGAAGTCCTAGAATAGCCAGAGCATGTTTTAGAAAGAAGAATAAAGTTGGAAAACTTTCCAAATTTCAAGACATATTGTAAAGCTACACTAAACAGTACAGTAAACTTACTGGCATGAAGAAGACATATATATCAGTGAAACAGAATAAATAATTTAGAAATATATCCTGCCTTACATGGCCAAAGTTGCCAAAATATTTCAATAAGGAAATCAATGTCTTTATAAAGATGGTACTATTAAAATTGGATATTAAATGGAGAATATGAACTTCAGAATTACCTCATACCATATCCTCAAATTAACTCAACATGTATTTTATACATAATGTAAATATAAAAAGTATAAAGCTTACTGAATAGGAAAAATTTTTAATAATCTTACTATAGCTAAAAATTTTTTAGATAAGAAAAGGAGGGATGAAAATGGAAAAAAATAGTAAGTTGGACTTCATGAAATTAAGACTTTTGCAACTTAAAACATAGCATCAAAAAATGAAAAGGCAAACCACAGATTGGGACAGAATAATTTTAAATATGTCTGATAAAGAACTTTCATCTAGAATGTACACATAACTAAAAAACTAAATAACAAAACACAAATAACTCATTTAACGTAATATTTTGACCTAAATGGGCCAAATATTTGTACAGATATTTTAATTTAAAAAGAGATGATGTCCAATACACAAATGAAAAGATACTTAACATTACCCATCATCAGGGAAATTCAAGTTAAAACCACATTGAGGTACCACTGTACACCCACTGGAGTGGCTGACACGAGCAGAACTGACCATACCACATGATGTGAAGAATTGCTATTCACACCTGGCTAGTGGGACTTCAAAATGGTACAGACATTTTGGAAAGCAGTTTGGCAGTTTCTTTTAATGTTAAACTTAGTACTGATCATATAGCCAAATAATTCCACTGCGACTCAAAATAAATAAAAACATATCCGTACCAAGCCTCATCCTTGAAGTTCATAGCAGATGTGTCCATCAACTTGTAAATGGATAAACCAGTTGTAGATGGAGTACCACTCAACAATAAAAAGGAGCAAACTGATACAACAGCAATATAAATGAATATCAAAAGCATTATGCTCAGTGAAAGAAGCTAGACATGAAAGACACCAATGTATCATTCCACTAATAGGATACTCTAGAAAATGCAAACTGTAGAAACAGAAGCAGATTAGTGGTTGCCTGTGTTCAGGAATGGAGAAAAGATCAAATGCAAAACAGCAAAAGAAAACGTTTTGTGATGATGCAGATTTTCTGTATCTTGATCATGATTGTGGTCAAATGATGATATTCATCTGCCATAACCCATTAAATTGCAGATTGAAAAGGGTGAATTTTACTGTGTGTACATTATACTTAAATGGAGCTGTAAATATGTTTGGAGCTTATCTGTGAACATTAGTTGCAGAGCAGGAGTTACTTTTATAGAGTGGAAATCTGCTGAGTGCCAACTTGAGAAGGGTTGAAAAAAATTAGAACCTTCTTCCAACACATTTCAGTTAGAACACTCTTAGGATGTCGTTACAGCTGCGCTCTATATTGGTGTCTCTGATGAAATCACATGTCTGACGATCTCAGCATGCCTTTAATCAACAGAATATACACGTGTTTTCTTTTATTACTATAAAGGATATACCAAACAACTTTTTCAAGACTTTACTTCAAAAAGGCACGTAGTTTTGCAACATTTTTGGTAAGTCTTTAATTATTTCAAAATGAAAAATTGAAAATAAAATGCAATTATTTACTCAGGCCCCCCAAAAAAAGGTCTGTACGGGGAATGCATGTGGTGTGTGTGTGTGTGTGTGTGTAAGTGTGTGATTTGAAGAATTGAAAAAATTTTAGTGGGGTTTTGTAGCATCACTTTGATAGCATCCTGTAATTTTGTATTGTGTTTGAAATAAAAATAAAGTGAATACACTGATAAAAGAATTTGAAAAGAATTTGCATTATTGCCTAAATTATGTGTGGTTTCCACAGTGGCATGAATCGAGCATCTTTAACCTACATAACAATATATCAGAAGTATTAGGTAAAAAATAAGTAAACTAGTATAACAAAGTTAAATATTTCTAAAGTAAAATTATAGCTTTATTTTTTTTTCCTGAAATGTTTTGAGGAGATATTTACACCAAAAGATATTATCACTGATCAATGAAACTTTTTAAGAATTTGCTTGTGTCCCACCAATATTTGATTACATAGTGCTTCTGTGAGTTCCATTTCATTAATTTAGCTTTGACAGGAGAGAAGGCAATGGCTCTGCAGCCTCTCTCGGTGTGGCATGATCCTGGTTCCGCTGGCTGATCTCTATTAGAACCATGGCCTTAATCATGCCTTTCATGCTTCTAACTTGATTTGCATTTGTTGTGTGATCCAAATTTATTCTCTCGTTTAGTCGCTTCCACCCATAGAAAAGCAGGTCTTTTTCATTTCTCCTTCACCATTGCCCCCATTTTTTCTTTTTGTCCTCCCATGATGAAAAACAAGACAGAAAACAAACTATAACAACAACAGACACCTTTTGTCTGTGGTCACCAATGCATTGTAGCACTAAACTTTGTTAAAAATCTCTAGATCTGACCTCTATATCTGCTGTTCCCAGAGTTTTTCAATGTGTTCTCTAGACTGCTGTGACCCACTGACAGAAAGTCTAGCTATATTTAATTGAAAGTTATTACTGTCTGATATGGTTTGGCTGTGTCCCCACTGAAATCTCATCTTGCACTGTAGCTCCCATAATTCACATGTTGTGGGAGGGACCCAGTGAGAGGTAAGTGGATCATGGGGGCAGTTTTCCCCACACTGTTCTAGTGGTAGTGAATAAGTCTCATGAGATCTGATGGTTTTATAAGGGGAAACCCCTTTCGCCTTTCACTTGGTTCTCATTTGCTGTTTGCCTGCTGCCATGTAAGATGCGCCTTTCGCCTTCTGCCATAACTGTGAGGCCTCCTCAGCCATGTGGAACTGTGAATTCATTAAACCTCTTTTTCTTTATAAATGACCCAGTCTTGGGTATGTCTTTATCAGCAGCATGAAAATTGACTAATACACTCACTGTCCATGAATGATACTCTGTTAGCCCATTTGCATTGTTATAAAGAAATACCTGAGGCTGGGTAATTTATAAAGAAATGCGGTTTATTTGGCTCCTTGTTGTGAAGGCTGTACATGAAGCATAGTACTGGCACCTGCTTCCAGGGAGGGCCTCAGGAACCTTCCAATCATGGTGGAAGGTGAAGGGAAACCAGCATATCACATGGTGAGAGCGGAAGCAAGAGAGACAGGGAGGAGGTGTCAGTCTCTTTTAAACAACCAGATATCGCATGAACTCACAGGGTAAGAACTCATTCATTACCAAGAGGACAGCACCAAGCCATTCAGGAGGCATCTATCTCCAACATTGGGGATCACATTTTAACGTGAGATTTGAAGGGGACAAACATCCAAACTATGTCAGATACCAAAGCTGACAATGCTTAGGATCTTCAGCTGTTCCAGGTTCTGGGAAAAGGGAGAGAGTTAGCTTCCCTCGTCTATGCTGTGCTACTCCATATTATATTAGTAATTATTGTTCTCTAAAGGTTCTTAAAAGCAAATAAACAAATGCAAGGCAAAACATATAAAAGGCAAGGCAAAACATACGAAATGCAAGGCAAATGCATTAAAAAACTTTTGAGTGTTAATACATAGATTTTATTTTATCTTTTTAATTTCTTTTGCTTAACCAAATAGATTATGTAGTTTTGATTAACTGGCCATGAAATAGCTCTGCCTACATAGAATTTCCCATGAATAATTGGTTGTGGAGACTTTTGTGTGTGACCCAAATCCTCCCTCAAAACTGAAGTTTGCCCAGCTATTGGGAGTGTTGGCAAATCATGCCTCTCAGCTGATTCTCTCTAGAATTTATTCTCAGGAGATCTAATTAATAACTTGTCAAGCTGATGTCCATCCTTGGGGACAACTCTTATCTGAAGAATGGCCAGTGAAAGGTATTAAAACTCCATACTCCTGCCTCAATTTAGGGCAACTCTGAAGGGTCGCCCCAGCTTCTCAGCTCCCCCTTGAGATTAGCTGAGGTATTTGTTGTGACTGCCTCACATCTCAACTCCCTTTGTCCAATTCAGCTTTTTCGCCACAGTTGTTGGTTCCTAGGATTTTACCCAGTTAAATGTTCTCTACACAAATCTCTATCTCAAATCTGCTTTACAGGGAATGTGGCCTCAGACAGGTTTTCATTAGGTTCTGGACGTAACTCTCATTAGTCATTGATATGATTCGGCTGTGTCTCCATCCGAATCTCACCTTGATTGTAATTATCCCCGCATGTCAAGGATGGAGTCAGGTGGAGATCATTGAATCATAGGGGCGGGTTCCCCCTACTGTTCTCCTGGTAGCGAATAAGTCTCACGAGATCTGATGCTTTTAAAATGGGAGCTTCCCTACACAAGCTTTCTTCTCTGCTACCATTTAAGATGTGCCTTTGCTTCTTTTTTGCCTTCTGCCGTGACTGTGAGGCCTCCCCAGCCATGTGGAATTGTGAGTTCCTTAAACCTCTTTCCTTTCTAAATTACCCGGTCTTGGGTATGACTTTATTAGCAGCATGAGAACAAACTAGTGCAGTCTGTTCTATAAGCCCAAGTCGGATCACAGAGTCCCGCTTTCTGTTTTTTTTTTCTAGCCCATATTTCTACTAAAACTTGACTCATATAGACTTAAAACAAAATAATTAAGCATGGCTAGTATTTATTTATTATTTTATACGTGTCAGGTACTGTATTTTGTAACTTATCTTTTAATAATCTTTCCAAATCTCTAAAAGGAGAACTCTGCTCTTTTATAGAGAAAATAAGGATGGCTCTGAAAATGTTAGCATTAGGGGAAGTAGGGTGAGGGACATAGGGGGCACTTTGTGTTATTTGTGCATTTTGCTATCAATCTAAAATCAGGTCAAAATAAAAATTAAAAAAATGGGTAGTAGAAGCAGGTTGTTAAGATTTTCAGTGTGACTCTAGAATTTTTTTGTTTGTTGTTTGTTTTGGAGTGTAGTGGTAAGATCTCTGCTCACTGCAACCTCCACTTCCCAGGCTCAAGCAATTCTCCTGCCTCAGTCTCCCAAGTAGCTGGGATTATAGGTGCCCGCCACCACACCCAGCTAAGTTTTCTATTTTTTTTTTTTTTAGTAGAGATGGGGTTTCAGCATGTTGGCCAGTCCAGTCTCCTACTCCTGACTTCAAGTCATCCGCCCGCCTCAGCCTCCCGAAGTGCTGGGATTATAGGCATGAGCTCCCACTCCTGGCCCAAAGTTCATATTTTAACTACTAACCTAAATTATTTTAAAAACAAAAGCCTCCTTGGACTCAAACCAGGTCAGAGTGACATGATCATGTGCCTGTTTTGTGCAGGGTGAAGTGAGATTATTATCTAGGAAATAGCTGAAATGTCTTGTTGTGGGCATACATATTTCATATAAATTCTAAGCTTCATATTAGCACTTAGATTATAATTATCTAAAGAATAGAGAACAATTTCATATAATTTTCAGTGTATCAGGCGAATCAAAAGTATACATACAAGCATGCAGATGAATTTCAGTGAATATAGTGGTGACAATGCTCAACAGAATATATGTCCCCCACCCAACCCTGCTTCTTGCTCTTTCACTGTCCTAAAGATAGAACAAAATGGTTCAGGCATCCAGCTTGTCCCCTCCACACTTCACACTTTTACTTAATAGCAGCTTATCTTTAACACTTTGTCATCTTTAAGATGTTGCTAATTCTTTCTGGTAGATCCCAGGACTGAGGATGAGGAAGAATGATTTTATTTAAATAAAGTTGCTTAATAAAAAACAATTTTTTTAGTTTTAAAATATTTTCATTATTTTATAAAATTTTTGTGGGTACATAGGAGGTTTATATATTTGTGGGGTACATGAGATGTTTTGATACAGGCATGCAGTGTGAAATAATCACGTCATGAGGAATGGGCTTTCCATCCCCTCAAGCATTTATCCTCTGAGTTAAAAACTATTCAATTGGCTGGGCACGGTGGCTCACGCCTGTAGTCCCAGCTCTTTGGGAGGCCGAGGTTGGCGGATCGCCTGAGGTCAGGAGTTTGAGACCAGCCTGGCCAACATGATGAAACCCCATCTCTACTAAAAATACAAAAATTAGCCGGGTGTGGTGGCGAGTGCCTGTCATCCCAGCTACTCGGGAGGCTGAGACAGGAGAATCATTTGAACCTGGGAGGTGGAGGTTACAGTGAGCCGAGATCATGCCATTGTACTCCAGCCTGAGTGACAAGAGTGAAACTCCATGTCAAAAACAAACAAAAATCAATTACATTCTTTAAGTTATTAAAATTAAACATTGTAAATGATTTTTTTTCCCAAAGCTTTTTCAAAGAAAAAAAAGTAGAAACAAAGACACTTTCTACTGATTTCCAATATGGTGACTCTGTATTTCTAGCATGTGTTAAGGTGAAAAATTGATTTTATGTTTAATACAAAACATAGCATAATGTAATGAAAAGCAAGATTGTAATGATAAAGGAAAATAACACTAGTGCTAATTTTTTTCAATTTGAAGCATTGGATTAAAATGAATTAGGTTATATTCCAACATGTTTATATTGAATTTCTTTTTTCTCCAATTGGTTTCTTTTTATTAATGGGTGAGTGTTGCATTTGTATAAGGTTTCCCTATTATATTCAATTGTTTTGAGATGCTTTTAATGTGAAGTTTTTATGTTTTCTTTTTGATGTATACATGTTATGCTTTTATGCTGAATTTGATAATTGGTGCTGTATATGCAAAGCAAATGTAATTTCCCAGCTTTTATTTTTTAAAGCCCTGGGAAGCAACATAATAAAGTAGAAATAGTATCAAGACAGGAGTTAGAATACCTGGATTCTAAAATTTAAATTAAATTAGGATCTAGTGACATTATAGGTGTTCCTTGATCTTCTGATGACCTGATTCCTCAAAAGAAAAATAAAATAATCTATAAATTGTTTCTAATTCTAAAACTCTATAAATCCTATTTTTAAAATTATAATTAGTTGAACTCTATAAGGTCACAAAAGTCCCTATTAAGAAACTAAAATAAAATTTTATCATATCTTAAAAATACTCTGATCTTTTTTTATATGCTGACATGAATTCTAATTATTTTTGAGCCCCTAAAAAACATTTAAGATCACAGTTTATGTTTTATTATTGACTTTCAGATAATTAACATTTTACTGATAGATATGAACAAATCTACTCTAACAGAGATAGTCATTAGTTTATTTCTCTCTTTTCAGTATCAATAAAAAGTATCGATTTACCAATAACAATGAATTAATTGCCTGAAATAAATGAAACGTAAGCAGCAAAAGTGAACTTTTTAGTATAACTCTTCTTGTAAACATTGACTTAGTTCAAAGGGAGCTTATCTTTAAAAAAAAAAGCGCTAATTCATGTCTATTGGTATAGATATAATCTTTTTTTCCTTGAAAATAGATCCTACTATACTCCAGACACTATGCCACTAGGTGCAGATATTAACACAAATAGCAGGTGATCATTGTCCTCATGGAGTTTATTTTAAAGAGAACAAAGTGAGACAAAGGCACACAAGCAAAGAACTACAATACAAAGGGGATGGCATCTGACTCAGCATGGAGGTGTCACGGAAGGTGTTGTTTTGCTTAGGTTTTGAAGTGTGGGTAGGAGATGGCCCATGTTGAGAGTGGGAACTGGGAATTAAAAAGATGAGGAGGTCTCTGCAAATCTACATGGATGGGAAGTAGCATGCTGATGTGGGAAACAACTAAAAAGTTCCAGAATGCATGGTTTATAAAGCGTGAGTCAGAGAGGGCTAGACCAGTAGCCAGATCAAGGATATCTCAGATGTTATAGTCATGAATTAGTGCATTGACCTGCAGGCCATGGGAGTCACTGAAGGTTTCAGTCAGGTAAGTGAGCTGATCAGAACAGTCCTTTAGATAGGCCGCTCTTTTGGCTGTAATGGGGACACGTTTGAAGTAGGGCTATAGCTAAAAATATACAGACACTTCCTCTTGTCTACAGCCCTGCTGGCATCTGTTGTATTTTGACTTTTTAATAATAGCCATTCCAACCGGTATGAAATGGTATCTCATTGTGTTTTGATTTGCATTTTTCTGATGATTAGTGATTCTAAGCATTTTTTTTTTCGTGTATTTGTTGGCCATTTGTATGTGTTCTTTTGAGAAGTGTTTGTTCATGTCCTTTGCCCATTTTTTAATTGGGTTATTTTTTTTTCTAATTGATTTAAGTTCCCTGTAGATTCTGGATACTAAAAAACAAACAAAAACCAGAAGTAAATAAATTCTCAGGACACACACACCCACACCCACACCCACAGAGAGAGAGAGAGAGAGCGCGCCTAGGTAAGAGGCCACCAACCACCAGGGTCTAAACTGGGAACACTTTCTAGTACAGAATGAATGGAAAGGATTCATGAAATATCTAGAAAGTAACGTTAATGAGATTTACATGTATGGAGTGAATGAGGAGAAACAGGGATCATTCAGGATTCTGGTGGGAATAACAGGGGGAGCCATTAGTTGAAATTTTGAAGTGGGAGAAGGAGAGGGAGTTTTAGGGAGAAAGATGAGTTGTTTTTTTAGGTATTTCAAACCCTTGAAGCTTCTATGGGACATCGAAGTGGAAATAACAGTCTGTGGGTTGGGACAATAAAGAAAGAAATTGGTTGAAGACTAGGGGAAGAGTATAGAGCAAAGAAATATTTAAGATAATAAACATATAGAGATAGCTGAAAATGTGGGACTGGATTACAAAGGAAGAATGATTTAGTTATGAAGCCCAAGGGCTGACAGGAATGGGTGACTAGTCGAGGAGTTCATATGCATCTGTTATTGTATGAATAAAAAAAATTATCTGTTCCTTCCTAAAGATATCTTCAACCTGTTTTTGGATACATATGGGCACTGCTTTTCACTCTCTTAGCCCCATTTCTTATTTTAGCCTCTGCTGTAGCGATCAGTTCTGCACAGGCTTTGACCCAGGCTTTGACTAGTTGGTGCAGGTGTGATATGACACTTACCTGGAATGGCCCACAGTTTGTGGCTGCTCTTACTTAAGCAGGTGGGATGCTCATGTAGGTGTAACCTAGCAGCTTGGTAGAGTTTATGCCCATGGGGCAACCTGTGACCACTCAAAAATAAAGCCCTTTCCTCCTCCCAGATTGAGGAGTCTTGCATTATGTAATAAAACTCCTTAGAAGGCCTATTAGGTTCCAATACAGCATTAGGCAACTTGATAAGGTATCCCATCATCAGCCTTCCTTTCTTCCCTCATTCCTCTGCCTCTCACTCTTTCTTCCTAAGTTAACTTCTTAGATAAAATGCCAACTTTCTATATTTTGTCTCACATCAGGGAAAATAATTGTATACCCCATTTCAAAAGCACATAAAAAGGTTACTGTATAGAAAATTTGTCTTTAAGAGATTAAGCTGTAATTTTCCAAATACTTTAAAATTTTATTTCAGATACGTTTTTCATTTTTATAAGCTTCATCTAAAAGCAGAGTTCACCTAAGAATATACCTAAGAGCATATTACATAGAATATATTTTATATTTCAGTAGTTTAGCTAGGATTCTTTCAAAATTGAGAGGATCTACAAATATTTCTAACACATTAGTTTTCAGTCTTAAGGCTGAGTCAAGAACAAAGCTCCTAAACTTTGCATTGGTGATTGAGAACATTTTAAAATTGTTATTTAATTCATTAATTTATTTTTAAAAAAATTTCACATTGTAATTATATAGATTTATAGGATACAATTTGATGTTTCAATGAATATGTATGTTGTCTAATGATCCAATAAGGATAGTTAGTGTATTAATTACCTCATGCATTCATCATTTCTTTTTAATAAGAAATTTCAAAATCCTTTCTTCTAGATACTTTGTAATATACAATACTTTACTTTTAACTATAGTCACCCTGCTTTGCAAAGAACACTACAACTTATTCTTCCTATATAATTGTGATTTCATAACTGTTAACCAATCTATCTCCATTTTGCCCTCCCCACTTCTTCCTCACTGTTTGGTAACCACTATTCTACTCTACTTCTCTATTAACATTTTTTTTTTTAAGATTCCACATATGAGCGAGATCATGCGGTATTTGCTTTCTGTGTCTGGCTTATTTCACTTAACATTGTATCCTACAGGGTCATCCATGTTGTTGCAACTGGCAGAATTTCATTCTTTTTTTATGGCTGAATAGTATTTCATTGTGTGTGTGTCCATATATATATATATATATACATATATAATTTTATGTATAATTATAATTACACATAAAATTATATATCATTATAATTAATTTTATGCATAATTATAATTACACATAAAATTATATATAATTATAATTATAATTATATATAATTATATATAATAATATATATTATATGTAATATATAATATACATAACATACATAATGTATATTATATATAATATACATAACGTATATTATATACATTATACATTATATATATTATAATATACATAATATATATTATGTATATAATATACATAATATGTATTATATATAAAATATACATAATATATAATGTATATTATACATATAATATATATTATATATTAATAAAATATTAATATTAATATTAATTATTATTAATTATTATTAATTATTATTTATTATTAATATTATTAATATTAATATATAATATATTAATATTAATAATATATTAATATATAATATATTATACATAATATATTATATATAATATACATAATATGTATTATATATAATATACATAATATATATTATATATATATAATTCACTTGTTTGTTTTTATACACATAGGTTGATTCCATATCTGATTATTAGAAATAGTGCTACAGTAAACATAAGAGTGCAGATATTTTTCAAACACAATGATTTCATTTCCTATGGATATATACCCAGTAGTGGGATTGCTGGGTTATGTGATCGAATGATTGTTTTTTTTTTTATTTTTTATTTTTTAGCGAACTTCCATAAAGTTTTGCTTAATGGTTGTACTAGTTTACAACCCCATCAACAGTGCGTAAGTGTTCCGTTTTCTCCACTTCCTTGCCAACTCTTGTTATCTTTTACCTTTTTGCTAATAGCCATTCTAATGGGTGAACTGGTATCTCATTGCGGTTTTGATTTGCATTTCCCTGATGGTTAGTGATGTTGAACATGATTTTATTATATATTCGTCTTGACCCTTTCTATATTTTCTCTTGTGGCATTTCTTTTAGTTTATTTTGTCCTTTTTTTTTTTTTTTTTTTGCGAAGGAGTCTTGCTCTGTTGCCCAAGCTGGAGTGCAGTGGTGCAATCGGGGCTCACGGCAACCTCCATCTCCCTGGTTCAAGCAATTCCCCTGCCTCAGCCTGCTGAGTAGCTGGGGTTACAGGCACACGCCATCATGTTTGGCTAAATTTTTGTATTTTTAGTAGAGAAATGATTTCACCATATTGGTCAGGCTGGTCTCAAACTCCTGACCTCAGGCAATCCGCCTGCCTCAGCCTCCCAGTTTTGCCCATTTTTAAATAAGTTATTTATGTTTTTGCTGTTGAGTTGTTTAAGTTTGTTATATAATCTGGGCATTAACTCCTTAGCAGATGTATAGTTTGCAAATATTGTATCCCATTCTGTAAGTTGTTTTTTCACTCTGTTAAGTTTCCTTTGCTGTGCAAAAGCATTTTAGTTTGATGAAACCCCATTTATCTCTTTTTGCTTTTGTTGCCTGTGCTTTTGACGTCTCATTTAAAAAATCCTTGTAGAACCCAAAGTTATAGAGAATTTCCCACATGTTATCTTCTAGTAGTTTTTCATAGTTTTCAATCTTACCTTTAGGTCTTTAATCGCATTTGAGTTGATTTTTGTATAAGGTAAAAGATAGGGGTCTAATTTCATTATCCCACATGTAGATATCCAATCTTCTCAGTACCATTTAATGAAGAGACTGTCTTTACCCCTGTGTGTGCTCTTGACTCCTTTTTTGAAAATCAGTTGACTTTAGGTATGAGAATTTATTTCTGAGCTGTATATTCTCTTCCATTGGTCTATGTGTTTGCTTTATGGCAGTGCCATGCTGTTTTGCTTACTATGGCTTTGTAGTATATTTTGAAGTCAGGTAGTGTGGTGCCTCCAGCTTTGTTATTTTTGCACAGGATTGCTTTGGTTATTTGGGGTCTTTTCTGGTTTCATACAAATTTTAGGGTATTTTTTTCTATTTCTGTGAAGAATTTCATTGGTATTTTGATAGGGATTGCATTGAATCTGTAGGACATTTTGTTAGTATGGTCATTTCAATAGTATCAGTTCTTCCATTCCATGAGTATATAGTGTCCATTTTTTGTGGATCGTAAATTTTTCCATCAGTGTGTTATAGTTTTCATTGTAGAGATCTTTCACGACCTTGATTAAATTTATCTGCAGATTTCTTGGTAGCTATTGTAAATGGAATTCCTTTCTTGATGACTTTTTCAGATAGTTCACTATTAGTGTATAGAAACAACACTGAATTTTCTGTGTTGATTTTGTATACTACAACTTTACTGAATTTATTTATGATTTCTAGTAGTTTTTGGTCAAGTCTTTAGGGTTCTCACTCTATATAAGTATATATAGAAAGAACCCTAAAGAGAGAGAGATCATATATATCTATATGATCATATATATAGATGTATACATATGTATGTGAGATCACATTTTCTACAAACAGAAACAATCTGACTTCCTTCTTTCCAGTTTGGATCCCTCTTATTTATTTCTTTTGTCTAATTGCTCTGGCTCTGACCTCCAGTACTATGCTAAATAGAAGTGGTAGAAGTTGACATCCTTGTCTTCCTCCATATCATAGAGGAAAAGCATTTAACTATTCACCATAAATAAGATGTTAGCTGTGGGTTTGTCACATATGGCCTTTACTGCGTTGAGGTACACTCCTATACCTACTTTCTTGACAGTTTTTATCATAAAGGAATGTTGACTTTTGTCAAGTGTTCTTTTTGCATCTGTTGAAATGATCACATGGTTTTTGTTCTTCTTTCTATTGTGGTGGTGTATCATATTTACTGATTGGTGCATGTTAAGCCATCCTTTCATCCCTGGGATGAACCCCACTTGATTATAGTGAATACTCTTTTTAGTGTGCTGTCGAAGTCAGTTCACTTGTATCTTGTTGAGAATTTTTGTATCTATGTTCTTCAGGAATATTGGCCTGTTATTTTCATTTTGTGCGTGTCTTTGTCTGGTTTTAGAATCAGGATGTTGCGAGCCTCATAAGATGAGTATGGAAGTATTCCTTCCTCATTACTTTTGTGGAAAAGTTTGTGGAGAATTGGTAGTTATTCTTTAACTGTTTGGTAGAATTCAGCAGTGAAGACATCAGGTCCTGGGTGTTGGTTGTTGTTGTTGTTGTTTTGATGGAAGATGTTTTATTATTGATTCAATTTCCAAACTCATTATTGATGTGTTCAGATGTTATATTTCCTCACAATTTAATCTGGGTAGTTGTATGTGTGCAGAAATTTATTCATTTTATTCTACATTATCAAATTTGTTGGCATATAGTTATGAGTAATGTCTTACAATCCCTTCTATTTCTGTGGTGTATCAGTTGTAATGTCTCCTTTTTCATCTTTTATTTATTTGAATTTTCTCTCCTTTTGTCTTAGTTTAGCTAAAGGTTTGTCAGTTTTACCTTTACACTTTGTCTTATTTATCTTTTGAAATATTTTTTAGTGTCTGTTTCATTTATATCTGCTGTGAGCTTTATTATTTCCTTCCTTCTACCAATTTTGGGTTTAGTTTGTTTTTGATGTTCTAGTTACTTGAAGTGTATAATTTTGCTTTGTGATTTGAAAATCTTTCTTCTTTTTTGGTGTAGGCTTTTATTGCTATAAATTTCCCTCTTAGAACTGCTTTTGCTACGTTCCATAGGTTTGGGTATGTTGGATTTTCATTCTTACTTGTCTCAGTGACTTTTGAAATTTTCCTATTAATGTCTTAATGAGACCTATTGATTTCTTGGGTGCGTGCTATTTAATTTCCATGTTTTTATAAAATTTCCAAGGGCTTTCCTGTTGTTGATTTCTGACTTTATATCCCTGTAATCAGAAAAGATACTTCATATGATATCTGTCTTCTTAAGTTTGTTAAGACTTATTATGTGTCATAATGTATGATTGGTCCTAGAGAATGTTTGGTGTACAGTTGAGAATAATTTGTATTCTGCAGCTGTTGGATGATGTATTAGTCTGTTTTCATACTGCTGATAAAGACATACCCGAGAGTGGGTAATTTACAGAGAAAAAGAGGTTTAGTGGACTCATAGTTCCACGTGGCTGGGGAGGTCTCCCAATCATGATGGAAGGCGAAAGACACATCTTACATGGTAGCAAACAAAATAGAATTGAGAACCAAGTGAAAGGGTTCCCCCTTATAAAACCATCAGATCTTGTTAGACGTATTCACTACCACAAGAACAGTATGGGGGAACCGCCCCCATGATTCAATTATCTCCCACTGGTTCCCTCCCACAACATGTATGAATTATGGGAGCTATAATCAAGATGAGATTTGGGTGGGGATATACAGCCAAACCATATCAGGTGAGATCTTCTTTACCTGCTAGGTCCATTTGGTCTATGGTATAGTTTGAGTCTGTCATTTTTTGGTTGATTTTCTCTTCATAGAATCTGTCCATTTTTAAAGTGGAGTGTTGAAATTTCCTACTAATATTGTATTGCAGTCTATCTCTACCTTTAAATCTAATATTTGCTTTATATATCTGGTTGTTCTGGTGTTGGGTACATATATAGTTACACCTAAGTAATATATATGTTATGTCCTCGTATTGAATTGGGCCTTTTATCATTTCATTATACAGTGACATTCTTTTTTTATATAGTTTTTTTATTTAAAGCCTTTTAAAATATGACATGACTGTGGCTACTCCTGCTTGCTTTTCATTTGTTTGCATAAAATATATTTTTCCATCTCTTCACTTTCAGTCTATTTGTCTTTAATAGTGAGGTAAGTATCATGTAGGCAGCATATAGGTGGGTTTTGCTATCTGAATCCATTCATCCACTTTATATCTTTTAAGTAGAGTTTAATCCACTTCTATTCAAGTTTATTATTGATAAATTAGGACTTCCTTCTACCATTTCATTAGTTGTTTTTTAGATTACTTGTTCACTTCTTCCTTTCTTATTGTTTATCCCTCTAGTTTGGTGGTTTTCTGTGGTGCTAAGCTTTGTTTCTTTTCCCTTTTTTGGTGTGTGTGTGTGTATCTGCTGTAATTTCTTTCTTTCTGGTTAGTGAAACTAACATACAGAGTCCTGTATTTGTAACAGACTATTTTACACTGATAACAACTTAACTTCTGTCACATAAAAATACTCTTGACTTCTCCCCCCCACACACATAATTTATATTTTTGTTACCTTACATTGCATCTTTATGAATGGTAGACTCCATGGAACATAGGATCTATGTCACAACTAAATCAATTATTTAATGGCAGCATTAAAGCAGCCCAAAGAATGTGAAAAACTGGTGTGGGTGTATTTAACTTTTTAAAAACTATGTTTCATAATGTTTTCATTAAAAAGTCTTTATCAGTTTGCTAATGCCTAATTTTTACAACCAGCCACCATAGATTTTACAGGATAAATATATTATTTCAGTGGTAATTGAAGCAGAATTTTTGTTGCTCTTCTTACCCTTAGAGATTGTGTATTATCCTCAGACGTAATTCTTTGATTTTTTTTTCTTTTCATGTTGTTACACATAGTTACCAACAATCAACGTGAGAATAATCTTTGAATATTTTCAAGCATTAAGATTTGTTTATACAGCTGCACAATTAGACAACCAACACTCTTGGGTCTTTACCTCTCAGCATACACCTGATTATTAACTTAAAGGTATGATGGGAAAAGTATCAATTTTTGTTGGCCACCTAGATTTGGAAATATGTAATAACTATAAGCTTGGGTCTGCTTCTTCAGAAGCCTAGGAATTGGAGTGATGGTTCTCTGAAGAGGCTGGAAACAAAGTATGTGTTTCCAGAAGGCTTAATAGAATATGTTGAGACATAGGCCATTAACACAAAAGTGAAAGAAATGCAAAAAATGTATGAAAGTAAGGATTTGAGAAGGGAAATTTTATTTTTAAGTCTAAGATTCCTATGAATTATATGAAAATAAATGTCCTATCCTTAAAATTAGCCAAAGGAAGCACTTTACTTATCAATATGATATGACTTTTCATACTCTTATCTAAAGATATCCTAAACTAAGATCCAGTTTTCTAAGTAAAGACCTTTTACTCATGCTTTAAAGCATGTTAGATGATTCCTACCACATCACATCATGTTGTTTACATGTATGATTTGAACTGCATTTATTCTTCAACTCACTGGTTCCTTAGGCTTCTTATCTTTCCTTGCACGCTTAGATAATTTTATGTTAAATTGATTTTTAGAAGATTAGTTGCTGGGCGTAGTGGCTGTCGCCTGTAAACCCAGTACTTTGGGAATTCAAGGCAGGTGGATTGCTTGAGTCTTGGAGTTTGAGGCCTGCCTGGGAAAGATGACAAACCCCATTGGTACAAAAATAAAAATATTAGCTGGATATGGTGGCACATGCCTGTGGTCCCAGCTACTCCAAGGCTGAGGTGGGAGGATGGCTTGAGTCCGAGAGGCAGAGGTGTGAGCCAAGATCATGCCCTGCTCTTCAGCCTGGGCAACCAAGCCAGACCCTGTTTCAAAAAAAAAATCTAGTGAGATTTGATTTCTATTTCTATGTGATTCAAAACTAGGAGAGCTTCAAGGCTAATGACTATTAAAAAACGGCCATTGCTACTTGCATTTTCTATGAAGCCAGCATACACAGCAACGTGCAACCTAAAAACCAAGCTATTTAATAAGTAGCTTAGATTTCAGGTTTGATTGTCTTTGAGGTTTGATTATTGTAGAGATCAATTGCCAGAAAAAATATAGACTAATTCTGTATTTGGTCTTTTTATCACATGAAACATCCCATCGTTGGGTATAAATTAAGAGCAAATACGGATGTTTATACCGATAGTGGTGCAGATATTTCCATGTTTATACAGATAGCGGTGTAGATATTTCCATGCTCATACAGATAGTGGTGTAGATATTTCCATGTTCATACAGATAGCGGTGTAGCTATTTCCATGTTCATACAGATAGCGGTGTAGATATTTCCATGTTCATCCAGATGGCTGTGTAGATATATCCATGTTCATACAGATGGCGGTGAAGATATTTCCATGCTCATACAGATAGCGGTGTAGATATTTCCATATTCATACAGATAGTGGTGTAGATATTTCCATGTTCATACAGATAGAGGGGCTGATATTTCAATGTTCATACAGATAGCGGTGCTGATATTTCCATGTTTATACAGGTAGCGGTGTAGATATTTCCATGTTTATACAGATAGCGGTGTAGGTATTTCCATGTTTATACAGATAGCGGTGTAGATATTTCCATGTTTATACAGATAGCGGTGCAGATTTCTCCATCTTAATACAGATGGCGGTGCAGATATTTATATGTTCATACAGATGGCCGTGCAGATATTTCCATGTTCATACAGATGGCGGTGTAGATATTTCCATGTTCATACAGATAGCGGTGTAGTTATTTCCATGTGTAAAGAGATAGCTGTGTAGATATTTCCATGTATATGCAGATAGCTGTGAAGATATTTCCATTTTCATGAAGATAGCGGTGTAGATATTTCCATGTTCAAACAGATAGCGGTGTAGATATTTCCATGTTCATACAGATAGCGGTGTAGATATTTCCATGTTTATACAGATAGCGGTGAAGATGTATGCATGTTTACACAGATAGCGGTGTAGATATTTCCATGTTCATACAGATAGCGGTGTAGATATTACCATGTTCATCCAGATGGCTGTGTAGATATATCCATGTTCATACAGATAGCGGTGTAGATATTTCCATGTTAATACAGATAGCGCTGTAGATATTTCCATGTTCATACAGATAGCGGTGTAGCTATTTCCATGTTCATACAGATAGCGGTGTAGATATTTCCATGTTCAAACAGATAGCGGTGTAGATATTTCCATGTTCATACAGATAGCGGTGCTTATATTTCCATGTTTATACAGGTAGCGGTGTAGATATTTCCATGTTTATACAGATAGCGGTGTAGAAATTTCCATGTTTATACAGATAGCGGTGTAGATACTTCCAAGTTCATCCAGATGGCTGTGTAGATATATCCATGTTCATACAGATGGCGGTGAAGAGATTTCCATGTTGATACAGATAGCGGTGTAGATATTTCCAAGTTCATACAGATAGTGGTGTAGATATTTCCATGTTCATACAGATAGCGGTGTAGATATTTCCATGTTCATACAGATAGCGGTGCAGATATTTCCATGTTCATCCAGATGGCTGTGTAGACATATCCATGTTCATACAGATGGCGGTGAAGATAATTCCATGTTCATACAGATAGCCGTGTAGATATTTCCATGTTCATACAGATAGCGGTGTAGGTATTTCCATGTTCATACAGATAGAGGGGCTGATATTTCCATGTTCATACAGATAGCGGTGCTGATATTTCCATGTTTATACAGGTAGCGGTGTAGATATTTCCATGTTTATACAGATAGCGGTGTAGATATTTCCATGTTTATACAGATAGCAGTGTAGATATCTCCATCTTAATACAGATGGCAGTTTAGATATTTATATGTTCATACAGATGGCCGTGCAGATATTTCCATGTTCATACAGATGGCGGTGTAGATATTTCCATGTTCATACAGATAGCGGTGTAGTTATTTCCATATGCAAAGAGATAGCTATGTAGATATTTCCATGTATATGCAGATAGCTGTGTAGATATTTCCATTTTCATGCAGATAGCGGTTTAGATATTTCCATGCTCAAACAGATAGCGGTGTAGATATTTCCATGTTCATAAAGATAGCACTGTAGATATTTCCATGTTTATGCAGATAGCGGTGAAGATGTATGCAGGTTTACACAGATAGCGGTGTAGATATTTCCATGTTCATACAGATAGCGGTGTAGATATTTCCATGTTCATCCAGATGGCTGTGTAGATATATCCATTTTCATACAGATAGCGGTGTAGATATTTCCATGTTCATACAGATAGTGGTGTAGATATTTCCATGTTCATACAGATAGCGGTGTATCTATTTCCATGCTCATACAGATAGCGATGTAGATATTTCCATGTTCGTACAGATAGCGGTGTAGATATTTCCATGTTCATACAGATAGCGGTGCTGATATTTCCATGTTTATACAGGCAGCGGTGTGGATATTTCCATGTTTATACAGATAGCGTTGTGGATATTTCCATGTTTATACAGATAGCGGTGTAGATATTTCCAGGTTCATACAGATAGCGGTGTAGATATTTCCATCTTAAAACGGATGGCGGTGTAGATATTTATATGTTCATACAGATGGCGGTGCAGATATTTCCATGTTCATACAGATGGCGGTGTAGCTATTTCCATGTTCATACAGAGAGCGGTGTAGTTATTTCCATGTGTAAAGAGATAGCTGTGTAGATATTTCCATGTATATGCAGATAGCTGTGAAGATATTTCCATTTTCATGCAGATTGCGGTTTAGATATTTCCATGTTCAAACAGATAGCAGTGTAGATATTTCCATGTTCATACAGATAGCGGTGTAGATATTTCCATGTTTATACAGAGAGTGGTGAAGATGTATGCATGTTTACACAGATAGCGGTGTAGATATTTCCATGTTCATACAGATAGCGGTGTAGATATTTCCATGTTCATCCAGATGGCTGTGTATACATATCCATGTTCACACAGATGGTGGTGAAGATAATTCCATGTTCATACAGATAGCGGTGTAGATATTTCCATGTTCATACAGATAGTGGTGTAGATATTTCCATGTTCATACAGATAGCTGTGCTGATATTTCCATGTTTATACAGGTAGCGGTGTGGATATTTCCATGTTTATACAGATAGCGGTGTAGATATTGCCATGTTTATACAGATAGCGCTGTAGATATTTCCATGTTCATCCAGATGGTTGTGTAGATATATCCATGTTCATACAGATAGAGGTGTAGATATTTCCATGTTCATACAGATAGCTGTGCTGATATTTCCATGTTTATACAGGTAGCGGTGTGGATATTTCCATGTTTATACAGATAGCGGTGTAGATTTTTCCATTTTTATACAGATAGCGGTGTAGATATTTCCAAGTTTATACAGATAGCGGTGTAGATATCTCCATTTTAATACAGATGGCGGTGTAGATATTTATATGTTCATACAGATGGCGGTGCAGATATTTCCATGTTCATACAGATGGCGGTGTAGTTATTTCCATGTTCATACAGATAGCGGTGTAGCTATTTCCATGTTCATGCAGATAGCGGTGTAGATATTTCCATGTTCATCCATATGGCTGTGTAGATATATCCATGTTCATACAGATGGCGGTGAAGATATTTCCATGTTCGTACAGATAGCAGTGTAGATATTTCCATGTTCATCCAGATGGCTGTGTAGATATATCGAAGTTCATACAGATGGCGGTGAAGATATTTCCATGCTCATACAGATAGCAGTGTAGATATTTCCATGTTCACACAGATAGTGGTGTAGATATTTCCATGTTCATTCAGATAGAGTGGCTGATATTTCCATGTTCATACTGATAGTGGTGCTGATATTTCCATGTTTATACAGGTAGCGGAGTAGATATTTCCATGTTTATAAAGACAGCGGTGTAGATATTTCAATGTTTATACAGATAGCGGTGTAGATATTTCCATGTTTATACAGATAGCGGTGTAGATATCTCCATCTTTATACAGATGGCGGTGTAGATATTTATATGTTCATACAGATGGCCGTGCAGTTATTTCCATATTCATACAGATGCCGGTGTAGATATTTCCATGTTCATACAGATAGCGGTGTAGTTATTTCCATGTGTAAAGAGATAGCTGTGTAGATATTTCCATTTTCATGCAGATAGCGGTTTAGATATTTCCATGTTCAAACAGATAGCGGTGTAGATATTTCCATGTTCATACAGATAGCGGTGTAGTTATTTCCATGTTTATACAGATAGCAGTGTAGATGTATGCATGTTTACACAGATAGCGGTGTAGATATTTCCATGTTCATACAGATAGCGGTGTAGATATTTTCATGTACATCCAGATGGCTGTGTAGATATATCCATGTTCATTCAGATAGCGGTGTAGATATTTCCATGTTCATACATATAGTGCTGTAGATATTTCCATGTTCATTCAGATAGCGGTGTAGCTATTTCCATGTTCATACAGATAGCGGTGTAGATATTTCCATGTTCGTACAGATAGCGGTGTAGATATTTCCATGTTCATACAGATAGCGGTGCTTATACTTCCACGTTTATACAGGTAGCGGTGTAAATATTTCCATGTTTATACAGATAGCGGTGTAGATATTTCCATGTTTATATAGATAGCGGTGTAGATATTTCCATGTTCATCCAGATGGTTGTGTAGATATATCCATGTTCATACAGATGGCTGTGAAGATATTTCCATGTTCATACAGATAGCGGTGTAGATATTTCCGTGTTCATAGAGATAGTGGTGTAGATATTTCCATGTTCATACAGATAGTGGTGTAGCTATTTCCATGTTCATACAGATAGCGGTGTAGATATTTCTATGTTCATCCAGATGGCTGTGTATACATATCCATGTTCACACAGATGGTGGTGAAGATAATTCCATGTTCATACAGATAGCGGTGTAGATATTTCCATGTTCATACAGATAGTGGTGTAGATATTTCCATGTTCATACAGATAGAGGGGCTGATATTTCCATGTTCATACAGATAGCGGTGCGTATATTTCCATGTTTATACTGGTAGCAGTGTAGATATTTCCATGTTTACACAGATAGCGGTGTAGATATTTCCATGTTTATACAGATAGCGGTGTAGATATCTCCATCTTAATACAGATGGCGGTGTAGATATTTATATGTTCATACAGATGCCGGTGCAGATATTTCCATGTTCATACAGATGGCGGTGTAGACATTTCCATGTTTATAGAGATAGTGGTGTAGTTATTTCCATGTGTAAAGAGATAGCTTTGAAGATATTTCCATGTATATGCAGAGAGCTGTGTAGATATTTCCATTTTCATGCTGATAGCGGTGCTTATATTTCCATGTTTACACAGGTAGCGGTGTAGATATTTCCATGTTTATACAGATAGCGGTGTAGATATTTCCATGTTTATACAGATAGCGGTGTAGATATTTCCAAGTTTATACAGATAGCGGTGTAGATATCTCCATCTTAATACAGATGGCGATGTAGATATTTATATGTTCATACAGATGCCGGTGCAGATATTTCCATGTTCATACAGATGGCGGTGTAGATATTTCCATGTTTATAGAGATAGTGGTGTAGTTATTTCCATGTGTAAAGAGATAGCTTTGAAGATATTTCCATGTATATGCAGATAGCTGTGTAGACATTTCCATTTTCCTGCAGATAGCGGTGTAGATATTTCCATGTTCAAACAGATAGCGGTGTAGATATTTCCATGTTCATACAGATAGTGGTGTAGATATTTCCATGTTCATACAGATACCGGTGTAGCTAGTTCCATGTTCATACACATAGCGGTGTAGATATTTCCATGTTCATCCAAATGGCTGTGTAGATATATTCATGTTCATACAGAAGGCGGTGAAGATATTTCCATGTTCATACAGATAGCGGTGTAGATATTTCCATGTTCATACAGATAGTGGTGTAGATATTTCCATTTTCATACAGATTGATGGGCTGATATTTCCATGTTCATACAGATAGCGGTGCTGATATTTCCATGTTTATACAGGTAGCGGTGTAGATATTTCCAGGTTTATACAGATAGCGGTGTAGACATTTCCATGTTTATACAGATAGCGGTGTTGATATTTCCATGTTTATACAGATAGCGATGTAGATATCTCCATCTTAATACAGATGGCGGTGTAGATATTTATATGTTCATACAGATGGCCGTGCAGATATTTCCATGTTCATACAGATAGCGGTGTAGTTATTTCCATGTGTAAAGAGATAGCTGTGTAGATATTTCCATGTATATGCAGATAGCTGTGTATTTATTTCCATTTTCATGCAGATAGCTGTTTAGATATTTCCATGCTCAAACAGATAGCGGTGTAGATATTTCCATGTTCATACAGATATCGGTGTAGATATTTCCATGTTTATGCAGATAGCGGTGAAGATGTATGCAGGTTTACACAGATAGCGGTGTAGATATTTCCATGTTCATACAGATAGCGGTGTAGATATTTCCATGTTCATCCAGATGGCTGTGTAGATATATCCATGTTCATACAGATAGCAGTGTAGATATTTCCATGTTCATACAGATAGTGGTGTAGGTATTTCCATGTTCATACAGATAGCGGTGCAGCTATTTCCATGTTCATACAGATAGCGATGTAGATATTTCCATGTTCGTACAGATAGCGGTGTAGATATTTCCATGTTCATACAGATAGCGGTGCTGATATTTCCATGTTTATACAGGTAGCGGTGTGGATATTTCCATGTTTATACAGATAGCGTTGTGGACATTTCCATGTTTATACAGATAGCCGTGTAGATATTTCCAGGTTTATACAGATAGCGGTGTAGATATTTCCATCTTAAAACGGATGGCAGTGTGGATATTTATATGTTCAAACAGATGGCGGTGCAGATATTTCCATGTTCATACAAATAGCGGTGTAGCTATATCCATGTTCATGCAGATAGCGGTGTAGATAGTTCCATGTTCATCCTTATGGCTGAGTAGATATATCCATGTTCATACAGATGGCGGTGAAGATATTTCCATGTTCATACAGATAGCAGTGTAGATATTTCCATGTTCATACCGATAGTCGTGTAGATATTTCCATGTTCATACAGATAGCGGTGTAGCTATTTCCATGTTCATGCAGATAGCGGTGTAGATATTTCCATTTTCATCCATATGGCTGTGTAGATATATCCATGTTCATACAGATGGCGGTGAAGATATTTCCATGTTCATACAGATAGCGGTGTAGATATTTCCATGTTAATACAGATGGTGGTGTAGGTATTTGCATGTTCATACAGAGAGCGGTGTAGTTATTTCCATGTGTAAAGAGATAGCTGTGTAGATATTTCCATGTATATGCAGATAGCTGTGAAGATATTTCCATTTTCATGCAGATTGCGGTTTAGATATTTCCATGTTCAAACAGATAGCAGTGTAGATATTTCCATGTTTAAACAGATAGCGGTGTAGATATTTCCATGTTTATACAGGTATCGTTGATGATGTATGCATTTTTACACAGATAGTGGTGTAGATATTTCCATGTTCATACAGATGGTGGTGTAGGTATTTCCATGTTCATACAGAGAGCGGTGTAGTTATTTCCATGTGTAAAGAGATAGCTGTGTAGATATTTCCATGTATATGCAGATAGCTGTGAAGATATTTCCATTTTCATGCAGATTGCGGTTTAGATATTTCCATGTTCAAACAGATAGCAGTGTAGATATTTCCATGTTTATACAGATAGCGGTGTAGATATTTCCATGTTTATACAGATAGCGGTGAAGATGTATGCATTTTTACACAGATAGCGGTGTAGATATTTCCATGTTCATACAGATAGCGGTGTAGATATTTCCATGTTCATCCAGATGGCTGTGTAGATATATCCATGTTCATACAGATAGAGGTGTAGATATTTCCATGTTCATACAGATAGCTGTGCTGATATTTCCATGTTTATACAGGTTGCTGTGTGGATATTTCCATGTTTATACAGATAGCGGTGTAGATTTTTCCATTTTTATACAGATAGCGGTGTAGATATTTCCAAGTTTATACAGATAGCGGTGTAGATATCTCCATCTTAATACAGATGGCGGTGTAGATATTTATATGTTCATACAGATGGCGGTGCAGATATTTCCATGTTCATACAGATGGCGGTGTAGGTATTTCCATGTTCATACAGATAGCGGTGTAGCTATTTCCATGTTCATGCAGATAGCGGTGTAGATATTTCCATGTTCATCCATACGGCTGTGTAGATATATCCATGTTCATACAGATGGCGGTGAAGATATTTCCATGTTCATACAGATAGCAGTGTAGATATTTCCATGTTCATCCAGATGGCTGTGTAGATATATCCAAGTTCATACAGATGGCGGTGAAGATATTTCCATGCTCATACAGATAGCAGTGTAGATATTTCCATGTTCACACAGATAGTGGTGTAGATATATCCATGTTCATTCAGATAGAGGGGCTGATATTTCCATGTTCATACTGATAGCGGTGCTGATATTTCCTTGTTTATACAGGTAGCGGAGTAGATATTTCCATGTTTATAAAGACAGCGGTGTGGATATTTCCATGTTTATACAGATAGCGGTGTAGATATTTCCATGTTTATACAGATAGCGGTGTAGATATCTCCATCTTTATACAGATGGCGGTGTAGATATTTATATGTTCATACAGATGGCCGTGCAGATATTTCCATATTCATACAGATGCCGGTGTAGATATTTCCATGTTCATACAGATAGCGGTGTAGTTATTTCCATGTGTAAAGAGATAGCTGTGTAGATATTTCCATTTTCATGCAGATAGCGGTTTAGATATTTCCATGTTCAAACAGATAGCTGTGTAGATATTTCCATGTTCATACAGATAGCGTTGTAGTTATTTCCATGTTTATACAGATAGCGGTGTAGATGTATGCATGTTTACACAGATAGCGGTGTAGATATTTCCATGTTCATACAGATAGCGGTGTAGATATTTCCATGTACATCCAGATGGCTGTGTAGATATATCCATGTTCATTCAGATAGCGGTGTAGATATTTCCATGTTCATACAGATAGTGCTGTAGATATTTCCATGTTCATTCAGATAGCGGTGTAGCTATTTCCATGTTCATACAGATAGAGGTGTAGATATTTCCATGTTCATACAGATAGTGGTGTAGATATTTCCATGTTCATACACATGGTGGTGTAGGTATTTCCATGTTCATACAGAGAGCGGTGTAGTTATTTCCATGTGTAAAGAGATAGCTGTGTAGATATTTCCATGTATATGCAGATAGCTGTGAAGATATTTCCATTTTCATGCAGATTGCGGTTTAGATATTTCCATGTTCAAACAGATAGCGGTGTAGATATTTCCATGTTCATACAGATAGCGGTGTAGATATTTCCATGTTTATACAGAGAGTGGTGAAGATATATGCATGTTTACACAGATAGCGGTGTAGATATTTCCATGTTCATACAGATAGCGGTGTAGATATTTCCATGTTCATCCAGATGGCTGTGTATACATATCCATGTTCACACAGATGGTGGTGAAGATAATTCCATGTTCATACAGATAGCGGTGTAGATATTTCCATGTTCATACAGATAGTGGTGTAGATATTTCCATGTTCATACAGATAGCTGTGCTGATATTTCCATGTTTATACAGGTAGCGGTGTGGATATTTCCATGTTTATACAGATAGCGGTGTAGATATTGCCATGTTTATACAGATAGCGCTGTAGATACTTCCATGTTCATCCAGATGGCTGTGTAGATATATCCATGTTCATACAGATGGCGGTGAATAGATTTCCATGTTCATACAGATAGCGGTGTAGATATTTCCATGTTCATACAGATATTGGTGTAGATATTTCCATGTTCATACTGATAGCGGTGTAGATATTTCCATGTTCATACAGATAGCGGTGTAGATATTTCCATGTTCATCCAGATGGCTGTGTAGAAATATCCATGTTCATACAGATAGAGGTGTAGATATTTCCATGTTCATACAGATAGCTGTGCTGATATTTCCATGTTTATACAGGTAGCGGTGTGGATATTTCCATGTTTATACAGATAGCGGTGTAGATTTTTCCATTTTTATACAGATAACGGTGTAGATATTTCCAAGTTTATACAGATAGCGGTGTAGATATCTCCATCTTAATACAGATGGCGGTGTAGATATTTATATGTTCATACAGATGGCGGTGCAGATATTTCCATGTTCATACAGATGGCGGTGTAGCTATTTCCATGTTCATACAGATAGCGGTGTAGCTATTTCCATGTTCATGCAGATAGCGGTGTAGATATTTCCATGTTCATCCACATGGCTGTGTAGATATATCCATGTTCATACAGATGGCGGTGAAGATATTTCCATGTTCATACAGATAGCAGTGTAGATATTTCCATGTTCATCCAGATGGCTGTGTAGATATATCCAAGTTCATACAGATGGCGGTGAAGATATTTCCATGCTCATACAGATAGCAGTGTAGATAATTCCATGTTCACACAGATAGTGGTGTAGATATATCCATGTTCATTCAGATAGAGGGGCTGATATTTCCATGTTCATACTGATAGCGGTGCTGATAATTCCTTGTTTATACAGGTAGCGGAGTAGATATTTCCATGTTTATAAAGACAGCGGTGTGGATATTTCCATGTTTATACAGATAGCGGTGTAGATATTTCCATGTTTATACAGATAGCGGTGTAGATATCTCCATCTTTATACAGATGGCGGTGTAGATATTTATATGTTCATACAGATGGCCGTGCAGATATTTCCATATTCATACAGATGCCGGTGTAGATATTTCCATGTTCATACAGATAGCGGTGTAGTTATTTCCATGTGTAAAGAGATAGCTGTGTAGATATTTCCATTTTCATGCAGACAGCGGTTTAGGTATTTCCATGTTCAAACAGATAGCGGTGTAGATATTTCCATGTTCATACAGATAGCGTTGTAGTTATTTCCATGTTTATACAGATAGCGGTGTAGATGTATGCATGTTTACACAGATAGCGGTGTAGATATTTCCATGTTCATACAGATAGCGGTGTAGATATTTCCATGTACTTCCAGATGGCTGTGTAGATATATCCATGTTCATTCAGATAGCGGTGTAGATATTTCCATGTTCATACAGATAGTGCTGTAGATATTTCCATGTTCATTCAGATAGCGGGGTAGCTATTTCCATGTTCATACAGATAGAGGTGTAGATATTTCCATGTTCATACAGATAGTGGTGTAGATATTTCCATGTTCATACACATGGTGGTGTAGGTATTTCCATGTTCATACAGAGAGCGGTGTAGTTATTTCCATGTGTAAAGAGATAGCTGTGTAGATATTTCCATGTATATGCAGATAGCTGTGAAGATATTTCCATTTTCATGCAGATTGCGGTTTAGATATTTCCATGTTCAAACAGATAGCGGTGTAGATATTTCCATGTTCATACAGATAGCGGTGTAGATATTTCCATGTTTATACAGAGAGTGGTGAAGATGTATGCATGTTTACACAGATAGCGGTGTAGATATTTCCATGTTCATACAGATAGCGGTGTAGATATTTCCATGTTCATCCAGATGGCTGTGTATACATATCCATGTTCACACAGATGGTGGTGAAGATAATTCCATGTTCATACAGATAGCGGTGTAGATATTTCCATGTTCATACAGATAGTGGTGTAGATATTTCCATGTTCATACAGATAGCTGTGCTGATATTTCCATGTTTATACAGGTAGCGGTGTGGATATTTCCATGTTTATACAGATAGCGGTGTAGATATTGCCATGTTTATACAGATAGCGCTGTAGATACTTCCATGTTCATCCAGATGGCTGTGTAGATATATCCATGTTCATACAGATGGCGGTGAATAGATTTCCATGTTCATACAGATAGCGGTGTAGATATTTCCATGTTCATACAGATATTGGTGTAGATATTTCCATGTTCATACTGATAGCGGTGTAGATATTTCCATGTTCATACAGATAGCGGTGTAGATATTTCCATGTTCATCCAGATGGTTGCGTAGAAATATCCATGTTCATACAGATAGAGGTGTAGATATTTCCATGTTCATACAGATAGCTGTGCTGATATTTCCATGTTTATACAGGTAGCGGTGTGGATATTTCCATGTTTATACAGATAGCGGTGTAGATTTTTCCATTTTTATACAGATAGCGGTGTAGATATTTCCAAGTTTATACAGATAGCGGTGTAGATATCTCCATCTTAATACAGATGGCGGTGTAGATATTTATATGTTCATACAGATGGCGGTGCAGATATTTCCATGTTCATACAGATGGCGGTGTAGCTATTTCCATGTTCATACAGATAGCGGTGTAGCTATTTCCATGTTCATGCAGATAGCGGTATAGATATTTCCATGTTCATCCACATGGCTGTGTAGATATATCCATGTTCATACAGATGGCGGTGAAGATATTTCCATGTTCATACAGATAGCAGTGTAGATATTTCCATGTTCATCCAGATGGCTGTGTAGATATATCCAAGTTCATACAGATGGCGGTGAAGATATTTCCATGCTCATACAGATAGCAGTGTAGATATTTCCATGTTCACACAGTTAGTGGTGTAGATATATCCATGTTCATTCAGATAGAGGGGCTGATATTTCCATGTTCATACTGATAGTGGTGCTGATATTTCCATGTTTATACAGGTAGCGGAGTAGATATTTCCATGTTTAGAAAGACAGCGGTGTAGACATTTCCATGTTTATACAGATAGCGGTGTAGATATTTCCATGTTTATACAGATAGCGGTGTAGATATCTCCATCTTTATACAGATGGCGGTGTAGATATTTATATGTTCATACAGAAGGCCGTTCAGATATTTCCATATTCATACAGATGCCGGTGTAGATATTTCCATGTTCATACAGATAGCGGTGTAGTTATTTCCATGTGTAAAGAGATAGCTGTGTAGATATTTCCATTTTCATGCAGATAGCGGTTTAGATATTTCCATGTTCAAACAGATAGCAGTGTAGATATTTCCATGTTCATCCAGATGGCTGTGTAGATATATCCAAGTTCATACAGATGGCGGTGAAGATATTTCCATGCTCATACAGATAGCAGTGTAGATATTTCCATGTTCACACAGATAGTGGTGTAGATATATCCATGTTCATTCAGATAGATGGGCTGATATTTCCATGTTCATACTGATAGTGGTGCTGATATTTCCATGTTTATACAGGTAGCGGAGTAGATATTTCCATGTTTTGAAAGACAGCGGTGTAGATATTTCCATGTTTATACAGATAGCGGTGTAGATATTTCCATGTTTATACAGATAGCGGTGTAGATATCTCCATCTTTATACAGATGGCGGTGTAGATATTTATATGTTCATACAGATGGCCGTTCAGATATTTCCATATTCATACAGATGCCGGTGTAGATATTTCCATGTTCATACAGATAGCGGTGTAGTTATTTCCATGTGTAAAGAGATAGCTGTGTAGATATTTCCATTTTCATGCAGATAGCGGTTTACATATTTCCATGTTCAAAGAGATAGCGGTGTAGATATTTCCATGTTCATACAGATAGCGGTGTAGTTATTTCCATGTTTATACAGATAGCAGTGTAGATGTATGCATGTTTACACAGATAGCTGTGTAGATATTTCCATGTTCATACAGATAGCGGTGTAGATATTTCCATGTACATCCAGATGGCTGTGTAGATATATCCATGTTCATTCAGATAGCGGTGTAGATATTTCCATGTTCATACAGATAGTGCTGTAGATATTTCCATGTTCATTCAGATAGCGGTGTAGCTATTTCCATGTTCATACAGACAGCGGTGTAGATATTTCCATGTTCGTACAGATAGCGGTGTAGATATTTCCATGTTCATACAGATAGAGGTGCTTATATTTCCATGTTTATACAGGTAGCGGTGTAAATATTTCCATGTTTATACAGATAGCGGTGTAGATATTTCCATGTTTATATAGATAGCGGTGTAGATATTTCCATGTTCATCCAGATGGTTGTGTAGGTATATCCATGTTCATACAGATGGCTGTGAAGATATTTCCATGTTCATACAGATAGCGGTGTAGATATTTCCGTGTTCATACAGATAGTGGTGTAGATATTTCCATGTTCATACAGATAGTGGTGTAGCTATTTCCATGTTCATACAGATAGCGGTGTAGATATTTCCATGTTCATCCAGATGGCTGTGTATACATATCCATGTTCACTCAGATGGTGGTGAAGATAATTCCATGTTCATACAGATAGCGGTGTAGATATTTCCATGTTCATACAGATAGTGGTGTAGATATTTCCATGTTCATACAGATAGAGGAGCTGATATTTCCATGTTCATACAGATAGCGGTGCGTATATTTCCATGTTTATACTGGTAGCAGTGTAGATATTTCTATGTTTACACAGATAGCGGTGTAGATATTTCCATGTTTATACAGATAGAGGTGTAGATATCTCCATCT
The DNA here is from genome assembly GCF_029281585.2 of Gorilla gorilla gorilla. Taxonomy (NCBI): domain Eukaryota; kingdom Metazoa; phylum Chordata; class Mammalia; order Primates; family Hominidae; genus Gorilla; species Gorilla gorilla. The sequence continues at coordinate 129,739,700 of NC_073238.2, forward strand.
TAATACAGATGGCGGTGTAGATATTTATATGTTCATACAGATGCCGGTGCAGATATTTCCATGTTCATACAGATGGCGGTGTAGATATTTCCATGTTTATAGAGATAGTGGTGTAGTTATTTCCATGTGTAAAGAGATAGCTTTGAAGATATTTCCATGTATATGCAGAGAGCTGTGTAGATATTTCCATTTTCATGCAGATAGCGGTGCTTATATTTCCATGTTTACACAGGTAGCGGTGTAGATATTTCCATGTTTATACAGATAGCGGTGTAGATATTTCCATGTTTATACAGATAGCGGTGTAGATATTTCCAAGTTTATACAGATAGCGGTGTAGATATCTCCATCTTAATACAGATGGCGATGTAGATATTTATATGTTCATACAGATGCCGGTGCAGATATTTCCATGTTCATACAGATGGCGGTGTAGATATTTCCATGTTTATGGAGATAGTGGTGTAGTTATTTCCATGTGTAAAGAGATAGCTTTGAAGATATTTCCATGTATATGCAGATAGCTGTGTAGATATTTCCATTTTCCTGCAGATAGCGGTGTAGATATTTCCATGTTCAAACAGATAGCGGTGTAGATATTTCCATGTTCATACAGATAGTGGTGTAGATATTTCCATGTTCATACAGATAGCGGTGTAGCTATTTCCATGTTCATACACATAGCGGTGTAGATATTTCCATGTTCATCCAAATGGCTGTGTAGATATATTCATGTTCATACAGAAGGCGGTGAAGATATTTCCATGTTCATACAGATAGCGGTGTAGATATTTCCATGTTCATACAGATAGTGGTGTAGATATTTCCATTTTCATACAGATTGATGGGCTGATATTTCCATGTTCATACAGATAGCGGTGCTGATATTTCCATGTTTATACAGGTAGCGGTGTAGATATTTCCAGGTTTATACAGATAGCGGTGTAGACATTTCCATGTTTATACAGATAGCGGTGTTGATATTTCCATGTTTATACAGATAGCGGTGTAGATATCTCCATCTTAATACAGATTTCGGTGTAGATATTTATATGTTCATACAGATGGCCGTGCAGATATTTCCATGTTCCTACAGATAGCGGTGTAGTTATTTCCATGTGTAAAGAGATAGCTGTGTAGATATTTCCATGTATATGCAGATAGCTGTGTATTTATTTCCATTTTCATGCAGATAGCGGTTTAGATATTTCCATGCTCAAACAGATAGCGGTGTAGATATTTCCATGTTCATACAGATATCGGTGTAGATATTTCCATGTTTATGCAGATAGCGGTGAAGATGTATGCAGGTTTACACAGATAGCGGTGTAGATATTTCCATGTTCATACAGATAGCGGTGTAGATATTTCCATGTTCATCCAGATGGCTGTGTAGATATATCCATGTTCATACAGATAGCGGTGTAGATATTTCCATGTTCATACAGATAGTGGTGTAGATATTTCCCTGTTCATACAGATAGCGGTGTATCTATTTCCATGTTCATACAGATAGCGATGTAGATATTTCCATGTTCGTACAGATAGCGTTGTAGATATTTCCATGTTCATACAGATAGCGGTGCTGATATTTCCATGTTTATACAGGCAGCGGTGTGGATATTTCCATGTTTATACAGATAGCGTTGTGGATATTTCCATGTTTATACAGATAGCGGTGTAGATATTTCCAGGTTTATACAGATAGCGGTGTAGATATTTCCATCTTAAAACGGATGGCGGTGTAGATATTTATATGTTCATTCAGATGGCGGTGCAGATATTTCCATGTTCATACAGATAGCGGTGTAGCTATATCCATGTTCATGCAGATAGCGGTGTAGATATTTCCATGTTCATCCTTATGGCTGAGTAGATATATCCATGTTCATACAGATGGCGGTGAAGATATTTCCATGTTCATACAGATAGCAGTGTAGATATTTCCATGTTCATACCGATAGTGGTGTAGATATTTCCATGTTCATACAGATAGCGGTGTAGCTATTTCCATGTTCATGCAGATAGCGGTGTAGATATTTCCATTTTCATCCATATTGCTGTGTAGATATATCCATGTTCATACAGATGGCAGTGAAGATATTTCCATGTTCATACAGATAGCGGTGTAGATATTTCCATGTTCATACAGATGGTGGTGTAGGTATTTCCGTGTTCATACAGAGAGCGGTGTAGTTATTTCCATGTGTAAAGAGATAGCTGTGTAGATATTTCCATGTATATGCAGATAGCTGTGAAGATATTTCCATTTTCATGCAGATTGCGGTTTAGATATTTCCATGTTCAAACAGATAGCAGTGTAGATATTTCCATGTTTATACAGATAGCGGTGTAGATATTTCCATGTTTATACAGATAGCGGTGAAGATGTATGCATTTTTACACAGATAGCGGTGTAGATATTTCCATGTTCATACAGATGGTGGTGAAGGTATTTCCATGTTCATACAGAGAGCGGTGTAGTTATTTCCATGTGTAAAGAGATAGCTGTGTAGATATTTCCATGTATATGCAGATAGCTGTGAAGATATTTCCATTTTTATGCAGATTGCGGTTTAGATATTTCCATGTTCAAACCGATAGCAGTGTAGATATTTCCATGTTTATACAGATAGCGGTGTAGATATTTCCATGTTTATACAGATAGCGGTGAAGATGTATGCATTTTTACACAGATAGCGGTGTAGATATTTCCATGTTCATACAGATAGCGGTGTAGATATTTCCATGTTCATCCAGATGGCTGTGTAGATATATCCATGTTCATACAGATAGCGGTGTAGATATTTCCATGTTCATACAGATAGCTGTGCTGATATTTCCATGTTTATACAGGTTGCGGTGTGGATATTTCCATGTTTATACAGATAGCGGTGTAGATTTTTCCATTTTTATACAGATAGCGGTGTAGATATTTCCAAGTTTATACAGATAGCGGTGTAGATATCTCCTTCTTAATACAGATGGCGGTGTAGATATTTATATGTTCATACAGATGGCGGTGCAGATATTTCCATGTTCATACAGATGGCGGTGTAGCTATTTCCATGTTCATACAGATAGCGGTGTAGCTATTTCCATGTTTATGCAGATAGCGGTGTAGATATTTCCATGTTCATCCATACGGCTGTGTAGATATATCCATGTTCATACAGATGGCGGAGAAGATATTTCCATGTTCATGCAGATAGCAGTGTAGATATTTCCATCTTCATCCAGATGGCTGTGTAGATATATCCAAGTTCATACAGATGGCGGTGAAGATATTTCCATGCTCATACAGATAGCAGTGTAGATATTTCCATGTTCACACAGATAGTGGTGTAGATATATCCATGTTCATTCAGATAGAGGGGCTGATATTTCCATGTTCATACTGATAGCGGTGCTGATATTTCCTTGTTTATACAGGTAGCGGAGTAGATATTTCCATGTTTATAAAGACAGCGGTGTGGATATTTCCATGTTTATACAGATAGCGGTGTAGATATTTCCATGTTTATACAGATAGCGGTGTAGATATCTCCATCTTTATACAGATGGCGGTGTAGATATTTATATGTTCATACAGATGGCCGTGCAGATATTTCCATATTCATACAGATGCCGTTGTAGATATTTCCATGTTCATACAGATAGCGGTGTAGTTATTTCCATGTGTAAAGAGATAGCTGTGTAGATATTTCCATTTTCATGCAGATAGCGGTTTAGATATTTCCATGTTCAAACAGATAGCGGTTTAGATATTTCCATGTTCATACAGATAGCGTTGTAGTTATTTCCATGTTTATACAGATAGCGGTGTAGATGTATGCATGTTTACACAGATAGCGGTGTAGATATTTCCATGTTCATACAGATAGCGGTGTAGATATTTCCATGTACATCCAGATGGCTGTGTAGATATATCCATGTTCATTCAGATAGCGGTGTAGATATTTCCATGTTCATACAGATAGTGCTGTAGATATTTCCATGTTCATTCAGATAGCGGTGTAGCTATTTCCATGTTCATACAGATAGAGGTGTAGATATTTCCATGTTCATACAGATAGTGGTGTAGATATTTCCATGTTCATACACATGGTGGTGTAGGTATTTCCATGTTCATACAGAGAGCGATGTAGTTATTTCCATGTGTAAAGAGATAGCTGTGTAGATATTTCCATGTATATGCAGATAGCTGTGAAGATATTTCCATTTTCATGCAGATTGCGGTTTAGATATTTCCATGTTCAAACAGATAGCGGTGTAGATATTTCCATGTTCATACAGATAGCGGTGTAGATATTTCCATGTTTATACAGAGAGTGGTGAAGATGTATGCATGTTTACACAGATGGCGGTGTAGATATTTCCATGTTCATACAGATAGCGGTGTAGATATTTCCATGTTCATCCAGATGGCTGTGTATACATATCCATGTTCACACAGATGGTGGTGAAGATAATTCCATGTTCATACAGATAGCGGTGTAGATATTTCCATGTTCATACAGATAGTGGTGTAGATATTTCCATGTTCATACAGATAGCTGTGCTGATATTTCCATGTTTATACAGGTAGCGGTGTGGATATTTCCATGTTTATTCAGATAGCGGTGTAGATATCTCCATCTTAATACAGATGGCGGTGTAGATATTTATATGTTCATACAGATGGCGGTGCAGATATTTCCATGTTCATAGAGATGGCGCTGTATCTATTTCCATGTTCATACAGATAGCGGTGTAGCTATTTCCATGTTCATGCAGATAGCGGTGTAGATATTTCCATGTTCATCCACATGGCTGTGTAGATATATCCATGTTCATACAGATGGCGGTGAAGATATTTCCATGTTCATACAGATAGCAGTGTAGATATTTCCATGTTCATCCAGATGGCTGTGTAGATATATCCAAGTTCATACAGATGGCGGTGAAGATATTTCCATGCTCATACAGATAGCAGTGTAGATATTTCCATGTTCACACAGTTAGTGGTGTAGATATATCCATGTTCATTCAGATAGAGGGGCTGATATTTCCATGTTCATACTGATAGTGGTGCTGATATTTCCATGTTTATACAGGTAGCGGAGTAGATATTTCCATGTTTAGAAAGACAGCGGTGTAGACATTTCCATGTTTATACAGATAGCGGTGTAGATATTTCCATGTTTATACAGATAGCGGTGCAGATATCTCCATCTTTATACAGATGGCGGTGTAGATATTTATATGTTCATACAGAAGGCCGTTCAGATATTTCCATATTCATACAGATGCCGGTGTAGATATTTCCATGTTCATACAGATAGCGGTGTAGTTATTTCCATGTGTAAAGAGATAGCTGTGTAGATATTTCCATTTTCATGCAGATAGCGGTTTAGATATTTCCATGTTCAAACAGATAGCAGTGTAGATATTTCCATGTTCATCCAGATGGCTGTGTAGATATATCCAAGTTCATACAGATGGCGGTGAAGATATTTCCATGCTCATACAGATAGCAGTGTAGATATTTCCATGTTCACACAGATAGTGGTGTAGATATATCCATGTTCATTCAGATAGATGGGCTGATATTTCCATGTTCATACTGATAGTGGTGCTGATATTTCCATGTTTATACAGGTAGCGGAGTAGATATTTCCATGTTTTGAAAGACAGCGGTGTAGATATTTACATGTTTATACAGATAGCGGTGTAGATATTTCCATGTTTATACAGATAGCAGTGTAGATATCTCCATCTTTATACAGATGGCGGTGTAGATATTTATATGTTCATACAGATGGCCGTTCAGATATTTCCATATTCATACAGATGCCGGTGTAGATATTTCCATGTTCATACAGATAGCGGTGTAGTTATTTCCATGTGTAAAGAGATAGCTGTGTAGATATTTCCATTTTCATGCAGATAGCGGTTTACATATTTCCATGTTCAAAGAGATAGCGGTGTAGATATTTCCATGTTCATACAGATAGCGGTGTAGTTATTTCCATGTTTATACAGATAGCAGTGTAGATGTATGCATGTTTACACAGATAGCTGTGTAGATATTTCCATGTTCATACAGATAGCGGTGTAGATATTTCCATGTACATCCAGATGGCTGTGTAGATATATCCATGTTCATTCAGATAGCGGTGTAGATATTTCCATGTTCATACAGATAGTGCTGTAGATATTTCCATGTTCATTCAGATAGCGGTGTAGCTATTTCCATGTTCATACAGACAGCGGTGTAGATATTTCCATGTTCGTACAGATAGCGGTGTAGATATTTCCATGTTCATACAGATAGAGGTGCTTATATTTCCATGTTTATACAGGTAGCGGTGTAAATATTTCCATGTTTATACAGATAGCGGTGTAGATATTTCCATGTTTATATAGATAGCGGTGTAGATATTTCCATGTTCATCCAGATGGTTGTGTAGGTATATCCATGTTCATACAGATGGCTGTGAAGATATTTCCATGTTCATACAGATAGCGGTGTAGATATTTCCGTGTTCATACAGATAGTGGTGTAGATATTTCCATGTTCATACAGATAGTGGTGTAGCTATTTCCATGTTCATACAGATAGCGGTGTAGATATTTCCATGTTCATCCAGATGGCTGTGTATACATATCCATGTTCACTCAGATGGTGGTGAAGATAATTCCATGTTCATACAGATAGCGGTGTAGATATTTCCATGTTCATACAGATAGTGGTGTAGATATTTCCATGTTCATACAGATAGAGGAGCTGATATTTCCATGTTCATACAGATAGCGGTGCGTATATTTCCATGTTTATACTGGTAGCAGTGTAGATATTTCTATGTTTACACAGATAGCGGTGTAGATATTTCCATGTTTATACAGATAGAGGTGTAGATATCTCCATCTTAATACAGATGGCGGTGTAGATATTTATATGTTCATACAGATGCCGGTGCAGATATTTCCATGTTCATACAGATGGCGGTGTAGATATTTCCATGTTTATAGAGATAGTGGTGTAGTTATTTCCATGTGTAAAGAGATAGCTTTGAAGATATTTCCATGTATATGCAGAGAGCTGTGTAGATATTTCCATTTTCATGCAGATAGCGGTGCTTATATTTCCATGTTTACACAGGTAGCGGTGTAGATATTTCCATGTTTATACAGATAGCGGTGTAGATATTTCCATGTTTATACAGATAGCGGTGTAGATATTTCCAAGTTTATACAGATAGCGGTGTAGATATCTCCATCTTAATACAGATGGCGATGTAGATATTTATATGTTCATACAGATGCCGGTGCAGATATTTCCATGTTCATACAGATGGCGGTGTAGATATTTCCATGTTTATGGAGATAGTGGTGTAGTTATTTCCATGTGTAAAGAGATAGCTTTGAAGATATTTCCATGTATATGCAGATAGCTGTGTAGATATTTCCATTTTCCTGCAGATAGCGGTGTAGATATTTCCATGTTCAAACAGATAGCGGTGTAGATATTTCCATGTTCATACAGATAGTGGTGTAGATATTTCCATGTTCATACAGATAGCGGTGTAGCTATTTCCATGTTCATACACATAGCGGTGTAGATATTTCCATGTTCATCCAAATGGCTGTGTAGATATATTCATGTTCATACAGAAGGCGGTGAAGATATTTCCATGTTCATACAGATAGCGGTGTAGATATTTCCATGTTCATACAGATAGTGGTGTAGATATTTCCATTTTCATACAGATTGATGGGCTGATATTTCCATGTTCATACAGATAGCGGTGCTGATATTTCCATGTTTATACAGGTAGCGGTGTAGATATTTCCAGGTTTATACAGATAGCGGTGTAGACATTTCCATGTTTATACAGATAGCGGTGTTGATATTTCCATGTTTATACAGATAGCGGTGTAGATATCTCCATCTTAATACAGATTTCGGTGTAGATATTTATATGTTCATACAGATGGCCGTGCAGATATTTCCATGTTCCTACAGATAGCGGTGTAGTTATTTCCATGTGTAAAGAGATAGCTGTGTAGATATTTCCATGTATATGCAGATAGCTGTGTATTTATTTCCATTTTCATGCAGATAGCGGTTTAGATATTTCCATGCTCAAACAGATAGCGGTGTAGATATTTCCATGTTCATACAGATATCGGTGTAGATATTTCCATGTTTATGCAGATAGCGGTGAAGATGTATGCAGGTTTACACAGATAGCGGTGTAGATATTTCCATGTTCATACAGATAGCGGTGTAGATATTTCCATGTTCATCCAGATGGCTGTGTAGATATATCCATGTTCATACAGATAGCGGTGTAGATATTTCCATGCTCATACAGATAGTGGTGTAGATATTTCCCTGTTCATACAGATAGCGGTGTATCTATTTCCATGTTCATACAGATAGCGATGTAGATATTTCCATGTTCGTACAGATAGCGTTGTAGATATTTCCATGTTCATACAGATAGCGGTGCTGATATTTCCATGTTTATACAGGCAGCGGTGTGGATATTTCCATGTTTATACAGATAGCGTTGTGGATATTTCCATGTTTATACAGATAGCGGTGTAGATATTTCCAGGTTTATACAGATAGCGGTGTAGATATTTCCATCTTAAAACGGATGGCGGTGTAGATATTTATATGTTCATTCAGATGGCGGTGCAGATATTTCCATGTTCATACAGATAGCGGTGTAGCTATATCCATGTTCATGCAGATAGCGGTGTAGATATTTCCATGTTCATCCTTATGGCTGAGTAGATATATCCATGTTCATACAGATGGCGGTGAAGATATTTCCATGTTCATACAGATAGCAGTGTAGATATTTCCATGTTCATACCGATAGTGGTGTAGATATTTCCATGTTCATACAGATAGCGGTGTAGCTATTTCCATGTTCATGCAGATAGCGGTGTAGATATTTCCATTTTCATCCATATTGCTGTGTAGATATATCCATGTTCATACAGATGGCGGTGAAGATATTTCCATGTTCATACAGATAGCGGTGTAGATATTTCCATGTTCATACAGATGGTGGTGTAGGTATTTCCGTGTTCATACAGAGAGCGGTGTAGTTATTTCCATGTGTAAAGAGATAGCTGTGTAGATATTTCCATGTATATGCAGATAGCTGTGAAGATATTTCCATTTTCATGCAGATTGCGGTTTAGATATCTCCATGTTCAAACAGATAGCAGTGTAGATATTTCCATGTTTATACAGATAGCGGTGTAGATATTTCCATGTTTATATAGATAGCGGTGAAGATGTATGCATTTTTACACAGATAGCGGTGTAGATATTTCCATGTTCATACAGATGGTGGTGAAGGTATTTCCATGTTCATACAGAGAGCGGTGTAGTTATTTCCATGTGTAAAGAGATAGCTGTGTAGATATTTCCATGTATATGCAGATAGCTGTGAAGATATTTCCATTTTTATGCAGATTGCGGTTTAGATATTTCCATGTTCAAACAGATAGCAGTGTAGATATTTCCATGTTTATACAGATAGCGGTGTAGATATTTCCATGTTTATACAGATAGCGGTGAAGATGTATGCATTTTTACACAGATAGCGGTGTAGATATTTCCATGTTCATACAGATAGCGGTGTAGATATTTCCATGTTCATCCAGATGGCTGTGTAGATATATCCATGTTCATACAGATAGCGGTGTAGATATTTCCATGTTCATACAGATAGCTGTGCTGATATTTCCATGTTTATACAGGTTGCGGTGTGGATATTTCCATGTTTATACAGATAGCGGTGTAGATTTTTCCATTTTTATACAGATAGCGGTGTAGATATTTCCAAGTTTATACAGATAGCGGTGTAGATATCTCCTTCTTAATACAGATGGCGGTGTAGATATTTATATGTTCATACAGATGGCGGTGCAGATATTTCCATGTTTATACAGATAGTAGTGCAGATATTTCCATGTTCATACAGATAGCGGTGTAGCTATTTCCATGTTCATGCAGATAGCAGTGTAGATATTTCCATGTTCATCCATATGGCTGTGTAGATATATCCATGTTCATACAGATGGTGGTGAAGGTATTTCCATGTTCATACAGATAGCAGTGTAGATATTTCCATGTTCATCCAGATGGCTGTGTAGATATATCCAAGTTCATACAGATGGCGGTGAAGATATTTCCATGCTCATACAGATAGCAGTGTAGATATTTCCATGTTCACACAGTTAGTGGTGTAGATATATCCATGTTCATTCAGATAGAGGGGCTGATATTTCCATGTTCATACTGATAGTGGTGCTGATATTTCCATGTTTATACAGGTAGCGGAGTAGATATTTCCATGTTTAGAAAGACAGCGGTGTAGACATTTCCATGTTTATACAGATAGCGGTGTAGATATTTCCATGTTTATACAGATAGTGGTGTAGATATCTCCATCTTTATACAGATGGCGGTGTAGATATTTATATGTTCATACAGAAGGCCGTTCAGATATTTCCATATTCATACAGATGCCGGTGTAGATATTTCCATGTTCATACAGATAGCGGTGTAGTTATTTCCATGTGTAAAGAGATAGCTGTGTAGATATTTCCATTTTCATGCAGATAGCGGTTTAGATATTTCCATGTTCAAACAGATAGCAGTGTAGATATTTCCATGTTCATCCAGATGGCTGTGTAGATATATCCAAGTTCATACAGATGGCGGTGAAGATATTTCCATGCTCATACAGATAGCAGTGTAGATATTTCCATGTTCACACAGATAGTGGTGTAGATATATCCATGTTCATTCAGATAGAGGGGCTGATATTTCCATGTTCATACTGATAGTGGTGCTGATATTTCCATGTTTATACAGGTAGCGGAGTAGATATTTCCATGTTTTGAAAGACAGCGGTGTAGATATTTCCATGTTTATACAGATAGCGGTGTAGATATTTCCATGTTTATACAGATAGCGGTGTAGATATCTCCATCTTTATACAGATGGCGGTGTAGATATTTATATGTTCATACAGATGGCCGTTCAGATATTTCCATATTCATACAGATGCCGGTGTAGATATTTCCATGTTCATACAGATAGCGGTGTAGTTATTTCCATGTGTAAAGAGATAGCTGTGTAGATATTTCCATTTTCATGCAGATAGCGGTTTAGATATTTCCATGTTCAAACAGATAGCGGTGTAGATATTTCCATGTTCATACAGATAGCGGTGTAGTTATTTCCATGTTTATACAGATAGCAGTGTAGATGTATGCATGTTTACACAGATAGCTGTGTAGATATTTCCATGTTCATACAGATAGCGGTGTAGATATTTCCATGTACATCCAGATGGCTGTGTAGATATATCCATGTTCATTCAGATAGCGGTGTAGATATTTCCATGTTCATACAGATAGTGCTGTAGATATTTCCATGTTCATTCAGATAGCGGTGTAGCTATTTCCATGTTCATACAGATAGCGGTGTAGATATTTCCATGTTCGTACAGATAGCGGTGTAGATATTTCCATGTTCATACAGATAGCGGTGCTTATATTTCCATGTTTATACAGGTAGCGGTGTAAATATTTCCATGTTTATACAGATAGCGGTGTAGATATTTCCATGTTTATATAGATAGCGGTGTAGATATTTCCATGTTCATCCAGATGGTTGTGTAGGTATATCCATGTTCATACAGATGGCTGTGAAGATATTTCCATGTTCATACAGATAGCGGTGTAGATATTTCCGTGTTCATACAGATAGTGGTGTAGATATTACCATGTTCATACAGATAGTGGTGTAGCTATTTCCATGTTCATACAGATAGCGGTGTAGATATTTCCATGTTCATCCAGATGGCTGTGTATACATATCCATGTTCACACAGATGGTGGTGAAGATAATTCCATGTTCATACAGATAGCGGTGTAGATATTTCCATGTTCATACAGATAGCGGTGTAGATATTTCCATGTTCATACAGATAGCGGTGTAGATATTTCCATGTTCATACAGATAGCGGTGTAGATATATCCATGTTCATACAGATAGCGGTGTAGTTATTTCCATGTGTAAAGAGATAGCTGTGTAGATATTTCCATGTATATGCAGATAGCTGTGTAGATATTTCCATTTTCATGCAGATAGCGGTTTAGATATTTCCATGTTCAAACAGATAGCGGTGTAGATATTTCCATGTTCATACAGATAGCTTTGTAGATATATCCATGTTTATACAGATATCGGTGAAGATGTATGCATGTTTACACAGATAGCGGTGTACATATTTCCATGTTCATACAGATAGCGGTGTAGATATTTCCATGTTCATCCAGATGGCTGTGTAGATATATCCATGTTCATACAGATAGCGGTGTAGATATTTCCATGTTCATCCTGATAGTGGTGTAGATATTTCCATGTTCATACAGATAGCGGTGTATCTATTTCCATGTTCATACAGATAGCGGTGTAGATATTTCCATGTTCATACAGATAGCGGTGTAGATATTTCCATGTTCATACAGATAGCGGTGCTGATATTTCCATGTTTATACAGTCAGCGGTGTGGATATTTCCATGTTTATACAGATAGCGGTGTGGATATTTCCATGTTTATGCAGATAGCGGTGTAGATATTTCCATGTTTATACAGATAGCGGCGTAGATATCTCCATCATAATACGGATGGCGGTGTAGATATTTATATGTTCATACAGATGGTGGTGCAGATATTTCCATGTTCATACAGATGGCGGTGTAGCTATTTCCATGTTCATACAGATAGCGGTGTAGCTATATCCATGTTCATGCAGATAGCGGTGTAGATATTTCCATGTTCATCCATATGGCTGTGTAGATATATCCATGTTCATACAGATAGCGGTGTAGATATTTCTATGTTCATACAGATAGTGCTGTAGATATTTCCATGTTCATACAGATAGCGGTGTAGCTATTTCCATGTTCATACTGATAGCGGTGTAGATATGTCCATGTTCAAACAGATAGCGGTGTAGATATTTCCATGTTCATACAGATAGCGGTGCTTATATTTCCATGTTTATACAGGTAGCGGTGTAGATATTTCCATGTTCATACAGATAGCGGTGTAGATATTTCCATGTTCATACAGATAGCGGTGTAGCTATTTCCATGTTCATACAGATAGCGTTGTAGATATGTCCATGTTCAAACAGATAGCGGTGTAGATATTTCCATGTTCATACAGATAGCGGTGCTTATATTTCCATGTTTATACAGGTAGCGGTGTAGATATTTCCATGTTCATACAGATAGCGGTGTAGATATTTCCATGTTTATACAGATAGCGGTGTAGATATTTCCATGTTCATCCAGATGGCTGTGTAGATATATCCATGTTCATACAGATGGCGGTGAATATATTTCCATGTTCATACAGATAGCGGTGTAGATATTTCCATGTTCATACAGATAGCTGTGTAGCTGTTTCCATGTTCATACAGATAGCGGTGTAGTTATTTCCATGTTCAAACAGATAGCGGTGTAGATATTTCCATGTTTATACAGATAGCGGTGCTTATATTTAAATGTTTATACAGGTAGCGGTGTAGATATTTCCATGTTTATACAGATAGCGGTGTAGATATCTCCATGTTCATACAGATAGCGGTGTAGATATTTCCATGTTCATCCAGATGGCTGTGTAGATATATCCATGTTCATACAGATGGCGGTGAAGATAATTCCATGTTCATACAGATAGCGGTGTAGATATTTCCATGTTCATACAGATAGTGGTGTAGATATTTCCATGTTCATACAGATAGAGGGGCTGATATTTCCATGTTCATACAGATAGATGTGCTGATATTTCCATGTTTATACAGGTAGCGGTGTAGATATTTCCATGTTTATACAGATAGCGGTGTAGATATTTCCATGTTTATACAGATAGTGGCGGAGATATCTCCATCTTAATACAGATGGCAGTGTAGATATTTATATGTTCATACAGATGGCCGTGCAGATATTTCCATGTTCATACAGATGGCGGTGTAGATATTTCCATGTTCATACAAATAGCGGTGTAGTTATTTCCATGTGCAAAGAGATAGATATGTAGATATTTCCATGTGTATGCAGATAGCTGTGTAGATATTTCCATTTTCATGCAGATAGCAGTTTAGATATTTCCATGTTCAAACAGATAGCGGTGTAGATATTTCCATGTTCATACAGATAGCGGTGTAGATATTTCCATGTTTATACAGATAGCGGTGAAGATGTATGCATGTTTACACAGATAGCGGTGTAGATATTTCCATCTTCATACAGATAGCGGTGTAGATATTTCCATGTTCATCCAGATGGCTGTGTAGATATATCCATGTTCATACAGATAGCGGTGTAGATATTTCCATGTTCATACAGATAGCGGTGCTTATATTTCCATGTTTATACAGGTAGCGGTGTAGATATTTCCATGTTCATACAGATAGTGGTTTAGATATTTATATGTTCATACAGATGGCGGTGCAGATATTTCCATGTTCATACAGATGGCGGTGTAGATATTTCCATGTTTATAGTAATAGTGTTGTAGTTATTTCCATGTGTAAAGAGATAGCTTTGTAGATATTTCCATGTATATGCAGATAGCTGTGTAGATATTTCCATTTTCATGCAGATAGCGGTGTAGATATTTCCATGTTCAAACAGATAGCGGTGTAGATATTTCCATGTTCATACAGATAGTGGTGTAGATATTTCCATGTTCATACAGATAGCGGTGTAGGTATTTCCATGTTCATACAGATAGCGGTGTAGATATTTCCATGTTCATCCAGATGGCTGTGTAGATATATCCATGTTCATAGAGATGGCGGTGAAGATATTTCCATGTTCATACAGATAGCGGTGTAGATATTTCCATGTTTATTCAGATAGTGGTGCAGATATTTCCATGTTCATGCAGATAGAGGGGCTGACATTTCCATGTTCATACAGATAGCGGTGCTGATATTTCCATGTTTATACAGGTAGCGGTGTAGATATTTCCAAGTTTATACAGATAGCGGTGTAGACATTTCCATGTTTATACAGATAGCGGTGTAGATATTTCCATATTTATACAGATAGCGGTGTAGATATCTCCATCTTAATACAGATGGCGGTTTAGATATTTATATGCTCATACAGATGGCCGTGCAGATATTTCCATGTTCATACAGATGGCGGTGTAGATATTTCCATGTTCATACCGATAGCGGTGTAGTTATTTCCATGTGTAAAGAGACAGCTGTGTAGATATTTCCATGTATGTGCAGACAGCTGTGTAGATATTTCCATTTTCAGGCAGATAGCGGTTTAGATATTTCCATGTTCAAACAGATAGCGGTGTAGATATTTCCATGTTCATACAGATAGCTGTGTAGATATATCCATGTTTATACAGATACCGGTGAAGATGTATGCATGTTTACACAGATAGCGGTGTAGATATTTCCATGTTCATACAGATAGCGGTGTAGATATTTCCATGTTCATCCTGATGGCTGTGTAGATATATCCATGTTCAAACAGATAGCGGTGTAGATATTTCCATGTTCATACAGATAGCGGTGTAGATATTTCCATGTTCATACAGATAGCGGTGTAGATATTTCCATGTTCATACAGATAGCGGTGCTGATATTTCCATGTTTATACAGTCAGCGGTGTGGATTTTTCCATGTTTATACAGATAGCGGTGTGGATATTTCCATGTTTTTGCAGATAGCGGTGTAGATATTTCCAGGTTTATACAGATAGCGGTGTAGATATCTCCATCTTAATACGGATGGCGGTGTAGATATTTATATGTTCATACAGATGGTGGTGCAGATATTTCCATGTTCATACAGATGGCGGTGTAGCTATTTCCATGTTCATACAGATAGCGGTGTAGCTATATCCATGTTCATGCAGATAGCGGTGTGGATATTTCCATGTTCATCCATATGGCTGTGTAGATATATCCATGTTCATACAGATAGCGGTGTAGTTATTTCCATGTGTAAAGAGATAGCTGTGTAGATATTTCCATGTATATGCAGATAGCTGTGTCAATATTTCCATTTTCAGGCAGATAGCGGTTTAGATATTTCCATGTTCAAACAGATAGCGGTGTAGGTATTTCCATGTTCATACAGATAGCGGTGTAGATATATCCATGTTTATACAGATACCGGTGAAGATGTATGAATGTTTACACAGATAGCGGTGTAGATATTTCCATGTTCATACAGATAGCGGTGTAGATATTTCCATGTTCATCCAGATGGCTGTGTAGATATATCCATGTTCATACAGATAGCGGTGTAGATATTTCCATGTTCATACAGATAGTGCTGTAGATATTTCCATGTTCATACAGATAGCGGTGTAGCTATTTCCTTGTTCATACAGATAGCGGTGTAGTTATTTCCATGTTCAAACAGATAGCGGTGTAGATATTTCCATGTTTATACAGATAGCGGTGCTTATATTTCCATGTTTATACAGGTAGCGCTGTAGATATTTCCATGTTTATACAGATAGCGGTGTAGATATTTCCATGTTTATACAGATAGCGGTGTAGATATTTCCATGTTCATCCAGATGGCTGTGTAGATATATCCATGTTCATACAGATGGCGGCGAAGATAATTCCATGTTCATACAGATAGCGGTGTAGATATTTCCATGTTCATACAGATAGTGGTGTAGATATTTCCATGTTCATACAGATAGAGGGGCTGATATTTCCATGTTCATACAGATGGCGGTGCTGATATTTCCATGTTTATACAGGTAGCGGTGTAGATATTTCCATGTTTATACAGATAGCGGTGTAGATATTTCCATGTTTATACAGATAGCGGTGTAGATATCTCCATCTTTATACAGATGGCTGTGTAGATATTTATATGTTCATACAGATGGCCGTGCAGATATTTCCATGTTCATACAGATGGCGGTGTAGATATTTCGATTTTCATACAGATAGCGGTGTAGTTATTTCCATGTGCAAAGAGATAGCTATGTAGATATTTCCATGTGTATGCAGATAGCAGTGTAGATATTTCCATTTTCATGCAGATAGCGGTTTAGATATTTCCATGTTCAAACAGATAGCGGTGTAGATATTTCCATGTTCATACAGATAGCGCTGTAGATATTTCCATGTTTATACAGATAGCGGTGAAGATGTATGCATGTTTACACAGATAGCGGTGTAGATATTTCCATGTTCATACAGATAGCGGTGTAGATCTTTCCATGTTCATCCAGATGGCTGTGTAGATATATCCATGTTCATACAGATAGCGGTGTAGATATTTCCATGTTCATACAGATAGTGGTGTAGATATTTCCATGTTCATACAGATAGCGGTGTATCTATTTCCATGTTCATACAGATAGCGGTGTAGATATTTCCATGTTCGTACAGATAGCGGTGTAGATATTTCCATGTTCATACAGATAGCGGTGCTGATATTTCCATGTTTATACAGTCAGCGGTGTGGATATTTCCATGTTTATACAGATAGCGGTGAGGATATTTCCATGTTTATGCAGATAGCGGTGTAGATATTTCCAGGTTTATACAGATAGCGGCGTAGATATCTCCATCTTAATACGGATGGCGGTGTAGATATTTATATGTTCATACAGATGGTGGTGCAGATATTTCCATGTTCATACAGATGGCGGTGTAGCTATTTCCATGTTCATACAGATAGCGGTGTAGCTCTATCCATGTTCATGCAGATAGCGGTGTAGATATTTCCATATTCATCCATATGGCTGTGTAGATATATCCATGTTCATACAGATAGCGGTGTAGAGATTTCCATGTTCATACAGATAGTGGTGTAGATATTTCCATGTTCATACAGATAGCGGTGTATCTATATCCATGTTCATACAGATAGCGGTGTAGATATTTCCATGTTCGTACAGATAGCGGTGTAGATATTTCCATGTTCATACATTTAGCGGTGCTGATATTTCCATGTTTATACAGTCAGCGCTGTGGATATTTCCATGTTTATACAGATAGCGGTGTGGATATTTCCATGTTTATGCAGATAGCGGTGTAGATATTTCCAGGTTTATACAGATAGCGGTGTAGATATCTCCATCTTAATACGGATGGCGGTGTAGATATTTATATGTTCATACAGATGGTGGTGCAGATATTTCCATGTTCATACAGATGGCGGTGTAGCTATTTCCATGTTCATACAGATAGCGGTGTAGCTATATCGATGTTCATGCAGATATCGGTGTAGATATTTCCATGTTCATCCATATGGCTGTGTAGATATATCCATGTTCATACAGATAGCGGTGTAGATATTTCCATGTTCATACAGATAGTGCTGTAGATATTTCCATGTTCATACAGATAGCGGTGTAGCTATTTCCATGTTCATACAGACAGGGGTGTACATATGTCCAAGTTCAAACAGATAGCGGTGTAGATATTTCCATGTTCATACAGATAGCGGTGCTTATATTTCCATGTTTATACAGGTAGCGGTGTAGATATTTCCATGTTCATACAGATAGCGGTTTAGATATTTATATGTTCATACAGATGGCGGTGCAGATATTTCCATGTTCATCCAGATGGCTGTGTAGATATATCCATGTTCGTAGAGATGGCGGTGAAGATATTTCCATGTTCATACAGATAGCGGTGTAGATATTTCCATGTTCATACAGATAGTGGTGCAGATATTTCCATGTTCATACAGATAGAGGGGCTGACATTTCCACGTTCATACAGATAGCGGTGCTTATATTTCCATGTTTATACAGGTAGCGGTGTAGATATTTCCAAGTTTATACAGATAGCGGTGTAGACATTTCCATGTTTATACAGATAGCGGTGTAGATATTTCCATGTTTATACAGATAGCGGTGTAGATATCTCCATCTTAATACAGATGGCGGTTTAGATATTTATATGTTCATACAGATGGCCGTGCAGATATTTCCATGTTCATACAGATGGCGGTGTAGATATTTCCATGTTCATACCGATAGCGGTGTAGTTATTTCCATGTGTAAAGAGATAGCTGTGTAGATATTTCCATGTATATGCAGATAGCTGTGTCGATATTTCCATTTTCAGGCAGATAGCAGTTTAGATATTTCCATGTTCAAACAGATAGCGGTGTATATATTTCCATGTTCATACATATAGCGGTGTAGATATATCCATGTTTATACAGATACCGGTGAAGATGTATGAATGTTTACACAGATAGCGGTGTAGATATTTCCATGTTCATACTGATGGCTGTTTAGATATATCCATGTTCATACAGATAGCAGTGTAGATATTTCCATGTTCATACAGATAGTGCTGTAGATATTTCCATGTTCATACAGATAGCGGTGTAGCTGTTTCCATGTTCATACAGATAGCGGTGTAGTTATTTCCATGTTCATACAGATAGCGGTGCTGATATTTCCATGTTTATACAGGTAGCGGTGTAGATATTTCCATGTTTATACAGATAGCGGTGTAGATATTTCCATGTTTATACAGATAGCGGTGTAGATACCTCCATCTTAATACAGATGGCTGTGTAGGTATTTATATGTTCATACAGATGGCCGTGCAGATATTTCCATGTTCATACAGATGGCAGTGTAGATATTTCGATGTTCATACACATAGCGGTGTAGTTATTTCCATGTGCAAAGAGATAGCTATGTAGATATTTCCATGTTTATGCAGATAGCTGTTTAGATATTTCCATTTTCATGCAGATAGCGGTTTAGATATTTACATGTTCAAACAGATAGCGGTGTAGATATTTCCATGTTCACACAGATAGCGGTGTAGATATTTCCATGTTTATACAGATAGCGGTGAAGATGTATGCATGTTTACACAGATAGCTGTGTAGATCTTTCCATGTTCATCCAGATGGCTGTGTAGATATATCCATGTTCATACAGATAGCGGTGTAGATATTTCCATGTTCATACAGATAGTGGTGTAGATATTTCCATGTTCATACAGATAGCGGTGTATCTATTTCCATGTTCATACAGATAGCGGTGTAGATATTTCCATGTTCGTACAGATAGCGGTGTAGATATTTCCATGTTCATACAGATAGCGGTGCTGATATTTCCATGTTTATACAGTCAGCGGTGTGGATATTTCCATGTTTATACAGATAGCGGTGTGGATATTTCCATGTGTTTGCAGATAGCGTTGTAGATATTTCCAGGTTTATACAGATAGCGGCGTAGATATCTCCATCTTAATACGGATGGCGGTGAAGATATTTATATGTTCATACAGATGGTGGTGCAGATATTTCCATGTTCATACAGATGGCGGTGTAGCTATTTCCATGTTCATACAGATAGCGGTGTAGCTATATCCATGTTCATGCAGATAGCGGTGTAGATATTTCCATGTTCATCCATATGGCTGTGTAGATATATCCATGTTCATACAGATAGCGGTGTAGATATTTCTATGTTCATACAGATAGTGCTGTAGATATTTCCATGTTCATACAGATAGCAGTGTAGCTATTTCCATGTTCATACTGATAGCGGTGTAGATATGTCCATGTTCAAACAGATAGCGGTGTAGATATTTCCATGTTCATACAGATAGCGGTGCTTATATTTCCTTGTTTATACAGGTAGCGGTGTAGATATTTCCATGTTCATACAGATAGCGGTGTAGATATTTCCATGGTTATACAGATAGCGGTGTAGATATTTCCATGCTCATCCAGATGGCTGTGTAGATATATCCATGTTCATACAGATGGCGGTGAAGATATTTCCATGTTCATACAGATAGCGGTGTAGATATTTCCATGTTCATACAGATAGCGGTGTAAATATTTCCATGTTCATACAGATAGCGGTGTAGTTATTTCCATGTTCAAACAGATAGCGGTGTAGATATTTCCATGTTTATACAGATAGCGGTGCTTATATTTCCATGTTTATACAGGTAGTGGTGTAGATATTTCCATGTTTATACAGATAGCGGTGTAGATATTTCCATGTTTATACAGATAGCGGTGTAGATATTTCCATGTTCATCCAGATGGCTGTGTAGATATATCCATGTTCATACAGATGGCTGTGAAGATAATTCCATGTTCATACAGATAGCGGTGTAAATATTTCAATGTTCATAGAGATAGTGTTGTAGATATTTCCATGTTCATACAGACAGAGGGGCTGATATTTCCATGTTCATACAGATAGCGGTGCTGATATTTCCATGTTAATACAGGTAGCGGTGCAGATATTTCCATCTTTATACAGATAGCGGTGTAGATATTTCCATGTTTATACAGATAGCGGTGTAGATATCTCCATCTTAATACAGATGGCAGTGTAGATATTTCTATGTTCATACAGATGGCCGTGCAGATATTTCCATGTTCATACAGATGGCGGTGTAGATATTTCCATGTTCATACACATAGCGGTGTAGTTATTTCCATGTGCAAAGAGATATCTATGTAGATATTTCCATGTGTATGCAGATATCTGTGAAGTTATTTCCATTTTCATGCAGATAGCGGTTTAGATATTTCCATGTTCAAACAGATAGCGGTGTAGATATTTCCATGTTCATACAGATAGCGGTGTAGATATTTCCATGTTTATACAGATAGTGGTGAAGATGTATGCATGTTTACATAGATAGCGGTGTAGATATTTCCATGTTCATACAGATAGCGGTGTAGATATTTCCATGTTCATCCAGATGGCTGTGTAGATATATCCATGTGTATGCAGATAACTGTGTAGATATTTCCATTTTCATGCAGATAGCTGTTTAGATATTTCCATGTTCAAACAGATAGCGGTGTGGATATTTCCATTTTCATACAGATAGCGGTGTAGTTATTTCCATGTTCATACAGATAGTGCTGTAGATATTTCCATGTTCATACTGATAGCGGTGTAGCTATTTCCATGTTCATACAGATAGCGGTGTAGTTATTTCCATGTTCAAACAGATAGCGGTGTATATATTTCCGTGTTTATACAGATGGCGGTGAAGATGTATGCATGTTTACACAGATAGCGGTGTAGATATTTCCATGTTCATACAGATAGCGGTGTAGATATTTCCATGTTCGTACAGATAGCGGTGTAGATATTTCCATGTTCACACAGATAGCGGTGCTGATATTTCCATGTTTATACAGTCAGCGGTGTGGATATTTCCATGTTTATACAGATAGCGGTGTGGATATTTCCATGTGTTTGCAGATAGCGTTGTAGATATTTCCAGGTTTATACAGATAGCGGCGTAGATATCTCCATCTTAATACGGATGGCGGTGAAGATATTTATATGTTCATACAGATGGTGGTGCAGATATTTCCATGTTCATACAGATGGCGGTGTAGCTATTTCCATGTTCATACAGATAGCGGTGTAGCTATATCCATGTTCATGCAGATAGCGGTGTAGATATTTCCATGTTCATCCATATGGCTGTGTAGATATATCCATGTTCATACAGATAGCGGTGTAGATATTTCTATGTTCATACAGATAGTGCTGTAGATATTTCCATGTTCATACAGATAGCAGTGTAGCTATTTCCATGTTCATACTGATAGCGGTGTAGATATGTCCATGTTCAAACAGATAGCGGTGTAGATATTTCCATGTTCATACAGATAGCGGTGCTTATATTTCCATGTTTATACAGGTAGCGGTGTAGATATTTCCATGTTCATACAGATAGCGGTGTAGATATTTCCATGGTTATACAGATAGCGGTGTAGATATTTCCATGCTCATCCAGATGGCTGTGTAGATATATCCATGTTCAAACAGATAGCGGTGTAGATATTTCCATGTTTATACAGATAGCGGTGCTTATATTTCCATGTTTATACAGGTAGTGGTGTAGATATTTCCATGTTTATACAGATAGCGGTGTAGATATTTCCATGTTTATACAGATAGCGGTGTAGATATTTCCATGTTCATCCAGATGGCTGTGTAGATATATCCATGTTCATACAGATGGCTGTGAAGATAATTCCATGTTCATACAGATAGCGGTGTAGATATTTCAATGTTCATTGAGATAGTGTTGTAGATATTTCCATGTTCATACAGACAGAGGGGCTGATATTTCCATGTTCATACAGATAGCGGTGCTGATATTTCCATGTTAATACAGGTAGCGGTGCAGATATTTCCATCTTTATACAGATAGCGGTGTAGATATTTCCATGTTTATACAGATAGCGGTGTAGATATCTCCATCTTAATACAGATGGCAGTGTAGATATTTATATGTTCATACAGATGGCCGTGCAGATATTTCCATGTTCATACAGATGGCGGTGTAGATATTTCCATGTTCATACAGATAGCGGTGTAGTTATTTCCATGTGCAAAGAGATAGCTATGTAGACATTTCCATGTGTATGCAGATATCTGTGAAGTTATTTCCATTTTCATGCAGATAGCGGTTAAGATATTTCCATGTTCAAACAGATAGCGGTGTAGATATTTCCATGTTCATACAGATAGCGGTGTAGATATTTCCATGTTTATACAGATAGTGGTGAAGATGTATGCATGTTTAGATAGATAGCGGTGTAGATATTTCCATGTTCATACAGATAGCGGTGTAGATATTTCCATGTTCATCCAGATGGCTGTGTAGATATATCCATGTGTATGCAGAAAACTGTGTAGATATTTCCATTTTCATGCAGATAGCTGTTTAGATATTTCCATGTTCAAACAGATAGCGGTGTGGATATTTCCATTTTCATACAGATAGCGGTGTAGATATTTCCATGTTCATACAGATAGTGCTGTAGATATTTCCATGTTCATACTGATAGCGGTGTAGCTATTTCCATGTTCATACAGATAGCGGTGTAGTTATTTCCATGTTCAAACAGATAGCGGTGTATATATTTCCATGTTTATACAGATGGCGGTGAAGATGTATGCATGTTTACACAGATAGCGGTGTAGATATTTCCATGTTCATCCAGATGGCTGTGTAGATATATCCATGTTCATACAGATAGCGGTGTAGATATTTCCATGTTCATACAGATAGTGCTGTAGATATTTCCATGTTCATACAGATAGCGGTGTAGCTCTTTCCATGTTCATACAGATAGCGGTGTAGTTATTTCCATGTTCAAACAGATAGCGGTGTAGATAATTCCATGTTTATACAGATAGCGGTGCTTATATTTCCATGTTTATACAGGTAGCGGTGTAGATATTTCCATGTTTATACAGATAGCGGTGTAGATATTTCCATGTTTATACAGATAGCAGTGTAGATATTTCCATGTTCATCCAGATGGCTGTGTAGATATATCCATGTTCATACAGATGGCGGTGAAGATAATTCCATGTTCATACAGATAGCGGTGTAGATATTTCAATGTTCATACAGATAGTGGTGTAGATATTTCCATGTTCATACAGACAGAGGGGCTGATATTTCCATGTTCATACAGATAGCGGTGCTGATATTTCCATGTAAAAACAGGTAGCGGTGCAGATATTTCCATCTTTATACAGGTAGCGGTGTAGATATTTCCATGTTTATACAGATAGCGGTTTAGATATCTCCATCTTAATACAGATGGCAGTGTAGATATTTATATGTTCATACAGATGGCCGTGCAGGTATTTCCATGTTCATACAGATGGCGATGTAGATATTTCCATGTAAATACAGATAGCAGTGTAGTTATTTCCATGTGCAAAGAGATAGCTATGTAGATATTTCCATGTGTATGCAGATATCTGTGTAGATATTTCCATTTTCATGCAGATAGCGGTTTAGATATTTCCATGTTCAAACAGATAGCGGTGTAGATATTTCCATGTTCATACAGATAGCGGTGTAGATATTTCCATGTTTATACAGATAGTGGTGAAGATGTATGCATATTTACATAGATAGCGGTGTAGATATTTCCATGTTCATACAGATAGTGGAGTAGATATTTCCATGTTCATCCAGATGGCTGTGTAGATATATCCATGTTCATACAGATAGCGGTGTAGATATTTCCATGTTCATACAGATAGTGGTGTAAATATTTCCATGTTCATACAGATAGCGGTGTATCCATTTCCATGTTCATACAGATAGCGGTGTAGATATTTCCATGTTCGTACAGATAGCGGTGTAGATATTTCCATGTTCATACAGATAGCGGTGCTGATATTTCCATATTTATACAGTCAGCGGTGTGGATATTTCCATGTTTATACAGATAGCGGTGTGGAGATTTCCATGTTTATGCAGATAGCGGTGTAGATATTTCCAGGTTTATACAGATAGCGGTGTAGATATCTCCATCTTAATACGGATGGCGGTGTAGATATTTATATGTTCATACAGATGGTGGTGCAGATATTTCCATGTTCATACAGATGGCGGTGTAGTTATTTCCATGTTCATACAGATAGCGGTGTAGCTATATCCATGTTCATGCAGATAGCGGTGAGGATATTTCCATGTTCATCCATATGGCTGTGTAGATATATCCATGTTCATACAGATAGCGGTGTAGATATTTCCATGTTCATACAGATAATGCTGTAGATTTTTCCATGTTCATACAGATAGCGGTGTAGCTATTTCCATGTTCATACAGATAGCGGTGTAGATATGTCCATGTTCAAACAGATAGCGGTGTAGATATTTCCATGTTCATACAGATAGCGGTGTAGATATTTCCATGTTTATACAGATAGCGGTGTAGATATTTCCATGTTCATCCAGATGGCTGTGTAGATATATCCATGTTCATACAGATGGCGGTGAAGATATTTCCATGTTCATACAGATGGCGGTGTAGATATTTCCATGTTCATACAGATAGCGGTGTAGCAGTTTCCATGTTCATACAGATAGCGGTGTAGTTATTTCCATGTTCAAACAGATAGCGGTGTAGATATTTCCATGTTTATACAGATAGCGGTGCTTATATTTCCATGTTTATACAGGTAGCGGTGTAGATATTTCCATGCTCATCCAGATGGCTGTGTAGATATATCCATGTTCATACAGATGGCGGTGAAGATATTTCCATGTTCATACAGATAGCGGTGTAGATATTTCCATGTTCATACAGATAGCGGTGTAAATATTTCCATGTTCATACAGATAGCGGTGTAGTTATTTCCATGTTCAAACAGATAGCGGTGTAGATATTTCCATGTTTATACAGATAGCGGTGCTTATATTTCCATGTTTATACAGGTAGCGGTGTAGATATTTCCATCTTTATACAGATAGCGGTGTAGATATTTCCATGTTTATACAGATAGCGGTGTAGATATCTCCATCTTAATACAGATGGCAGTGTAGATATTTCTATGTTCATACAGATGGCCGTGCAGATATTTCCATGTTCATACAGATGGCGGTGTAGATATTTCCATGTTCATACAGATAGCGGTGTAGTTATTTCCATGTGCAAAGAGATAGCTATGTAGATATTTCCATGTGTATGCAGATATCTGTGAAGTTATTTCCATTTTCATGCAGATAGCGGTTTAGATATTTCCATGTTCAAACAGATAGCGGTGTAGATATTTCCATGTTCATACAGATAGCGGTGTAGATATTTCCATGTTTATACAGATAGTGGTGAAGATGTATGCATGTTTACATAGATAGCGGTGTAGATATTTCCATGTTCATACAGATAGCGGTGTAGATATTTCCATGTTCATCCAGATGGCTGTGTAGATATATCCATGTGTATGCAGATAACTGTGTAGATATTTCCATTTTCATGCAGATAGCTATTTAGATATTTCCATGTTCAAACAGATAGCGGAGTGGATATTTCCATTTTCATACAGATAGCGGTGTAGTTATTTCCATGTTCATACAGATAGTGCTGTAGATATTTCCATGTTCATACTGATAGCGGTGTAGCTATTTCCATGTTCATACAGATAGCGGTGTAGTTATTTCCATGTTCAAACAGATAGCGGTGTATATATTTCCATGTTTATACAGATGGCGGTGAAGATGTATGCATGTTTACACAGATAGCGGTGTAGATATTTCCATGTTCATACAGATAGCGGTGTAGATATTTCCATGTTCGTACAGATAGCGGTGTAGATATTTCCATGTTCATACAGATAGCGGTGCTGATATTTCCATGTTTATACAGTCAGCGGTGTGGATATTTCCATGTTTATACAGATAGCGGTGTGGATATTTCCATGTGTTTGCAGATAGCGTTGTAGATATTTCCAGGTTTATACAGATAGCGGCGTAGATATCTCCATCTTAATACGGATGGCGGTGAAGATATTTATATGTTCATACAGATGGTGGTGCAGATATTTCCATGTTCATACAGATGGCGGTGTAGCTATTTCCATGTTCATACAGATAGCGGTGTAGCTATATCCATGTTCATGCAGATAGCGGTGTAGATATTTCCATGTTCATCCATATGGCTGTGTAGATATATCCATGTTCATACAGATAGCGGTGTAGATATTTCTATGTTCATACAGATAGTGCTGTAGATATTTCCATGTTCATACAGATAGCAGTGTAGCTATTTCCATGTTCATACTGATAGCGGTGTAGATATGTCCATGTTCAAACAGATAGCGGTGTAGATATTTCCATGTTCATACAGATAGCGGTGCTTATATTTCCTTGTTTATACAGGTAGCGGTGTAGATATTTCCATGTTCATACAGATAGCGGTGTAGATATTTCCATGGTTATACAGATAGCGGTGTAGATATTTCCATGCTCATCCAGATGGCTGTGTAGATATATCCATGTTCATACAGATGGCGGTGAAGATATTTCCATGTTCATACAGATAGCGGTGTAGATATTTCCATGTTCATACAGATAGCGGTGTAAATATTTCCATGTTCATACAGATAGCGGTGTAGTTATATCCATGTTCAAACAGATAGCGGTGTAGATATTTCCATGTTTATACAGATAGCGGTGCTTATATTTCCATGTTTATACAGGTAGTGGTGTAGATATTTCCATGTTTATACAGATAGCGGTGTAGATATTTCCATGTTTATACAGATAGCGGTGTAGATATTTCCATGTTCATCTAGATGGCTGTGTAGATATATCCATGTTCATACAGATGGCTGTGAAGATAATTCCATGTTCATACAGATAGCGGTGTAGATATTTCAAAGTTCATTGAGATAGTGTTGTAGATATTTCCATGTTCATACAGACAGAGGGGCTGATATTTCCATGTTCATACAGATAGCGGTGCTGATATTTCCATGTTAATACAGGTAGCGGTGCAGATATTTCCATCTTTATACAGATAGCGGTGTAGATATTTCCATGTTTATACAGATAGCGGTGTAGATATCTCCATCTTAATACAGATGGCAGTGTAGATATTTATATGTTCATACAGATGGCCGTGCAGATATTTCCATGTTCATACAGATGGCGGTGTAGATATTTCCATGTTCATACAGATAGCGGTGTAGTTATTTCCATGTGCAAAGAGATAGCTATGTAGACATTTCCATGTGTATGCAGATATCTGTGAAGTTATTTCCATTTTCCTGCAGATAGCGGTTAAGATATTTCCATGTTCAGATAGCGGTGTAGATATTTCCATGTTCATACAGATAGCGGTGTAGATATTTCCATGTTTATACAGACAGTGGTGAAGATGTATGCATGTTTAGATAGATAGCGGTGTAGATATTTCCATGTTCATACAGATAGCGGTGTAGATATTTCCATGTTCATCCAGATGGCTGTGTAGATATATCCATGTGTATGCAGAAATCTGTGTAGATATTTCCATTTTCATGCAGATAGCTGTTTAGATATTTCCATGTTCAAACAGATAGCGGTGTGGATATTTCCATTTTCATACAGATAGCGGTGTAGATATTTCCATGTTCATACAGATAGTGCTGTAGATATTTCCATGTTCATACTGATAGCGGTGTAGCTATTTCCATGTTCATACAGATAGCGGTGTAGTTATTTCCATGTTCAAACAGATAGCGGTGTATATATTTCCATGTTTATACAGATGGCGGTGAAGATGTATGCATGTTTACACAGATAGCGGTGTAGATATTTCCATGTTCATCCAGATGGCTGTGTAGATATATCCATGTTCATACAGATAGCGGTGTAGATATTTCCATGTTCATACAGATAGTGCTGTAGATATTTCCATGTTCATACAGATAGCGGTGTAGCTCTTTCCATGTTCATACAGATAGCGGTGTAGTTATTTCCATGTTCAAACAGATAGCGGTGTAGATAATTCCATGTTTATACAGATAGCGGTGCTTATATTTCCATGTTTATACAGGTAGCGGTGTAGATATTTCCATGTTTATACAGATAGCGGTGTAGATATTTCCATGTTTATACAGATAGCGGTGTAGATATTTCCATGTTCATCCAGATGGCTGTGTAGATATATCCATGTTCATACAGATGGCGGTGAAGATAATTCCATGTTCATACAGATAGCGGTGTAGATATTTCAATGTTCATACAGATAGTGGTGTAGATATTTCCATGTTCATACAGACAGAGGGGCTGATATTTCCATGTTCATACAGATAGCGGTGCTGATATTTCCATGTAAATACAGGTAGCGGTGCAGATATTTCCATCTTTATACAGGTAGCGGTGTAGATATTTCCATGTTTATACAGATAGCGGTTTAGATATCTCCATCTTAATACAGATGGCAGTGTAGATATTTATATGTTCATACAGATGGCCGTGCAGGTATTTCCATGTTCATGCAGATGGCGATGTAGATATTTCCATGTAAATACAGATAGCAGTGTAGTTATTTCCATGTGCAAAGAGATAGCTATGTAGATATTTCCATGTGTATGCAGATATCTGTGTAGATATTTCCATTTTCATGCAGATAGCGGTTTAGATATTTCCATGTTCAAACAGATAGCGGTGTAGATATTTCCATGTTCATACAGATAGCGGTGTAGGTATTTCCATGTTTATACAGATAGTGGTGAAGATGTATGCATATTTACATAGATAGCGGTGTAGATATTTCCATGTTCATACAGATAGTGGAGTAGATATTTCCATGTTCATCCAGATGGCTGTGTAGATATATCCATGTTCATACAGATAGCGGTGTAGATATTTCCATGTTCATACAGATAGTGGTGTAAATATTTCCATGTTCATACAGATAGCGGTGTATCCATTTCCATGTTCATACAGATAGCGGTGTAGATATTTCCATGTTCGTACAGATAGCGGTGTAGATATTTCCATGTTCATACAGATAGCGGTGCTGATATTTCCATGTTTATACAGTCAGCGGTGTGGATATTTCCATGTTTATACAGATAGCGGTGTGGAGATTTCCATGTTTATGCAGATAGCGGTGTAGATATTTCCAGGTTTATACAGATAGCGGTGTAGATATCTCCATCTTAATACGGATGGCGGTGTAGATATTTATATGTTCATACAGATGGTGGTGCAGATATTTCCATGTTCATACAGATGGCGGTGTAGCTATTTCCATGTTCATACAGATAGCGGTGTAGCTATATCCATGTTCATGCAGATAGCGGTGAGGATATTTCCATGTTCATCCATATGGCTGTGTAGATATATCCATGTTCATACAGATAGCGGTGTAGATATTTCCATGTTCATACAGATAATGCTGTAGATTTTTCCATGTTCATACAGATAGCGGTGTAGCTATTTCCATGTTCATACAGATAGCGGTGTAGATATGTCCATGTTCAAACAGATAGCGGTGTAGATATTTCCATGTTCATACAGATAGCGGTGTAGATATTTCCATGTTTATACAGATAGCGGTGTAGATATTTCCATGTTCATCCAGATGGCTGTGTAGATATATCCATGTTCATACAGATGGCGGTGAAGATATTTCCATGTTCATACAGATGGCGGTGTAGATATTTCCATGTTCATACAGATAGCGGTGTAGCAGTTTCCATGTTCATACAGATAGCGGTGTAGTTATTTCCATGTTCAAACAGATAGCGGTGTAGATATTTCCATGTTTATACAGATAGCGGTGCTTATATTTCCATGTTTATACAGGTAGCGGTGTAGATATTTCCATCTTTATACAGATAGCGGTGTAGATATCTCCATGTTTATACAGATAGCGGTGTAGATATTTCCATGTTCATCCAGATGGCTGTGTAGATATATCCATGTTCATACAGATGGCAGTGAAGATAATTCCATGTTCATACAGAGAGCGGTGTAGATATTTCCATGTTCATACAGATAGTGGTGTAGATATTTCCATGTTCATAGAGATAGAGGGGCTGATATTTCCATGTTCATACAGATAGCGGTGCTGATATTTCCATGTTTATACAGGTAGCGGTGTAGATATTTCCATGTTTATACAGATAGCGGTGTAGATATTTCCATGTTTATACAGATAGCGGCAGAGAAATCTCCATCTTAATACAGATGGCAGTGTAGATATTTGTATGTTCATACAGATGGCGGTGCAGATATTTCCATGTTCATACAGATGGCGGTGTAGATATTTCCTTGTTCGTACAGATAGCGGTGTAGTTATTTCCATGTGCAAAGAGATAGATATGTAGATATTTCCATGTGTATGGAGATAGCTGTGTAGATATTTCCATTTTCATGCAGATAGCGGTTTAGATATTTCCAAGTTCAAACAGATAGCGGTGTAGATAGTTCCATGTACATACAGATAGCGGTGTAGATATTTCCATGTTTATACAGATAGTGGTGAAGATGTATGCATGTTGACACAGATAGCGGTGTAGATATTTCCATCTTCATACAGATAGCGGTGTAGATATTTCCATGTTCATCCAGATGGCTGTGTAGATATATCCATGTTCATACAGATAGCGGTGTAGATATTTCCATGTTCATACAGATAGTGGTGTAGATATTTCCATGTTCATACAGATAGCGGTGTATCTATTTCCATGTTCATACAGATAGCGGTGTAGATATTTCCATGTTCGTACAGAAAGCGGTGTAGATATTTCCATGTTCATACATATAGCGGTGCTGATATTTCCATGTTTATACAGTCAGCTGTGTGGATATTTCCATGTTTATACAGATAGCGGTGTGGATATTTCCATGTTTATGCACATAGCGGTGTAGATATATCCAGGTTTATACAGATAGCGGTGTAGATATCTCCATCTTAATACGGATGGCGGTGTAGATATTTATATGTTCATACAGATGGTGGTGCAGATATTTCCATGTTCATACAGATGGCGGTGTAGTTATTTCCATGTTCATACAGATAGCGGTGGAGCTATATCCATGTTCATGCAGATAGCGGTGTAGATATTTCCATGTTCATCCATATGGCTGTGTAGATATATCCATGTTCATACAGATAGCGGTGTAGATATTTCCATGTTCATACAGATAATGCTGTAGATTTTTCCATGTTCATACAGATAGCGGTGTAGCAGTTTCCATGTTCATACAGATAGCGGTGTAGTTATTTCCATGTTCAAACAGATAGCGGTGTAGATATTTCCATGTTTATACAGATAGCGGTGCTTATATTTCCATGTTTATACAGGTAGCGGTGTAGATATTTCCATCTTTATACAGATAGCGGTGTAGATATCTCCATGTTTATACAGATAGCGGTGTAGATATTTCCATGTTCATACAGATGGCTGTGTAGATATATCCATGTTCATACAGATGGCAGTGAAGATAATTCCATGTTCATACAGAGAGCGGTTTAGATATTTCCATGTTCATACAGATAGTGGTGTAGATATTTCCATGTTCATAGAGATAGAGGGGCTGATATTTCCATGTTCATACAGATAGCGGTGCTGATATTTCCATGTTTATACAGGTAGCGGTGTAGATATTTCCATGTTTATACAGATAGCGGTGTAGATATTTCCATGTTTATACAGATAGCGGCAGAGATATCTCCATCTTAATACAGATGGCAGTGTAGATATTTGTATGTTCATACAGATGGCCGTGCAGATATTTCCATGTTCATACAGATGGCGGTGTAGATATTTCCTTGTTCGTACAGATAGCGGTGTAGTTATTTCCATGTGCAAAGAGATAGATATGTAGATATTTCCATGTGTATGCAGATAGCTGTGTAGATATTTCCATTTTCATGCAGATAGCGGTTTAGATATTTCCATGTTCAAACAGATAGCGGTGTAGATAGTTCCATGTACATACAGATAGCGGTGTAGATATTTCCATGTTTATACAGATAGTGGTGAAGATGTATGCATGTTGACACAGATAGCGGTGTAGATATTTCCATCTTCATACAGATAGCGGTGTAGATATTTCCATGTTCATCCAGATGGCTGTGTAGATATATCCATGTTCATACAGATAGCGGTGTAGATATTTCCATGTTCATACAGATAGTGGTGTAGATATTTCCATGTTCATACAGATAGCGGTGTATCTATTTCCATGTTCATACAGATAGCGGTGTAGATATTTCCATGTTCGTACAGAAAGCGGTGTAGATATTTCCATGTTCATACATATAGCGGTGCTGATATTTCCATGTTTATACAGTCAGCGGTGTGGATATTTCCATGTTTATACAGATAGCGGTGTGGATATTTCCATGTTTATGCACATAGCGGTGTAGATATTTCCAGGTTTATACAGATAGCGGTGTAGATATCTCCATCTTAATACGGATGGCCGTGTAGATATTTATATGTTCATACAGATGGTGGTGCAGATATTTCCATGTTCATACAGATGGCGGTGTAGTTATTTCCATGTTCATACAGATAGCGGTGTAGCTATATCCATGTTCATGCAGATAGCGGTGTAGATATTTCCATGTTCATCCATATGGCTGTGTAGATATATCCATGTCCATAAAGATAGCGGTGTAGATATTTCCATGTTCATACAGATAGTGCTGTAGATATTTCCATGTTCTAACAGATAGCGGTGTAGATATTTCCATGTTCATACAGATAGCGGTGCTTATATTTCCATGTTTATACAGGTAGCGGTGTAGATATTTCCATGTTCATACAGATAGCGGTTTAGATATTTATATGTTCATAGAGATGGCAGTGCAGATATATCCATGTTCATACAGATGGCGGTGTAGGTATTTCCATGTTTATAGAGATAGTGTTGTAGTTATTTCCATGTGTAAGGAGATAGCTTTGTAGATATTTCCATGTATATGAAGATAGCTGTGCAGATATTTCCATTTTCATGCAGATAGCGGTGTAGATATTTCCATGTTCAAACAGATAGCGGTGTAGATATTTCCATGTTCATACAGATAGTGGTGTAGATATTTCCATGTTCATACAGATAGCGGTGTAGCTATTTCCATGTTCATACAGATAGCGGTGTAGATATTTCCATGTTCATCCAGATGGCTGTGTAGATATATCCATGTTCATAGAGATGGCGGTGAAGATATTTCCATGTTCATACAGATAGCGGTGTAGATATTTCCATGTTTATACAGATAGTGGTGCAGATGTTTCCATGTTCATACAGATAGAGGGGCTGACATTTCCATGTTCATACAGATAGCGGTGCTGATATTTCCATGTTTATACAGATAGCGGTGTGGATATTTCCATGTTTATGCAGATAGCGGTGTAGATATTTCCAGGTTTATACAGATAGCGGTGTAGATATCTCCATCTTAATACGGATGGCGGTGTAGATATTTATATGTTCATACAGATGGTGGTGCAGATATTTCTATGTTCATACAGATGGCGGTGTAGCTATTTCCATGTTCATACAGATAGCGGTGTAGCTATATCCATGTTCATGCAGATAGCGGTGTAGATATTTCCATGTTCATACAGATAGCGGTGTAGATATATCCATGTTCATACAGATAGTGGTGTAGATATTTCCATGTTCATACAGATAGTGCTGTAGATATTTCCATGTTCATACAGATAGCGGTGTAGCTATTTCCATGTTCATACAGATAGCGGTGTAGATATGTCCATGTTCAAACAGATAGCGGTGTAGATATTTCCATGTTCATACAGATAGCGGTGTAGATATTTCCATGTTCATACAGATAGCGGTGTAGCAGTTTCCATGTTCATACAGATAGCGGTGTAGATATTTCCATGTTTATACAGATAGCTGTGAAGATGTATGCATGTTTACACAGATAGCGGTGTAGATATTTCCATCTTCATACAGATAGCGGTGTAGATATTTCCATGTTCATCCAGATGGCTCTGTAGATATATCCATGTTCATACAGATAGCGGTGTAGATATTTCCATGTTCATACAGATAGTGGTGTAGATATTTCCATGTTCATACAGATAGCGGTGTATCTATTTCCATGTTCATACAGATAGCGGTGTAGATATTTCCATGTTTGTACAGATAGCGGTGTAGATATTTCCATGTTCATACATATAGCGGTGCTGATATTTCCATGTTTATACAGTCAGCGGTGTGGATATTTCCATGTTTATACAGATAGCGGTGTGCATATTTCCATGTTTATGCAGATAGCGGTGTAGATATTTCCAGGTTTATACAGATAGCGGTGTAGATATCTCCATCTTAATACGGATGGCGGTGTAGATATTTATATGTTCATACAGATGGTGGTGCAGATATTTCCATGTTCATACAGATGGCGGTGTAGCTATTTCCATGTTCATACAGATAGCGGTGTAGCTATATCCATGTTCATGCAGATAGCGGTGTAGATATTTCCATGCTCATCCATATGGCTGTGTAGATATATCCATGTCCATACAGATAGCGGTGTAGATATTTCCATGTTCATACAGATAGTGCTGTAGATATTTCCATGTTCAAACAGATAGCGGTGTAGATATTTCCATGTTCATACAGATAGCGGTGCTTATATTTCCATGTTTATACAGGTAGCGGTGTAGATATTTCCATGTTCATACAGATAGTGGTTTAGATATTTATATGTTCATACAGATTGCAGTGCAGATATTTCCATGTTCATACAGATGGTGGTGTAGATATTTCCATGTTTATAGAGATAGTGTTGTAGTTATTTCCATGTGTAAGGAGATAGCTTTGTAGATATTTCCATGTATATGCAGATAGCTGTGCAGATATTTCCATTTTCATGCAGATAGCGGTGTAGATATTTCCATGTTCAAACAGATAGCGGTGTAGATATTTCCATGTTCATACAGATAGGGGTGTAGATATTTCCATGTTCATACAGATAGCGGTGTAGCTATTTCCATGTTCATACAGATAGCAGTGTAGATATTTCCATGTTCATCCAGATGGCTGTGTAGATATATCCATGTTCACAGAGATGGCGGTGAAGATATTTCCATGTTCATACAGATAGTGGTGCAGATATTTCCATGTTCATACAGATAGAGGGGCTGACATTTCCATGTTCATACAGATAGCGGTGCTGTTATTTCCATGTTTATACAGGTAGCGGTGTAGATATTTCCAAGTTTATACAGATAACGGTGTAGACATTTCCATGTTTATACAGATAGCGGTGTAGATATTTCCATGTTTATACAGATATCGGTGTAGATATCTCCATCTTAATACAGATGGCGGTTTAGATATTTATATGTTCATACAGATGGCCATGCAGATATTTCCATGTTCATACAGATGGCGGTGTAGATATTTCCATGTTCATACCGATAGCGGTGTAGTTATTTCCATGTGTAAAGAGATGGCTGTGTAGATATTTCCATGTATATGCAGATAGCTCTGTCGATATTTCCATTTTCAGGCAGATAGCGGTTTAGATATTTCCATGTTCAAACAGATAGCGGTGTAGATATTTCCATGTTCATACAGATAGCGGTGTAGATATATCCATGTTTATACAGATACCGGTGAAGATGTATGAATGTTTACACAGATAGCGGTGTAGATATTTCCATGTTCATACAGATGGCTGTGTAGATATATCCATGTTCATACAGATAGCGGTGTAGATATTTCCATGTTCATACAGATAGTGCTGTAGATATATCCATGTTCATACAGATAGCGGTGTAGCTGTATCCATGTTCATACAGATAGCGGTGTAGTTATTTCCATGTTCAAACAGATAGCGGTGTAGATATTTCCATGTTTATACAGATAGCGGTGTAGATATTTCCATGTTTATACAGATAGCGGTGTAGATATTTCCATGTTCATCCAGATGGCTGTGTAGATATATCCATGGTCATACAGATGGCGGTGAAGATAATTCCATGTTCATACAGATAGCGGTGTAGATATTTCCATGTTCATACAGATACTGGTGTAGATATTTCCATGTTCATACAGATAGAGGGGCTGATATTTCCATGTTCATACAGATAGCGGTGCTGATATTTCCATGTTTATACGGGTAGCGGTGTAGATATTTCCATGTTTATACAGATAGCGGTGTAGATATTTCCATGTTTATACAGATAGCGGTGTAGATACCTCCATCTTAATACAGATGGCTGTGTAGGTATTTATATGTTCATACAGATGGCCGTACAGATATTTCCATGTTCATACAGATGGCAGTGTAGATATTTCGATGTTCATACAGATAGCGGTGTAGTTATTTCCTTGTGCAAAGAGATAGCTATGTAGATATTTCCATGTGTATGCAGATAGCTGTTTAGATATTTCCATTTTCATGCAGATAGCTGTTTAGATATTTACATGTTCAAACAGATAGCGGTGTAAATATTTCCATGTTCATACAGATAGCGGTGTAGTTATTTCCATGTTCAAACAGATAGCGGTGTAGATATTTCCATGTTTATACAGATAGCGGTGCTTATATTTCCATGTTTATACAGGTAGTGGTGTAGATATTTCCATGTTTATACAGATAGCGGTGTAGATATTTCCATGTTTATACAGATAACGGTGTAGATATTTCCATGTTCATCCAGATGGCTGTGTAGATATATCCATGTTCATACAGATGGCGGTGAAGATAATTCCATGTTCATACAGATAGCGGTGTAGATATTTCAATGTTCATAGAGATAGTGGTGTAGATATTTCCATGTTCATACAGACAGAGGGGCTGATATTTCCATGTTCATACAGATAGCGGTGCTGATATTTCCAAGTTAATACAGGTAGCGGTGCAGATATTTCCATTTTTATACAGATAGTGGTGTAGATATTTCCATGTTTATACAGATAGCGGTGTAGATATCTCCATCTTAATACAGATGGCGGTGTAGATATTTATATGTTCATACAGATGGCCGTGCAGATATTTCCATGTTCATACAGATGGCGGTGTAGATATTTCCATGTTCATACAGATAGCGGTGTAGTTATTTCCATGTGCAAAGAGATAGCTATGTAGATATTTCCATGTGTATGCAGATATCTGTGTAGATATTTCCATTTTCATGCAGATAGCGGTTTAGATATTTCCATGTTCAAACAGATAGCGGTGTAGAAATTTCCATGTTCATCCAGATGGCTGTGTAGATATATCCATGTTCATAGAGATGGCGGTGAAGATATTTCCATGTTCATACAGATAGCGGTGTAGATATTTCCATGTTTATACAGATAGTGGTGCAGATATTTCCATGTTCATACAGATAGAGGGGCTGACATTTCCATGTTCATACAGATAGCGGTGCTGATATTTCCATGTTTATACAGATAGCGGTGTGGATATTTCCATGTTTATGCAGATAGCGGTGTAGATATTTCCAGGTTTATACAGATAGCGGTGTAGATATCTCCATCTTAATACGGATGGCGGTGTAGATATTTATATGTTCATACAGATGGTGGTGCAGATATTTCCATGTTCATACAGATGGCGGTGTAGCTATTTCCATGTTCATACAGATAGCAGTGTAGCTATATCCATGTTCATGCAGATAGCGGTGTAGATATTTCCATGTTCATCCATATGGCTGTGTAGATATATCCATGTTCATACAGATAGCGGTGTAGATATTTCCATGTTCATACAGATAGTGCTGTAGATATTTCCATGTTCATACAGATAGCGGTGTAGCTATTTCCATGTTCATACAGATAGCGGTGTAGATATGTCGATGTTCAAACAGATAGTGGTGTAGATATTTCCATGTTCATACAGATAGCGGTGTAGATATTTCCATGTTTATACAGATAGTGGTGTAGTTATTTCCATGTTCATCCAGATGGCTGTGTAGATATATCCATGTTCATACAGATGGCGGTGAAGATATTTCCATGTTCATACAGATGGCGGTGTAGATATTTCCACGTTCATACAGATAGCGGTGTAGCAGTTTCCATGTTCATACAGATAGCGGTGTAGTTATTTCCATGTTCAAACAGATAGCGGTGTAGATATTTCCATGTTTATACAGATAGCGGTGCTTATATTTCCATGTTTATACAGGTAGCGGTGTAGATATTTCCATCTTTATACAGATAGCGGTGTAGATATCTCCATGTTTATACAGATAGCGGTGTAGATATTTCCAAGTTCATCCAGATGGCTGTGTAGATATATCCATGTTCATACAGATGGCAGTGAAGATAATTCCATGTTCATACAGAGAGCGGTGTATATATTTCCATGTTCATACAGATAGTGGTGTAGATATTTCCATGTTCATACAGATAGAGGGGCTGATATTTCCATGTTCATACAGATAGCGGTGCTGATATTTCCATGTTTATACAGGTAGCGGTGTAGATATTTCCATGTTTATACAGATAGCGGTGTAGATATTTCCATGTTTATAGAGATAGCGGCAGAGATATCTCCATCTTAATACAGATGGCAGTGTAGATATTTGTATGTTCATACAGATGGCCGTGCAGATATTTCCATGTTCATACAGATGGCGGTGTAGATATTTCCATGTTCATACAGATAGCGGTGTAGTTATTTCCATGTGCAAAGAGATAGATATGTAGATATTTCCATGTGTATGCAGATAGCTGTGTAGATATTTCCATTTTCATGCAGATAGCGGTTTAGATATTTCCACGTTCAAACAGATAGCGGTGTAGATAGTTCCATGTACATACAGATAGCGGTGTAGATATTTCCATGTTTATACAGATAGCGGTGAAGATGTATGCATGTTTACACAGATAGCGGTGTAGATATTTCCATCTTCATACAGATAGCGGTGTAGATATTTCCATGTTCATCCAGATGGCTGTGTAGATATATCCATGTTCATACAGAAAGCGGTGTAGATATTTCCATGTTCATACAGATAGTGGTGTAGATATTTCCATGTTCATACAGATAGCGGTGTATCTATTTCCATGTTCATACAGATAGCGGTGTAGATATTTCCATGTTCGTACAGATAGCGGTGTAGATATTTCCATGTTCATACATATAGCGGTGCTGATATTTCCATGTTTATACAGTCAGCGGTGTGGATATTTCCATGTTTATACAGATAGCGGTGTGGATATTTCCATGTTTATGCAGATAGCGGTGTAGATATTTCCAGGTTTATACAGATAGCGGTGTAGATATCTCCATCTTAATACGGATGGCGGTGTAGATATTTATATGTTCATACAGATGGTGGTGCAGATATTTCCATGTTCATACAGGTGGCGGTGTAGCTATTTCCATGTTCATACAGATAGCGGTGTAGCTATATCCATGTTCATGCAGATAGAGGTGTAGATATTTCCATGTTCATCCATATGGCTGTGTAGATATATCCATGTCCATACAGATAGCGGTGTAGATATTTCCATGTTCATACAGATAGTGCTGTAGATATTTCCATGTTCAAACAGATAGCGGTGTAGATATTTCCATGTTCATACAGATAGCGGTGCTTATATTTCCATGTTTATACAGGTAGCGGTGTAGATATTTCCATGTTCATACAGATAGCGGTTTAGATATTTATATGTTCATACAGACGACAGTGCAGATATTTCCATGTTCATACAGATGGCGGTGTAGATATTTCCATGTTTATAGAGATAGTGTTGTAGTTATTTCCAAGTGTAAGGAGATAGCTTTGTAGATATTTCTATGTATATGCAGATAGCTGTGCAGATATTTCCATTTTCATGCAGATAGCGGTGTAGATATTTCCATGTTCAAACAGATAGCGGTGTAGATATTTCCATGTTCATACAGATAGTGGTGTAGATATTTCCATGTTTATACAGATAGCGGTGTAGCTATTTCCATGTTCATACAGATAGCGGTGTAGATATTTCCATGTTCATCCAGATGGCTGTGTAGATATATCCATGTTCATAGAGATGGCGGTGAAGATATTTCCATGTTCATACAGATAGCGGTGTAGATATTTCCATGTTTATACAGATAGTGGTGCAGATATTTCCATGTTCATACAGATAGAGGGGCTGACATTTCCATGTTCATACAGATAGCGGTGCTGATATTTCCATGTTTATACAGATAGCGGTGTGGATATTTCCATGTTTATGCAGATAGCGGTGTAGATCTTTCCAGGTTTATACAGATAGCGGTGTAGATATCTCCATATTTATACGGATGGCGGTGTAGATATTTATATGTTCATACAGATGGTGGTGCAGATATTTCCATGTTCATACAGATGGCGGTGTAGCTATTTCCATGTTCATACAGATAGCGGTGTAGCTATATCCATGTTCATGCAGATAGCGGTGTAGATATTTCCATGTTCATCCATATGGCTGTGTAGATATATCCATGTTCATACAGATAGCGGTGTAGATATTTCCATGTTCATACAGAGAGTGCTGTAGATATTTCCATGTTCATACAGATAGCGGTGTAGCTATTTCCATGTTCATACAGATAGTGGTGTAGATATGTCGATGTTCAAACAGATAGCGGTGTAGATATTTCCATATTCATACAGATAGCGGCGTAGATATTTCCATGTTTATACAGATAGCGGTGTAGATATTTCCATGTTCATCCAGATGGCTGTGTAGATATATCCATGTTCATACAGATGGCGGTGAAGATATTTCCATGTTCATACAGATGGCGGTGTAGATATTTCCATGTTCATACAGATAGCGGTGTAGCAGTTTCCATTTTCATACAGAGAGCGGTGTAGTTATTTCCATGTTCAAACAGATAGCGGTGTAGATATTTCCATGTTTATACAGATAGCGGTGCTTATATTTCCATGTTTATACAGGTAGCGGTGTAGATATTTCCATCTTTATACAGATAGCGGTGTAGATATCTCCATGTTTATACAGATAGCGGTGTAGATAATTCCAAGTTCATCCAGATGGCTGTGTAGATATATCCATGTTCATACAGATGGCAGTGAAGATAATTCCATGTTCATACAGAGAGCGGTGTAGATATTTCCATGTTCATACAGAT
Organism: Gorilla gorilla gorilla; assembly: GCF_029281585.2. NCBI lineage: Eukaryota > Metazoa > Chordata > Mammalia > Primates > Hominidae > Gorilla > Gorilla gorilla. The sequence goes on from NC_073238.2 coordinate 129,782,138, forward strand.
AGTGGTGTAGATATTTCCATGTTCATACAGATAGAGGGGCTGATATTTCCATGTTCATACAGATAGCGGTGCTGATATTTCCATGTTTATACAGGTAGCGGTGTAGATATTTCCATGTTTATACAGATAGCGGTGTAGATATTTCCATGTTTATACAGATAGCGGCAGAGATATCTCCATCTTAATACAGATGGCAGTGTAGATATTTGTATGTTCATACAGATGGCCGTGCAGATATTTCCATGTTCATACAGATGGCGGTGTAGCTATTTCCATGTTCATACAGATAGCGGTGTAGCTATATCCATGTTCATGCAGATAGCGGTGTAGATATTTTCATGTTCATCCATATGGCTGTGTAGATATATCCATGTCCATACAGATAGCGGTGTAGATATTTCCATGTTCATACAGATAGTGCGGTAGATATTTCCATGTTCAAACAGATAGCGGTGTAGATATTTCCATGTTCATACAGATAGCGGTGCTTATATTTCCATGTTTATACAGGTAGCGGTGTAGATATTTCCATGTTCATACAGATAGCGGTTTAGATATTTATATGTTCATACAGATGGCGGTGTAGATATTTCCATGTTTATAGAGATAGTGTTGTAGTTATTTCCATGTGTAAGGAGATAGCTTTGTAGATATTTCCATGTATATGCAGATAGCTGTGCAGATATTTCCATTTTCATGCAGATAGCGGTGTAGATATTTCCATGTTCAAACAGATAGCGGTGTAGATATTTCCATGTTCATACAGATAGTGGTGTAGATATTTCCATGTTCATACAGATAGCGGTGTAGCTATTTCCATGTTCATACAGATAGCGGTGTAGATATTTCCTTGTTCATCCAGATGGCTGTGTAGATATATCCCTGTTCATAGAGATGGCGGTGAAGATATTTCCATGTTCATACAGATAGCGGTGTAGATATTTCCATGTTTATACAGATAGTGGTGCAGATATTTCCATGTTCATACAGATGGAGGGGCTGACATTTCCATGTTCATACAGATAGCGGTGCTGTTATTTCCATGTTTATACAGGTAGCGGTGTAGATATTTCCAAGTTTATACAGATAGCGGTGTAGACATTTCCATGTTTATACAGATAGCGGTGTAGATATTTCCATGTTTATACAGATAGCGGTGTAGGTATCACCATCTTAATACAGATGGCGGTTTAGATATTTATATGGTCATACAGATTGCCGTGCAGATATTTCCATGTTCATACAGATGGCGGTGTAGATATTTCCATGTTCATACAGATAGCGGTGTAGATATATCCATGTTTATACAGATAGCGGTGAAGATGTATGCATGTTTACACAGATAGCGGTGTAGATATTTCCATGTTCATACAGATAGCGGTGTAGATATTTCCATGTTCATACAGATAGCGGTGTAGATATTTCCATGTTTATACAGATAGCGGTGAAGATGTATGCATGTTTACACAGATAGCGGTGTAGGTCTTTCCATGTTCATCCAGATGGCTGTGTAGATATATCCATGTTCATACAGATAGCGGTGTAGATATTTCCATGTTCATACAGATAGCGGTGTAGATATTTCCATGTTCATACAGATAGCAGTGTAGATATATCCATGTTTATACAGATACCGGTGAAGATGTATGAATGTTTACACAGATAGCGGTGTAGATATTTCCATGTTCATACAGATGGCTGTGTAGATATATCCATGTTCATACAGATAGCGGTGTAGATATTTCCATGTTCATACAGATAGTGCTGTAGATATATCCATGTTCATACAGATAGCGGTGTAGCTGTATCCATGTTCATACAGATAGCGGTGTAGTTATTTCCATGTTCAAACAGATAGCGGTGTAGATATTTCCATGTTTATACAGATAGCGGTGCTTATATTTCCATGTTTATACAGGTAGCGGTGTAGATATTTCCATGTTTATACAGATAGCGGTGTAGATATTTCCATGTTTATACAGATAGCGGTGTAGATATTTCCATGTTCATCCAGATGGCTGTGTAGATATATCCATGGTCATACAGATGGCAGTGAAGATAATTCCATGTTCATACAGATAGCGGTGTAGATATTTCCATGTTCATACAGATAGTGGTGTAGATATTTCCATGTTCATACAGATAGAGGGGCTGATATTTCCATGTTTATACAGGTAGCGGTGTAGATATTTCCATGTTTATACAGATAGCGGTGTAGATATTTCCATGTTTATACAGATAGCGGTGTAGATACCTCCATCTTAATACAGATGGCTGTGTAGGTATTTATATGTTCATACAGATCGCTGTGCAGATATTTCCATGTTCATACAGATGGCAGTGAAGATATTTCGATGTTCATACAGATAGCGGTGTAGTTATTTCCATGTGCAAAGAGATAGCTATGTAGATATTTCCATGTTTATGCAGATAGCTGTTTAGATATTTCCATTTTAATGCAGATAGCGGTTTAGATATTTACATGTTCAAACAGATAGCGGTGTAGATATTTCCATGTTCATACAGATAGCGGTGTAGATATTTCCATGTTTATACAGATAGCGGTGAAGATGTATGCATGTTTACACAGATAGCGGTGTAGATCTTTCCATGTTCATCCAGATGGCTGTGTAGATATATCCATGTTCATACAGATAGCGGTGTAGATATTTCCATGTTCATACAGATAGTGGTGTAGATATTTCCATGTTCATACAGATAGCGTTGTATCTATTTCCATGTTCATACAGATAGCGGTGTAGATATTTCCATGTTCGTACAGATAGCGGTGTAGATATTTCCATGTTCATACAGATAGCGTTGCTGATATTTCCATGTTTATACAGTCAGCGGTGTGGATATTTCCATGTTTATGCAGATGGCAGTGTGGATATTTCCATGTGTTTGCAGATAGCGTTGTAGATATTTCCAGGTTTATACAGATAGCGGCGTAGATATCTCCATCTTAATACGGATGGCGGTGAAGATATTTATATGTTCATACAGATGGTGGTGCAGATATTTCCATGTTCATACAGATGGCGGTGTAGCTATTTCCATGTTCATACAGATAGCGGTGTAGCTATATCCGTGTTCATGCAGATAGCGGTGTAGATATTTCCATGTTCATCCATATGGCTGTGTAGATATATCCATGTTCATACAGATAGCGGTGTAGATATTTCTATGTTCATACAGATAGTGCTGTAGATATTTCCATGTTCATACAGATAGCAGTGTAGCTATTTCCATGTTCATACTGATAGCGGTGTAGATATGTCCATGTTCAAACAGATAGCGGTGTAGATATTTCCATGTTCATACAGATAGCGGTGCTTATATTTCCTTGTTTATACAGGTAGCAGTGTAGATATTTCCATGTTCATACAGATAGCGGTGTAGATATTTCCATGTTTATACAGATAGCGGTGTAGATATTTCCATGCTCATCCAGATGGCTGTGTAGATATATCCATGTTCATACAGATGGCGGTGAAGATATTTCCATGTTCATACAGATAGCGGTGTAGATATTTCCATGTTCATACAGACAGCGGTGTAAATATTTCCATGTTCATACAGATAGCGGTGTAGTTATTTCCATGTTCAAGCAGATAGCGGTGTAGATATTTCCATGTTTATACAGATAGCGGTGCTTATATTTCCATGTTTATACAGGTAGCGGTGTAGATATTTCCATGTTTATACAGATAGCGGTGTAGATATTTCCATGTTTATACAGATAGCGGTGTAGATATTTCCATGTTCATCCAGATGGCTGTGTAGATATATCCATGTTCATACAGATGGCTTTGAAGATAATTCCATGTTCATACAGATAGCGGTGTAGATATTTCAATGTTCATAGAGATAGTGGTGTAGATATTTCCATGTTAATACAGACAGAGGGGCTGATATTTCCATGTTCATACAGATAGCGGTGCTGATATTTCCATGTTAATACAGGTAGCGGTGCAGATATTTCCATCTTTATACAGATAGCGGTGTAGATATTTCCATGTTTATACAGATAGCGGTTTAGATATCTCCATCTTAATACAGATGGCAGTGTAGATATTTATATGTTCATACAGATGGCCGTGCAGATATTTCCGTGTTCATACAGATGGCGGTGTAGATATTTCCATTTTCATACAGATAGCGGTGTAGTTATTTCCATGTGCAAAGAGATAGCTATGTAGATATTTCCATGTGTATTCAGATATCTGTGAAGTTACTTCCATTTTCATGCAGATAGCGGTTTAGATATTTCCATGTTCAAACAGATAGCGGTGTAGATATTTGCATGTTCATACAGATAGCAGTGTAGATATTTCCATGTTTATACAGATAGCAGTGAAGATGTATGCATGTTTACATAGATAGCGGTGTAGATATTTCCATGTTCATACAGATAGCGGTGTAGATATTTCCATGTTCATCCAGATGGCTGTGTAGATATATCCATGTGTATGCAGATAGCTGTGTAGATATTTGCATTTTCATGCAGATAGCTGTTTAGATATTTCCATGTTCAAACAGATAGCGGTGTGGATATTTCCATTTTCATACAGATAGCGGTGTAGATATTTCCATGTTCATACAGATAGTGCTGTAGATATTTCCATGTTCATACAGATAGAGGTGTAGCTATTTCCATGTTCATACAGATAGCGGTGTAGTTATTTCCATGTTCAAACAGATAGCGGTGTATATATTTCCATGTTTATACAGATGGCGGTGAAGATGTATGCATGTTTACACAGATAGCGCTGTAGACATTTCCATGTTCATACAGATAGCGGTGTAGATATTTCCATGTTCATACAGATAGTGGTGTAGATATTTCCATGTTCATAGAGATAGCGGTGTAGCTATTTCCATTTTCATACAGATAGCGGTGTAGTTATTTCCATGTTCAAACAGATAGCGGTGTAGATAATTCCATGTTTATACAGATAGCGGTGCTTATATTTCCATGTTTATACAGGTAGCGGTGTAGATATTTCCATGTTTATACAGATAGCGGTGTAGATATTTCCATGTTTATACAGATAGCGGTGTAGATATTTCCATGTTCATCCAGATGGCTGTGTAGATATATCCATGTTCATACAGATGGCGGTGAAGATAATTCCATGTTCATACAGATAGCGGTGTAGATATTTCAATGTTCATACAGATAGTGGTGTAGATATTTCCATGTTCATACAGACAGAGGGGCTGATATTTCCATGTTCATACAGATAGCGGTGCTGATATTTCCATGTTAATACAGGTAGCGGTGCAGATATTTCCATCTTTATACTGGTAGCGGTGTAGATATTTCCATGTTTATACAGATAGCGGTTTAGATATCTCCATCTTAATACAGATGGCAGTGTAGATATTTATATGTTCATACAGATGGCCGTGCAGGTATTTCCATGTTCATACAGATGGCGGTGTAGATATTTCCATGTAGATACAGATAGCGGTGTAGTTATTTCCATGTGCAAAGAGATAGCTATGTAGATATTTCCATGTGTATGCAGATATCTGTGTAGATATTTCCATTTTCATGCAGATAGCGGTTTAGATATTTCCATGTTCAAACAGATAGCGGTGTAGATATTTCCATGTTCATACAGATAGCGGTGTAGATATTTCCATGTTTATACAGATAGTGGTGAAGATGTATGCATGTTTACATAGATAGCGGTGTAGATATTTCCATCTTCATACAGATAGTGGTGCAGATATTCCATGTTCATCCAGATGGCTGTGTAGATATATCCATGTTCATACAGATAGCGGTGTAGATATTTCCATGTTCATACAGATAGTGGTGTAGATATTTCCATGTTCATACAGATAGCGGTGTATCCATTTCCATGTTCATACAGATAGCGGTGTAGATATTTCCATGTTCGTACAGATAGCGGTGTAGATATTTCCATGTTCATACAGATAGCGGTGCTGATATTTCCATGTTTATACAGTCAGCGGTGTGCATATTTCCATGTTTATACACATAGCGGTGTGGATATTTCCATGTTTATGCAGATAGCGGTGTAGATATTTCCAGGTTTATACAGATAGCGGTGTAGATATCTCCATCTTAATACGGATGGCGGTGTAGATATTTATATGTTCATACAGATGGTGGTGCAGATATTTCCATGTTCATACAGATGGCGGTTTAGCTATTTCCATGTTCATACAGATAGCGGTGTAGCTATATCCATGTTCATGCAGATAGCCGTGTAGATATTTCCATGTTCATCCATATGGCTGTGTAGATATATCCATGTTCATACAGATAGCGGTGTAGATATTTCCATGTTCATACAGATAGTGCTGTAGATATTTCCATGTTCATACAGATAGCGGTGTATCCATTTCCATGTTCATACAGATAGCGGTGTAGATATTTCCATGTTCGTACAGATAGCGGTGTAGATATTTCCATGTTCATACAGATAGCGGTGCTGATATTTCCATGTTTATACAGTCAGCGGTGTGGATATTTCCATGTTTATACAGATAGCGGTGTGGATATTTCCATGTTTATGCAGATAGCGGTGTAGATATTTCCAGGTTTATACAGATAGCGGTGTAGGTATTTCCATGTTTATACAGATAGCGGCAGAGATATCTCCATCTTAATACAGATGGCAGTGTAGATATTTGTATGTTCATACAGATGGCCGTGCAGATATTTCCATGTTCATACAGATGGCGGGGTAGCTATTTCCATGTTCATACAGATAGCGGTGTAGCTATATCCATGTTCATGCAGATAGCGGTGTAGATATTTCCATGTTCATCCATATGGCTGTGTAGATATATCCATGTCCATACAGATAGCGGTGTAGATATTTCCATGTTCATACAGATAGTGCGGTAGATATTTCCATGTTCAAACAGATAGCGGTGTAGATATTTCCATGTTCATACAGATAGCGGTGCTTATATTTCCATGTTTATACAGGTAGCGGTGTAGATATTTCCATGTTCATACAGATAGCGGTTTAGATATTTATATGTTCATACAGATGGCGGTGTAGATATTTCCATGTTTATAGAGATAGTGTTGTAGTTATTTCCATGTGTAAGGAGATAGCTTTGTAGATATTTCCATGTATATGCAGATAGCTGTGCAGATATTTCCATTTTCATGCAGATAGCGGTGTAGATATTTCCATGTTCAAACAGATAGCGGTGTAGATATTTCCATGTTCATACAGATAGTGGTGTAGATATTTCCATGTTCATACAGATAGCGGTGTAGCTATTTCCATGTTCATACAGATAGCGGTGTAGATATTTCCTTGTTCATCCAGATGGCTGTGTAGATATATCCCTGTTCATAGAGATGGCGGTGAAGATATTTCCATGTTCATACAGATAGCGGTGTAGATATTTCCATGTTTATACAGATAGTGGTGCAGATATTTCCATGTTCATACAGATGGAGGGGCTGACATTTCCATGTTCATACAGATAGCGGTGCTGTTATTTCCATGTTTATACAGGTAGCGGTGTAGATATTTCCAAGTTTATACAGATAGCGGTGTAGACATTTCCATGTTTATACAGATAGCGGTGTAGATATTTCCATGTTTATACAGATAGCGGTGTAGATATCACCATCTTAATACAGATGGCGGTTTAGATATTTATATGGTCATACAGATTGCCGTGCAGATATTTCCATGTTCATACAGATGGCGGTGTAGATATTTCCATGTTCATACAGATAGCGGTGTAGATATATCCATGTTTATACAGATAGCGGTGAAGATGTATGCATGTTTACACAGATAGCGGTGTAGATATTTCCATGTTCATACAGATAGCGGTGTAGATATTTCCATTTTCATCCTGATGGCTGTGTAGATATATCCATGTTCATACAGATAGCGGTGTAGATATTTCCATGTTCATACAGATAGCGGTGTAGATATTTCCATGTTCATACAGATAGCGGTGTAGATATTTCCATGTTTATACAGATAGCGGTGAAGATGTATGCATGTTTACACAGATAGCGGTGTAGGTCTTTCCATGTTCATCCAGATGGCTGTGTAGATATATCCATGTTCATACAGATAGCGGTGTAGATATTTCCATGTTCATACAGATAGCGGTGTAGATATTTCCATGTTCATACAGATAGCAGTGTAGATATATCCATGTTTATACAGATACCGGTGAAGATGTATGAATGTTTACACAGATAGCGGTGTAGATATTTCCATGTTCATACAGATGGCTGTGTAGATATATCCATGTTCATACAGATAGCGGTGTAGATATTTCCATGTTCATACAGATAGTGCTGTAGATATATCCATGTTCATACAGATAGCGGTGTAGCTGTATCCATGTTCATACAGATAGCGGTGTAGTTATTTCCATGTTCAAACAGATAGCGGTGTAGATATTTCCATGTTTATACAGATAGCGGTGCTTATATTTCCATGTTTATACAGGTAGCGGTGTAGATATTTCCATGTTTATACAGATAGCGGTGTAGATATTTCCATGTTTATACAGATAGCGGTGTAGATATTTCCATGTTCATCCAGATGGCTGTGTAGATATATCCATGGTCATACAGATGGCAGTGAAGATAATTCCATGTTCATACAGATAGCGGTGTAGATATTTCCATGTTCATACAGATAGTGGTGTAGATATTTCCATGTTCATACAGATAGAGGGGCTGATATTTCCATGTTTATACAGGTAGCGGTGTAGATATTTCCATGTTTATACAGATAGCGGTGTAGATATTTCCATGTTTATACAGATAGCGGTGTAGATACCTCCATCTTAATACAGATGGCTGTGTAGGTATTTATATGTTCATACAGATGGCTGTGCAGATATTTCCATGTTCATACAGATGGCAGTGAAGATATTTCGATGTTCATACAGATAGCGGTGTAGTTATTTCCATGTGCAAAGAGATAGCTATGTAGATATTTCCATGTTTATGCAGATAGCTGTTTAGATATTTCCATTTTCATGCAGATAGCGGTTTAGATATTTACATGTTCAAACAGATAGCGGTGTAGATATTTCCATGTTCATACAGATAGCGGTGTAGATATTTCCATGTTTATACAGATAGCGGTGAAGATGTATGCATGTTTACACAGATAGCGGTGTAGATCTTTCAATGTTCATCCAGATGGCTGTGTAGATATATCCATGTTCATACAGATAGCGGTGTAGATATTTCCATGTTCATACAGATAGTGGTGTAGATATTTCCATGTTCATACAGATAGCGTTGTATCTATTTCCATGTTCATACAGATAGCGGTGTAGATATTTCCATGTTCGTACAGATAGCGGTGTAGATATTTCCATGTTCATACAGATAGCGTTGCTGATATTTCCATGTTTATACAGTCAGCGGTGTGGATATTTCCATGTTTATACAGATGGCAGTGTGGATATTTCCATGTGTTTGCAGATAGCGTTGTAGATATTTCCAGGTTTATACAGATAGCGGCGTAGATATCTCCATCTTAATACGGATGGCGGTGAATATATTTATATGTTCATACAGATGGTGGTGCAGATATTTCCATGTTCATACAGATGGCGGTGTAGCTATTTCCATGTTCATACAGATAGCGGTGTAGCTATATCCGTGTTCATGCAGATAGCGGTGTAGATATTTCCATGTTCATCCATATGGCTGTGTAGATATATCCATGTTCATACAGATAGCGGTGTAGATATTTCTATGTTCATACAGATAGTGCTGTAGATATTTCCATGTTCATACAGATAGCAGTGTAGCTATTTCCATGTTCATACTGATAGCGGTGTAGATATGTCCATGTTCAAACAGATAGCGGTGTAGATATTTCCATGTTCATACAGATAGCGGTGCTTATATTTCCTTGTTTATACAGGTAGCGGTGTAGATATTTCCATGTTCATACAGATAGCGGTGTAGATATTTCCATGTTTATATAGATAGCGGTGTAGATATTTCCATGCTCATCCAGATGGCTGTGTAGATATATCCATGTTCATACAGATGGCGGTGAAGATATTTCCATGTTCATACAGATAGCGGTGTAGATATTTCCATGTTCATACAGACAGCGGTGTAAATATTTCCATGTTCATACAGATAGCGGTGTAGTTATTTCCATGTTCAAGCAGATAGCGGTGTAGATATTTCCATGTTTATACAGATAGCGGTGCTTATATTTCCATGTTTATACAGGTAGTGGTGTAGATATTTCCATGTTTATACAGATAGCGGTGTAGATATTTCCATGTTTATACAGATAGCGGTGTAGATATTTCCATGTTCATCCAGATGGCTGTGTAGATATATCCATGTTCATACAGATGGCTGTGAAGATAATTCCATGTTCATACAGATAGCGGTGTAGATATTTCAATGTTCATAGAGATAGTGGTGTAGATATTTCCATGATAATACAGACAGAGGGGCTGATATTTCCATGTTCATACAGATAGCGGTGCTGATATTTCCATGTTAATACAGGTAGCGGTGCAGATATTTCCATCTTTATACAGATAGCGGTGTAGATATTTCCATGTTTATACAGATAGCGGTTTAGATATCTCCATCTTAATACAGATGGCAGTGTAGATATTTATATGTTCATACAGATGGCCGTGCAGATATTTCCGTGTTCATACAGATGGCGGTGTAGATATTTCCATGTTCATACAGATAGCGGTGTAGTTATTTCCATGTGCAAAGAGATAGCTATGTAGATATTTCCATGTGTATTCAGATATCTGTGAAGTTATTTCCATTTTCATGCAGATAGCGGTTTAGATATTTCCATGTTCAAACAGATAGCGGTGTAGATATTTGCATGTTCATACAGATAGCGGTGTAGATATTTCCATGTTTATACAGATAGTGGTGAAGATGTATGCATGTTTACATAGATAGCGGTGTAGATATTTCCATGTTCATACAGATAGCGGTGTAGATATTTCCATGTTCATCCAGATGGCTGTGTAGATATATCCATGTGTATGCAGATAGCTGTGTAGATATTTGCATTTTCATGCAGATAGCTGTTTAGATATTTCCATGTTCAAACAGATAGCGGTGTGGATATTTCCATTTTCATACAGATAGCGGTGTAGATATTTCCATGTTCATACAGATAGTGCTGTAGATATTTCCATGTTCATACAGATAGAGGTGTAGCTATTTCCATGTTCATACAGATAGCGGTGTAGTTATTTCCATGTTCAAACAGATAGCGGTGTATATATTTCCATGTTTATACAGATGGCGGTGAAGATGTATGCATGTTTACACAGATAGCGCTGTAGATATTTCCATGTTCATACAGATAGCGGTGTAGATATTTCCATGTTCATACAGATAGTGGTGTAGATATTTCCATGTTCATACAGATAGCGGTGTAGCTATTTCCATGTTCATACAGATAGCGGTGTAGTTATTTCCATGTTCAAACAGATAGCGGTGTAGATAATTCCATGTTTATACAGATAGCGGTGCTTATATTTCCATGTTTATACAGGTAGCGGTGTAGATATTTCCATGTTTATACAGATAGCGGTGTAGATATTTCCATGTTTATACAGATAGCGGTGTAGATATTTCCATGTTCATCCAGATGGCTGTGTAGATATATCCATGTTCATACAGATGGCGGTGAAGATAATTCCATGTTCATACAGATAGCGGTGTAGATATTTCAATGTTCATACAGATAGTGGTGTAGATATTTCCATGTTCATACAGACAGCGGGGCTGATATTTCCATGTTCATACAGATAGCGGTGCTGATATTTCCATGTTAATACAGGTAGCGGTGCAGATATTTCCATCTTTATACTGGTAGCGGTGTAGATATTTCCATGTTTATACAGATAGCGGTTTAGATATCTCCATCTTAATACAGATGGCAGTGTAGATATTTATATGTTCATACAGATGGCCGTGCAGGTATTTCCATGTTCATACAGATGGCGGTGCAGATATTTCCATGTTCATACAGATAGCGGTGTAGTTATTTCCATGTGCAAAGAGATAGCTATGTAGATATTTCCATGTGTATGCAGATATCTGTGTAGATATTTCCATTTTCATGCAGATAGCGGTTTAGATATTTCCATGTTCAAACAGATAGCGGTGTAGATATTTCCATGTTCATACAGATAGCGGTGTAGATATTTCCATGTTTATACAGATAGTGGTGAAGATGTATGCATGTTTACATAGATAGCGGTGTAGATATTTCCATCTTCATACAGATAGTGGTGCAGATATTCCATGTTCATCCAGATGGCTGTGTAGATATATCCATGTTCATACAGATAGCGGTGTAGATATTTCCATGTTCATACAGATAGTGGTGTAGATATTTCCATGTTCATACAGATAGCGGTGTATCCATTTCCATGTTCATACAGATAGCGGTGTAGATATTTCCATGTTCGTACAGATAGCGGTGTAGATATTTCCATGTTCATACAGATAGCGGTGCTGATATTTCCATGTTTATACAGTCAGCGGTGTGCATATTTCCATGTTTATACACATAGCGGTGTGGATATTTCCATGTTTATGCAGATAGCGGTGTAGATATTTCCAGGTTTATACAGATAGCGGTGTAGATATCTCCATCTTAATACGGATGGCGGTGTAGATATTTATATGTTCATACAGATGGTGGTGCAGATATTTCCATGTTCATACAGATGGCGGTTTAGCTATTTCCATGTTCATACAGATAGCGGTGTAGCTATATCCATGTTCATGCAGATAGCCGTGTAGATATTTCCATGTTCATCCATATGGCTGTGTAGATATATCCATGTTCATACAGATAGCGGTGTAGATATTTCCATGTTCATACAGATAGTGCTGTAGATATTTCCATGTTCATACAGATAGCGGTGTATCCATTTCCATGTTCATACAGATAGCGGTGTAGATATTTCCATGTTCGTACAGATAGCGGTGTAGATATTTCCATGTTCATACAGATAGCGGTGCTGATATTTCCATGTTTATACAGTCAGCGGTGTGGATATTTCCATGTTTATACAGATAGCGGTGTGGATATTTCCATGTTTATGCAGATAGCGGTGTAGATATTTCCAGGTTTATACAGATAGCGGTGTAGGTATTTCCATGTTTATACAGATAGCGGCAGAGATATCTCCATCTTAATACAGATGGCAGTGTAGATATTTGTATGTTCATACAGATGGCCGTGCAGATATTTCCATGTTCATACAGATGGCGGGGTAGCTATTTCCATGTTCATACAGATAGCGGTGTAGCTATATCCATGTTCATGCAGATAGCGGTGTAGATATTTCCATGTTCATCCATATGGCTGTGTAGATATATCCATGTCCATACAGATAGCGGTGTAGATATTTCCATGTTCATACAGATAGTGCGGTAGATATTTCCATGTTCAAACAGATAGCGGTGTAGATATTTCCATGTTCATACAGATAGCGGTGCTTATATTTCCATGTTTATACAGGTAGCGGTGTAGATATTTCCATGTTCATACAGATAGCGGTTTAGATATTTATATGTTCATACAGATGGCGGTGTAGATATTTCCATGTTTATAGAGATAGTGTTGTAGTTATTTCCATGTGTAAGGAGATAGCTTTGTAGATATTTCCATGTATATGCAGATAGCTGTGCAGATATTTCCATTTTCATGCAGATAGCGGTGTAGATATTTCCATGTTCAAACAGATAGCGGTGTAGATATTTCCATGTTCATACAGATAGTGGTGTAGATATTTCCATGTTCATACAGATAGCGGTGTAGCTATTTCCATGTTCATACAGATAGCGGTGTAGATATTTCCTTGTTCATCCAGATGGCTGTGTAGATATATCCCTGTTCATAGAGATGGCGGTGAAGATATTTCCATGTTCATACAGATAGCGGTGTAGATATTTCCATGTTTATACAGATAGTGGTGCAGATATTTCCATGTTCATACAGATGGAGGGGCTGACATTTCCATGTTCATACAGATAGCGGTGCTGTTATTTCCATGTTTATACAGGTAGCGGTGTAGATATTTCCAAGTTTATACAGATAGCGGTGTAGACATTTCCATGTTTATACAGATAGCGGTGTAGATATTTCCATGTTTATACAGATAGCGGTGTAGATATCACCATCTTAATACAGATGGCGGTTTAGATATTTATATGGTCATACAGATTGCCGTGCAGATATTTCCATGTTCATACAGATGGCGGTGTAGATATTTCCATGTTCATACAGATAGCGGTGTAGATATATCCATGTTTATACAGATAGCGGTGAAGATGTATGCATGTTTACACAGATAGCGGTGTAGATATTTCCATGTTCATACAGATAGCGGTGTAGATATTTCCATTTTCATCCTGATGGCTGTGTAGATATATCCATGTTTATACAGATACCGGTGAAGATGTATGAATGTTTACACAGATAGCGGTGTAGATATTTCCATGTTCATACAGATGGCTGTGTAGATATATCCATGTTCATACAGATAGCGGTGTAGATATTTCCATGTTCATACAGATAGTGCTGTAGATATATCCATGTTCATACAGATAGCGGTGTAGCTGTATCCATGTTCATACAGATAGCGGTGTAGTTATTTCCATGTTCAAACAGATAGCGGTGTAGATATTTCCATGTTTATACAGATAGCGGTGCTTATATTTCCATGTTTATACAGGTAGCGGTGTAGATATTTCCATGTTTATACAGATAGCGGTGTAGATATTTCCATGTTTATACAGATAGCGGTGTAGATATTTCCATGTTCATCCAGATGGCTGTGTAGATATATCCATGGTCATACAGATGGCAGTGAAGATAATTCCATGTTCATACAGATAGCGGTGTAGATATTTCCATGTTCATACAGATAGTGGTGTAGATATTTCCATGTTCATACAGATAGAGGGGCTGATATTTCCATGTTTATACAGGTAGCGGTGTAGATATTTCCATGTTTATACAGATAGCGGTGTAGATATTTCCATGTTTATACAGATAGCGGTGTAGATACCTCCATCTTAATACAGATGGCTGTGTAGGTATTTATATGTTCATACAGATGGCTGTGCAGATATTTCCATGTTCATACAGATGGCAGTGAAGATATTTCGATGTTCATACAGATAGCGGTGTAGTTATTTCCATGTGCAAAGAGATAGCTATGTAGATATTTCCATGTTTATGCAGATAGCTGTTTAGATATTTCCATTTTCATGCAGATAGCGGTTTAGATATTTACATGTTCAAACAGATAGCGGTGTAGATATTTCCATGTTCATACAGATAGCGGTGTAGATATTTCCATGTTTATACAGATAGCGGTGAAGATGTATGCATGTTTACACAGATAGCGGTGTAGATCTTTCAATGTTCATCCAGATGGCTGTGTAGATATATCCATGTTCATACAGATAGCGGTGTAGATATTTCCATGTTCATACAGATAGTGGTGTAGATATTTCCATGTTCATACAGATAGCGTTGTATCTATTTCCATGTTCATACAGATAGCGGTGTAGATATTTCCATGTTCGTACAGATAGCGGTGTAGATATTTCCATGTTCATACAGATAGCGTTGCTGATATTTCCATGTTTATACAGTCAGCGGTGTGGATATTTCCATGTTTATACAGATGGCAGTGTGGATATTTCCATGTGTTTGCAGATAGCGTTGTAGATATTTCCAGGTTTATACAGATAGCGGCGTAGATATCTCCATCTTAATACGGATGGCGGTGAATATATTTATATGTTCATACAGATGGTGGTGCAGATATTTCCATGTTCATACAGATGGCGGTGTAGCTATTTCCATGTTCATACAGATAGCGGTGTAGCTATATCCGTGTTCATGCAGATAGCGGTGTAGATATTTCCATGTTCATCCATATGGCTGTGTAGATATATCCATGTTCATACAGATAGCGGTGTAGATATTTCTATGTTCATACAGATAGTGCTGTAGATATTTCCATGTTCATACAGATAGCAGTGTAGCTATTTCCATGTTCATACTGATAGCGGTGTAGATATGTCCATGTTCAAACAGATAGCGGTGTAGATATTTCCATGTTCATACAGATAGCGGTGCTTATATTTCCTTGTTTATACAGATAGCGGTGTAGATATTTCCATGTTTATATAGATAGCGGTGTAGATATTTCCATGCTCATCCAGATGGCTGTGTAGATATATCCATGTTCATACAGATGGCGGTGAAGATATTTCCATGTTCATACAGATAGCGGTGTAGATATTTCCATGTTCATACAGACAGCGGTGTAAATATTTCCATGTTCATACAGATAGCGGTGTAGTTATTTCCATGTTCAAGCAGATAGCGGTGTAGATATTTCCATGTTTATACAGATAGCGGTGCTTATATTTCCATGTTTATACAGGTAGTGGTGTAGATATTTCCATGTTTATACAGATAGCGGTGTAGATATTTCCATGTTTATACAGATAGCGGTGTAGATATTTCCATGTTCATCCAGATGGCTGTGTAGATATATCCATGTTCATACAGATGGCTGTGAAGATAATTCCATGTTCATACAGATAGCGGTGTAGATATTTCAATGTTCATAGAGATAGTGGTGTAGATATTTCCATGATAATACAGACAGAGGGGCTGATATTTCCATGTTCATACAGATAGCGGTGCTGATATTTCCATGTTAATACAGGTAGCGGTGCAGATATTTCCATCTTTATACAGATAGCGGTGTAGATATTTCCATGTTTATACAGATAGCGGTTTAGATATCTCCATCTTAATACAGATGGCAGTGTAGATATTTATATGTTCATACAGATGGCCGTGCAGATATTTCCGTGTTCATACAGATGGCGGTGTAGATATTTCCATGTTCATACAGATAGCGGTGTAGTTATTTCCATGTGCAAAGAGATAGCTATGTAGATATTTCCATGTGTATTCAGATATCTGTGAAGTTATTTCCATTTTCATGCAGATAGCGGTTTAGATATTTCCATGTTCAAACAGATAGCGGTGTAGATATTTGCATGTTCATACAGATAGCGGTGTAGATATTTCCATGTTTATACAGATAGTGGTGAAGATGTATGCATGTTTACATAGATAGCGGTGTAGATATTTCCATGTTCATACAGATAGCGGTGTAGATATTTCCATGTTCATCCAGATGGCTGTGTAGATATATCCATGTGTATGCAGATAGCTGTGTAGATATTTGCATTTTCATGCAGATAGCTGTTTAGATATTTCCATGTTCAAACAGATAGCGGTGTGGATATTTCCATTTTCATACAGATAGCGGTGTAGATATTTCCATGTTCATACAGATAGTGCTGTAGATATTTCCATGTTCATACAGATAGAGGTGTAGCTATTTCCATGTTCATACAGATAGCGGTGTAGTTATTTCCATGTTCAAACAGATAGCGGTGTATATATTTCCATGTTTATACAGATGGCGGTGAAGATGTATGCATGTTTACACAGATAGCGCTGTAGATATTTCCATGTTCATACAGATAGCGGTGTAGATATTTCCATGTTCATACAGATAGTGGTGTAGATATTTCCATGTTCATACAGATAGCGGTGTAGCTATTTCCATGTTCATACAGATAGCGGTGTAGTTATTTCCATGTTCAAACAGATAGCGGTGTAGATAATTCCATGTTTATACAGATAGCGGTGCTTATATTTCCATGTTTATACAGGTAGCGGTGTAGATATTTCCATGTTTATACAGATAGCGGTGTAGATATTTCCATGTTTATACAGATAGCGGTGTAGATATTTCCATGTTCATCCAGATGGCTGTGTAGATATATCCATGTTCATACAGATGGCGGTGAAGATAATTCCATGTTCATACAGATAGCGGTGTAGATATTTCAATGTTCATACAGATAGTGGTGTAGATATTTCCATGTTCATACAGACAGCGGGGCTGATATTTCCATGTTCATACAGATAGCGGTGCTGATATTTCCATGTTAATACAGGTAGCGGTGCAGATATTTCCATCTTTATACTGGTAGCGGTGTAGATATTTCCATGTTTATACAGATAGCGGTTTAGATATCTCCATCTTAATACAGATGGCAGTGTAGATATTTATATGTTCATACAGATGGCCGTGCAGGTATTTCCATGTTCATACAGATGGCGGTGCAGATATTTCCATGTTCATACAGATAGCGGTGTAGTTATTTCCATGTGCAAAGAGATAGCTATGTAGATATTTCCATGTGTATGCAGATATCTGTGTAGATATTTCCATTTTCATGCAGATAGCGGTTTAGATATTTCCATGTTCAAACAGATAGCGGTGTAGATATTTCCATGTTCATACAGATAGCGGTGTAGATATTTCCATGTTTATACAGATAGTGGTGAAGATGTATGCATGTTTACATAGATAGCGGTGTAGATATTTCCTTCTTCATACAGATAGTGGTGCAGATATTCCATGTTCATCCAGATGGCTGTGTAGATATATCCATGTTCATACAGATAGCGGTGTAGATATTTCCATGTTCATACAGATAGTGGTGTAGATATTTCCATATTCATACAGATAGCGGTGTATCCATTTCCATGTTCATACAGATAGCGGTGTAGATATTTCCATGTTCGTACAGATAGCGGTGTAGATATTTCCATGTTCATACAGATAGCGGTGCTGATATTTCCATGTTTATACAGTCAGCGGTGTGGATATTTCCATGTTTATACAGATAGCGGTGTGGATATTTCCATGTTTATGCAGATAGCGGTGTAGATATTTCCAGGTTTATACAGATAGCGGTGTAGATATCTCCATCTTAATACGGATGGCGGTGTAGATATTTATATGTTCATACAGATGGTGGTGCAGATATTTCCATGTTCATACAGATGGCGGTGTAGCTATTTCCATGTTCATACAGATAGCGGTGTAGCTATATCCATGTTCATGCAGATAGCCGTGTAGATATTTCCATGTTCATCCATATGGCTGTGTAGATATATCCATGTTCATACAGATAGCGGTGTAGATATTTCCATGTTCATACAGATATTGCTGTAGATATTTCCATGTTCATACAGATAGCGGTGTAGCTATTTCCATGTTCATACAGATAGCGGTGTAGATATGTCCATGTTCAAACAGATAGCGGTGTAGATATTTCCATATTCATACAGATAGCGGTGTAGATATTTCCATGTTTATACAGATAGCGGTGTAGATATTTCTATGTTCATCCAGATGGCTGTGTAGATATATCCATGTTCATACAGATGGCGGTGAAGATATTTCCATGTTCATACAGATGGCGGTGTAGATATTTCCATGTTCATACAGATAGCGGTGTAGCAGTTTCCATGATCATACAGATAGCGGTGTAGTTATTTCCATGTTCAAACAGATAGCGGTGTAGATATTTCCATGTTTATACAGATAGCGGTGCTTATATTTCCATGTTTATACAGGTAGCGGTGTAGATATTTCCATCTTTATACAGATAGCGGTGTAGATATCTCCATGTTTATACAGATAGCGGTGTAGATATTTCCATGTTCATCCAGATGGCTGTGTAGATATATCCATGTTCATACAGATGGCAGTGAAGATAATTCCATGTTCATACAGAGAGCGGTGTAGATATTTCCATGTTCATACAGATAGTGGTGTAGATATTTCCATGTTCATACAGATAGAGGGGCTGATATTTCCATGTTCATACAGATAGCGGTGCTGATATTTCCATGTTTATACAGGTAGCGGTGTAGATATTTCCATGTTTATACAGATAGCGGTGTAGATATTTCCATGTTTATACAGATAGCGGCAGAGATATCTCCATCTTAATACAGATGGCAGTGTAGATATTTGGATGTTCATACAGATGGCCGTGCAGATATTTCCATGTTCATACAGATGGCGGTGTAGATATTTCCATGTTAATACAGATAGCGGTGTAGTTATTTCCATGTGCAAAGAGATAGATATGTAGATATTTCCATGTGTATGCAGATAGCTGTGTAGATATTTCCATTTTCATGCAGATAGCGGTTTAGATATTTCCATGTTCAAACAGATAGCGGTGTAGATAGTTCCATGTACATACAGATAGCGGTGTAGATATTTCCATGTTTATACAGATAGTGGTGAAGATGTATGCATGTTTACACAGATAGCGGTGTAGATATTTCCATCTTCATACAGATAGCTGTGTAGATATTTCCATGTTCATCCAGATGGCTGTGTATATATATCCATGTTCATACAGATAGCGGTGTAGATATTTCCATGTTCATACAGATAGTGGTGTAGATATTTCCATGTTCATACAGATAGCGGTGTATCTATTTCCATGTTCATACAGATAGCGGTGTAGATATTTCCATGTTCGTACAGATAGCGGTGTAGATATTTCCATGTTCATACATATAGCGGTGCTGATATTTCCATGTTTATACAGTCAGCGGTGTGGATATTTCCATGTTTATACAGATAGCGGTGTGGATATTTCCATGTTTATGCACATAGCGGTGTAGATATTTCCAGGTTTATACAGATAGCGGTGTAGATATCTCCATCTTAATACGGATGGCGGTGTAGATATTTATATGTTCATACAGATGGTGGTGCAGATATTTCCATGTTCATACAGATGGCGGTGTAGTTATTTCCATGTTCATACAGATAGCGGTGTAGCTATATCCATGTTCATGCAGATAGCGGTGTAGATATTTCCATGTTCATCCATATGGCTGTGTAGATATATCCATGTCCATACAGATAGCGGTGTAGATATTTCCATGTTCATACAGATAGTGCTGTAGATATTTCCATGTTCAGATAGCGGTGTAGATATTTCCATGTTCATACAGATAGCGGTGCTTATATTTCCATGTTTATACAGGTAGCGGTGTAGATATTTCCATGTTCATACAGATAGCGGTTTAGATATTTATATGTTCATACAGATGGCAGTGCAGATATTTCCATGTTCATACAGATGGCTGTGTAGGTATTTCCATCTTTATAGAGATAGTGTTGTAGTTATTTCCATGTGTAAGGAGATAGCTTTGTAGATATTTCCATGTATATGCAGATAGCTGTGCAGATATTTCCATTTTCATGCAGATAGCGGTGTAGATATTTCCATGTTCAAACAGATAGCGGTGTAGATATTTCCGTGTTCATACAGATAGCGGTGTAGATATTTCCATGTTCATACAGATAGCGGTGTAGCTATTTCCATGTTCATACAGATAGCGGTGTAGATATTTCCATGTTCATCCAGATGGCTGTGTAGATATATCCATGTTCATAGAGATGGCGGTGAAGATATTTCCATGTTCATACAGATAGCGGTGTAGATATTTCCATGTTTATACAGATAGTGGTGCAGATATTTCCATGTTCATACAGATAGAGGGGCTGACATTTCCATGTTCATACAGATAGCGGTGCTGATATTTCCATGTTTATACAGATAGCGGTGTGGATATTTCCATGTTTATGCAGATAGCGGTGTAGATATTTTCAGGTTTATACAGATAGCGGTGTAGATATCTCCATCTTAATACGGATGGCGGTGTAGATATTTATATGTTCATACAGATGGTGGTGCAGATATTTCCATGTTCATACAGATGGCGGTGTAGCTATTTCCATGTTCATACAGATAGCGGTGTAGCTATATCCATGTTCATGCAGATAGCGGTGTAGATATTTCCATGTTCATCCATATGGCTGTGTAGATATATCCATGTTCATACAGATAGCGGTGTAGATATTTCCATGTTCATACAGATAGTGCTGTAGATATTTCCATGTTCATACAGATAGCGGTGTAGCTATTTCCATGTTCATACAGATAGCGGTGTAGATATGTCCATGTTCAAACAGATAGTGGTGTAGATATTTCCATGTTCATACAGATAGCCGTGAGATATTTCCATGTTTATACAGATAGCGGTGTAGATATTTCCATGTTCATCCAGATGGCTGTGTAGATATATCCATGTCCATACAGATAGCGGTGTAGATATTTCCATGTTCATAAAGATAGTGCTGTAGATATTTCCATGTTCAAACAGATAGCGGTGTAGATATTTCCATGTTCATACAGATAGCGGTTGAGATATTTATATGTTCATACAGATGGCAGTGCAGATATTTCCATGTTCATACAGATGGCGGTGTAGATATTTCCATGTTTATAGAGATAGTGTTGTAGTTATTTCCATGTGCAGGAGATAGCTTTGTAGATATTTCCATGTATATGCAGATAGCTGTGCAGATATTTCCATTTTCATGCAGATAGCGGTGTAGATATTTCCATGTTCAAACAGATAGCGGTGTAGATATTTCCATGTTCATACAGATAGGGGTGTAGATATTTCCATGTTCATACAGATAGCGGTGTAGCTATTTCCATGTTCATACAGATAGCGGTGTAGATATTTCCATGTTCATCCAGATGGCTGTGTAGATATATCCATGTTCATAGAGATGGCGGTGAAGATATTTCCATGTTCATACAGATAGCGGTGTAGATATTTCCATGTTTATACAGATAGTGGTGCAGTTATTTCCATGTTCATACAGATAGAGGGGCTGTCATTTCCATGTTCATACAGATAGCGGTGTAGATATTTCCATGTTCATACAGATAGCGGTGCTTATATTTCCATGTTTATACAGGTAGCGGTGTAGATATTTCCATGTTCATACAGATAGCGGTTTAGATATTTATATGTTCATACAGATGGCAGTGCAGATATTTCCATGTTCATACAGATGGCGGTGTAGATATTTCCATGTTTATAGAGATAGTGTTGTAGTTATTTCCATGTGCAGGAGATAGCTTTGTAGATATTTCCATGTATATGCAGATAGCTGTGCAGATATTTCCATTTTCATGCAGATAGCGGTGTAGATATTTCCATGTTCAAACAGATAGCGGTGTAGATATTTCCATGTTCATACAGATAGGGGTGTAGATATTTCCATGTTCATACAGATAGCGGTGTAGCTATTTCCATGTTCATACAGATAGCGGTGTAGATATTTCCATGTTCATCCAGATGGCTGTGTAGATATATCCATGTTCATAGAGATGGCGGTGAAGATATTTCCATGTTCATACAGATAGCGGTGTAGATATTTCCATGTTTATACAGATAGTGGTGCAGATATTTCCATGTTCATACAGATAGAGGGGCTGTCATTTCCATGTTCATACAGATAGCGGTGCTGTTATTTCCATGTTTATACAGGTAGCGGTGTAGATATATCCAAGTTTATACAGATAGCGGTGTAGACATTTCCATGTTTATACAGATAGCGGTGTAGATATTTCCATGTTTATACAGATATCGGTGTAGATATATCCATCTTAATACAGATGGCGGTTTAGATATTTATATGTTCATACAGATGGCCATGCAGATATTTCCATGTTCATACAGATGGCGGTGTAGATATTTCCATGTTCATACCGATAGCGGTGTAGTTATTTCCATGTGTAAAGAGATGGCTGTGTAGATATTTCCATGTATATGCAGATAGCTCTGTCGATATTTCCGTTTTCAGGCAGATAGCGGTTTACATATTTCCATGTTCAAACAGATAGCGGTGTAGATATTTCCATGTTCATACAGATAGCGGTGTAGATATATCCATGTTTATACAGATACCGGTGAAGATGTATGAATGTTTACACAGATAGCGGTGTAGATATTTCCATGTTCATACAGATGGCTTTGTAGATATATCCATGTTCATACAGATAGCGGTGTAGATATTTCCATGTTCATACAGATAGTGCTGTAGATATATCCATGTTCATACAGATAGCGGTGTAGCTGTATCCATGTTCATACAGATAGCGGTGTAGTTATTTCCATGTTCAAACAGATAGCGGTGTAGATATTTCCATGTTTATACAGATAGCGGTGCTTATATTTCCATGTTTATACAGGTAGCGGTGTAGATATTTCCATGTTTATACAGATAGCGGTGTAGATATTTCCATGTTTATACAGATAGCGGTGTAGATATTTCCATGTTCATTCAGATGGCTGTGTAGATATATCCATGGTCATACAGATGGCGGTGAAGATAATTCCATGTTCATACAGATAGCGGGGTAGATATTTCCATGTTCATACAGATAGTGGTGTAGATATTTCCATGTTCATACAGATAGAGGGGCTGATATTTCCATGTTCATACAGATAGCGGTGCTGATATTTCCATGTTTATACAGGTAGCGGTGTAGATATTTCCATGTTTATACAGATAGCGGTGTAGATATTTCCATGTTTATACAGATAGCGGTGTAGATACCTCCATCTTAATACAGATGGCTGTGTAGGTATTTATATGTTCATACAGATGGCCGCGCAGATATTTCCATGTTCATACAGATGGCAGTGTAGATATTTCGATGTTCATACAGATAGCGGTGTAGTTATTTCCATGTGCAAAGAGATAGCTATGTAGATATTTCCATGTGTATGCAGATAGCTGTTTAGATATTTCCATTTTCATGCAGATAGCGGTTTAGATATTTACATGTTCAAACAGATAGCGGTGTAGATATTTCCATGTTCATACAGATAGCGGTGTAGATATTTCCATGTTTATACAGATAGCGGTGAAGATGTATGCATGTTTACACAGATAGTGGTGTAGATCTTTCCATGTTCATCCAGATGGCTGTGTAGATATATCCACGTTCATACAGATAGCGGTGTAGATATTTCCATGTTCATACAGATAGTGGTGTAGATATTTCCATGTTCATACAGATAGCGGTGTATCTATTTCCATGTTCATACAGATAGCGGTGTAGATATTTCCATGTTCGTACAGATAGCGGTGTAGATATTTCCATGTTCATACAGATAGCGGTGCTGATATTTCCATGTTTATACAGTCAGCGGTGTGGATATTTCCATGTTTATACAGATAGCGGTGTGGATATTTCCATGTGTTTGCAGATAGCGTTGTAGATATTTCCAGGTTTATACAGATAGCGGCGTAGATATCTCCATCTTAATACGGATGGCGGTGAAGATATTTATATGTTCATACAGATGGTGGTGCAGATATTTCCATGTTCATACAGATGGCGGTGTAGCTATTTCCATGTTCATGCAGATAGCGGTGTAGCTATATCCGTGTTCATGCAGATAGCGGTGTAGATATTTCCATGTTCATCCATATGGCTGTGTAGATATATCCATGTTCATACAGATAGCGGTGTAGAAATTTCTATGTTCATACAGATAGTGCTGTAGATATTTCCATGTTCATACAGATAGCGGTGTAGCTATTTCCATGTTCATACTGATAGCGGTGTAGATATGTCCATGTTCAAACAGATAGCGGTGTAGTTATTTCCATGTTCATACAGATAGCGGTGCTTATATTTCCTTGTTTATACAGGTAGCGGTGTAGATATTTCCATGTTCATACAGATAGCGGTGTAGATATTTCCATGTTTATACAGATAGCGGTGTAGATATTTCCATGCTCATCCAGATGGCTGTGTAGATATATCCATGTTCGTACAGATGGCCGTGAAGATATTTCCATGTTCATACAGATAGCGGTGTAGATATTTCCATGTTCATACAGATAGCGGTGTAAATATTTCCATGTTCAAACAGATAGCAGTGTAGATATTTCCATGTTTATACAGATAGCGGTGCTTATATTTCCATGTTTATACAGGTAGTGGTGTAGATATTTCCATGTTTATACAGATAGCGGTGTAGATATTTCCATGTTTATACAGATAACGGTGTAGATATTTCCATGTTCATCCAGATGGCTGTATAGATATATCCATGTTCATACAGATGGCAGTGAAGATAATTCCATGTTCATACAGATAGCGGTGTAGATATTTCAATGTTCATAGAGATAGTGGTGTAGATATTTCCATGTTCATACAGACAGAGGGGCTGATATTTCCATGTTCATACAGATAGCGGTGCTGATATTTCCATGTTAATACAGGTAGCGGTGCAGATATTTCCATTTTTATACAGATAGCGGTGTAGATATTTCCATGTTTATACAGATAGCGGTGTAGATATCTCCATCTTAATACAGATGGCAGTGTAGATATTTATATGTTCATACAGATGGCCGTGCAGATATTTCCATGTTCATACAGATGGCGGTGTAGATATTTCCATGTTCATACAGATAGCGGTGTATGTATTTCCATGTTCATACAGATAGTGGTGTAGATATTTCCATTTTCATGCAGATAGCGGTGTAGATATTTCCATGTTTATACAGATAGTGGTGAAGATGTATGCATGTTTACATAGATAGCGGTGTAGATATTTCCATGTTCATACAGATAGCGGTGTAGATATTTCCATATTCATCCAGATGGCTGTGTAGATATATCCATGTGTATGCAGATAGCTGTGTAGATATTTCCATTTTCATGCAGATAGCTGTTTAGATATTTCCATGTTCAAACAGATAGCGGTGTAGACATTTCCATTTTCATACAGATAGCGTTGTAGATATTTCCATGTTCATACAGATAGTGCTGTAGATATTTCCATGTTCATACAGATAGCGGTGTAGCTATTTCCATGTTCATACAGATAGCGGTGTAGCTATTTCCATGTTCAAACAGATAGCGGTGTATATATTTCCATGTTTATACAGATGGCGGTGAAGATGTATGCATATTTACACAGATAGCGGTGTAGATATTTCCATGTTCATACAGATAGCGGTGTAGATATTTCCATGTTCATCCAGATGGCTGTGTAGATATATCCATGTTCATACAGATAGCGGTGTAGATATTTCCATGTTCATACAGATAGTGCTGTAGATATTCCCATGTTCATACAGATAGCGGTGTAGCTATTTCCATGTTCATACAGATAGCGGTGTAGTTATTTCCATGTTCAAACAGATAGCGGTGTAGATAATTCCATGTTTATAAAGATAGCGGTGCTTATATTTCCATGTTTATACAGGTAGCGGTGTAGATATTTCCATGTTTATACAGATAGCGTTGTAGATATTTCCATGTTTATACAGATAGCGGTGTAGATATTTCCATGTTCATCCAGATGGCTGTGTAGATATATCCATGTTCATACAGATGGCGGTGAAGATAATTCCATGTTCATACAGATAGCGGTGTAGATATTTCCATGTTCATACAGATAGTGGTGTAGATATTTCCATGTTAATACAGACAGAGGGGCTGATATTTCCATGTTCATACAGATAGCGGTGCTGATATTTCCATGTTAATACAGGTAGCGGTGCAGATATTTCCATCTTTATACAGGTAGCGGTGTAGATATTTCCATGTTTATGCAGATAGCGGTGTAGATATCTCCATCTTAATACAGATGGCAGTGTAGATATTTATATGTTCATACAGATGGCCGTGCAGGTATTTCCATGTTCATACAGATGGCGGTGTAGATATTTCCATGTTCATACAGATAGCGGTGTAGTTATTTCCATGTGCAAAGAGATAGCTATGTAGATATTTCCATGTGTATACAGATATCTGTGTAGATATTTCCATGTTCAAACAGATAGCGGTGTAGATATTTCCATGTTCATAGAGATAGCGGTGTAGATATTTCCATGTTTATACAGATAGTGGTGAAGATGTATGCATGTTTACATAGATATCGGTGTAGATATATCCATGTTCATACAGATAGCGGTGTAGATATTTCCATGTTCGTACAGATAGCGGTGTAGATATTTCCATGTTAATACAGATAGCGGTGCTGATATTTCCATGTTTATACAGTCAGCGGTGTGGATATTTCCATGTTTATACAGATAGCGGTGTGGATATTTCCATGTTTATGCAGATAGCGGTGTAGATATTTCCAGGTTTATACAGATAGCGGTGTAGATATGTCCATCTTAATACGGATGGCGGTGTAGATATTTATATGTTCATACAGATGGTGGTGCAGATATTTCCATGTTCATACAGATGGCGGTGTAGCTATTTCCATCTTCATACAGATAGCGGTGTAGCTATATCCATGTTCATGCAGATAGCGGTGTAGATATTTCCATGTTCATCCATATGGCTGTGTAGATATATCCATGTTCATACAGATAGCGGTGTAGATATTTCCATGTTCATACAGATAGTGCTGTAGATATTTCCATGTTCATACAGATAGCGGTGTAGCTATTTCCATGTTCATACAGATAGCGGTGTAGATATGTCCATGTTCAAACAGATAGCGGTGTAGATATTTCCATGTCCATACAGATAGCGGTGTAGATATTTCCATGTTTATACAGATAGCGGTGTAGATATTTCCATGTTCATCCAGATGGCTGTGTAGATATATCCATGTTCATACAGATGGCGGTGAAGATATTTCCATGTTCATACAGATGGCGGTGTAGATATTTCCATGTTCATACAGATAGCGGTGTAGCAGTTTCCATGTTCATACAGAGAGCAGTGTAGTTATTTCCATGTTCAAACAGATAGCGGTGTAGATATTTCCATGTTTATACAGATAGCGGTGCTTATATTTCCATGTTTATACAGGTAGCGGTGTAGATATTTCCATCTTTATACAGATTGCGGTGTAGATATCTCCATGTTTATACAGATAGCGGTGTAGATATTTCCAAGTTCATCCAGATGGCTGTGTAGATATATCCATGTTCATACAGATGGCAGTGAAGATAATTCCATGTTCATACAGAGAGCGGTGTAGATATTTCCATGTTCATACAGATAGTGGTGTAGATATTTCCATGTTCATACAAATAGAGGGGCTGATATTTCCATGTTCATACAGATAGCGGTGCTGATATTTCCATGTTTATACAGGTAGCGGTGTAGATATTTCCATGTTTATACAGATAGCGGTGTAGATATTTCCATGTTTATACAGATAGCGGCAGATATGTCTCCATCTTAATACAGATGGCAGTGTAGATATTTGTATGTTCATACAGATGGCCGTGCAGATATTTCCATGTTCATACAGATGGCGGTGTAGATATTTCCATGTTCATACAGATAGCGGTGTAGTTATTTCCATGTGCAAAGAGATAGATATGTAGATATTTCAATGTGTATGCAGATAGCTGTGTAGATATTTCCATTTTCATGCAGATAGCGGTTTAGATATTTCCACGTTCAAACAGATAGCGGTGTAGATAGTTCCATTTACATACAGATAGCGGTGTAGATATTTCCATGTTTATACAGATAGCGGTGAAGATGTATGCATGTTTACACAGAGAGCGGTGTAGATATTTCCATCTTCATACAGATAGCGGTGTAGATATTTCCATGTTCATCCAGATGGCTGTGTAGATATATCCATGTTCATACAGATAGCGGTGTAGATATTTCCATGTTCATACAGATAGTGGTGTAGATATTTCCATGTTCATACAGATAGCGGTGTATCCATTTCCATGTTCATACAGATAGCGGTGTAGATATTTCCATGTTCGTACAGATAGCAGTGTAGATATTTCCATGTTCATACATATAGCGGTGCTGATATTTCCATGTTTATACAGTCAGCGGTGTGGATATTTCCATGTTTATGCAGATAGCGGTGTAGATATTTCCAGGTTTATACAGATAGCGGTGTAGATATCTCCATCTTAATACGGATGGCGGTGTAGATATTTATATGTTCATACAGATGGTGGTGCAGATATTTCCATGTTCATACAGATGGCCGTGTAGCTATTTCCATGTTCATACAGATAGCGGTGTAGCTATATCCATGTTCATGCAGATAGCGGTGTAGATATTTCCATGTTCATCCATATGGCTGTGTAGATATATCCATGTCCATACAGATAGCGGTGTAGATATTTCCATGTTCATACAGATCGTGCTGTAGATATTTCCATGTTCAAACAGATAGCAGTGTAGATATTTCCATGTTCATACAGATAGCGGTGCTTATATTTCCATTTTTATACAGGTAGCGGTGTAGATATTTCCATGTTCATACAGATAGCGGTTTAGATATTTATATGTTCATACAGATGGCGGTGTAGATATTTCCATGTTTATAGAGATAGTGTTGTAGTTATTTCCATGTGTAAGGAGATAGCTTTGTAGATATTTCCATGTATATGCAGATAGCTGTGCAGATATTTCCATTTTCATGCAGATAGCGGTGTAGATATTTCCATGTTCAAACAGATAGCGGTGTAGATATTTCCATGTTCATACAGATAGTGGTGTAGATATTTCCATGTTCATACAGATAGCGGTGTAGCTATTTCCATGTTCATACAGATAGCGGTGTAGATATTTCCATGTTCATCCAGATGGCTGTGTAGATATATCCATGTTCATAGAGATGGCGGTGAAGATATTTCCATGTTCATCCAGATGGCTGTGTAGATATATCCATGTTCATAGAGATGGCGGTGAAGATATTTCCATGTTCATACAGATAGCGGTGTAGATATTTCCATGTTTATACAGATAGCGGTGTAGATATCTCCATCTTAATACAGATGGCGGTTTAGATATTTATATGCTCATACAGATGGTCGTGCAGATATTTCCATGTTCATACAGATGGCGGTGTAGACATTTCCATGTTCATACTGATAGCGGTGTAGTTATTTCCATGTGTAAAGAGATAGCTGTGTAGATATTTCCATGTATATGCAGATAGCTGTGTAGATATTTCCATTTTCAGGCAGATAGCGGTTTAGATATTTCCATGTTCATACAGATAGCGGTGTAGATATATCCATGTTTATACAGATACCGGTGAAGATGTATGCATGTTTACACAGATAGCGGTGTAGATATTTCCATGTTCATACAGATAGCGGTGTAGATATTTCCATTTTCATCCTGATGGCTGTGTAGATATATCCATGTTCATAAATATAGCGGTGTAGATATTTCCATGTTCATACAGATAGAGGTGTAGATATTTCCATGTTCATACAGATAGCGGTGTAGATATTTCCATGTTTATACAGATAGCGGTGAAGATGTATGCATGTTTACACAGATAGCGGTGTAGATCTTTCCATGTTCATCCAGATGGCTGTGTAGATATATCCATGTTCATACTGATAGCGGTGTAGAGATTTCCATGTTCATACAGATAGTGGTGTAGATATTTCCATGTTCATACAGATAGAGGGGCTAATATTTCCATGTTCATACAGATATCGGTGCTGATATTCCCATGTTTATACAGGTAGCGGTGTAGATATTTCCATGTTCATAGAGATAGCGGTGTAGATATTTCCATGTTTATACAGATAGCGGTGTAGATATCTGCATCTTAATACATATGGCGGTGTAGGTATTTATATGTTCATACAGATGGCCGTGCGGATATTTCCATGTTCATACAGATGGCGGTGTAGATATTTCCATGTTCATACAGATAGAGGGGATGATATTTCCATGTTCATACAGATATCGGTGCTGATATTTCCATGTTTATACAGGTAGCGGTGTAGATATTTCCATGTGTAAAGAGATAGCGGTGTAGATATTTCCATGTATATGCAGATAGCTGTGTAGATATTTCCATTTTCATGCAGATATCGGTTTAGATATTTCCATGTTCAAACAGATAGCGGTGTAGATATTTCCAGGTTCATACAGATAGCGGTGTAGATATTTCCATGTTTATACAGATAGCGGTGAAGAAGTATGCATGTTTACACAGATAGCGGTGTAGCTATTTCCATGTTCATACAGATAGCGTTGTAGATATTTCCATGTTCATACAGATAGTGCTGTAGATATTTCCATGTTCATACAGATAGCGGTGTAGCTATTTGCATGTTCATACAGATAGCGGTGTAGATATGTCCATGTTCAAACAGATAGCGGTGTAGATATTTCCATGTTCATACAGATAGCGGTGCTTATATTTCCATGTTTATACAGGTAGCGGTGTAGATATTTCCATGTTCATACAGATAGCGGTTTAGATATTTATATGTTCATACAGATGGCGGTGCAGATATTTCCATGTTCATACAGATGGCGGTGTAGATATTTTCATGTTTATAGAGATAGTGGTGTATTTATTTCCATGTGTAAAGGGATAGCTTTGTAGATATTTCCATGTATATGCAGATAGCTGTGTAGATATTTCCATTTTCATGCAGATAGCGGTGTAGATATTTCCATGTTCAAACAGATAGCGGTGTAGATATTTCCATGTTCATACAGATAGCGGTGTAGATATTTCCATGTTTATACAGATAGCGGTGAAGATGTTTGCATGTTTACACAGATAGTGGTGTAGATATTTCCATGTTCATGCAGATAGCGGTGTAGATATTTCCATGTTCCTCCAGATGGCTGTGTAGATATATCCATGTTCATACAGATGGCGGTAAAGGTACTTCCATGTTCATACAGATAGCGGTGTAGATATTTCCATGTTTATACAGATAGTGGTGTAGATATTTCCATGTTCATACAGATAGCGGTGTAGATATTTCCATGTTCATCCAGATGGCTGTGTAGACATATCCATGTTCATACAGATGGCGGTGAAGATAATTCCATGTTCATACAGATAGCGGTGTAGATATTTCCAAGTTCATACAGATAGTGGTGTAGATATTTCCATGTTCATACAGATAGAGGGGATGATATTTCCATGTTCATACAGATATCGGTGCTGATATTTCCATGTTTATACAGGTAGCGGTGTAGATATTTCCATGTTCATAGAGATAGCGGTGTAGATATTTCCATGTTTATACAGATAGCGGTGTAGATATCTGCATCTTAATACATATGGCGGTGTAGGTATTTATATGTTCATACAGATGGCCGTGCAGATATTTACATGTTCATACAGATGGCGGTGTAGATATTTCCATGTTCATACAGATAGCGGTGTAGATATTTCCATGTGTAAAGAGATAGCGGTGTAGATATTTCCATGTATATGCAGATAGCTGTGTAGATATTTCCATTTTCATGCAGATATCGGTTTAGATATTTCCATGTTCAAACAGATAGCGGTGTAGATATTTCCAGGTTCATACAGATAGCGGTGTAGATATTTCCAAGTTTATACAGATAGCGGTGTAGATATCTCCATCTTAATACAGATGGCGGTGTAGGTATTTATATGTTCATACAGATGGCGGTGTAGATATTTCCATGTTCATCCAGATGGCTGTGTAGATATATCCATGTTCATACAGATGGCGGTGAAGATATTTCCATGTTCATGCAGATAGCGGTGTAGATATTTCCATGTTCAAAGAGATAGTGGTGTAGATATTTCCATGTTCATACAGATAGAGGGGCTGATATTTCCATGTTCATGCAGATAGCGGTGCTGATATTTCCAAGTTTATACAGGTAGCGGTGTAGATATTTCCAAGTTTATACAGATAGCGGTGTAGACATTTCCATGTTTATACAGATAGCGGTGTAGATATTTTCATGTTCATACAGATAGCGGTGTAGATATCTCCATCTTAATACAGATTGCGGTTTAGATATTTATATGTTCATACAGATGGCCGTGCAGATATTTCCATGTTCATACAGATGGCTGTGTAGATATTTCCATGTTCATCCTGATGGCTGTGTAGATATATCCATGTTCACACAGATAGCGTTGTAGATATTTCCATGTTCATACAGATAGTGCTGTAGATATTTCCATGTTCATACAGATAGCGGTGCAGCTATTTCCATGTTCATACAGATAGCGGTGTAGATATTTCCGTGTTCGTACAGATAGCGGTGTAGATATTTCCATGTTCATACAGATAGCAGTGCTTATATTTCCATGTTTATACAGGTAGCGGTGTGGATATTTCCATGTTTATACAGATAGCGGTGTAGATATTTCCATGTTTATACAGATAGCGGTGTAGATATTTGCAAGTTTATACAGATAGCGGTGTAGATATCTCCATGTTTATACAGATGGCGGTGTAGATATTTATATGTTCATACAGATGGCGGTGCAGATATTTCTATGTTCATACAGATGGCGGTGTAGATATTTCCATGTTTATAGAGATAGTGGTGTAGTTATTTCCATGTGTAAAGAGATAGCTTTGTATATATTTCCATGTATATGCAGATAGCTGTGTAGATATTTCCATTTTCATGCAGATAGCGGTGTAGATATTTCCATGTTCAAACAGATAGCGGTGTAGATATTTCCATGTTCATACAGATAGCGGTGTAGATATTTCCATGTTTATACAGATAGCGGTGAAGATGTTTGCATGTTTACACAGATAGCGGTGTAGATATTTCCATGTTCATGCAGATAGCGGTGTAGATATTTCCATGTTCATCCAGATGGCTGTGTAGATATATCCATGTTCATACAGATGGCGGTGAAGATACTTCCATGTTCATACAGGTAGCGGTGTAGATATTTCCATGTTTATACAGATAGTGGTGTAGATATTTCCATGTTCATACAGATAGCGGTGTAGCTATTTCCATGTTCATACAGATAACGGTGCAGATATTTCCATGTTCATCCAGATGGCTGTGTAGACATATCCATGTTCATACAGATGGCGGTGAAGATAATTCCATGTTCATACAGATAGCGGTGTAGATATTTCCATGTTCATACAGATAGTGGTGTAGATATTTCCATGGTCATACAGATAGAGGGGCTAATATTTCCATGTTCATACAGATATCGGTGCTGATATTCCCATGTTTATACAGGTAGCGGTGTAGATATTTCCATGTTCATAGAGATAGCGGTGTAGATATTTCCATGTTTATACAGATAGCGGTGTAGATATTTCCATGTTCATAGAGATAGCGGTGTAGATATTTACATGTTTATACAGATAGCGGTGTAGATATCTGCATCTTAATACATAAGGCGGTGTAGGTATTTATATGTTCATACAGATGGCCGTGCAGATATTTCCATGTTCATACAGATGGCGGTGTAGATATTTCCATGTTCATACCGATAGCGGTGTATATATTTCCATGTGTAAAGAGATAGCGGTGTAGATATTTCCATGTATATGCAGATAGCTGTGTAGATATTTCCATTTTCATGCAGATATCGGTTTAGATATTTCCATGTTCAA
Organism: Gorilla gorilla gorilla; assembly: GCF_029281585.2. NCBI lineage: Eukaryota > Metazoa > Chordata > Mammalia > Primates > Hominidae > Gorilla > Gorilla gorilla. The sequence continues at coordinate 129,817,322 of NC_073238.2, forward strand.
ACAGATAGCGGTGTAGATATTTCCAGGTTCATACAGATAGCGGTGTAGATATTTCCATGTTTATACAGATAGCGGTGAAGAAGTATGCATGTTTACACAGATAGCGGTGTAGCTATTTCCATGTTCATAGAGATAGCGGTGTAGATATTTCCATGTTCGTACAGATAGCGGTGTAGATATTTCCATGTTCATACAGATAGCGGTGTAGATATTTCCAATTTTATACAGATAGCGGTGTAGATATTTCCATGTTCATCCAGATGGCTGTGTAGATATATCCATGTTCATACAGATGGCGGTGAAGATATTTCCATGTTCATACAGATAGCGGTGTAGATATTTCCATGTTCATACAGATAGCGGTGTAGCTATTTCCATGTTCATACAGATAGCGGTGTAGTTATTTCCATGTTCAAACAGATAGAGCTGTAGATATTTCCATGTTTATACAGATAGCGGTTCTTATATTTCCATGTTTATACAGGTAGCGGTGTAGATATTTCCATGTTTATACAGATAGCGGTGTAGATATTTCCATGTTCATACAGATAGCGGTGTAGATATTTCCATGTTCATCCATATGGCTGTGCAGATATATCCATGTTCATACAGATGGCGGTGAAGATAATTCCATGTTCATACAGATAGCGGTGCAGATATTTCCATGTTCATACAGATAGTGGTGTAGATATTTCCATGTTCATACAGATAGAGGGGCTGATATTTCCATGTTCATACAGATAGCGGTGCTGATATTTCCATGTTTATACAGGTAGCGGTATAGATATTTCCATGTTTATTGAGATAGCGGTGTAGATATTTCCAAGTTTATACAGATAACGGTGTAGATATCTCCATCTTAATACAGATGGCGGTGTAGATATTTATATGTTCATACAGATGGTGGTGCAGATATTTCCATGTTCATACAGATGGCGGTGATTATATTTCCATGTTTATAGAGATAGTGTTGTAGTTATTTCCATGTGTAAAGAGATAGCTTTGTAGTTATTTCCATGTATATGAAGATAGCTGTGCAGATATTTCCATTTTCATGCAGATAGCGGTGTAGATATTTCCATGTTCAAACAGATAGCGGTGTAGATATTTCCATGTTCATACAGATAGTGGTGTAGATATTTCTATGTTCATACAGATAGCGGTGTAGCTATTTCCATGTTCATACAGATGGCTGTGTAGATATTCCCATGTTCATACAGATAGCGGTGTAGGTATTTCCATGTTTATACAGGTAGCGGTGTAGATATTTCCAAGTTTATACAGATAGCGGTGTAGACATTTCCATGTTTATACAGATAGCGGTGTAGATATTTTCATGTTCATACAGATAGCTGTGTAGATATCTCCATCTTAATACAGATGGCGGTTTAGATATTTATATGTTCATACAGATGGCCGTGCAGATATTTCCATGTTCATACAGATGGCGGTGTAGATATTTCCATGTTCATCCTGTTGGCTGTGTAGATATATCCATGTTCATACAGATAGCGGTGTAGATATTTCCATGTTCATAGAGATGGTGCTGTAGATATTTCCATGTTCATACAGATAGCGGTGCAGCTATTTCCATGTTCATACAGATAGCGGTGTAGATATTTACATGTTCATACAGATAGCGGTGTAGATATTTCCATGTTCATACAGATAGCGGTGCTTATATTTCCATGTTTATACAGGTAGCGGTGTGGATATTTCCAGGTTTATACAGATAGCGGTGTAGATATTTCCATGTTTATACAGATAGCGGTGTAGATATTTCCAAGTTTATACAGATAGCGGTGTAGATATCTCCATCTTAATAAAGATGGCGGTGTAGATATTTATATTTTCATACAGATGGAGGTGCAGATATTTCTATGTTCATACAGATGGCGGTGTAGATATTTCCATGTTTATAGAGATAGTGGTGTAGTTATTTCCATGTGTAAAGAGATAGCTTTGTAGATATTTCCATGTATATGCAGATAGCTGTGTAGATATTTCCATTTTCATGCAGATAGCGGTGTAGATATTTCCATGTTCAAACAGATAGCGGTGTAGATATTTCCATGTTCATACAGATAGCGGTGTAGTTATTTCCATGTTTATACAGATAGCGGTGAAGATGTTTGCATGTTTACACAGATAGCGGTGTAGATATTTCCATGTTCATGCAGATAGCGGTGTAGATATTTCCATGTTCATCCAGATGGCTGTGTAGATATATCCATGTTCATACAGATGGCGGTGAAGATACTTCCATGTTCATACAGATAGCGGTGTAGATATTTCCATCTTTATACAGATAGTGGTGTATCTATTTCCATGTTCATACAGATAGTGGTGTAGCTATTTCCATGTTCATACAGATAGCGGTGCAGATATTTCCATGTTCATCCAGATGGCTGTGTAGACATATCCATGTTCATACAGATGGCGGTGAAGATAATTCCATGTTCATACAGATAGCGGTGTAGATATTTCCATGTTCATACAGATAGTGGTGTAGATATTTCCATGGTCATACAGATAGAGGGGCTAATATTTCCATGTTCATACAGATATCGGTGCTGATATTCCCATGTTTATACAGGTAGCGGTGTAGATATTTCCATGTTCATAGAGATAGCGGTGTAGATATTTCCATGTTTATACAGATAGCGGTGTAGATATTTCCATGTTCATAGACATAGCGGTGTAGATATTTCCATGTTTATACAGATAGCGGTGTAGATATCTGCATCTTAATACATAAGGCGGTGTAGGTATTTATATGTTCATACAGATGGCCGTGCAGATATTTCCATGTTCATACAGATGGCGGTGTAGATATATCCATGTTCATACAGGTAGCGGTGTAGATATTTCCATGTGTAAAGAGATAGCGGTGTAGATATTTCCATGTATATGCAGATAGCTGTGTAGATATTTCCATTTTCATGCAGATATCGGTTTAGATATTTCCATGTTCAAACAGATAGCGGTGTAGATATTTCCAGGTTCATACAGATAGCGGTGTAGATATTTCCATGTTTATACAGATAGCGGTGAAGAAGTATGCATGTTTACACAGATAGCGGTGTAGCTATTTCCATGTTCATAGAGATAGCGGTGTAGATATTTCCATGTTCGTACAGATAGCGGTGTAGATATTTCCATGTTCATACAGATAGCGGTGTAGATATTTCCATTTTTATACAGATAGCGGTGTAGATATTTCCATGTTCATCCAGATGGCTGTGTAGATATATCCATGTTCATACAGATGGCGGTGAAGATATTTCCATGTTCATACAGATAGCGGTGTAGATATTTCCATGTTCATACAGATAGCGGTGTAGCTATTTCCATGTTCATACAGATAGCGGTGTAGTTATTTCCATGTTCAAACAGATAGCGCTGTAGATATTTCCATGTTTATACAGATAGCGGTTCTTATATTTCCATGTTTATACAGATAGCGGTGTAGATATTTCCATGTTTATACAGATAGCGGTGTAGATATTTCCATGTTCATACAGATAGCGGTGTAGATATTTCCATGTTCATCCAGATGGCTGTGCAGATATATCCATGTTCATACAGATGGCGGTGAAGATAATTCCATGTTCATACAGATAGCGGTGTAGATATTTCCATGTTCATACAGATAGTGGTGTAGATATTTCCATGTTCATACAGATAGAGGGGCTGATATTTCCATGTTCATACAGATAGCGGTGCTGATATTTCCATGTTTATACAGGTAGCGGTATAGATATTTCCATGTTTATTGAGATAGCGGTGTAGATATTTCCAAGTTTATACAGATAGCGGTGTAGATATCTCCATCTTAATACAGATGGCGGTGTAGATATTTATATGTTCATACAGATGGTGGTGCAGATATTTCCATGTTCATACAGATGGCGGTGTAGATATTTCCATGTTTATAGAGATAGTGGTGTAGTTATTTCCATGTGTAAAGAGATAGCTTTGTAGTTATTTCCATGTATATGAAGATACCTGTGCAGATATTTCCATTTTCATGCAGATAGCGGTGTAGATATTTCCATGTTCAAACAGATAGCGGTGTAGATATTTCCATGTTCATACAGATAGTGGTGTAGATATTTCTATGTTCATACAGATAGCGGTGTAGCTATTTCCATGTTCATACAGATGGCTGTGTAGATATTCCCATGTTCATACAGATAGCGGTGTAGATATTTCCATGTTTATACAGGTAGCGGTGTAGATATTTCCAAGTTTATACAGATAGCGGTGTAGACATTTCCATGTTTATACAGATAGCGGTGTAGATATTTTCATGTTCATACAGATAGCTGTGTAGATATCTCCATCTTAATACAGATGGCGGATTAGATATTTATATGTTCATACAGATGGCCGTGCAGATATTTCCATGTTCATACAGATGGCGGTGTAGATATTTCCATGTTCATCCTGATGGCTGTGTAGATATATCCATGTTCATACAGATAGCGGTGTAGATATTTCCATGTTCATACAGATGGTGCTGTAGATATTTCCATGTTCATACAGATAGCGGTGCAGCTATTTCCATGTTCATACAGATAGTGGTGTAGATATTTACATGTTCATACAGATAGCGGTGTAGATATTTCCATGTTCATACAGATAGCGGTGCTTATATTTCCATGTTTATACAGGTAGCGGTGTGGATATTTCCAGGTTTATACAGATAGCGGTGTAGATATTTCCATGTTTATACAGATAGCGGTGTAGATATTTCCAAGTTTATACATATAGCGGTGTAGATATCTCCATCTTAATAAAGATGGCGGTGTAGATATTTATATTTTCATACAGATGGCGGTGCAGATATTTCTATGTTCATACAGATGGCGGTGTAGATATTTCCAAGTTTATAGAGATAGTGGTGTAGTTATTTCCATGAGTAAAGAGATAGCTTTGTAGATATTTCCATGTATATGCAGATAGCTGTGTAGATATTTCCATTTTCATGCAGATAGCGGTGTAGATATTTCCATGTTCAAACAGATAGCGGTGTAGATATTTCCATGTTCATACAGATAGCGGTGTAGATATTTCCATGTTTATACAGATAGCGGTGAAGATGTTTGCATGTTTACACAGATAGCGGTGTAGATATTTCCATGTTCATGCAGATAGCGGTGTAGATATTTCCATGTTCATCCAGATGGCTGTGTAGATATATCCATGTTCATACAGATGGCGGTGAAGATACTTCCATGTTCATACAGGTAGCGGTGTAGATATTTCCATGTTTATACAGATAGTGGTGTAGATATTTCCATGTTCATACAGATAGCGGTGTAGCTATTTCCATGTTCATACAGATAACGGTGCAGATATTTCCATGTTCATCCAGATGGCTGTGTAGACATATCCATGTTCATACAGATGGCGGTGAAGATAATTCCATGTTCATACAGATAGCGGTGTAGATATTTCCATGTTCATACAGATAGTGGTGTAGATATTTCCATGGTCATACAGATAGAGGGGCTAATATTTCCATGTTCATACAGATATCGGTGCTGATATTCCCATGTTTATACAGGTAGCGGTGTAGATATTTCCATGTTCATAGAGATAGCGGTTTAGATATTTCTATGTTCCAACAGATAGCGGTGTAGATATTTCCATGTTCATACAGATAGTGGTGTATATATATCCATGTTTATACAGATAGCGGTGTAGACATTTCCATGTTTATACAGATAGCGGTGTAGATATTTTCATGTTCATACAGATAGCTGTGTAGATATCTCCATCTTAATACAGATGGCGGTTTAGATATTTATATGTTCATACAGATGGCCGTGCAGATATTTCCATGTTCATACAGATGGCGGTGTAGATATTTCCATGTTCATCCTGATGGCTGTGTAGATATATCCATGTTCATACAGATAGCGGTGTAGATATTTCCATGTTCATACAGATGGTGCTGTAGATATTTCCATGTTCATACAGATAGCGGTGCAGCTATTTCCATGTTCATACAGATAGCGGTGTAGATATTTACATGTTCATACAGATAGCGGTGTAGATATTTCCATGTACATACAGATAGCGGTGCTTATATTTCCATGTTTATACAGGTAGCGGTGTGGATATTTCCAGGTTTATACAGATAGCGGTGTAGATATTTCCATGTTTATACAGATAGCGGTGTAGATATTTCCAAGTTTATACAGATAGCGGTGTAGATATCTCCATCTTAATAAAGATGGCGGTGTAGATATTTATATTTTCATACAGATGGAGGTGCAGATATTTCTATGTTCATACAGATGGCGGTGTAGATATTTCCATGTTTATAGAGATAGTGGTGTAGTTATTTCCATGTGTAAAGAGATAGCTTTGTAGATATTTCCATGTATATGCAGATAGCTGTGTAGATATTTCCATTTTCATGCAGATAGCGGTGTAGATATTTCCATGTTCAAACAGATAGCGGTGTAGATATTTCCATGTTCATACAGATAGCGGTGTAGTTATTTCCATGTTTATACAGATAGCGGTGAAGATGTTTGCATGTTTACACAGATAGCGGTGTAGATATTTCCATGTTCATGCAGATAGCGGTGTAGATATTTCCATGTTCATCCAGATGGCTGTGTAGATATATCCATGTTCATACAGATGGCGGTGAAGATACTTCCATGTTCATACAGATAGCGGTGTAGATATTTCCATCTTTATACAGATAGTGGTGTATCTATTTCCATGTTCATACAGATAGTGGTGTAGCTATTTCCATGTTCATACAGATAGCGGTGCAGATATTTCCATGTTCATCCAGATGGCTGTGTAGACATATCCATGTTCATACAGATGGCGGTGTAGATATTTACATGTTCATACAGATAGCGGTGTAGATATTTCCATGTTCATACAGATATCGGTGCTGATATTCCCATGTTTATACAGGTAGCGGTGTGGATATTTCCAGGTTTATACAGATAGCGGTGTAGATATTTCCATGTTTATACAGATAGCGGTGTAGATATTTCCATGTTCATAGACATAGCGGTGTAGATATTTCCATGTTTATACAGATAGCGGTGTAGATATCTGCATCTTAATACATAAGGCGGTGTAGGTATTTATATGTTCATACAGATGGCCGTGCAGATATTTCCATGTTCATACAGATGGCGGTGTAGATATTTCCATGTTCATAGCGATAGCGGTGTATATATTTCCATGTGTAAAGAGATAGCGGTGTAGATATTTCCATGTATATGCAGATAGCTGTGTAGATATTTCCATTTTCATGCAGATATCGGTTTAGATATTTCCATGTTCAAACAGATAGCGGTGTAGATATTTCCAGGTTCATACAGATAGCGGTGTAGATATTTCCATGTTTATACAGATAGCGGTGAAGAAGTATGCATGTTTACACAGATAGCGGTGTAGCTATTTCCATGTTCATAGAGATAGCGGTGTAGATATTTCCATGTTCGTACAGATAGCGGTGTAGATATTTCCATGTTCATACAGATAGCGGTGTAGATATTTCCATTTTTATACAGATAGCGGTGTAGATATTTCCATGTTCATCCAGATGGCTGTGTAGATATATCCATGTTCATACAGATGGCGGTGAAGATATTTCCATGTTCATACAGATAGCGGTGTAGATATTTCCATGTTCATACAGATAGCGGTGTAGCTATTTCCATGTTCATACAGATAGCGGTGTAGTTATTTCCATGTTCAAACAGATAGCGCTGTAGATATTTCCATGTTTATACAGATAGCGGTTCTTATATTTCCATGTTTATACAGGTAGCGGTGTAGATATTTCCATGTTTATACAGATAGCGGTGTAGATATTTCCATGTTCATACAGATAGCGGTGTAGATATTTCCATGTTCATCCAGATGGCTGTGCAGATATATCCATGTTCATACAGATGGCGGTGAAGATAATTCCATGTTCATACAGATAGCGGTGCAGATATTTCCATGTTCATACAGATAGTGGTGTAGATATTTCCATGTTCATACAGATAGAGGGGCTGATATTTCCATGTTCATACAGATAGCGGTGCTGATATTTCCATGTTTATACAGGTAGCGGTATAGATATTTCCATGTTTATTGAGATAGCGGTGTAGATATTTCCAAGTTTATACAGATAGCGGTGTAGATATCTCCATCTTAATACAGATGGCGGTGTAGATATTTATATGTTCATACAGATGGTGGTGCAGATATTTCCATGTTCATACAGATGGCGGTGTAGATATTTCCATGTTTATAGAGATAGTGGTGTAGTTATTTCCATGTGTAAAGAGATAGCTTTGTAGTTATTTCAATGTATATGAAGATAGCTGTGCAGATATTTCCATTTTCATGCAGATAGCGGTGTAGATATTTCCATGTTCAAACAGATAGCGGTGTAGATATTTCCATGTTCATACAGATAGTGGTGTAGATATTTCTATGTTCATACAGATAGCGGTGTGGCTATTTCCATGTTCATACAGATGGCTGTGTAGATATTCCCATGTTCATACAGATAGCGGTGTAGATATTTCCATGTTTATACAGGTAGCGGTGTAGATATTTCCAAGTTTATACAGATAGCGGTGTAGACATTTCCATGTTTATACAGATAGCGGTGTAGATATTTTCATGTTCATACAGATAGCTGTGTAGATATCTCCATCTTAATACAGATGGCGGATTAGATATTTATATGTTCATACAGATGGCCGTGCAGATATTTCCATGTTCATACAGATGGCGGTGTAGATATTTCCATGTTCATCCTGATGGCTGTGTAGATATATCCATGTTCATACAGATAGCGGTGTAGATATTTCCATGTTCATACAGATGGTGCTGTAGATATTTCCATGTTCATACAGATAGCGGTGCAGCTATTTCCATGTTCATACAGATAGCGGTGTAGATATTTACATGTTCATACAGATAGCGGTGTAGATATTTCCATGTTCATACAGATAGCGGTGCTTATATTTCCATGTTTATACAGGTAGCGGTGTGGATATTTCCAGGTTTATACAGATAGCGGTGTAGATATTTCCATGTTTATACAGATAGCGGTGTAGATATTTCCAAGTTTATACATATAGTGGTGTAGATATCTCCATCTTAATAAAGATGGCGGTGTAGATATTTATATTTTCATACAGATGGCGGTGCAGATATTTCTATGTTCATACAGATGGCGGTGTAGATATTTCCAAGTTTATAGAGATAGTGGTGTAGTTATTTCCATGAGTAAAGAGATAGCTTTGTAGATATTTCCATGTATATGCAGATAGCTGTGTAGATATTTCCATTTTCATGCAGATAGCGGTGTAGATATTTCCATGTTCAAACAGATAGCGGTGTAGATATTTCCATGTTCATACAGATAGCGGTGTAGTTATTTCCATGTTTATACAGATAGTGGTGAAGATGTTTGCATGTTTACACAGATAGCGGTGTAGATATTTCCATGTTCATGCAGATAGCGGTGTAGATATTTCCATGTTCATCCAGATGGCTTTGTAGATATATCCATGTTCATACAGATGGCGGTGAAGATACTTCCATGTTCATACAGATAGCGGTGTAGATATTTCCATCTTTATACAGATAGTGGTGTAGATATTTCCATGTTCATACAGATAGTGGTGTAGCTATTTCCATGTTCATACAGATAGCGGTGCAGATATTTCCATGTTCATCCATATGGCTGTGTAGACATATCCATGTTCATACAGATGGCGGTGAAGATAATTCCATGTTCATACAGATAGCGGTGTAGATATTTCCATGTTCATACAGATAGTGGTGTAGATATTTCCATGTTCATACAGATAGAGGGGCTGATATTTCCATGTTCATGCAGATAGCGGTGCTGATATTTCCATGTTTATACAGGTAGCGGTGTAGATATTTCCAAGTTTATACAGATAGCGGTGTAGACGTTTCCATGTTTATACAGATAGCGGTGTAGATATTTTCATGTTCATACAGATAGCAGTGTAGATATCTCCATCTTAATACAGATTGCGGTTTAGATATTTATATGTTCATACAGATGGCCGTGCAGATATTTCCATGTTCATACAGATGGCGGTGTAGATATTTCCATGTTCATCCTGATGACTGTGTAGATATATCCATGTTCACACAGATAGCGGTGTAGATATTTCCTTGTTCATACAGATAGTGCTGTAGATATTTCCATGTTCATACAGATAGCGGTGCAGCTATTTCCATGTTCATACAGATAGCGGTGTAGATATTTCCATGTTCGTACAGATAGCGGTGTAGATATTTCCATGTTCATACAGATAGCGGTGCTTATATTTCCATGTTTATACATGTAGCGGTGTGGATATTTCCATGTTTATACAGATAGCGGTGTAGCTATTTCCATGTTCATACAGATAGCGGTGCAGATATTTCCATGTTCATCCAGATGGCTGTGTAGACATATCCATGTTCATACAGATGGCGGTGAAGATAATTCCATGTTCATACAGATAGCGGTGTAGATATTTCCATGTTCATACAGACAGTGGTGTAGATATTTCCATGTTCATACAGATAGAGGGGCTAGTATTTCCATGTTCATACAGATATCGGTGCTGATATTCCCATGTTTATACAGGTAGCGGTGTAGATATTTCCATGTTCATAGAGATAGCGGTGTAGATATTTCCATGTTTATACAGATAGCGGTGTAGATATCTGCATCTTAATACATATGGCGGTGTAGGTATTTATATGTTCATACAGATGGCCGTGCAGATATTTCCATGTTCGTACAGATGGCGGTGTAGATATTTCCATGTTCATACAGATAGCGGTGTAGATATTTCCATGTGTAAAGAGATAGCGGTGTAGATATTTCCATGTATATGCAGATAGCTGTGTGGATATTTCCATTTTCATGCAGATATCAGTTTAGATATTTCCATGTTCAAACAGATAGCGGTGTAGATATTTCCATGTTCATACAGATAGCGGTGTAGATATTTCCATGTTTATACAGATAGCGGTGAAGAAGTATGCATGTTTACGCAGATAGCGGTTTAGCTATTTCCATGTTCATACAGATAGCGGTGTAGATATTTCCATGTTCGTACAGATAGCGGTGTAGATATTTCCATGTTCATACAGATAGCGGTGTAGATATTACCATTTTTATACAGATAGCGGTGTAGATATTTCCATTTTCATCCAGATGGCTGTGTAGATATATCCATGTTCATACAGATGGCGGTGAAGATATTTCCATGTTCATACAGATAGCGGTGTAGATATTTCCATGTTCATACAGATAGCGGTGTAGCTATTTCCATGTTCATATAGATAGCGGTGTAGTTATTTCCATGTTCAAACAGATAGCGGTGTAGATATTTCCATGTTTATACAGATAGCGGTTCTTATATTTCCATGTTTATACAGGTAGCGGTGTAGATGTTTCCATGTTTATACAGATAGCGGGGTAGATATTTCCATGTTTATACAGATAGCGTTGTAGATATTTCCATGTTCATCCAGATGGCTGTGCAGATATATCCATGTTCATACAGATGGCGGTGAAGATAATGCCATGTTCATACAGATAGCGGTGCAGATATTTCCATGTTCATACAGATAGTGGTGTAGATATTTCCATGTTCATACAGATAGAGGGGCTGATATTTCCATGTTCATACAGATAGCGGTGCTGATATTTCCATGTTTATACAGGTAGCGGTATAGATATTTCCATGTTTATTGAGATAGCAGTGTAGATATTTCCAAGTTTATACAGATAGCGGTGTAGATATCTCCATCTTAATACAGATGGCGGTGTAGGTATTTATATGTTCATACAGATGGCGGTGCAGATATTTCCATGTTCATACAGATGGCGGTGTTGATATTTCCATGATTATAGAGATAGTGGTGTAGTTATTTCCATGTGTAAAGAGATAGCTTTGTAGTTATTTCCATGTATATGCAGATAGCTGTGTAGATATTGACATTTTCATGCAGATAGCGGTGTAGATATTTCCATGTTCAAACAGATAGCGGTGTAGATATTTCCATGTTCATACAGATAGTGGTGTAGATATTTCTATGTTCATACAGATAGCGGTGTAGCTATTTCCATGTTCATACAGATAGCGGTGTAGATATTCCCATGTTCATACAGATAGCGGTGCTGATATTTCCATGTTTATACCGGTAGCGGTGTAGATATTTCCATGTTTATACAGATAGCGGTGTAGATATTTCCATGTTTATACAGATAGCGGTGTAGATATTTCCATGTTCATCCAGATGGCTGTGTAGATATATCCATGTTCATACAGATGGCGGTGAAGATATTTCCATGTTCATACAGATAGCGGTGTAGATATTTCCATGTTCATTCAGATAGTGGTGTAGATATTTCCATGTTCATACAGATAGAGGGGCTGATATTTCCATGTTCATGCAGATAGCGGTGCTGATATTTCCATGTTTATACTGGTAGCGGTGTAGATATTTCCAAGTTTATACAGATAGCGGTGTAGACATTTCCATGTTTATACAGATAGCGGTGTAGATATTTTCATGTTCATACAGATAGCGCTGTAGATATCTCCCTCTTAATACAGATGGCGGTTTAGATATTTATATGTTCATACAGATGGCCGTGCAGATATTTCCATGTTCATACAGATGGCGGTGTAGATATTTCCATGTTCATCCTGATGGCTGTGTAGATATATCCATGTTCATACAGATAGCGGTGTAGATATTTCCATGTTCATACAGATAGTGCTGTAGATATTTCCATGTTCATACAGATAGCGGTGCAGCTATTTCCATGTTCATACAGATAGCGGTGTAGATATTTACATGTTCATACAGATAGCGGTGTAGATATTTCCATGTTTATACAGATAGCGGTGAAGATGTTTGCATGTTTACACAGATAGCGGTGTAGAAATTTCCATGTTCATGCAGATAGCGGTGTAGATATTTCCATGTTCATCCAGATGGCTGTGTAGATATATCCATGTTCATACAGATGGCGGTGAAGATACTTCCATGTTCATACAGATAGCGGTGTAGATATTTCCATGTTTATACAGATTGTGGTGTAGATATTTCCATGTTCATACAGATAGCGGTGTAGATATTTCCATGTTTATACAGATAGCGGTGAAGATGTTTACATGTTTACACAGATAGCGGTGTAGATATTTCCATGTTCATGCAGATAGCGGTGTAGATATTTCCATGTTCATCTAGATGGCTGTGTAGATATATCCATGTTCGTACAGATGGCGGTGAAGATACTTCCATGTTCATACAGATAGCGGTGTAGATATTTCCATGTTTATACAGATAGTGGTGTAGATATTTCCATGTTCATACAGATAGCGGTGTAGCTATTTCCATGTTCATACAGATAGCGGTGCAGATATTTCCATGTTCATCCAGATGGCTGTGTAGACATATCCATGTTCATACAGATGGCGGTGAAGATAATTCCATGTTCATACAGATAGCGGTGTAGATATTTCCATGTTCATACAGATAGTGGTGTAGATATTTCCATGTTCATACAGATAGAGGGGCTAATATTTCCATGTTCATACAGATATCGGTGCTGATATTCCCATGTTTATACAGGTAGCGGTGTAGATATTTCCATGTTCATAGATATAGCGGTGTAGATATTTCCATGTTTATACGGATAGCGGTGTAGATATCTGCATCTTAATATATATGGCGGTGTAGGTATTTATATGTTCATACAGATGGCCGTGCAGATATTTCCATGTTCATACAGATGGCGGTGTAGATATTTCCATGTTCATACAGATAGCGGTGTAGATATTTGCATGTGTAAAGAGATAGCGGTGTAGATATTTCCATGTATATGCAGATAGCTGTGTAGATATTTCCATTTTCATGCAGATATCGGTTTAGATATTTCCATGTTCAAACAGATAGCGGTGTAGATATTTCCATGTTCATACAGATAGCGGTGTAGATATTTCCATGTTTATACAGATAGCGGTGAAGAAGTATGCATGTTTACACAGATAGCGGTGTAGCTATTTCCATGTTCATACAGATAGCGGTGTAGATATTTCCATGTTCGTACAGATAGCGGTGTAGATATTTCCATGTTCAAACAGATAGCGGTGTAGATATTTCCATTTTTATACAGATAGCGGTGTAGATATTTCCATTTTCATCCAGATGGCTGTGTAGATATATCCATGTTCATACAGATGGCGGTGAAGATATTTCCATGTTCATACAGATAGCAGTGTAGATATTTCCATGTTCATACTGATAGCGGTGTAGCTATTTCCATGTTCATATAGATAGCGGTGTAGTTATTTCCATGTTCAAACAGATAGCGCTGTAGATATTTCCATGTTTATACAGATAGCGGTTCTTATATTTCCATGTTTATACAGGTAGCGGTGTAGATATTTCCATGTTTATACAGATAGCGGGGTAGATATTTCCATGTTTATACAGATAGCGTTGTAGATATTTCCATGTTCATCCAGATGGCTGTGCAGATATATCCATGTTCATACAGATGGCGGTGAAGATAATTCCATGTTCATACAGATAGCGGTGCAGATATTTCCATCTTCATACAGATAGTGGTGTAGATATTTCCATGTTCATACAGATAGAGGGGCTGATATTTCCATGTTCATACAGATAGCGGTGCTGATATTTCCATGTTTATACAGGTAGCGGTATAGATATTTCCATGTTTATACAGATAGCGGTGTAGATATTTCCAAGTTTATACAGATAGCGGTGTAGATATCTCCATCTTAATACAGATGGCGGTGTAGATATTTATATGTTCATACAGATGGCGGTGCAGAAATTTCCATGTTCATACAGATGGCCGTGTTGATATTTCCATGTTTATAGAGATAGTGGTGTAGTTATTTCCATGTGTAAAGAGATAGCTTTGTAGTTATTTCCATGTATATGCAGATAGCTGTGTAGATAATTCCATTTTCATGCAGATAGCGGTGTAGATATTTCCATGTTCATACAGATAGTGGTGTAGATATTTCCATGTTCATACAGATAGTGGTGTAGATATTTCTATGTTCATACAGATAGCGGTGTAGCTATTTCCATGTTCATACAGATGGCTGTGTAGATATTCCCATGTTCATACAGATAGCGGTGCTGATATTTCCATGTTTATACCGGTAGCGGTGTAGATATTTCCATGTTTATACAGATAGCGGTGTAGATATTTCCATGTTTATACAGATAGCGGTGTAGATATTTCCATGTTCATCCAGATGGCTGTGTAGATATATCCATGTTCATACAGATGGCGGTGAAGATATTTCCATGTTCATACAGATAGCGGTGTAGATATTTCCATGTTCATACAGATAGTGATGTAGATATTTCCATGTTCATACAGATAGAGGGGCTGATATTTCCATGTTCATGCAGATAGCAGTGCTGATATTTCCATGTTTATACAGGTAGCGGTGTAGATATTTCCAAGTTTATACAGATAGCGGTGTAGACCTTTCCATGTTTATACAGATAGCGGTGTAGATATTTTCATGTTCATACAGATAGCGGTGTAGATATCTCCGTCTTAATACAGATGGCGGTTTAGATATTTATATGTTCATACAGATGGCCGTGCAGATATTTCCATGTTCATACAGATGGCGGTGTAGATATTTCCATGTTCATCCTGATGGCTGTGTAGATATATCCATGTTCATACAGATAGCGGTGTAGATATTTCCATGTTCATACAGATAGTGCTGTAGATATTTCCATGTTCATACAGATAGCGGTGCAGCTATTTCCATGTTCATACAGATAGCGGTGTAGATATTTACATGTTCATACAGATAGCGGTGTAGATATTTCCATGTTCATACAGATAGCGGTGCTTATATTTCCATGTATATACAGGTAGCGGTGTGGATATTTCCATGTTTATACAGATAGCGGTGTAGATATTTCCATGTTTATACAGATAGCGGTGTAGATATTTCCAAGTTTATACAGATAGCGGTGTAGATATCTCCATCTTAATAAAGATGGCGGTGTAGATATTTATATGTTCATACAGATGGCGGTGCAGATATTTCTATGTTCATACAGATGGCGGTGTAGATATTTCCATGTTTATAGAGATAGTGGTGTAGTTATTTCCATGTGTAAAGAGATAGCTTTGTAGATATTTCCATGTATATGCAGATAGCTGTGTAGATATTTCCATTTTCATGCAGATAGCGGTGTAGATATTTCCATGTTCAAACAGATAGCGGTGTAGATATCTCCATCTTAATACAGATAGCGGTGTAGATATTTCCATGTTTATACAGATAGCGGTGAAGATGTTTGCATGTTTACACATATAGCGGTGTAGATATTTCCACGTTCATGCAGATAGCGGTGTAGATATTTCCATGTTCATCCAGATGGCTGTGTAGATATATCCATGTTCATACAGATGGCGGTGAAGATACTTCCATGTTCATACAGATAGCGGTGTAGATATTTCCATGTTTATACAGATGGTGGTGTAGATATTTCCATGTTCATACAGATAGCGGTGTAGATATTTCCATGTTTATACACATAGCGGTGAAGATGTTTGCATGTTTACACAGATAGCGGTGTAGATATTTCCATGTTCATGCAGATAGCGGTGTAGATATTTCCATGTTCATCCAGATGGCTGTGTAGATATATCCATGTTCGTACAGATGGCGGTGAAGATACTTCCATGTTCATACAGATAGCGGTGTAGATATTTCCATGTTTATACAGATAGTGGTGTAGATATTTCCATGTTCATACAGATAGCGGTGTAGCTATTTCCATGTTCATACAGATAGCGGTGCAGATATTTCCATGTTCATCCAGATGGCTGTGTAGACATATCCATGTTCATACAGATGGCGGTGAAGATAATTCCATGTTCATACAGATAGCGGTGTAGATATTTCCATGTTCATACAGATAGTGGTGTAGATATTTCCATGTTCATACAGATAGAGGGGCTAATATTTCCATGTTCATACAGATATCGGTGCTGATATTCCCATGTTTATACAGGTAGCGGTGTAGATATTTCCATGTTCATAGAGATAGCGGTGTAGATATTTCCATGTTTATACAGATAGCGGTGTAGATATCTGCATCTTAATACATATGGCGGTGTAGGTATTTATATGTTCATACAGATGGCCGTGCAGATATTTCCATGTTCATACAGATAGCGGTGTAGATATTTCCATGTGTAAAGAGATAGCGGTGTAGATATTTCCATGTATATGCAGATAGCTGTGTAGATATTTCCATTTTCATGCAGATAGCGGTTTAGATATTTCCGTGTTCAAACAGATAGCGGTGTAGATATTTCCATGTTCATACAGATAGCGGTGTAGATATTTCCATGTTCATACAGATAGCGGTGCTGATATTTCCATGTTTATACAGTCAGCGGTGCTTATATTTCCATGTTTATACAGGTAGCGGTGTAGATATTTCCATGTTCATACAGATAGCGGTTTAGATATTTATATGTTCATACAGATGGCAGTGCAGATATTTCCATGTTCATACAGATGGCGGTGTAGGTATTTCCATGTTTATAGAGATAGTGTTGTAGTTATTTCCATGGGTAAGGAGATAGCTTTGTAGATATTTCCATGTATATGCAGATAGCTGTGCAGATATTTGCATTTTCATGCAGATAGCGGTGTAGATATTTCCATGTTCAAACAGATAGCGGTGTAGATATTTCCATGTTCATACAGATGGCGGTGTAGATATTTCCATGTTCATACCGATAGCGGTGTAGTTATTTCCATGTGTAAAGAGATGGCTGTGTAGATATTTCCATGTATATGCAGATAGCTCTGTCGATATTTCCATTTTCAGGCAGATAGCGGTTTAGATATTTCCATGTTCAAACAGATAGCGGTGTAGATATTTCCATGTTCATACAGATAGCGGTGTAGATATATCCATGTTTATACAGATACCGGTGAAGATGTATGAATGTTTACACAGATAGCGGTGTAGATATTTCCATGTTCATACAGATGGCTGTGTAGATATATCCATGTTCATACAGATAGCGGTGTAGATATTTCCATGTTCATACAGATAGTGCTGTAGATATATCCATGTTCATAGAGATAGCGGTGTAGCTGTATCCATGTTCATACAGATAGCGGTGTAGTTATTTCCATGTTCAAACAGATAGCGGTGTAGATATTTCCATGTTTATACAGATAGCGGTGCTTATATTTCCATGTTTATACAGGTAGCGGTGTAGATATTTCCATGTTTATACAGATAGCGTTGTAGATATTTCCATGTTTATACAGATAGCGGTGTAGATATTTCCATATTCATCCAGACGGCTGTGTAGATATATCCATGGTCATAGAGATGGCGGTGAAGATAATTCCATGTTCATACAGATAGCGGTGTAGATATTTCCATGTTCATACAGATACTGGTGTAGATATTTCCATGTTCATACAGATAGAGGGGCTGATATTTCCATGTTCATACAGATAGCGGTGCTGATATTTCCATGTTTATACAGGTAGCGGTGTAGATATTTCCATGTTTATACAGATAGCGGTGTAGATATTTCCATGTTTATACAGATAGCGGTGTAGATACCTCCATCTTAATACAGATGGCTGTGTAGGTATTTATATGTTCATACAGATGGCCGTGCAGATATTTCCATGTTCATACAGATGGCATTGTAGATATTTCGATTTTCATACAGATAGCGGTGTAGTTATTTCCTTGTGCAAAGAGATAGCTATGTAGATATTTCCATGTGTATGCAGATAGCTGTTTAGATATTTCCATTTTCATGCAGATAGCTGTTTAGATATTTACATGTTCAAACAGATAGCGGTGTAGATATTTCCATATTCATACAGATAGCGGTGTAGATATTTCCATGTTTATACAGATAGCGGTGAAGATGTATGCATGTTTACACAGATAGCGGTGTAGATCTTTACATGTTCATCCAGATGGCTGTGTAGATATATCCATGTTCATACAGATAGCGGTGTAGATATTTCCATGTTCATACAGATAGTGGTGTAGATATTTCCATGTTCATACAGATAGCGGTGTATCTATTTCCATGTTCATACACATAGCGGTGTAGATATTTCCATGTTCGTACAGAGAGCGGTGTAGATATTTCCATGTTCATACAGATAGCGGTGCTGATATTTCCATGATTATACAGTCAGCGGTGTGGATATTTCCATGTTTATACAGATAGCGGTGTGGATATTTCCATGTGATTGCAGATAGCGTTGTAGATATTTCCAGGTTTATACAGATAGCGGCGTAGATATCTCCATCTTAATACGGATGGCGGTGAAGATATTTATATGTTCATACAGATGGTGGTGCAGATATTTCCATGTTCATACAGATGGCGGTGTAGCTATTTCCATGTTCATACAGATAGCGGTGTAGCTATATCCATATTCATGCAGATAGCGGTGTAGATATTTCCATGTTCATCCATATGGCTGTGTAGATATATCCATGTTCATACAGATAGCGGTGTAGATATTTCTATGTTCATACAGATAGTGCTGTAGATATTTCCATGTTCATACAGATAGCGTTGTAGCTATTTCCATGTTCACACTGATAGCGGTGTAGATATGTCCATGTTCAAACAGATAGCGGTGTAGATATTTCCATGTTCATACAGATAGCGGTGCTTATATTTCCTTGTTTATACAGGTAGCGGTGTAGATATTTCCATGTTCATACAGATTGCGGTGTAGATATTTCCATGGTTATACAGATAGCGGTGTAGATATTTCCATGCTCATCCAGATGGCTGTGTAGATATATCCATGTTCATACAGATGGCGGTGAAGATATTTCCATGTTCATACAGATAGCGGTGTAGATATTTCCATGTTCATACAGATAGCGGTGTAAATATTTCCATGTTCATACAGATAGCGGTGTAGTTATTTCCATGTTCAAACAGATAGCGGTGTAGATATTTCCATGTTTATACAGATAGCGGTGCTTATATTTCCATGTTTATACAGGTAGTGGTGTAGATATTTCCATGTTTATACAGATAGCGGTGTAGATATTTCCATGTTTATACAGATAACGGTGTAGATATTTCCATGTTCATCCAGATGGCTGTGTAGATATATCCATGTTCATACAGATGGCGGTGAAGATAATTCCATGTTCATACAGATAGTGGTGTAGATATTTCAATGTTCATAGAGATAGTGGTGTAGATATTTCCATGTTCATACAGACAGAGGGGCTGATATTTCCATGTTCATACAGATAGCGGTGCTGATATTTCCAAGTTAATACAGGTAGCGGTGCAGATATTTCCATTTTTATACAGATAGCAGTGTAGATATTTCCATGTTTATACAGATAGCGGTGTAGATATCTCCATCTTAATACAGATGGCGGTGTAGATATTTATATGTTCATACAGATGGCCGTGCAGATATTTCCATGTTCATACAGATGGCGGTGTAGATATTTCCATGTTCATACAGATAGCGGTGTAGTTATTTCCATGTGCAAAGAGATAGCTATGTAGATATTTCCATGTGTATGCAGATATCTGTGTAGATATTTCCATTTTCATGCAGATAGCGGTTTAGATACTTCCATGTTCAAACAGATAGCGGTGTAGATATTTCCATGTTCATCCAGATGGCTGTGTAGATATATCCATGTTCATAGAGATGGCGGTGAAGATATTTCCATGTTCATACAGATAGCGGTGTAGATATTTCCATGTTTATACAGATAGTGGTGCAGATATTTCCATGTTCATACAGATAGAGGGGCTGACATTTCCATGTTCATACAGATAGCTATGCTGATATTTCCATGTTTATACAGATAGCGGTGTGGATATTTCCATGTTTATGCAGATAGCGGTGTAGATATTTCCAGGTTTATACAGATAGCGGTGTAGATATCTCCATCTTAATACGTATGGCGGTGTAGATATTTATATGTTCATACAGATGGTGGTGCAGATATTTCCATGTTCATACAGATGGCGGTGTAGCTATTTCCATGTTCATACAGATAGCAGTGTAGCTATATCCATGTTCATGCAGATAGCGGTGTAGATATTTCCATGTTCATACAGATAGTGCTGTAGATATTTCCATGTTCATACAGATAGCGGTGTAGCTATTTCCATGTTCATACAGATAGCGGTGTAGATATGTCGATGTTCAAACAGATAGTGGTGTAGATATTTCCATGTTCATACAGATAGCGGTGTAGATATTTCCATGTTTATACAGATAGCGGTGTAGATATTTCCATGTTCATCCAGATGGCTGTGTAGATATATCCATGTTCATACAGATGGCGGTGAAGATATTTCCATGTTCATACAGATGGCGGTGTAGATATTTCCATGTTCATACAGATAGCGGTGTAGCAGTTTCCATGTTCATACAGATAGCGGTGTAGTTATTTCCATGTTCAAACAGATAGCGGTGTAGATATTTCCATGTTCATACAGATAGCGGTGCTTATATTTCCATGTTTATACAGGTAGCGGTGTAGATATTTCCATCTTTATACAGATAGCGGTGTAGATATCTCCATGTTTATACAGATAGCGGTGTAGATATTTCCAAGTTCATCCAGATGGCTGTGTAGATATATCCATGTTCATACAGATGGCAGTGAAGATAATTCCATGTTCATACAGAGAGCGGTGTAGATATTTCCATGTTCATACAGATAGTGGTGTAGATATTTCCATGTTCATACAGATAGAGGGGCTGATATTTCCATGTTCATACAGATAGCGGTGCTGATATTTCCATGTTTATACAGGTAGCGGTGTAGATATTTCCATGTTTATACAGATAGCGGTGTAGATATTTCCATGTTTATACAGATAGCGGCAGAGATATCTCCATCTTAATACAGATGGCAGTGTAGATATTTGTATGTTCATACAGATGGCCGTGCAGATATTTCCATATTCATACAGATGGCAGTGTAGATATTTCCATGTTCATACAGATAGCGGTGTAGTTATTTCCATGTGCAAAGAGATAGATATGTAGATATTTCCATGTGTATGCAGATAGCTGTGTAGATATTTCCATTTTCATGCAGATAGCGGTTTAGATATTTCAACGTTCAAACAGATAGCGGTGTAGATAGTTCCATGTACATACAGATAGCGGTGTAGATATTTCCATGTTTATACAGATAGCGGTGAAGATGTATGCATGTTTACACAGATAGCGGTGTAGATATTTCCATCTTCATACAGATAGCGGTGTAGATATTTCCATGTTCATCCAGATGGCTGTGTAGATATATCCATGTTCATACAGATAGCGGTGTAGATATTTCCATGTTCATACAGATAGTGGTGTAGATATTTCCATGTTCATACAGATAGCGGTGTATCTATTTCCATGTTCGTACAGATAGCGGTGTAGATATTTCCATGTTCATACATATAGCGGTGCTGATATTTCCATGTTTATACAGTCAGCGGTGTGGATATTTCCATGTTTATACAGATAGCGGTGTGGAGATTTCCATGTTTATGCAGATAGCGGTGTAGATATTTCCAGGTTTATACAGATAGCGGTGTAGATATCTCCATCTTAATACGGATGGCGGTGTAGATATTTATATGTTCATACAGATGGTGCTGCAGATATTTCCATGTTCATACAGGTGGCGGTGTAGCTATTTCCATGTTCATACAGATAGCGGTGTAGCTATATCCATGTTCATGCAGATAGCAGTGTAGCTATTTCCATGTTCATACAGATAGCGGTTTAGATATTTATATGTTCATACAGACGACAGTGCAGATATTTCCATGTTCATACAGATGGCGGTGTAGATATTTCCATGTTTATAGAGATAGTGTTGTAGTTATTTCCAAGTGTAAGGAGATACCTTTGTACATATTTCCATGTATATGCAGATAGCTGTGCAGATATTTCCATTTTCATGCAGATAGCGGTGTAGATATTTCCATGTTCAAACAGATAGCGGTGTAGATATTTCCATGTTCATACAGATAGTGGTGTAGATATTTCCATGTTTATACAGATAGCGGTGTAGCTATTTCCATGTTCATACAGATAGCGGTGTAGATATTTCCATGTTCATCCAGATGGCTGTGTAGATATATCCATGTTCATAGAGATGGCGGTGAAGATATTTCCATGTTCATACAGATAGCGGTGTAGATATTTCCATGTTTATACAGATAGTGGTGCAGATATTTCCATGTTCATACAGATAGAGGGGCTGACATTTCCATGTTCATACAGATAGCGGTGCTGATATTTCCATGTTTATACAGATAGCGGTGTGGATATTTCCATGTTTATGCAGATAGCGGTGTAGATATTTCCAGGTTTATACAGATAGCGGTGTAGATATCTCCATCTTAATACGGATGGCGGTGTAGATATTTATATGTTCATACAGATGGTGGTGCAGATATTTCCATGTTCATACAGATGGCGGTGTAGCTATTTCCATGTTCATACAGATAGCGGTGTAGCTATATCCATGTTCATGCAGATAGCGGTGTAGATATTTCCATGTTCATCCATATGGCTGTGTAGATATATCCATGTTCATACAGATAGCGGTGTAGATATTTCCATGTTCATACAGAGAGTGCTGTAGATATTTCCATGTTCATACAGATAGCGGTGTAGCTATTTCCATGTTCTTACAGATAGCGGTGTAGATATGTCGATGTTCAAACAGATAGCGGTGTAGATATTTCCATGTTCATACAGATATCGGTGTAGATATTTCCATGTTCATCCAGATGGCTGTGTAGATATATCCATGTTCATACAGATGGCGGTGAAGATATTTCCATGTTCATACAGATGGCGGTGTAGATATTTCCATGTTCATACAGATAGCTGTGTAGCAGTTTCCATGTTCATACAGAGAGCGGTGTAGTTATTTCCATGTTCAAACAGATAGCGGTGTAGATATTTCCATGTTTATACAGATAGCGGTGCTTATATTTCCATGTTTATACAGGTAGCGGTGTAGATATTTCCATCTTTATACAGATAGCGGTGTAGATATCTCCATGTTTATACAGATAGCGGTGTAGATAATTCCAAGTTCATCCAGATGGCTGTGTAGATATATCCATGTTCATACAGATGGCAGTGAAGATAATTCCATGTTCTTACAGAGAGCGGTGTAGATATTTCCATGTTCATACAGATAGTGGTGTAGATATTTCCATCTTCATACAGATAGAGGGGCTGATATTTCCATGTTCATACAGATAGCGGTGCTGATATTTCCATGTTTATACAGGTAGCGGTGTAGATATTTCCATGTTTAAACAGATAGCGGTGTAGATATTTCCATGTTTATACAGATAGCGGCAGAGATATCTCCATCTTAATACAGATGGCAGTGTAGATATTTGTATGTTCATACAGATGGCCGTGCAGATATTTCCATGTTCATACAGATGGCGGTGTAGCTATTTCCATGTTCATACAGATAGCGGTGTAGCTATATCCATGTTCATGCAGATAGCGGTGTAGATATTTCCATGTTCATCCATATGGCTGTGTAGATATATCCATGTCCATACAGATAGCGGTGTAGATATTTCCATGTTCATACAGATAGTGCTGTAGATATTTCCATGTTCAAACAGATAGCGGTGTAGATATTTCCATGTTCATACAGATAGCGGTGCTTTTATTTCCATGTTTATACAGGTAGCGGTGTAGATATTTCCATGTTCATACAGATAGCGGTTTAGATATTTATATGTTCATACAGATGGCGGTGTAGATATTTCCATGTTTATAGAGATAGTGTTGTAGTTATTTCCATGTGTAAGGAGATAGCTTTGTAGATATTTCCATGTATATGCAGATAGCTGTGCAGATATTTCCATTTTCATGCAGATAGCGGTGTAGATATTTCCATGTTCAAACAGATAGCGGTGTAGATATTTCCATGTTCATACAGATAGTGGTGTAGATATTTCCATGTTCATACAGATAGCGGTGTAGCCATTTCCATGTTCATACAGATAGCGGTGTAGATATTTCCTTGTTCATCCAGATGGCTGTGTAGATATATCGCTGTTCATAGAGATGGCGGTGAAGATATTTCCATGTTCATACAGATAGCGGTGTAGATATTTCCATGTTTATACAGATAGTGGTGCAGATATTTCCATGTTCATACAGATTGAGGGGCTGACATTTCCATGTTCATACAGATAGCGGTGCTGTTATTTCCATGTTTATACAGGTAGCGGTGTAGATATTTCCAAGTTTATACAGATAGCGGTGTAGACATTTCCATGTTTATACAGATAGCGGTGTAGATATTTCCATGTTTATACAGATAGCGGTGTAGATATCACCATCTTAATACAGATGGCGGTTTAGATATTTATATGCTCATACAGATTGCCGTGCAGATATTTCCATGTTCATACAGATGGCGGTGTAGATATTTCCATGTTCATACCGATAGCGGTGTAGTTATTTCCATGTGTAAAGAGATAGCTGTGTAGATATTTCCATGTATATGCAGATAGCTGTGTAGATATTTCCATTTTCAGGCAGATAGCGGTTTAGATATTTCCATGTTCATATAGATAGCGGTGTAGATATATCCATGTTTATACAGATAGCGGTGAAGATGTATGCATGTTTACACAGATAGCGGTGTAGATATTTCCATGTTCATACAGATAGCGGTGTAGATATTTCCATTTTCATCCTGATGGCTGTGTAGATATATCCATGTTCATACAGATAGCGGTGTAGATATTTCCATGTTCATTCAGATAGCGGTGTAGATATTTCCATGTTCATACAGATAGCGGTGTAGATATTTCCATGTTTACACAGATAGCGGTGAAGATGTATGCATGTTTACACAGATAGCGGTGTAGGTCTTTCCATGTTCATCCAGATGGCTGTGTAGATATATCCATGTTCATACAGATAGCGGTGTAGATATTTCCATGTTCATACAGATAGTGGTGTAGATATTTCCATGTTCATACAGATAGCGGTGTAGCTATTTCCATGTTCATACAGATAGCGGTGTAGATATTTCCATGTTCATCCAGATGGCTGTGTAGATATATCCATGTTCATAGAGATGGCGGTGAAGATATTTCCATGTTCATACAGATAGCGGTGTAGATATTTCCATGTTCATACAGATAGTGGTGCAGATATTTCCATGTTCATACAGATAGAGGGGCTGACATTTCCATGTTCATACAGATAGCGGTGCTGATATTTCCATGTTTATACAGGTAGCGGTGTAGATATTTCCAAGTTTATACAGATAGCGGTGTAGACATTTCCATGTTTATACAGATAGCGGTGTAGATATTTCCATGTTTATACAGATAGCGGTGTAGATATCTCCATCTTAATACAGATGGCGGTTTAGATATTTATATGTTCATACAGATGGCCATGCAGATATTTCCATGTTCATACAGATGGCGGTGTAGATATTTCCATGTTCATACCGATAGCGGTGTAGTTATTTCCATGTGTAAAGAGATGGCTGTGTAGATATTTCCATGTATGTGCAGATAGCTGTGTCGATATTTCCATTTTCAGGCAGATAGCGGTTTAGATATTTCCATGTTCAAACAGATAGCGGTGTAGATATTTCCATGTTCATACAGATAGCAGTGTAGATTTATCCATGTTTATACAGATACCGGTGAAGATGTATGAATGTTTACACAGATAGCGGTGTAGATATTTCCATGTTCATACAGATGGCTGTGTAGATATATCCATGTTCATACAGATAGCGGTGTAGATATTTCCATGTTCATACAGATAGTGCTGTAGATATATCCATGTTCATACAGATAGCGGTGTAGCTGTATCCATGTTCATACAGATAGCGGTGTAGTTATTTCCATGTTCAAACAGATAGCGGTGTAGATATTTCCATGTTTATACAGATAGCGGTGCTTATATTTCCATGTTTATACAGGTAGCGGTGTAGATATTTCCATGTTTATACAGATAGCGGTGTAGATATTTCCATGTTTATACAGATAGCGGTGTAGATATTTCCATGTTCATCCAGATGGCTGTGTAGATATATCCATGGTCATACAGATGGCAGTGAAGATAATTCCATGTTCATACAGATAGCGGTGTAGATATTTCCATGTTCATACAGGTAGTGGTGTAGATATTTCCATGTTCATACAGATAGAGGGGCTGATATTTCCATGTTCATACAGATAGCGGTGCTGATATTTCCATGTTTATACAGGTAGCGGTGTAGATATTTCCATGTTTATACAGATAGCGGTGTAGATATTTCCATGTTTATACAGATAGCGGTGTAGATACCTCCATCTTAATACAGATGGCTGTGTAGGTATTTATATGTTCATACAGATGGCTGTGCAGATATTTCCATGTTCATACAGATGGCAGTGAAGATATTTCGATGTTCGTACAGATAGCGGTGTAGTTATTTCCATGTGCAAAGAGATAGCTATGTAGATATTTCCATGTTTATGCAGATAGCTGTTAAGATATTTCCATTTTCATGCAGATAGCGGTTTAGATATTTACATGTTCAAACAGATAGCGGTGTAGATATTTCCATGTTCATACAGATAGCGGTGTAGATATTTCCATGTTTATACAGATAGCGGTGAAGATGTATGCATGTTTACACAGATAGCGGTGTAGATCTTTCCATGTTCATCCAGATGGCTGTGTAGATATATCCATGTTCATACAGATAGCGGTGTAGATATTTCCATGTTCATACAGATAGTGGTGTAGATATTTCCATGTTCATACAGATAGCGTTGTATCTATTTCCATGTTCATACAGATAGCGGTGTAGATATTTCCATGTTCGTACAGATAGCGGTGTAGATATTTCCATGTTCATACAGATAGCGGTGCTGATATTTCCATGTTTATACAGTCAGCGGTGTGGATATTTCCATGTTTATACAGATGGCAGTGTGGATATTTCCATGTGTTTGCAGATAGCGTTGTAGATATTTCCAGGTTTATACAGATAGCGGCGTAGATATCTCCATCTTAATACGGATGGCGGTGAAGATATTTATATGTTCATACAGATGGTGGTGCAGATATTTCCATGTTCATACAGATGGCGGTGTAGCTATTTCCATGTTCATACAGATAGCGGTGTAGCTATATCCGTGTTCATGCAGATAGCGGTGTAGATATTTCCATGTTCATCCATATGGCTGTGTAGATATATCCATGTTCATACAGATAGCGGTGTAGATATTTCCATGTTCATACAGATAGTGCTGTAGATATTTCCATGTTCATACAGATAGCAGTGTAGCTATTTCCATGTTCATACTGATACCGGTGTAGATATGTCCATGTTCAAACAGATAGCGGTGTAGATATTTCCATGTTCATACAGATAGCGGTGCTTATATTTCCTTGTTTATACAGGTAGCGGTGTAGATATTTCCATGCTCATCCAGATGGCTGTGTAGATATATCCATGTTCATAAAGATGGCGGTGAAGATATTTCCATGTTCATACAGATAGCGGTGTAGATATTTCCATGTTCATACAGACAGCGGTGTAAATATTTCCATGTTCATACAGATAGCGGTGTATTTATTTCCATGTTCAAACAGATAGCTGTGTAGATATTTCCATGTTTATACAGATAGCGGTGCTTATATTTCCATGTTTATACAGGTAGTGGTGTAGATATTTCCATGTTTATACAGATAGCGGTGTAGATATTTCCATGTTTATACAGATAGCTTTGTAGATATTTCCATGTTCATCCAGATGGCTGTGTAGATATATCCATGTTCATACAGATGGCTGTGAAGATAGTTCCATGTTCATACAGATAGCGGTGTATATATTTCAATGTTCATAGAGATAGTGGTGTAGATATTTCCATGTTAATACAGACAGAGGGGCTGATGTTTCCATGTTCATACAGATAGCGGTGCTGATATTTCCATGTTAATACAGGTAGCTGTGCAGATATTTCCATCTTTATACAGATAGTGGTGTAGATATTTCCATGTTTATACAGATAGCGGTTTAGATATCTCCATGTTAATACAGATGGCAGTGTAGATATTTATATGTTCATACAGATGGCCGTGCAGATATTTCCGTGTTCATACAGATGGCGGTGTAGATATTTCCATGTTCATACAGATATCGGTGTAGTTATTTCCATGTGCAAAGAGATAGCTATGTAGATATTTCCATGTGTATTCAGATATCTGTGAAGTTATTTCCATTTTCATGCAGATATCGGTTTAGATATTTCCATGTTCAAACAGATAGCGGTGTAGATATTTCCATGTTCATACAGATAGCGGTGTAGATATTTCCATGTTTATACAGATAGTGGTGAAGATGTATGCATGTTTACATAGATAGCGGTGTAGATATTTCCATGTTCATACAGATAGCGGTGTAGATATTTCCATGTTCATCCAGATGGCTGTGTAGATATATCCATGTGTATGCAGATAGCTGTGTAGATATTTGCATTTTCATGCAGATAGCTGTTTAGATATTTCCATGTTCAAACAGATAGCGGTGTGGATATTTCCATTTTCATACAGATAGCGGTGTAGATATTTCCATGTTCATACAGATAGTGCTGTAGATATTTCCATGTTCATACAGATAGAGGTGTAGCTATTTCCATGTTCATACAGATAGCGGTGTAGTTATTTCCATGTTCAAACAGATAGCGGTGTATATATTTCCATGTTTATACAGATGGCGGTGAAGATGTATGCATATTTACACAGATAGCGGTGTAGATATTTCCATGTTCATACAGATAGCGGTGTAGATATTTCCATGTTCATCCAGATGGCTGTGTAGATATATCCATGTTCATACAGATAGCGGTGTAGATATTTCCATGTTCATACAGATAGTGGTGTAGATATTTCCATGTTCATACAGATAGCGGTGTATCTATTTCCATGTTCATACACATAGCGGTGTAGATATTTCCATGTTCGTACAGAGAGCGGTGTAGATATTTCCATGTTCATACAGATAGCGGTGCTGATATTTCCATGATTATACAGTCAGCGGTGTGGATATTTCCATGTTTATACAGATAGCGGTGTGGATATTTCCATGTGTTTGCAGATAGCGTTGTAGATATTTCCAGGTTTATACAGATAGCGGCGTAGATATCTCCATCTTAATACGGATGGCGGTGAAGATATTTATATGTTCATACAGATGGTGGTGCAGATATTTCCATGTTCATACAGATGGCGGTGTAGCTATTTCCATGTTCATACAGATAGCGGTGTAGCTATATCCATATTCATGCAGATAGCGGTGTAGATATTTCCATGTTCATCCATATGGCTGTGTAGATATATCCATGTTCATACAGATAGCGGTGTAGATATTTCTATGTTCATACAGATAGTGCTGTAGATATTTCCATGTTCATACAGATAGCGGTGTAGCTATTTCCATGTTCACACTGATAGCGGTGTAGATATGTCCATGTTCAAACAGATAGCGGTGTAGATATTTCCATGTTCATACAGATAGCGGTGCTTATATTTCCTTGTTTATACAGGTAGCGGTGTAGATATTTCCATGTTCATACAGATTGCGGTGTAGATATTTCCATGTTTATACAGATAGCGGTGTAGATATTTCCATGCTCATCCAGATGGCTGTGTAGATATATCCATGTTCATACAGATGGCGGTGAAGATATTTCCATGTTCATACAGATAGCGGTGTAGATATTTCCATGTTCATACAGATAGCGGTGTAAATATTTCCATGTTCATACAGATAGCGGTGTAGTTATTTCCATGTTCAAACAGATAGCGGTGTAGATATTTCCATGTTTATACAGATAGCGGTGCTTATTTTTCCATGTTTATACAGGTAGTGGTGTAGATATTTCCATGTTTATACAGATAGCGGTGTAGATATTTCCATGTTTATACAGATAACGGTGTAGATATTTCCATGTTCATCCAGATGGCTGTGTAGATATATCCATGTTCATACAGATGGCGGTGAAGATAATTCCATGTTCATACAGATAGTGGTGTAGATATTTCAATGTTCATAGAGATAGTGGTGTAGATATTTCCATGTTCATACAGACAGAGGGGCTGATATTTCCATGTTCATACAGATAGCCGTGCTGATATTTCCAAGTTAATACAGGTAGCGGTGCAGATATTTCCATTTTTATACAGATAGCAGTGTAGATATTTCCATGTTTATACAGATAGCGGTGTAGATATCTCCATCTTAATACAGATGGCGGTGTAGATATTTATATGTTCATACAGATGGCCGTGCAGATATTTCCATGTTCATACAGATGGCGGTGTAGATATTTCCATGTTCATACAGATAGCGGTGTAGTTATTTCCATGTGCAAAGAGATAGCTATGTAGATATTTCCATGTGTATGCAGATATCTGTGTAGATATTTCCATTTTCATGCAGATAGCGGTTTAGATACTTCCATGTTCAAACAGATAGCGGTGTAGATATTTCCATGTTCATCCAGATGGCTGTGTAGATATATCCATGTTCATAGAGATGGCGGTGAAGATATTTCCATGTTCATACAGATAGCGGTGTAGATATTTCCATGTTTATACAGATAGTGGTGCAGATATTTCCATGTTCATACAGATAGAGGGGCTGACATTTCCATGTTCATACAGATAGCTATGCTGATATTTCCATGTTTATACAGATAGCGGTGTGGATATTTCCATGTTTATGCAGATAGCGGTGTAGATATTTCCAGGTTTATACAGATAGCGGTGTAGATATCTCCATCTTAATACGTATGGCGGTGTAGATATTTATATGTTCATACAGATGGTGGTGCAGATATTTCCATGTTCATACAGATGGCGGTGTAGCTATTTCCATGTTCATACAGATACAGTGTAGCTATATCCATGTTCATGCAGATAGCGGTGTAGATATTTCCATGTTCATACAGATAGTGCTGTAGATATTTCCATGTTCATACAGATAGCGGTGTAGCTATTTCCATGTTCATACAGATAGCGGTGTAGATATGTCGATGTTCAAACAGATAGTGGTGTAGATATTTCCATGTTCATACAGATAGCGGTGTAGATATTTCCATGTTTATACAGATAGCGGTGTAGATATTTCCATGTTCATCCAGATGGCTGTGTAGATATATCCATGTTCATACAGATGGCGGTGAAGATATTTCCATGTTCATACAGATGGCGGTGTAGATATTTCCATGTTCATACAGATAGCGGTGTAGCAGTTTCCATGTTCATACAGATAGCGGTGTAGTTATTTCCATGTTCAAACAGATAGCGGTGTAGATATTTCCATGTTTATACAGATAGCGGTGCTTATATTTCCATGTTTATACAGGTAGCGGTGTAGATATTTCCATCTTTATACAGATAGCGGTGTAGATATCTCCATGTTTATACAGATAGCGGTGTAGATATTTCCAAGTTCATCCAGATGGCTGTGTAGATATATCCATGTTCATACAGATGGCAGTGAAGATAATTCCATGTTCATACAGAGAGCGGTGTAGATATTTCCATGTTCATACAGATAGTGGTGTAGATATTTCCATGTTCATACAGATAGAGGGGCTGATATTTCCATGTTCATACAGATAGCGGTGCTGATATTTCCATGTTTATACAGGTAGCGGTGTAGATATTTCCATGTTTATACAGATAGCGGTGTAGATATTTCCATGTTTATACAGATAGCGGCAGAGATATCTCCATCTTAATACAGATGGCAGTGTAGATATTTGTATGTTCATACAGATGGCCGTGCAGATATTTCCATGTTCATACAGATGGCAGTGTAGATATTTCCATGTTCATACAGATAGCGGTGTAGTTATTTCCATGTGCAAAGAGATAGATATGTAGATATTTCCATGTGTATGCAGATAGCTGTGTAGATATTTCCATTTTCATGCAGATAGCGGTTTAGATATTTCAACGTTCAAACAGATAGCGGTGTAGATAGTTCCATGTACATACAGATAGCGGTGTAGATATTTCCATGTTTATACAGATAGCGGTGAAGATGTATGCATGTTTACACAGATAGCGGTGTAGATATTTCCATCTTCATACAGATAGCGGTGTAGATATTTCCATGTTCATCCAGATGGCTGTGTAGATATATCCATGTTCATACAGATAGCGGTGTAGATATTTCCATGTTCATACAGATAGTGGTGTAGATATTTCCATGTTCATACAGATAGCGGTGTATCTATTTCCATGTTCATACAGATAGCGGTGTAGATATTTCCATGTTCGTACAGATAGCGGTGTAGATATTTCCATGTTCATACATATAGCGGTGCTGATATTTCCATGTTTATACAGTCAGCGGTGTGGATATTTCCATGTTTATACAGATAGCGGTGTGGATATTTCCATGTTTATGCAGATAGCGGTGTAGATATTTCCAGGTTTATACAGATAGCGGTGTAGATATCTCCATCTTAATACGGATGGCGGTGTAGATATTTATATGTTCATACAGATGGTGCTGCAGATATTTCCATGTTCATACAGGTGGCGGTGTAGCTATTTCCATGTTCATACAGATAGCGGTGTAGCTATATCCATGTTCATGCAGATAGCAGTGTAGCTATTTCCATGTTCATACAGATAGCGGTTTAGATATTTATATGTTCATACAGACGACAGTGCAGATATTTCCATGTTCATACAGATGGCGGTGTAGATATTTCCATGTTTATAGAGATAGTGTTGTAGTTATTTCCAAGTGTAAGGAGATACCTTTGTACATATTTCCATGTATATGCAGATAGCTGTGCAGATATTTCCATTTTCATGCAGATAGCGGTGTAGATATTTCCATGTTCAAACAGATAGCGGTGTAGATATTTCCATGTTCATACAGATAGTGGTGTAGATATTTCCATGTTTATACAGATAGCGGTGTAGCTATTTCCATGTTCATACAGATAGCGGTGTAGATATTTCCATGTTCATCCAGATGGCTGTGTAGATATATCCATGTTCATAGAGATGGCGGTGAAGATATTTCCATGTTCATACAGATAGCGGTGTAGATATTTCCATGTTTATACAGATAGTGGTGCAGATATTTCCATGTTCATACAGATAGAGGGGCTGACATTTCCATGTTCATACAGATAGCGGTGCTGATATTTCCATGTTTATACAGATAGCGGTGTGGATATTTCCATGTTTATGCAGATAGCGGTGTAGATATTTCCAGGTTTATACAGATAGCGGTGTAGATATCTCCATCTTAATACGGATGGCGGTGTAGATATTTATATGTTCATACAGATGGTGGTGCAGATATTTCCATGTTCATACAGATGGCGGTGTAGCTATTTCCATGTTCATACAGATAGCGGTGTAGCTATATCCATGTTCATGCAGATAGCGGTGTAGATATTTCCATGTTCATCCATATGGCTGTGTAGATATATCCATGTTCATACAGATAGCGGTGTAGATATTTCCATGTTCATACAGAGAGTGCTGTAGATATTTCCATGTTCATACAGATAGCGGTGTAGCTATTTCCATGTTCTTACAGATAGCGGTGTAGATATGTCGATGTTCAAACAGATAGCGGTGTAGATATTTCCATGTTCATACAGATATCGGTGTAGATATTTCCATGTTCATCCAGATGGCTGTGTAGATATATCCATGTTCATACAGATGGCGGTGAAGATATTTCCATGTTCATACAGATGGCGGTGTAGATATTTCCATGTTCATACAGATAGCTGTGTAGCAGTTTCCATGTTCATACAGAGAGCGGTGTAGTTATTTCCATGTTCAAACAGATAGCGGTGTAGATATTTCCATGTTTATACAGATAGCGGTGCTTATATTTCCATGTTTATACAGGTAGCGGTGTAGATATTTCCATCTTTATACAGATAGCGGTGTAGATATCTCCATGTTTATACAGATAGCGGTGTAGATAATTCCAAGTTCATCCAGATGGCTGTGTAGATATATCCATGTTCATACAGATGGCAGTGAAGATAATTCCATGTTCATACAGAGAGCGGTGTAGATATTTCCATGTTCATACAGATAGTGGTGTAGATATTTCCATCTTCATACAGATAGAGGGGCTGATATTTCCATGTTCATACAGATAGCGGTGCTGATATTTCCATGTTTATACAGGTAGCGGTGTAGATATTTCCATGTTTAAACAGATAGCGGTGTAGATATTTCCATGTTTATACAGATAGCGGCAGAGATATCTCCATCTTAATACAGATGGCAGTGTAGATATTTGTATGTTCATACAGATGGCCGTGCAGATATTTCCATGTTCATACAGATGGCGGTGTAGCTATTTCCTTTTTCATACAGATAGCGGTGTAGCTATATCCATGTTCATGCAGATAGCGGTGTAGATATTTCCATGTTCATCCATATGGCTGTGTAGATATATCCATGTCCATACAGATAGCGGTGTAGATATTTCCATGTTCATACAGATAGTGCTGCAGATATTTCCATGTTCAAACAGATAGCGGTGTAGATATTTCCATGTTCATACAGATAGCGGTGCTTTTATTTCCATGTTTATACAGGTAGCGGTGTAGATATTTCCATGTTCATACAGATAGCGGTTTAGATATTTATATGTTCATACAGATGGCGGTGTAGATATTTCCATGTTTATAGAGATAGTGTTGTAGTTATTTCCATGTGTAAGGAGATAGCTTTGTAGATATTTCCATGTATATGCAGATAGCTGTGCAGATATTTCCATTTTCATGCAGATAGCGGTGTAGATATTTCCATGTTCAAACAGATAGCGGTGTAGATATTTCCATGTTCATACAGATAGTGGTGTAGATATTTCCATGTTCATACAGATAGCGGTGTAGCCATTTCCATGTTCATACAGATAGCGGTGTAGATATTTCCTTGTTCATCCAGATGGCTGTGTAGATATATCCCTGTTCATAGAGATGGCGGTGAAGATATTTCCATGTTCATACAGATAGCGGTGTAGATATTTCCATGTTTATACAGATAGTGGTGCAGATATTTCCATGTTCATACAGATTGAGGGGCTGACATTTCCATGTTCATACAGATAGCGGTGCTGTTATTTCCATGTTTATACAGGTAGCGGTGTAGATATTTCCAAGTTTATACAGATAGCGGTGTAGACATTTCCATGTTTATACAGATAGCGGTGTAGATATTTCCATGTTTATACAGATAGCGGTGTAGATATCACCATCTTAATACAGATGGCGGTTTAGATATTTATATGCTCATACAGATTGCCGTGCAGATATTTCCATGTTCATACAGATGGCGGTGTAGATATTTCCATGTTCATACCGATAGCGGTGTAGTTATTTCCATGTGTAAAGAGATAGCTGTGTAGATATTTCCATGTATATGCAGATAGCTGTGTAGATATTTCCATTTTCAGGCAGATAGCGGTTTAGATATTTCCATGTTCATATAGATAGCGGTGTAGATATATCCATGTTTATACAGATAGCGGTGAAGATGTATGCATGTTTACACAGATAGCGGTGTAGATATTTCCATGTTCATACAGATAGCGGTGTAGATATTTCCATTTTCATCCTGATGGCTGTGTAGATATATCCATGTTCATACAGATAGCGGTGTAGATATTTCCATGTTCATTCAGATAGCGGTGTAGATATTTCCATGTTCATACAGATAGCGGTGTAGATATTTCCATGTTTATACAGATAGCGGTGAAGATGTATGCATGTTTACACAGATAGCGGTGTAGGTCTTTCCATGTTCATCCAGATGGCTGTGTAGATATATCCATGTTCATACAGATAGCGGTGTAGATATTTCCATGTTCATACAGATAGTGGTGTAGATATTTCCATGTTCATGCAGATAGCGGTGTAGCTATTTCCATGTTCATACAGATAGCGGTGTAGATATTTCCATGTTCATCCAGATGGCTGTGTAGATATATCCATGTTCATAGAGATGGCGGTGAAGATATTTCCATGTTCATACAGATAGCGGTGTAGATATTTCCATGTTCATACAGATAGTGGTGCAGATATTTCCATGTTCATACAGATAGAGGGGCTGACATTTCCATGTTCATACAGATAGCGGTGCTGATATTTCCATGTTTATACAGGTAGCGGTGTAGATATTTCCAAGTTTATACAGATAGCGGTGTAGACATTTCCATGTTTATACAGATAGCGGTGTAGATATTTCCATGTTTATACAGATAGCGGTGTAGATATCTCCATCTTAATACAGATGGCGGTTTAGATATTTATATGTTCATACAGATGGCCATGCAGATATTTCCATGTTCATACAGATGGCGGTGTAGATATTTCCATGTTCATACCGATAGCGGTGTAGTTATTTCCATGTGTAAAGAGATGGCTGTGTAGATATTTCCATGTATATGCAGATAGCTGTGTCGATATTTCCATTTTCAGGCAGATAGCGGTTTAGATATTTCCATGTTCAAACAGATAGCGGTGTAGATATTTACATGTTCATACAGATAGCAGTGTAGATATATCCATGTTTATACAGATACCGGTGAAGATGTATGAATGTTTACACAGATAGCGGTGTAGATATTTCCATGTTCATACAGATGGCTGTGTAGATATATCCATGTTCATACAGATAGCGGTGTAGATATTTCCATGTTCATACAGATAGCGGTGTAGTTATTTCCATGTTCAAACAGATAGCGGTGTAGATATTTCCAAGTTTATACAGATAGCGGTGCTTATATTTCCATGTTTATACATGTAGCGGTGTAGATATTTCCATGTTTATACAGATAGCGGTGTAGATATTTCCATGTTTATACAGATAGCGGTGTAGATATTTCCATGTTCATCCAGATGGCTGTGTAGATATATCCATGGTCATACAGATGGCAGTGAAGATAATTCCATGTTCATACAGATAGCGGTGTAGATATTTCCATGTTCATACAGATAGTGGTGTAGATATTTCCATGTTCATACAGATAGAGGGGCTGATATTTCCATGTTCATACAGATAGCGGTGCTGATATTTCCATGTTTATACAGGTAGCGGTGTAGATATTTCCATGTTTATACAGATAGCGGTGTAGATATTTCCATGTTTATACAGATAGCGGTGTAGATACCTCCATCTTAATACAGATGGCTGTGTAGGTATTTATATGTTCATACAGATGGCTGTGCAGATATTTCCATGTTCATACAGATGGCAGTGAAGATATTTCGATGTTCGTACAGATAGCGGTGTAGTTATTTCCATGTGCAAAGAGATAGCTATGTAGATATTTCCATGTTTATGCAGATAGCTGTTAAGATATTTCCATTTTCATGCAGATAGCGGTTTAGATATTTACATGTTCAAACAGATAGCGGTGTAGATATTTCCATGTTCATACAGATAGCGGTGTAGATATTTCCATGTTTATACAGATAGCGGTGAAGATGTATGCATGTTTACACAGATAGCGGTGTAGATCTTTCCATGTTCATCCAGATGGCTGTGTAGATATATCCATGTTCATACAGATAGCGGTGTAGATATTTCCATGTTCATACAGATAGTGGTGTAGATATTTCCATGTTCATACAGATAGCGTTGTGTCTATTTCCATGTTCATACAGATAGCGGTGTAGATATTTCCATGTTCGTACAGATAGCGGTGTAGATATTTCCATGTTCATACAGATAGCGGTGCTGATATTTCCATGTTTATACAGTCAGCGGTGTGGATATTTCCATGTTTATACAGATGGCAGTGTGGATATTTCCATGTGTTTGCAGATAGCGTTGTAGATATTTCCAGGTTTATACAGATAGCGGCGTAGATATCTCCATCTTAATACGGATGGCGGTGAAGATATTTATATGTTCATACAGATGGTGGTGCAGATATTTCCATGTTCATACAGATGGCGGTGTAGCTATTTCCATGTTCATACAGATAGCGCTGTAGCTATATCCGTGTTCATGCAGATAGCGGTGTAGATATTTCCATGTTCATCCATATGGCTGTGTAGATATATCCATGTTCATACAGATAGCGGTGTAGATATTTCCATGTTCATACAGATAGTGCTGTAGATATTTCCATGTTCATACAGATAGCAGTGTAGCTATTTCCATGTTCATACTGATACCGGTGTAGATATGTCCATGTTCAAACAGATAGCGGTGTAGATATTTCCATGTTCATACAGATAGCGGTGCTTATATTTCCTTGTTTATACAGGTAGCGGTGTAGATATTTCCATGTTCATACAGATAGCGGTGTAGATATTTCCATGTTTATACAGATAGCGGTGTAGATATTTCCATGCTCATCCAGATGGCTGTGTAGATATATCCATGTTCATAAAGATGGCGGTGAAGATATTTCCATGTTCATACAGATAGCGGTGTAGATATTTCCATGTTCATACAGACAGCGGTGTAAATATTTCCATGTTCATACAGATAGCGGTGTATTTATTTCCATGTTCAAACAGATAGCTGTGTAGATATTTCCATGTTTATACAGATAGCGGTGCTTATATTTCCATGTTTATACAGGTAGTGGTGTAGATATTTCCATGTTTATACAGATAGCGGTGTAGATATTTCCATGTTTATACAGATAGCGGTGTAGATATTTCCATGTTCATCCAGATGGCTGTGTAGATATATCCATGTTCATACAGATGGCTGTGAAGATAATTCCGTGTTCATACAGATAGCGGTGTATATATTTCAATGTTCATAGAGATAGTGGTGTAGATATTTCCATGTTAATACAGACAGAGGGGCTGATATTTCCATGTTCATACAGATAGCGGTGCTGATATTTCCATGTTAATACAGGTAGCGGTGCAGATATTTCCATCTTTATACAGATAGTGGTGTAGATATTTCCATGTTTATACAGATAGCGGTTTAGATATCTCCATGTTAATACAG
Source organism: Gorilla gorilla gorilla (assembly GCF_029281585.2). Classification (NCBI taxonomy): domain Eukaryota; kingdom Metazoa; phylum Chordata; class Mammalia; order Primates; family Hominidae; genus Gorilla; species Gorilla gorilla. Next base: position 129,857,485 of record NC_073238.2, read on the forward strand.
ATGGCAGTGTAGATATTTATATGTTCATACAGATGGCCGTGCAGATATTTCCGTGTTCATACAGATGGCGGTGTAGATATTTCCATGTTCATACAGATATCGGTGTAGTTATTTCCATGTGCAAAGAGATAGCTATGTAGATATTTCCATGTGTATTCAGATATCTGTGAAGTTATTTCCATTTTCATGCAGATATCGGTTTAGATATTTCCATGTTCAAACAGATAGCGGTGTAGATATTTCCATGTTCATACAGATAGCGGTGTAGATATTTCCATGTTTATACAGATAGTGGTGAAGATGTATGCATGTTTACATAGATAGCGGTGTAGATATTTCCATGTTCATACAGATAGCGGTGTAGATATTTCCATGTTCATCCAGATGGCTGTGTAGATATATCCATGTGTATGCAGATAGCTCTGTAGATATTTGCATTTTCATGCAGATAGCTGTTTAGATATTTCCATGTTCAAACAGATAGCGGTGTGGATATTTCCATTTTCATACAGATAGCGGTGTAGATATTTCCATGTTCATACAGATAGTGCTGTAGATATTTCCATGTTCATACAGATAGAGGTGTAGCTATTTCCATGTTCATACAGATAGCGGTGTAGTTATTTCCATGTTCAAACAGATAGCGGTGTATATATTTCCATGTTTATACAGATGGCGGTGAAGATGTATGCATGTTTACACAGATAGCGGTGTAGATATTTCCATGTTCATACAGATAGCGGTGTAGATATTTCCATGTTCATCCAGATTGCTGTGTATATATATCCGTGTTCATACAGATAGCGGTGTAGATATTTCCATGTTCATACAGATAGTGGTGTAGATATTTCCATGTTCATACAGATAGCGGTGTAGCTATTTCCATGTTCATACAGATAGCGGTGTAGTTATTTCCATGTTCAAACAGATAGCGGTGTAGATAATTCCATGTTTATACAGATAGCGGTGCTTATATTTCCATGTTTATACAGGTAGCGGTGTAGATATTTCCATGTTTATACAGATAGCGGTGTAGATATTTCCATGTTTATACAGATAGCGGTGTAGATATTTCCATGTTCATCCAGATGGCTGTGTAGATATATCCATGTTCATACAGATGGCGGTGAAGATAATTCCATGTTCATACAGATAGCGGTGTAGATATTTCAATGTTCATACAGATAGTGGTGTAGATATTTCCATGTTCATACAGACAGAGGGGCTGATATTTCCATGTTCATACAGATAGCGGTGCTGATATTTCCATGTTAATACAGGTAGCGGTGCAGATATTTCCATCTTTATACTGGTAGCGGTGTAGATATTTCCATGTTTATAAAGATACCGGTTTAGATATCTCCATCTTAATACAGATGGCAGTGTAGATATTTATATGTTCATACAGATGGCCGTGCAGGTATTTGCATGTTCATACAGATGGCAGTGTAGATATTTCCATGTAGATACAGATAGCGGTGTAGTTATTTCCATGTGCAAAGAGATAGCTATGTAGATATTTCCATGTGTATGCAGATATCTGTGTAGATATTTCCATTTTCATGCAGATAGCGGTTTAGATATTTCCATGTTCAAACAGATAGCGGTGTAGATATTTCCATGTTCATACAGATAGCGGTGTAGATATTTCCATGTTTATACAGATAGTGGTGAAGATGTATGCATGTTTACATAGATAGCGGTGTAGATATTTCCATCTTCATACAGATAGTGGTGCAGATATTTCCATGTTCATCCAGATGGCTGTGTAGATATATCCATGTTCATACAGATAGCGGTGTAGATATTTCCATGTTTATACAGTCAGCGGTGTGGATATTTCCATGTTTATACAGATAGCAGTGTGGATATTTCCATGTTTATGCAGATAGCGGTGTAGATATTTCCAGGTATATACAGATAGCGGTGTAGATATCTCCATCTTAATACGGATGGCGGTGTAGATATTTATATGTTCATACAGATGGTGGTGCAGATATTTCCATGTTCATACAGATGGCGGTGTAGCTATTTCCATGTTCATGCAGATAGCCGTGTATATATTTCCATGTTCATCCATATGGCTGTGTAGATATATCCATGTTCATACAGATAGCGGTGTAGATATTCCCATGTTCATACAGATAGTGCTGTAGATATTTCCATGTTCATACAGATAGCGGTGTAGCTATTTCCATGTTCATACAGATAGCGGTGTAGATATGTCCATGTTCAAACAGATAGCGGTGTAGATATTTCCATATTCATACAGATAGCGGTGTAGATATTTCCATGTTTATACAGATAGCGGTGTAGATATTTCCATGTTCATCCAGATGGCTGTGTAGATATATCCATGTTCATACAGATGGCGGTGAAGATATTTCCATGTTCATACAGATGGCGGTGTAGATATTTCCATGTTCATACAGATAGCGGTGTAGATATCTCCATCTTAATACGGATGGCGGTGTAGATATTTATATGTTCATACAGATGGTGGTGCAGATATTTCCATGTTCATACAGATGGCGGTGTAGCTATTTCCATGTTCATGCAGATAGCCGTGTATATATTTCCATGTTCATCCATATGGCTGTGTAGATATATCCATGTTCATACAGATAGCGGTGTAGATATTCCCATGTTCATACAGATAGTGCTGTAGATATTTCCATGTTCATACAGATAGCGGTGTAGCTATTTCCATGTTCATACAGATAGCGGTGTAGATATGTCCATGTTCAAACAGATAGCGGTGTAGATATTTCCATATTCATACAGATAGCGGTGTAGATATTTCCATGTTTATACAGATAGCGGTGTAGATATTTCCATGTTCATCCAGATGGCTGTGTAGATATATCCATGTTCATACAGATGGCGGTGAAGATATTTCCATGTTCATACAGATGGCGGTGTAGATATTTCCATGTTCATACAGATAGCGGTGTAGCAGTTTCCATGTTCATACAGATAGCGGTGTAGTTATTTCCATGTTCAAACAGATAGCGGTGTAGATATTTCCATGTTTATACAGATAGCGGTGCTTATATTTCCATGTTTATACAGGTAGCGGTGTAGATATTTCCATCTTTATACAGATAGCTTTGTAGATGTCTCCATGTTTATACAGATAGCGGTGTAGATATTTCCATGTTCATCCAGATGGCTGTGTAGATATATCCATGTTCATACAGATGGCAGTGAAGATAATTCCATGTTCATACAGAGAGCGGTGTATATATTTCCATGTTCATACAGATAGTGGTGTAGATATTTCCATGTTCATACAGATAGAGGGGCTGATATTTCCATGTTCATACAGATAGCGGTGCTGATATTTCCATGTTTATACAGGTAGCGGTGTAGATATTTCCATGTTTATACAGATAGCGGTGTAGATATTTCCATGTTTATACAGATAGCGGCAGAGATATCTCCATCTTAATACAGATGGCAGTGTAGATATTTGGATGTTCATACAGATGGCCGTGCAGATATTTCCATGTTCATACAGATGGCGGTGTAGATATTTCCATGTTAATACAGATAGCGGTGTAGTTATTTCCATGTGCAAAGAGATAGATATGTAGATATTTCCATGTGTATGCAGATAGCTGTGTAGATATTTCCATTTTCATGCAGATAGCGGTTTAGATATTTCCATGTTCAAACAGATAGCGGTGTAGATAGTTCCATGTACATACAGAGAACGGTGTAGATATTTCCATGTTTATACAGATAGTGGTGAAGATGTATGCATGTTTACACAGATAGCGGTGTAGATATTTCCATCTTCATACAGATAGCTGTGTAGATATTTACATGTTCATCCAGATGGCTGTGTAGATATATCCATGTTCATACAGATAGCGGTGTAGATATTTCCATGTTCATACAGATAGTGGTGTAGATATTTCCATGTTCATACAGATAGCGGTGTATCTATTTCCATGTTCATACAGATAGCGGTGTAGATATTTCCATGTTCGTACAGATAGCGGTGTAGATATTTCCAAGTTCATACATATAGCGGTGCTGATATTTCCATGTTTATACAGTCAGCGGTGTGGATATTTCCATATTTATACAGATAGCGGTGTGGATATTTCCATGTTTATGCACATAGCGTTGTAGATATTTCCAGGTTTATACAGATAGCGGTGTAGATATCTCCATCTTAATACGGATGGCGGTGTAGATATTTACATGTTCATACAGATGGTGGTGCAGATATTTCCATGTTCATACAGATGGCGGTGTAGTTATTTCCATGTTCATACAGATAGCGGTGTAGCTATATCCATGTTCATGCAGATAGCGGTGTAGATATTTCCATGTTCATCCATATGGCTGTGTAGATATATCCATGTCCATACAGATAGCGGTGTAGATATTTCCATGTTCATACAGATAGTGCTGTAGATATTTCCATGTTCAGATAGCGGTGTAGATATTTCCATGTTCATACAGATAGCGGTGCTTATATTTCCATGTTTATACAGGTAGCGGTGTAGATATTTCCATGTTCATACAGATAGCGGTTTAGATATTTATATGTTCATACAGATGGCAGTGCAGATATTTCCATGTTCATACAGATGGCTGTGTAGGTATTTCCATCTTTATAGAGATAGTGTTGTAGTTATTTCCATGTGTAAGGAGATAGCTTTGTAGATATTTCCATGTATATGCAGATAGCTGTGCAGATATTTCCATTTTCATGCAGATAGCGGTGTAGATATTTCCATGTTCAAACAGATAGCGGTGTAGATATTTCCATGTTCATACAGATAGTGGTGTAGATATTTCCATGTTCATACAGATAGCGGTGTAGCTATTTCCATGTTCATACAGATAGCGGTGTAGATATTTCCATGTTCATCCAGATGGCTGTGTAGATATATCCATGTTCATAGAGATGGCGGTGAAGATATTTCCATGTTCATACAGATAGCGGTGTAGATATTTCCATGTTTATACAGATAGTGGTGCAGATATTTCCATGTTCATACAGATAGAGGAGCTGACATTTCCATGTTCATACAGATAGCGGTGCTGATATTTCCATGTTTATACAGATAGCGGTGTGGATATTTCCATGTTTATGCAGATAGCGGTGTAGATATTTTCAGGTTTATACAGATAGCGGTGTAGATATCTCCATCTTAATACGGATGGCGGTGTAGATATTTATATGTTCATACAGATGGTGGTGCAGATATTTCCATGTTCATACAGATGGCGGTGTAGCTATTTCCATGTTCATACAGATAGCGGTGTAGCTATATCCATGTTCATGCAGATAGCGGTGTAGATATTTCCATGTTCATCCATATGGCTGTGTAGATATATCCATGTTCATACAGATCGCGGTGTAGATATTTCCATGTTCATACAGATAGTGCTGTAGATATTTCCATGTTCATACAGATAGCGGTGTAGCTATTTCCATGTTCATACAGATAGCGGTGTAGATATGTCCATGTTCAAACAGATAGCGGTGTAGATATTTCCATGTTCATACAGATAGCGGTGTAGATATTTCCATGTTTATACAGATAGCGGTGTAGATATTTCCATGTTCATCCAGATGGCTGTGTAGATATATCCATGTCCATACAGATAGTGGTGTAGATATTTCCATGTTCATACAGATAGTGCTGTAGATATTTCCATGTTCAAACAGATAGCGGTGTAGATATTTCCATGTTCATACAGATAGCGGTGCTTATATTTCCATGTTTATACAGGTAGCGGTGTAGATATTTCCATGTTCATACAGATAGCGGTTTAGATATTTATATGTTCATACAGATGGCAGTGCAGATATTTCCATGTTCATACAGATGGCGGTGTAGATATTTCCATGTTTATAGAGATAGTGTTGTAGTTATTTCCATGTGTAAGGAGATAGCTTTGTAGATATTTCCATGTATATGCAGATAGCTGTGCAGATATTTCCATTTTCATGCAGATAGCGGTGTAGATATTTCCATGTTCAAACAGATAGCGGTGTAGATATTTCCATGTTCATACAGATAGGGGTGTAGATATTTCCATGTTCATACAGATAGCGGTGTAGCTATTTCCATGTTCATACAGATAGCGGTGTAGATATTTCCATGTTCATCCAGATGGCTGTGTAGATATATCCATGTTCATAGAGATGGCGGTGAAGATATTTCCATGTTCATACAGATAGCGGTGTAGATATTTCCATGTTTATACAGATAGTGGTGCAGATATTTCCATGTTCATACAGATAGAGGGGCTGCCATTTCCATGTTCATACAGATAGCGGTGCTGTTATTTCCATGTTTATACAGGTAGCGGTGTAGATATTTCCAAGTTTATACAGATAGCGGTGTAGACATTTCCATGTTTATACAGATAGCGGTGTACATATTTCCATGTTTATACAGATATCGGTGTAGATATATCCATCTTAATACAGATGGCGGTTTAGATATTTATATGTTCATACAGATGGCCATGCAGATATTTCCATGTTCATACAGATGGCGGTGTAGATATTTCCATGTTCATACCGATAGCGGTGTAGTTATTTCCATGTGTAAAGAGATGGCTGTGTAGATATTTCCATGTATATGCAGATAGCTCTGTCGATATTTCCGTTTTCAGGCAGATAGCGGTTTAGATATTTCCATGTTCAAACAGATAGCGGTGTAGATATTTCCATGTTCATACAGATAGCGGTGTAGATATATCCATGTTTATACAGATACCGGTGAAGATGTATGAATGTTTACACAGATAGCGGTGTAGATATTTCCATGTTCATACAGATGGCTTTGTAGATATATCCATGTTCATACAGATAGCGGTGTAGATATTTCCATGTTCATACAGATAGTGCTGTAGATATATCCATGTTCATAGAGATAGCGGTGTAGCTGTATCCATGTTCATACAGATAGCGGTGTAGTTATTTCCATGTTCAAACAGATAGCGGTGTAGATATTTCCATGTTTATACAGATAGCGGTGCTTATATTTCCATGTTTATACAGGTAGCGGTGTAGATATTTCCATGTTTATACAGATAGCGGTGTAGATATTTCCATGTTTATACAGATAGCGGTGTAGATATTTCCATGTTCATCCAGATGGCTGTGTAGATATATCCGTGGTCATACAGATGGCGGTGAAGATAATTCCATGTTCATACAGATAGCGGTGTAGATATTTCCATGTTCATACAGATAGAGGGGCTGATATTTCCATGTTCATACAGATAGCGGTGCTGATATTTCCATGTTTATACAGGTAGCGGTGTAGATATTTCCATGTTTATACAGATAGCGGTGTAGATATTTCCATGTTTATACAGATAGCGGTGTAGATACCTCCATCTTAATACAGATGGCTGTGTAGGTATTTATATGTTCATACAGATGGCCGCGCAGATATTTCCATGTTCATACAGATGGCAGTGTAGATATTTCGATGTTCATACAGATAGCGGTGTAGTTATTTCCATGTGCAAAGAGATAGCTATGTAGATATTTCCATGTGTATGCAGATAGCTGTTTAGATATTTCCATTTTCATGCAGATAGCGGTTTAGATATTTACATGTTCAAACAGATAGCGGTGTAGATATTTCCATGTTCATACAGATAGCGGTGTAGATATTTCCATGTTTATACAGATAGCGGTGAAGATGTATGCATGTTTACACAGATAGCGGTGTAGATCTTTCCATGTTCATCCAGATGGCTGTGTAGATATATCCACGTTCATACAGATAGCGGTGTAGATATTTCCATGTTCATACAGATAGTGGTGTAGATATTTCCATGTTCATACAGATAGCGGTGTATCTATTTCCATGTTCATACAGATAGCGGTGTAGATATTTCCATGTTCGTACAGATAGCGGTGTAGATATTTCCATGTTCATACAGATAGCGGTGCTGATATTTCCATGTTTATACAGTCAGCGGTGTGGATATTTCCATGTTTATACAGATAGCGGTGTGGATATTTCCATGTGTTTGCAGATAGCGTTGTAGATATTTCCAGGTTTATACAGATAGCGGCGTAGATATCTCCATCTTAATACGGATGGCGGTGAAGATATTTATATGTTCATACAGATGGTGGTGCAGATATTTCCATGTTCATACAGATGGCGGTGTAGCTATTTCCATGTTCATGCAGATAGCGGTGTAGCTATATCCGTGTTCATGCAGATAGCGGTGTAGATATTTCCATGTTCATCCATATGGCTGTGTAGATATATCCATGTTCATACAGATAGCGGTGTAGATATTTCTATGTTCATACAGATAGTGCTGTAGATATTTCCATGTTCATACAGATAGCGGTGTAGCTATTTCCATGTTCATACTGATAGCGGTGTAGATATGTCCATGTTCAAACAGATAGCGGTGTAGTTATTTCCATGTTCATACAGATAGCGGTGCTTATATTTCCTTGTTTATACAGGTAGCGGTGTAGATATTTCCATGTTCATACAGATAGCGGTGTAGATATTTCCATGTTTATACAGATAGCGGTGTAGATATTTCCATGCTCATCCAGATGGCTGTGTAGATATATCCATGTTCATACAGATGGCGGTGAAGATATTTCCATGTTCATACAGATAGCGGTGTAGATATTTCCATGTTCATACAGATAGCGGTGTAAATATTTCCATGTTCAAACAAATAGCAGTGTAGATATTTCCATGTTTATACAGATAGCGGTGCTTATATTTCCATGTTTATACAGGTAGTGGTGTAGATATTTCCATGTTTATACAGATAGCGGTGTAGATATTTCCATGTTTATACAGATAACGGTGTAGATATTTCCATGTTCATCCAGATGGCTGTGTAGATATATCCATGTTCATACAGATGGCAGTGAAGATAATTCCATGTTCATACAGATAGCGGTGTAGATATTTCAATGTTCATAGAGATAGTGGTGTAGATATTTCCATGTTCATACAGACAGAGGGGCTGATATTTCCATGTTCATACAGATAGCGGTGCTGATATTTCCATGTTAATACAGGTAGCGGTGCAGATATTTCCATTTTTATACAGATAGCGGTGTAGATATTTCCATGTTTATACAGATAGCGGTGTAGATATCTCCATCTTAATACAGATGGCAGTGTAGATATTTATATGAACATACAGATGGCCGTGCAGATATTTCCATGCTCATACAGATGGCGGTGTAGATATTTCCATGTTCATACAGATAGCGGTGTAGTTATTTCCATGTGCAAAGAGATAGCTATGTAGATATTTCCATGTGTATGCAGATATCTGTGTAGATATTTCCATTTTCATGCAGATAGCGGTTTAGATATTTCCATGTTCAAACAGATAGCGGTGTAGATATTTCCATGTTCATACAGATAGCAGTGTAGATATTTCCATGTTTATACAGATAGTGGTGAAGATGTATGCATGTTTACATAGATAGCGGTGTAGATATTTCCATGTTCATACAGATAGCGGTGTAGATATTTCCATGTTCATCCAGATGGCTGTGTAGATATATCCATGTTCATACAGATAGCGGTGTAGATATTTCCATGTTCATACAGATAGTGGTGTAGATATTTCCATGATCATACAGATAGCGGTGTATCCATTTCCATGTTCATACAGATAGCGGTGTAGATATTTCCATGTTCGTACAGATAGCAGTGTAGATATTTCCATGTTCATACATATAGCGGTGCTGATATTTCCATGTTTATACAGTCAGCGGTGTGGATATTTCCATGTTTATACAGATAGCGGTGTGGATATTTCCATGTTTATGCAGATAGCGGTGTAGATATTTCCAGGTTTATACAGATAGCGGTGTAGATATCTCCATCTTAATACGGATGGCGGTGTAGATATTTATATGTTCATACAGATGGTGGTGCAGATATTTCCATGTTCATACAGATGGCCGTGTAGCTATTTCCATGTTCATACAGATAGCGGTGTAGCTATATCCATGTTCATGCAGATAGCGGTGTAGATATTTCCATGTTCATCCATATGGCTGTGTAGATATATCCATGTCCATACAGATAGCGGTGTAGATATTTCCATGTTCATACAGATAGTGCTGTAGATATTTCCATGTTCAAACAGATAGCAGTGTAGATATTTCCATGTTCATACAGATAGCGGTGCTTATATTTCCATTTTTATACAGGTAGCGGTGTAGATATTTCCATGTTCATACAGATAGCGGTTTAGATATTTATATGTTCATACAGATGGCGGTGTAGATATTTCCATGTTTATAGAGATAGTGTTGTAGTTATTTCCATGTGTAAGGAGATAGCTTTGTAGATATTTCCATGTATATGCAGATAGCTGTGCAGATATTTCCATTTTCATGCAGATAGCGGTGTAGATATTTCCATGTTCAAAGAGATAGCGGTGTAGATATTTCCATGTTCATACAGATAGTGGTGTAGATATTTCCATGTTCATACAGATAGCGGTGTGGCTATTTCCATGTTCATACAGATAGCGGTGTAGATATTTCCATGTTCATCCAGATGGCTGTGTAGATATATCCATGTTCATAGAGATGGCGGTGAAGATATTTCCATGTTCATCCAGATGGCTGTGTAGATATATCCATGTTCATAGAGATGGCGGTGAAGATATTTCCATGTTCATACAGATAGCGGTGTAGATATTTCCATGTTTATACAGATAGCGGTGTAGATATCTCCATCTTAATACAGATGGCGGTTTAGATATTTATATGCTCATACAGATGGTCGTGCAGATATTTCCATGTTCATACAGATGGCGGTGTAGATATTTCCATGTTCATACTGATAGCGGTGTAGTTATTTCCATGTGTAAAGAGATAGCTGTGTAGATATTTCCATGTATATGCAGATAGCTGTGTAGATATTTCCATTTTCAGGCAGATAGCGGTTTAGATATTTCCATGTTCATACAGATAGCGGTGTAGATATATCCATGTTTATACAGATACCGGTGAAGATGTATGCATGTTTACACAGATAGCGGTGTAGATATTTCCATGTTCATACAGATAGCGGTGTAGATATTTCCATTTTCATCCTGATGGCTGTGTAGGTATATCCATGTTCATACAGATAGCGGTGTAGATATTTCCATGTTCATACAGATAGCGGTGTAGATATTTCCATGTTCATACAGATAGCGGTGTAGATATTTCCATGTTTATACAGATAGCGGTGAAGATGTATGCATGTTTACACAGATAGCGGTGTAGATCTTTCCATGTTCATCCAGATGGCTGTGTAGATATATCCATGTTCATACAGATAGCGGTGTAGAGATTTCCATGTTCATACAGATAGTGGTGTAGATATTTCCATGTTCATACAGATAGAGGGGCTAATATTTCCATGTTCATACAGATATCGGTGCTGATATTCCCATGTTTATACAGGTAGCGGTGTAGATATTTCCATGTTCATAGAGATAGCGGTGTAGATATTTCCATGTTTATACAGATAGCGGTGTAGATATCTGCATCTTAATACATATGGCGGTGTAGGTATTTATATGTTCATACAGATGGCCGTGCAGATATTTCCATGTTCATACAGATGGCGGTGTAGATATTTCCATGTTCATACAGATAGAGGGGATGATATTTCCATGTTCATACAGATATCGGTGCTGATATTTCCATGTTTATACAGGTAGCGGTGTAGATATTTCCATGTGTAAAGAGATAGCGGTGTAGATATTTCCATGTATATGCAGATAGCTGTGTAGATATTTCCATTTTCATGCAGATATCGGTTTAGATATTTCCATGTTCAAACAGATAGCGGTGTAGATATTTCCAGGTTCATACAGATAGCGGTGTAGATATTTCCATGTTTATACAGATAGCGGTGAAGAAGTATGCATGTTTACACAGATAGCGGTGTAGCTATTTCCATGTTCATACAGATAGCGTTGTAGATATTTCCATGTTCATACAGATAGTGCTGTAGATATTTCCATGTTCATACAGATAGCGGTGTAGCTATTTCCATGTTCATACAGATAGCGGTGTAGATATGTCCATGTTCAAACAGATAGCGGTGTAGATATTTCCATGTTCATACAGATAGAGGTGCTTATATTTCCATGTTTATACAGGTAGCGGTGTAGATATTTCCATGTTCATACAGATAGCGGTTTAGATATTTATATGTTCATACAGATGGCGGTGCAGATATTTCCATGTTCATACAGATGGCGGTGTAGATATTTTCATGTTTATAGAGATAGTGGTGTATTTATTTCCATGTGTAAAGGGATAGCTTTGTAGATATTTCCATGTATATGCATATAGCTGTGTAGATATTTCCATTTTCATGCAGATAGCGGTGTAGATATTTCCATGTTCAAACAGATAGCGGTGTAGATATTTCCATGTTCATACAGATAGCGGTGTAGATATTTCCATGTTTATACAGATAGCGGTGAAGATGTTTGCATGTTTACACAGATAGCGGTGTAGATATTTCCATGTTCATGCAGATAGCGGTGTAGATATTTCCATGTTCCTCCAGATGGCTGTGTAGATATATCCATGTTCATACAGATGGCGGTAAAGATACTTCCATGTTCATACAGATAGCGGTGTAGATATTTCCATGTTTATACAGATAGTGGTGTAGATATTTCCATGTTCATACAGATAGCGGTGCAGATATTTCCATGTTCATCCAGATGGCTGTGTAGACATATCCATGTTCATACAGATGGCGGTGAAGATAATTCCATGTTCATACAGATAGCGGTGTAGATATTTCCATGTTCATACAGATAGTGGTGTAGATATTTCCATGTTCATACAGATAGAGGGGATGATATTTCCATGTTCATACAGATATCGGTGCTGATATTTCCATGTTTATACAGGTAGCGGTGTAGATATTTCCATGTTCATAGAGATAGCGGTGTAGATATTTCCATGTTTATACAGATAGCGGTGTAGCTATCTGCATCTTAATACATATGGCGGTGTAGGTATTTATATGTTCATACAGATGGCCGTGCAGATATTTCCATGTTCATACAGATGGCGGTGTAGATATTTCCATGTTCATACAGATAGCGGTGTAGATATTTCCATGTGTAAAGAGATAGCGGTGTAGATATTTCCATGTATATGCAGATAGCTGTGTAGATATTTCCATTTTCATGCAGATATCGGTTTAGATATTTCCATGTTCAAACAGATAGCGGTGTAGATATTTCCAGGTTCATACAGATAGCGGTGTAGATATTTCCAAGTTTATACAGATAGCGGTGTAGATATCTCCATCTTAATACAGATGGCGGTGTAGATATTTATATGTTCATACAGATGGCGGTGTAGATATTTCCATGTTCATCCAGATGGCTGTGTAGATATATCCATGTTCATACAGATGGCGGTGAAGATATTTCCATGTTCATGCAGATAGCGGTGTAGATATTTCCATGTTCAAAGAGATAGTGGTGTAGATATTTCCATGTTCATACAGATAGAGGGGCTGATATTTCCATGTTCATGCAGATAGCGGTGCTGATATTTCCAAGTTTATAGAGGTAGCGGTGTAGATATTTCCAAGTTTATACAGATAGCGGTGTAGACATTTCCATGTTTAAACAGATAGCGGTGTAGATATTTTCATGTTCATACAGATAGCGGTGTAGATATCTCCATCTTAATACAGATTGCGGTTTAGATATTTATATGTTCATACAGATGGCCGTGCAGATATTTCCATGTTCATACAGATGGCGGTGTAGATATTTCCATGTTCATCCTGATGGCTGTGTAGATATATCCATGTTCACACAGATAGCGGTGTAGATATTTCCATGTTCATACAGATAGTGCTGTAGATATTTCCATGTTCATACAGATAGCGGTGCAGCTATTTCCATGTTCATACAGATAGCGGTGTAGATATTTCCATGTTCGTACAGATAGCGGTGTAGATATTTCCATGTTCATACAGATAGCGGTGCTTATATTTCCATGTTTATACAGGTAGCGGTGTGGATATTTCCATGTTTATACAGATAGCGGTGTAGATATTTCCATGTTTATACAGATAGCGGTGTAGATATTTGCAAGTTTATACAGATAGCGGTGTAGATATCTCCATGTTTATACAGATGGCGGTGTAGATATTTATATGTTCATACAGATGGCGGTGCAGATATTTCTATGTTCATACAGATGGCGGTGTAGATATTTCCATGTTTATAGAGATAGTGGTGTAGTTATTTCCATGTGTAAAGAGATAGCTTTGTATATATTTCCATGTATATGCAGATAGCTGTGTAGATATTTCCATTTTCATGCAGATAGCGGTGTAGATATTTCCATGTTCAAACAGATAGCGGTGTAGATATTTCCATGTTCATACAGATAGCGGTGTAGATATTTCCATGTTTATACAGATAGCGGTGAAGATGTTTGCATGTTTACACAGATAGCGGTGTAGATATTTCCATGTTCATGCAGATAGCGGTGTAGATATTTCCATGTTCATCCAGATGGCTGTGTAGATATATCCATGTTCATACAGATGGCGGTGAAGATACTTCCATGTTCATACAGGTAGAGGTGTAGATATTTCCATGTTTATACAGATAGTGGTGTAGATATTTCCATGTTCATACAGATAGCGGTGTAGCTATTTCCATGTTCATACAGATAGCGGTGCAGATATTTCCATGTTCATCCAGATGGCTGTGTAGACATATCCATGTTCATACAGATGGCGGTGAAGATAATTCCATGTTCATACAGATAGCGGTGTAGATATTTCCATGTTCATACAGATAGTGGTGTAGATATTTCCATGGTCATACAGATAGAGGGGCTAATATTTCCATGTTAATACAGCTATCAGTGCTGATATTCCCATGTTTATACAGGTAGCGGTGTAGATATTTCCATGTTCATAGAGATAGCGGTGTAGATATTTCCATGTTTATACAGATAGCGGTGTAGATATTTCCATGTTCATAGAGATAGCGGTGTAGATATTTCCATGTTTATACAGATAGCGGTGTAGATATCTGCATCTTAATACATATGGCGGTGTAGGTATTTATATGTTCATACAGATGGCCGTGCAGATATTTCCATGTTCATACAGATGGCGGTGTAGATATTTCCATGTTCATACCGATAGCGGTGTATATATTTCCATGTGTAAAGAGATAGCCCTGTAGATATTTCCATGTATATGCAGATAGCTGTGTAGATATTTCCATTTTCATGCAGATATCGGTGTAGATATTTCCATGTTCATACAGATAGCGGTGTAGCTATTTCCATGTTCATACAGATAGCGGTGTAGTTATTTCCATGTTCAAACAGATAGCGCTGTAGATATTTCCATGTTTATACAGATAGCGGTTCTTAAATTTCCATGTTCAAACATATAGCGCTGTAGATATTTCCATGTTTATACAGATAGCGGTTCTTATATTTCCATGTTTATACAGGTAGCGGTGTAGATATTTCCATGTTTATACAGATAGCGGTGTAGATATTTCCATGTTCATACAGATAGCGGTGTAGATATTTCCATGTTCATCCAGATGGCTGTGCAGATATATCCATGTTCATACAGATGGCGGTGAATATAATTCCATGTTCATACAGATAGCGGTGCAGATATTTCCATGTTCATACAGATAGTGGTGTAGATATTTCCATGTTCATACAGATAGAGGGGCTGATATTTCCATGTTCATACAGATAGCGGTGCTGATATTTCCATGTTTATACAGGTAGCGGTATATATATTTCCATGTTTATTGAGATAGCGGTGTAGATATTTCCAAGTTTATACAGATAGCGGTGTAGATATCTCCATCTTAATGCAGATGGCGGTGTAGATATTTATATGTTCATACAGATGGTGGTGCATATATTTCCATGTTCATACAGATGGAGGTGATTATATTTCCATGTTTATAGAGATAGTGGTGTAGTTATTTCCATGTGTAAAGAGATAGCTTTGTAGTTATTTCCATGTATATGAAGATAGCTGTGCAGATATTTCCATTTTCATGCAGATAGCGGTGTAGATATTTCCATGTTCAAACAGATAGCGGTGTAGATATTTCCATGTTCATACAGATAGTGGTGTAGATATTTCTATGTTCATACAGATAGCGGTGTAGCTATTTCCATGTTCATACAGATGGCTGTGTAGATATTCCCATGTTCATACAGATAGCGGTGTAGATATTTCCATGTTTATACAGGTAGCGGTGTAGATATTTCCAAGTTTATACAGATAGCGGTGTAGACATTTCCATGTTTATACAGATAGCGGTGTAGATATTTTCATGTTCATACAGATAGCTGTGTAGATATCTCCATCTTAATACAGATGGCGGTTTAGATATTTATATGTTCATACAGATGGCCGTGCAGATATTTCCATGTTCATACAGAAGGCGGTGTAGATATTTCCATGTTCATCCTGATGGCTGTGTAGATATATCCATGTTCATACAGATAGCGGTGTAGATATTTCCATGTTCATACAGATGGTGCTGTAGATATTTCCATGTTCATACAGATAGCGGTGCAGCTATTTCCATGTTCATACAGATAGCGGTGTAGATATTTACATGTTCATACAGATAGCGGTGTAGATATTTCCATGTTCATACAGATAGCGGTGCTTATATTTCCATGTTTATACAGGTAGCGGTGTGGATATTTCCAGGTTTATACAGATAGCGGTGTAGATATTTCCATGTTTATACAGATAGCGGTGTAGATATTTCCAAGTTTATACAGATAGCGGTGTAGATATCTCCATCTTAATAAAGATGGCGGTGTAGATATTTATATTTTCATACAGATGGCGGTGCAGATATTTCTATGTTCATACAGATGGCGGTGTAGATATTTCCATGTTTATAGAGATAGTGGTGTAGTTATTTCCATGTGTAAAGAGATAGCTTTGTAGATATTTCCATGTATATGCAGATAGCTGTGTAGATATTTCCATTTTCATGCAGATAGCGGTGTAGATATTTCCATGTTCAAACAGATAGCGGTGTAGATATTTCCATGTTCATACAGATAGCGGTGTAGTTATTTCCATGTTTATACAGATAGCGGTGAAGATGTTTGCATGTTTACACAGATAGCGGTGTAGATATTTCCATGTTCATGCAGATAGCTGTGTAGATATTTCCATGTTCATCCAGATGGCTGTGTAGATATATCCATGTTCATACAGATGGCGGTGAAGATACTTCCATGTTCATACAGATAGCGGTGTAGATATTTCCATCTTTATACAGATAGTGGTGTAGATATTTCCATGTTCATACAGATAGTGGTGTAGCTATTTCCATGTTCATACAGATAGCGGTGCAGATATTTCCATGTTCATCCAGATGGCTGTGTAGACATATCCATGTTCATACAGATGGCGGTGAAGATAATTCCATGTTCATACAGATAGCGGTGTAGATATTTCCATGTTCATACAGATAGTGGTGTAGATATTTCCATGTTCATACAGATGGAGGGGCTGATATTTCCATGTTCATGCAGATAGCGGTGCTGATATTTCCATGTTTATACAGGTAGCGGTGTAGATATTTCCAAGTTTATACAGATAGCGGTGTAGACGTTTCCATGTTTATACAGATAGCGGTGTAGATATTTTCATGTTCATACAGATAGCCGTGTAGATATCTCCATCTTAATACAGATTGCGGTTTAGATATTTATATGTTCATACAGATGGCCGTGCAGATATTTCCATGTTCATACAGATGGCGGTGTAGATATTTCCATGTTCATCCTGATGGCTGTGTAGATATATCCATGTTCACACAGATAGCGGTGTAGATATTTCCTTGTTCATACAGATAGTGCTGTAGATATTTCCATGTTCATACAGAAAGCGGTGCAGCTATTTCCATGTTCATACAGATAGCGGTGTAGATATTTCCATGTTCGTACAGATAGCGGTGCAGATATTTCCATGTTCATACAGATAGCGGTGCTTATATTTCCATGTTTATACATGTAGCGGTGTGGATATTTCCATGTTTATACAGATAGCGGTGTAGCTATTTCCATGTTCATACAGATAGCGGTGTAGATATTTCCATGTTCATCCAGATGGCTGTGTAGACATATCCATGTTCATACAGATGGCGGGGAAGATAATTCCATGTTCATACAGATAGCGGTGTAGATATTTCCATGTTCATACAGACAGTGGTGTAGATATTTCCATGTTCATACAGATAGAGGGGCTAATATTTCCATGTTCATACAGATAGTGGTGCTGATATTCCCATGTTTATACAGGTAGCGGTGTAGATATTTCCATGTTCATAGAGATAGCGGTGTAGATATTTCCATGTTTATACAGATAGCGGTGTAGATATCTGCATCTTAATACATATGGCGGTGTACGTATTTATATGTTCATACAGATGGCCGTGCAGATATTTCCATGTTCATACAGATGGCGGTGGAGACATTTCCATGTTCATACAGATAGCGGTGTAGATATTTCCATGTGTAAAGAGATAGCGGTGTAGATATTTCCATGTATATGCAGATAGCTGTGTAGATATTTCCATTTTCATGCAGATAACGGTTTAGATATTTCCATGTTCAAACAGATAGCGGTGTAGATATTTCCATGTTCATACAGATAGCGGTGTAGATATTTCCATGTTTATACAGATAGCGGTGAAGAAGTATGCATGTTTACACAGATAGCGGTGTAGCTATTTCCATGTTCATACAGATATCGGTGTAGATATTTCCATGTTCGTACAGATAGCAGTGTAGATATTTCCATGTTCATACAGATAGCGGTGTAGATATTACCATTTTTATACAGATAGCGGTGTAGATATTTCCATGTTCGTACAGATAGCGGTGCAGATATTTCCATGTTCATACAGATAGCGGTGCTTATATTTCCATGTTTATACATGTAGCGGTGTGGATATTTCCATGTTTATACAGATAGCGGTGTAGCTATTTCCATGTTCATACAGATAGCGGTGTAGATATTTCCATGTTCATCCAGATGGCTGTGTAGACATATCCATGTTCATACAGATGGCGGGGAAGATAATTCCATGTTCATACAGATAGCGGTGTAGATATTTCCATGTTCATACAGACAGTGGTGTAGATATTTCCATGTTCATACAGATAGAGGGGCTAATATTTCCATGTTCATACAGATAGTGGTGCTGATATTCCCATGTTTATACAGGTAGCGGTGTAGATATTTCCATGTTCATAGAGATAGCGGTGTAGATATTTCCATGTTTATACAGATAGCGGTGTAGATATCTGCATCTTAATACATATGGCGGTGTACGTATTTATATGTTCATACAGATGGCCGTGCAGATATTTCCATGTTCATACAGATGGCGGTGGAGACATTTCCATGTTCATACAGATAGCGGTGTAGATATTTCCATGTGTAAAGAGATAGCGGTGTAGATATTTCCATGTATATGCAGATAGCTGTGTAGATATTTCCATTTTCATGCAGATAACGGTTTAGATATTTCCATGTTCAAACAGATAGCGGTGTAGATATTTCCATGTTCATACAGATAGCGGTGTAGATATTTCCATGTTTATACAGATAGCGGTGAAGAAGTATGCATGTTTACACAGATAGCGGTGTAGCTATTTCCATGTTCATACAGATATCGGTGTAGATATTTCCATGTTCGTACAGATAGCAGTGTAGATATTTCCATGTTCATACAGATAGCGGTGTAGATATTACCATTTTTATACAGATAGCGGTGTAGATATTTCCATTTTCATCCAGATGGCTGTGTAGATATATCCATGTTCATACAGATGGCGGTGAAGATATTTCCATGTTCATACAGATAGCGGTGTAGATATTTCCATGTTCATACAGATAGCGGTGTAGCTATTTCCATGTTCATATAGATAGCGGTGTAGTTATTTCCATGTTCAAACAGATAGCGGTGTAGATATTTCCATGTTTATACAGATAGCGGTTCTTATATTTCCATGTTTATACAGGTAGCGGTGTAGATATTTCCATGTTTATACAGATAGCGGGGTAGATATTTCCATGTTTATACAGATAGCATTGTAGATATTTCCATGTTCATCCAGATGGCTGTGCAGATATATCCATGTTCATACAGATGGCGGTGAAGATAATTCCATGTTCATACAGATATCGGTGCAGATATTTCCATGTTCATACAGATAGTGGTGTAGATATTTCCATGTTCATACAGATAGAGGGGCTGATATTTCCATGTTCATACAGATAGCGGTGCTGATATTTCCATGTTTATACAGGTAGCGGTATAGGTATTTCCATGTTTATTGAGATAGCGGTGTAGATATTTCCAAGTTTATACAGATAGCGGTGTAGATATCTCCATCTTAATACAGATGGCGGTGTAGGTATTTATATGTTCATACAGATGGAGGTGCAGATATTTCCATGTTCATACAGATGGCGGTGTTGATATTTCCATGTTTATAGAGATAGTGGTGTAGTTATTTCCATGTGTAAAGAGATAGCTTTGTAGTTATTTCCATGTATATGCAGATAGCTGTGTAGATATTTCCATTTTCATGCAGATAGCGGTGTAGATATTTCCATGTTCAAAGAGATAGTGGTGTAGATATTTCCATGTTCATACAGATAGAGGGGCTGATATTTCCATGTTCATGCAGATAGCGGTGCTGATATTTCCATGTTTATACAGGTAGCGGTGTAGATATTTCCAAGTTTATACAGATAGCGGTGTAGACATTTCCATGTTTATACAGATAGCGGTGTAGATATTGTCATCTTCATACAGATAGCGGTGTAGATATCTCCATCTTAATACAGATTGCGGTTTAGATATTTATATGTTCATACAGATGGCCGTGCAGATATTTCCATGTTCATACAGATGGCGGTGTAGATATTTCCATGTTCATCCTGATGGCTGTGTAGATATATCCATGTTCACACAGATAGCGGTGTAGATATTTCCATGTTCATACAGATAGTGCTGTAGATATTTCCATGTTCATACAGATAGCGGTGCAGCTATTTCCATGTTCATACAGATAGCGGTGTAGATATTTCCATGTTCGTACAGATAGCGGTGTAGATATTTCCATGTTCATACAGATAGCGGTGCTTATATTTCCATGTTTATACAGGTAGCGGTTTGGATATTTCCATGTTTATACAGATAGCGGTGTAGATATTTCCATGTTTATACAGATAGCGGTGTAGATATTTGCAAGTTTATACAGAGAGCGGTGTAGATATCTCCATCTTAATACAGATGGCGGTGTAGATATTTATAAGTTCATACAGATGGCGGTGCAGATATTTCTATGTTCATACAGATGGCGGTGTAGATATTTCCATGTTTATAGAGATAGTGGTGTAGTTATTTCCATGTGTAAAGAGATAGCTTTGTAGATATTTCCATGTATATGCAGATAGCTGTGTAGATATTTCCATTTTCATGCAGATAGCGGTGTAGATATTTCCATGTTCAAACAGAGAGCGGTGTAGATATTTCCATGTTCATACAGATAGCAGTGTAGATATTTGCATGTTTATACAGATAGCGGTGAAGATGTTTGCATGTTTACACAGATAGCGGTGTAGATATTTCCATGTTCATGCAGATAGCGGTGTAGATATTTCCATGTTCATCCAGATGGCTGTGTAGATATATCCATGTTCATACAGATGGCGGTGAAGATACTTCCATGTTCATACAGATAGCGGTGTAGATATTTCCATGTTTATACAGATAGTGGTGTAGATATTTCCATGTTCATACAGATAGCGGTGTAGCTATTTCCAAGTTCATACAGATAGCGGTGCAGATATTTCCATGTTCATCCAGATGGCTGTGTAGACATATCCATGTTCATACAGATGGCGGTGAAGATAATTCCATGTTCATACAGATAGCGGTGTAGATATTTCCATGTTCATACAGATAGTGGTGTAGTTATTTCCATGTTTATACAGATAGCGGTGAAGATGTTTGCATGTTTACACAGATAGCGGTGTAGATGTTTCCATGTTCATGCAGATAGCGGTGTAGATATTTCCATGTTCATCCAGATGGCTGTGTAGATATATCCATGTTCATACAGATGGCGGTGAAGATACTTCTATGTTCATACAGATAGCGGTGTAGATATTTCCATGTTTATACAGATAGCGGTGTAGATATTTCCATGTTCATACAGATAGCGGTGTAGATATTTCCATGTTTATACAGATAGCGGTGAAGATACTTCCATGTTCATACAGATAGCGGTGTAGATATTTCCATGTTTATACAGATAGTGGTGTAGCTATTTCCATGTTCATACAGATGGCTGTGTAGATATTCCCATGTTCATACAGATAGCGGTGCTGATATTTCCATGTTTATACCGGTAGCGGTGTAGATATTTCCATGTTTATACAGATAGCGGTGTAGATATTTCCATGTTTATACAGATAGCGGTGTAGATATTTCCATGTTCATCCAGATGGCTGTGTAGATATATCCATGTTCATACAGATGGCGGTGAAGATATTTCCATGTTCATACAGATAGCGGTGTAGATATTTCCATGTTCATACAGATAGTGGTGTAGATATTTCGATGTTCATACAGATAGAGGGGCTGATATTTCCATGTTCATGCAGATAGCGGTGCTGATATTTCCATGTTTATACAGGTAGCGGTGTAGATATTTCCAAGTTTATACAGATAGCGGTGTAGACATTTCCATGTTTATACAGATAGCGGTGTAGATATTTTCATGTTCATACAGATAGCGGTGTAGATATCTCCATCTTAATACAGATGGCGGTTTATATATTTATATGTTCATACAGATGGCCGTGCAGATATTTCCATGTTCATACAGATGGCGGTGTAGATATTTCCATGTTCATCCTGATGGCTGTGTAGATATATCCATGTTCATACAGATAGCGGTGTAGATATTTCCATGTTCATACAGATAGTGCTGTAGATATTTCCATGTTCATACAGATAGCGGTGCAGCTATTTCCATGTTCATACAGATAGCGGTGTAGATATTTACATGTTCATACAGATGGCTGTGTAGATATATCCATGTTCCTACAGATGGCGGTGAAGATACTTCCATGTTCATACAGATAGCGGTGTAGATATTTCCATGTTTATACAGATAGTGGTGTAGATATTTTAATGTTCATACAGATAGCGGTGTAGCTATTTCCATGTTCATACAGATAGCGGTGCAGATATTTCCATGTTCATCCAGATGGCTGTGTAGACATATCCATGTTCATACAGATGGCGGTGAAGATAATTCCATGTTCATACAGATAGCGGTGTAGATATTTCCATGTTCATAAAGATAGTGGTGTAGATATTTACATGTTCATACAGATAGAGGGCCTGATATTTCCATGTTCATACAGATATCGGTGCTGATATTTCCATGTTTATACAGGTAGCGGTGTAGATATTTCCATGTTCATAGAGATAGCGGTGTAGATATTTCCATGTTTATACAGATAGCGGTGTAGATATCTGCATCTTAATACATATGGCGGTGTAGGTATTTATATGGTCATACAGATGGCCGTGCAGATATTTCCATGTTCATACAGATGGTGGTGTAGATATTTCCATGTTCATACAGATAGCGGTGTAGGTATTTCCATGTGTAAAGAGATAGCGGTGTAGATATTTCCATGTATATGCAGATAGCTGTGTAGATATTTCCATTTTCATGCAGATATCGGTTTAGATATTTCCATGTTCAAACAGATAGCGGTGTAGATATTTCCATGTTCATACAGATAGCGGTGTAGATATTTCCATGTTTATACAGATAGCGGTGAAGAAGTATGCATGTTTACACAGATAGCGGTGTAGCTATTTCCATGTTCATACAGATAGCAGTGTAGATATTTCCATGTTCGTACAGATAGCGGTGTAGATATTTCCAAGTTCATACAGATAGCGGTGTAGATATTTCCATGTTTATACAGATGGCGGTGTAGATATTTCCATGTTCATCCAGATGGCTGTGTAGATATATCCATGTTCATACAGATGGCGGTGAAGATATTTCCATGTTCATACAGATAGCGGTGTAGATATTTCCATGTTCATACAGATAGCGGTGTAGCTATTTCCATGTTCATACAGATAGCGGTGTAGTTATTTCCATGTTCAAACAGATAGCGGTGTAGATATTTCCATGTTTATACAGATAGCGGTGCTTATATTTCCATGTTTATACAGGTAGCGGTGTAGATATTTCCATGTTTATACAGATAGCGGTGTAGATATTTCCATGTTTATACAGATAGCGGTGTAGATATTTCCATGTTCATCCAGATGGCTGTGTAGATATATCCATGTTCATACAGATGGCGGTGTAGATAATTCCATGTTCATACAGATAGCGGTGTAGATATTTCCATGTTCATACAGATAATGGTGTAGATATTTCCATGTTCATACAGATAGAGGGGCTGATATTTCCATGTTCATACAGATAGTGGTGCTGATATTTCCATGTTTATACACGTAGCGGTATAGATATTTCCATGTTTATTGATATAGTGGTATAGATATTTCCAAGTTTATACAGATAGCGGTGTAGATATCTCCATCATAATACAGATGGCGGTGTAGATATTTATATGTTCATACAGATGGCGGTGCAGATATTTCCATGTTCATACAGATGGCGGTGTTGATATTTCCATGTTTATAGAGATAGTGGTGTAGTTATTTCCATGTGTAAAGATATAGCTTTGTAGATATTTCCATGTATATGTAGATACCTGTGTAGATATTTCCATTTTCATGCAGATAGCGGTGTAGATATTTCCATGTTCAAACAGATAGCGGTGTAGATATTTCCATGTTCATACAGATAGTGGTGTAGATATTTCCATGTTCATACAGATAGCGGTGTAGCTATTTCCATGTTCATACAGATAGCGGTGTAGATATTTCCATGTTCATCCAGATGGCTGTGTAGATATATCCATGTTCATACAGATGGCGGTGAAGATATTTCCATGTTCAAACAGATAGCGGTGTACATATTTCCATGTTCATACAGATAGTGGTGTAGATATTTCCATGTTCATACAGATGGCGGTGTAGATATTTCCATGTTCATAAAGATAGCGGTGTAGTTATTTCCATGTGTGAAGAGATAGCTGTGTAGATATTTCCATGTATATGCAGATAGCTCTGAAGATATTTCCATTTTCATGCAGATTGCTGTTTAGATATTTCCATGTTCAAACAGATAGCGGTGTAGATATTTCCATGTTCATACAGATAGCGGTGTAGATATTTCCATGTTTATACAGATAGCGGTGAAGCAGATAGCAGTGCTTATATTTCCATGTTTATACAGGTAGCGGTGTGGATATTTCCATGTTTATACAGATAGCGGTGTAGATATTTCCATGTTTATACAGATAGCGGTGTAGATATTTCCAAGTTTATACAGATAGCGGTGTAGATATCTCCATCTTAATAAAGATGGCGGGGTAGATATTTATATGTTCATACAGATGGCGGTGCAGATATTTCTATGTTCATACAGATGGCGGTGTAGATATTTCCATGTTTATAGAGATAGTGGTGTAGTTATTTCCATGTGTAAAGAGATAGCTTTGTAGATATTTCCATGTATATGCAGATAGCTGTGTAGATATTTCCATTTTCATGCAGATAGCGGTGTAGATATTTCCATGTTCAAGCAGATAGCGGTGTAGATATTTCCATGTTAATACAGATAGCGGTGTAGATATTTCCATATTTATACAGATAGCGGTGAAGATGTTTGCATGTTTACACAGATAGCGGTGTAGATATTTCCATGTTCATGCAGATAGCGGTGTAGATATTTCCATGTTCATCCAGATGGCTGTGTAGATATATCCATGTTCATACAGATGGCGGTGAAGATACTTCCATGTTCATACAGATAGCGGTGTAGATATTTCCATGTTTATACAGATAGCGGTGTAGATATTTCCATGTTCATACAGATAGCGGTGTAGATATTTCCATGTTTATACAGATAGCGGTGAAGATACTTCCATGTTCATACAGATAGCGGTGTAGATATTTCCATGTTTATACAGATAGTGGTGTAGCTATTTCCATGTTCATACAGATGGCTGTGTAGATATTCCCATGTTCATACAGATAGCGGTGCTGATATTTCCATGTTTATACCGGTAGCGGTGTAGATATTTCCATGTTTATACAGATAGCGGTGTAGATATTTCCATGTTTATACAGATAGCGGTGTAGATATTTCCATGTTCATCCAGATGGCTGTGTAGATATATCCATGTTCATACAGATGGCGGTGAAGATATTTCCATGTTCATACAGATAGCGGTGTAGATATTTCCATGTTCATACAGATAGTGGTGTAGATATTTCGATGTTCATACAGATAGAGGGGCTGATATTTCCATGTTCATGCAGATAGCGGTGCTGATATTTCCATGTTTATACAGGTAGCGGTGTAGATATTTCCAAGTTTATACAGATAGCGGTGTAGACATTTCCATGTTTATACAGATAGCGGTGTAGATATTTTCATGTTCATACAGATAGCGGTGTAGATATCTCCATCTTAATACAGATGGCGGTTTATATATTTATATGTTCATACAGATGGCCGTGCAGATATTTCCATGTTCATACAGATGGCGGTGTAGATATTTCCATGTTCATCCTGATGGCTGTGAAGATATATCCATGTTCATACAGATAGCGGTGTAGATATTTCCATGTTCATACAGATAGTGCTGTAGATATTTCCATGTTCATACAGATAGCGGTGCAGCTATTTCCATGTTCATACAGATAGCGGTGTAGATATTTACATGTTCATACAGATAGCGGTGTAGATATTTCCATGTTCATACAGATAGCGGTGCTTATATTTCCATGTTTATACAGGTAGCGGTGTGGATATTTCCATGTTTATACAGATAGCGGTGTAGATATTTCCATGTTTATACAGATAGCGGTGTAGATATTTCCAAGTTTATACAGATAGCGGTGTAGATATCTCCATCTTAATAAAGATGGCGGTGTAGATATTTATATGTTCATACAGATGGCGGTGCAGATATTTCTATGTTCATACAGATGGCGGTGTAGATATTTCCATGTTTATAGAGATAGTGGTGTAGTTATTTCCATGTGTAAAGAGATAGCTTTGTAGATATTTCCATGTATATGCAGATAGCTGTGTAGATATTTCCATTTTCATGCAGATAGCGGTGTAGATATTTCCATGTTCAAACAGATTGCGGTGTAGATATTTCCATGTTCATACAGATAGCGGTGTAGATATTTCCATGTTTATACAGATAGCAGTGAAGATGTTTGCATGTTTACACAGATAGCGGTGTAGATATTTCCAAGTTCATGCAGATAGCGGTGTAGATATTTCCATGTTCATCCAGATGGCTGTGTAGATATATCCATGTTCCTACAGATGGCGGTGAAGATACTTCCATGTTCATACAGATAGCGGTGTAGATATTTCCATGTTTATACAGATAGTGGTGTAGATATTTCCATGTTCATACAGATAGCGGTGTAGCTATTTCCATGTTCATACAGATAGCGGTGCAGATATTTCCATGTCCATCCAGATGGCGGTGTAGCTATTTCCATGTTCATACAGATAGCGGTGCAGATATTTCCATGTTCATCCAGATGGCTGTGTAGACATATCCATGTTCATACAGATGGCGGTGAAGATAATTCCATGTTCATACAGATAGCGGTGTAGATATTTCCATGTTCATAAAGATAGTGGTGTAGATATTTACATCTTCATACAGATAGAGGGCCTGATATTTCCATGTTCATACAGATATCGGTGCTGATATTTCCATGTTTATACAGGTAGCGGTGTAGATATTTCCATGTTCATAGAGATAGCGGTGTAGATATTTCCATGTTTATACAGATAGCGGTGTAGATATCTGCATCTTAATACATATGGCGGTGTAGGTATTTATATGGTCATACAGATGGCCGTGCAGATATTTCCATGTTCATACAGATGGTGGTGTAGATATTTCCATGTTCATACAGATAGCGGTGTAGGTATTTCCATGTGTAAAGAGATAGCGGTGTAGATATTTCCATGTATATGCAGATAGCTGTGTAGATATTTCCATTTTCATGCAGATATCGGTTTAGATATTTCCATGTTCAAACAGATAGCGGTGTAGATATTTCCATGTTCATACAGATAGCGGTGTAGATATTTCCATGTTTATACAGATAGCGGTGAAGAAGTATGCATGTTTACACAGATAGCGGTGTAGCTATTTCCATGTTCATACAGATAGCAGTGTAGATATTTCCATGTTCGTACAGATAGCGGTGTAGATATTTCCAAGTTCATACAGATAGCGGTGTAGATATTTCCATGTTTATACAGATGGCGGTGTAGATATTTCCATGTTCATCCAGATGGCTGTGTAGATATATCCATGTTCATACAGATGGCGGTGAAGATATTTCCATGTTCATACAGATAGCGGTGTAGATATTTCCATGTTCATACAGATAGCGGTGTAGCTATTTCCATGTTCATACAGATAGCGGTGTAGTTATTTCCATGTTCAAACAGATAGCGGTGTAGATATTTCCATGTTTATACAGATAGCGGTGCTTATATTTCCATGTTTATACAGGTAGCGGTGTAGATATTTCCATGTTTATACAGATAGCGGTGTAGATATTTCCATGTTTATGCAGATAGCGGTGTAGATATTTCCATGTTCATCCAGATGGCTGTGTAGATATATCCATGTTCATACAGATGGCGGTGTAGATAATTCCATGTTCATACAGATAGCGGTGTAGATATTTCCATGTTCATACAGATAGTGGTGTAGATATTTCCATGTTCATACAGATAGAGGGCCTGATATTTCCATGTTCATACAGATAGTGGTGCTGATATTTCCATGTTTATACACGTAGCGGTATAGATATTTCCATGTTTATTGATATAGTGGTATAGATATTTCCAAGTTTATACAGATAGCGGTGTAGATATCTCCATCATAATACAGATGGCGGTGTAGATATTTATATGTTCATACAGATGGCGGTGCAGATATTTCCATGTTCATACAGATGGCGGTGTTGATATTTCCATGTTTATAGAGATAGTGGTGTAGTTATTTCCATGTGTAAAGATATAGCTTTGTAGATATTTCCATGTATATGTAGATACCTGTGTAGATATTTCCATTTTCATGCAGATAGCGGTGTAGATATTTCCATGTTCAAACAGATAGCGGTGTAGATATTTCCATGTTCATACAGATAGTGGTGTAGATATTTCCATGTTCATACAGATAGCGGTGTAGCTATTTCCATGTTCATACAGATAGCGGTGTAGATATTTCCATGTTCATCCAGATGGCTGTGTAGATATATCCATGTTCATACAGATGGCGTTGAAGATATTTCCATGTTCAAACAGATAGCGGTGTACATATTTCCATGTTCATACAGATAGTGGTGTAGATATTTCCATGTTCATACAGATGGCGGTGTAGATATTTCCATGTTCATACAGATAGCGGTGTAGTTATTTCCATGTGTGAAGAGATAGCTGTGTAGATATTTCCATGTATATGCAGATAGCTCTGAAGATATTTCCATTTTCATGCAGATTGCTGTTTAGATATTTCCATGTTCAAACAGATAGCGGTGTAGATATTTCCATGTTCATACAGATAGCGGTGTAGATATTTCCATGTTTATACAGATAGCGGTGAAGCAGATAGCGGTGCTTATATTTCCATGTTTATACAGGTAGCGGTGTGGATATTTCCATGTTTATACAGATAGCAGTGTAGATATTTCCATGTTTATACAGATAGCGGTGTAGATATTTCCAAGTTTATACAGATAGCGGTGTAGATATCTCCATCTTAATAAAGATGGCGGGGTAGATATTTATATGTTCATACAGATGGCGGTGCAGATATTTCTATGTTCATACAGATGGCGGTGTAGATATTTCCATGTTTATAGAGATAGTGGTGTAGTTATTTCCATGTGTAAAGAGATAGCTTTGTAGATATTTCCATGTATATGCAGATAGCTGTGTAGATATTTCCATTTTCATGCAGATAGCGGTGTAGATATTTCCATGTTCAAGCAGATAGCGGTGTAGATATTTCCATGTTAATACAGATAGCGGTGTAGATATTTCCATGTTTATACAGATAGTGGTGAAGATGTTTGCATGTTTACACAGATAGCGGTGTAGATATTTCCATGTTCATGCAGATAGCGGTGTAGATATTTCCATGTTCATCCAGATGGCTGTGTAGATATATCCATGTTCATACAGATGGCGGTGAAGATACTTCCATGTTCATACAGATAGCGGTGTAGATATTTCCATGTTTATACAGATAGTGGTGTAGATATTTCCATGTTCATACAGATAGCGGTGTAGCTATTTCCATGTTCATACAGATAGCGGTGCAGATATTTCCATGTTCATCCAGATGGCTGTGTAGACATATCCATGTTCATACAGATGGTGGTGAAGATAATTCCATGTTCATACAGATAGCGGTGTAGATATTTCCATGTTCATACAGATAGTGGTGTAGATATTTCCATGTTCATACAGATAGAGGGGCTGATATTTCCATGTTCATACAGATATCGGTGCTGATATTTCCATGTTTATACAGGTAGCGGTGTAGATATTTCCATGTTCATAGAGATAGCGGTGTAGATATTTCCATATTTATACAGATAGCGGTGTAGATATCTGCATCTTAATACATATGGCGGTGTAGGTATTTATATGTTCATACAGATGGCCGTGCAGATATTTCCATGTTCATACAGATGGCGGTGTAGATATTTCCATGTTCATACAGATGGCGGTGTAGATATTTCGATGTTCATACAGATAGCGGTGTGGTTATTTCCATGTGCAAAGAGATAGCTATGTAGATATTTCCATGTGTATGCAGATAGCTGTGTAGGTATTTCCATTTTCATGCAGATAGCGGTTTGGATATTTACATGTTCAAACAGATAGCGGTGTAGATATTTCCATGTTCATACAGATAGCGGTGTAGATATTTCCATGTTTATACAGATAGCGGTGAAGATGTATGCATGTTTACACAGATAGCGGTGTAGATCTTTCCATGTTCATCCAGATGGCTGTGTAGATATATCCATGTTCATACAGATAGCGGTGTAGATATTTCCATGTTCATACAGATAGTGGTGTAGATATTCCCATGTTCATACAGATAGCGGTGTATCTATTTCCATGTTCATACAGATAGCGGTGTAGATATTTCCATGTTCGTACAGATAGCGGTGCTGATATTTCCATGTTTATACAGTCAGCGGTGTGGATATTTCCATGTTTATACAGATAGCGGTGTGGATATTTCCATGTTTATGCAGATAGCGTTGTAGATATTTCCAGGTTTATACAGATAGCGGCGTAGATATCTCCATCTTAATACGGATGGCGGTGAAGATATTTATATGTTCATACAGATGGTGGTGCAGATATTTCCGTGTTCATACAGATGGCGGTGTAGCTATATCCATGTTCATGCAGATAGCGGTGTTGATATTTCCATGTTCATCCATATGTCTGTGTAGATATATCCATGTTCATACAGATAGCGGTGTAGATATTTCTATGTTCATACAGATAGTGCTGTAGATATATCCATGTTCATACAGATAGCGGTGTAGCTATTTCCATGTTCATACTGATAGCGGTGTAGATATGTCCATGTTCAAACAGGTAGCGGTGTAGATATTTCCATGTTCATACAGATAGCGGTGCTTATATTTCCATGTTTATACAGGTAGCGGTGTAGATATTTCCATGTTCATACAGATAGCGGTGTAGATATTTCCATGTTTATACAGATAGCGGTGTAGATATTTCCATGCTCATCCAGATGGCTGTGTAGATATATCCATGTTCATACAGATGGCGGTGAAGATATTTCCATGTTCATGCAGATAGCGGTGTAGATATTTCCATGTTCATACAGATAGCGGTGTAACTATTTTCATGTTCATACAGATAGCGGTGTAGTTATTTCCATGTTCAAACAGATAGCGGTGTAGATATTTCCATGTTTATACGGATAGCGGTGCTTATATTTCCATGTTTATACAGGTAGTGGTGTAGATATTTCCATGTTTATACAGATAGCGGTGTAGATATTTCCATGTTCACCCAGATGGCGGTGTAGATATATCCATATTCATACAGATAGCGGTGTAGATATTTCCATGTTCATACAGATGGCGGTGTAGATATTTCCATGTTCATACAGATAGCGGTGTAGTTATTTCCATGTGCAAAGAGATAGCTATGTAGATATTTCCATGTGTATGCAGATATCTGTGTAGATATTTCCATTTTCATGCAGATAGCGGTTTAGATATTTCCATGTTCAAACAGATAGCGGTGTAGATATTTCCATGTTCATACAGATAGCGGTGTAGATATTTCCATGTTTATACAGATAGTGGTGAAGATGTATGCATGTTTACATAGATAGCGGTGTAGATATTTCCATGTTCATACAGATAGCTGTGTAGATATTTCCATGTTCATCCAGATGGCTCTGTAGATATATCCATGTTCATACAGATAGCGGTGTAGATATTTCCATGTTCATACAGATAGTGGTGTAGATATTTCCATGTTCATACAGATAGCGGTGTATCTATTTCCATGTTCATACAGATAGCGGTGTAGATATTTCCATGTTCGTACAGATAGCGGTGTAGATATTTCCATGTTCATACAGATAGCGGTGCTGATATTTCCATGTTTATACAGTCAGCGGTGTGGATATTTCCATGTTTATACAGATATCGGTGTGGATATTTCCATGTTTATGCAGATAGCGGTGTAGATATTTCCAGGTTTATACAGATAGCGGTGTAGATATCTCCATCTTAATACGGATGGCGGTGTAGATATTTATATGTTCATACAGATGGTGGTGCAGATATTTCCATGTTCATACAGATGGCGGTGTAGCTATTTCCATGTTCATGCATATAGCGGTGTAGCTATATCCATGTTCATGCAGATAGCGGTGTAGATATTTCCATGTTCATCCATATGGCTGTGTAGATATATCCATGTTCATACAGATAGCGGTGTAGATATTTGCATGTTCATACAGATAGTGCTGTAGATATTTCCATGTTCATACAGATAGCGGTGTAGCTATTTCCATGTTCATACAGATAGCGGTGTAGATATGTCCATGTTCAAACAGATAGCGTTGTAGATATTTACATGTTCATACAGATAGCGGTGCTTATATTTCCATGTTTATACAGGTAGCGGTGTAGATATTTCCATGTTCATACAGATAGCGGTGTAGATATTTCCATGTTTATACAGATAGCGGTGTAGATATTTCAATGTTCATCCAGATGGCTGTGTAGATATATCCATGTTCATACAGATGGCGGTGAAGATATTTCCATGTTCATACAGATAGCGGTGTAGCTGTTTCCATGTTCAAACAGATAGCGGTGTAGATATTTCCATGTTTATACAGATTGCGGTGCTTATATTTCCATCTTTATACAGATAGCGGGGTAGATATCTCCATGTTTATACAGATGGCAGTGCAGATATTTCCATGTTCATACAGATGTCGGTGTAGATATTTCCATGTTTATAGAGATAGTGTTGTAGTTATTTCCATGTGTTAAGAGATAGCTTTGTAGATATTTCCATGTATATGCAGATAGCTGTGTAGATATTTCCATTTTCATGCAGATAGCGGTGTAGATATTTCCATGTTCAAACAGATAGCGGTGTAGATATTTCCATGTTCATACAGATAGTGGTGTAGATATTTCCATGTTCATACAGATAGCGGTGTAGCTATTTCCATGTTCATACAGATAGCGGTGTAGATATTTCCATGTTCATCCAGTTGGCTGTGTAGATATATCCATGTTCATAGAGATGGCGGTGAAGATATTTCCATGTTCATACAGATAGCGGTGTAGATATTTCCATGTTTATACAGATAGTGGTGCAGATATTTCAATGTTCATACAGATACAGAGGCTGACATTTCCACGTTCATACAGATAGCGGTGCTGATATTTCCATGTTTATACAGGTAGCGGTGTAGATATTTCCAAGTTTATACAGATAGCAGTGTAGACATTTCCATGTTTATACAGATAGCGGTGTAGATATTTCCATGTTTATATAGATAGCGGTGTAGATATCTCCATCTTAATACAGATGGCGGTGTAGATATTTATGTGTTCATACAGATGGCCGTGCAGATATTTCCATGTTCATACAGATGGCGGTGTAGATATTTCCATGTTCATACCGATAGCGGTGTAGTTATTTCCATTTGTAAAGAGATAGCTGTGTAGCTATTTCCATGTATATGCATATAGCTGTGTAGATATTTCCATTTTCAGGCAGATAGCGGTTTAGATATTTCCATGTTCAAACAGATAGCGGTGTAGATATTTCCATGTTCATACAGATAGCGGTGTAGATATATCCATGTTTATACAGATACCGGTGAAGATGTATGCATGTTTACACAGATAGCGGTGTAGATATTTCCATGTTCATACAGATAGCGGTGTAGATATTTCCATGTTCATACAGATAGCGGTGTAGATATTTCCATGTTCATCCAGATGGCTGTGTAGATATATCCATGTTCATACAGATGGCGGTGAAGCTATTTCCATGTTCATACAGATGGCGTTGTAGATATTTCCATGTTCATACAGATAGCTGTGTAGATATTGCCATGTTCATACCGATAGCGGTGCTGATACTTCCATGTTTATACAGGTAGCGGTGTAGATATCTTCATCTTTATTCAGATGGCGGTGTAGATATTTATATGTTCATACAGATGACGGTGCAGATATTTCCATGTTCATACTGATGGCGGTGTAGATATTTCCATGTTTATACAGATAGCGGTGAAGATGTATGCATGTTTACAGACATAGCGGTGTAGATAATTCCATGTTCATCCAGATGGCTGTGTAGATATTTCCACGTTCTTCCAGATGGCTGTGTAGATATATCCATGTTCATACAGATGGCGGTGAAGATATTTCCATGTTCATACAGATAGCAGTGTAGATATTTCCATGTTTTTACAGGTAGCGGTGTAGATATTTCCATATTTATACAGATAGCGGTGTAGATATTTCCATGTTTATACAGATAGCGGTGTAGATATTTCCATGTTTATACAGATAGCGGTGTAGATATTTCCATGTTTATACAGATAGCAGTGCAGATATTTCTGTGTTTATACAGATAGCCGTGTAGATATTTACATCATCATTCAGCTGGCGGTGTAGATATTTGCAAGCTGATACAGATGGCGGTGTAGATATTTCCAAGTTTATAGAGATGGCGTACAGATATTTCCATGTTGTCACCGACGGCGGGGTAAATATTTCCATGTTTATACACTTATCGCTGTAGATATTTCCATGTTTATTCAGATAGCAGTGTTGATATTTCCATGTTTATACAAATAGCGGTGTAGATATTTCCATGTTTATAGAGATAGTGGTGTAGATATTTCCATGTTTATAGAGATAGTGGTTTAGGTATTTCCATGATTATAGAGATTATGGTGTAGTTATTTCCATGTTTATAGAGATAGCAGTGTTGAAATTTCCCTGTTTCACAGAAAGGAGTGTAGATATTTCCATGTTTATACAGATAGCGGTGTAGATATTTCCATGTTTATACAGATGGCAGTGTAGATATTTCCATGTTTATAGAGATGGCGTTGTAGATATTTCCTTGTTTATACAGATAGCAGTGTAAATATTTCGATGTTTATAGAGATAGGTTTGTAGGTATTTCCATGTTCATACAGATAGCGGTGTAGATATTTCCATTTTCATACAGAAGGCGGTGTAGATATTTCCATCTTCATACAGATGGCGGTGAAGATATTTGCATGTTCATACAGATGGCGGTGTAGATATTTCCATGTTCATACAGATGTCGGTGCAGATATTTCCATGTTCACACAGATGTTTGTGTAGTTATTTCCATGTTCATACAGATGACGTTGTTGATATTTCCATGTTCATGCCGAGGGCGGTGTAGATATTTCCATGTTTATAGAGATGGCGGTGTAGATATTTCCAAGTTTATACAGATGGCAGTGTAGATATTTCCATGTTCATACAGATAGCATTGTAGATATTTCCATGTTTATGGAGATATCGGTGTAGATATTTGCATGTTTATACAGATAGCGGTGTAGATATTTCCATGATTACACAGATAGCGGTGTAGATATTTCCATGTTTATATAAATAGCGGTGTAGGTATTTACATGTTTATACAGATAGCGGTGAAGTTATTTCCATGTTTATACAGACAGCGGTGTAGATATTTCCATGTTTATACAGAGAGCATTGTAGATATTTCCATGTTTATAGAGTTAGCGGTGTAGATATTTCCCTGTTTTACAGATAGCAGAGTAGATATTTCCATGTTTATACAGATAGCAGTTTAGACATTTCCATGTTTATACCGATAACGGTGTAGATATTTCTGTGTTTATACATATAACGGTGTAGTTATTTCCATGATCATACAGATGGCGGTGTGGATATTTCCATTTTGATACAGACTGGGTGTAGGTATTTTCATGTTTTTACAGATGACGGTGTAGATATTTACATGTTTATAGACATGGCGGTGTAGATATTTCCATGTTTTTACACGTAGCAGTGTCGATATTTCCATGTTTATGGAGATATCGGTGTAGGTATTTCCATGTTTATAGAGAGAGCGTTGTAGATATTTCCATGTTTATACAGATAGCGGTGTAGATATTTCCCTGTTTTACAGATAGCAGTGTAGATATTTCCATGTTTATACAGATAGCGGTGTAGATATTTCCATGTACATACAGATAGCGGTGTAGATATTCCCATGTTTATTCAGATGGCAATGTAGATATTTACATGTTTATAGGGATGGCGGTGTAGATATTTCCTTGTATTGACAGATAGCTGTGTAGATATTTCCATTTTTATACAGATAGCGCTGAAGATATTTCCATGATTATACAGATAGTGGTGTAGATATTTCCATGTTTATATAGATAGCGGTGTAGATATTTCCATGTTTATACAGATAGCGGTGTAGATATTTCCATGTTTATGGAGATGGCATTATAGTTATTTACTTGTTTATACAGATAGTGGTGTCGATATTTCCATGGTCATACAGATAGCGGTGTAGATATTTCCATGTTTATACAGATAGTGGTGTAGATATTTCCATATTTATACACATGGCGGTGTAGATATTTCCATGTGCATACAGATGCCGGTTTAGATATTTCAATGTTTATAGGGATGACGGTGTAGATA
The DNA here is from genome assembly GCF_029281585.2 of Gorilla gorilla gorilla. Lineage (NCBI taxonomy): Eukaryota > Metazoa > Chordata > Mammalia > Primates > Hominidae > Gorilla > Gorilla gorilla. The sequence goes on from NC_073238.2 coordinate 129,895,057, forward strand.
TTTCCATGTTTATACAGATGGCGGTGTAGATATTTCCATGTTTATACCCATAGCGGTGTAGATATTTCCATGTTTATACTCATAGCGGTGTAGATATTTCTATGTTTACAGAGATATTGGTGTAGATATTTCCATGTTTATAGAGATAGTCGTGTAGATATTTCCATGTTTATAGAGATAGCGGTGTCGATAATTCCCTGTTTCACAGACAGCAGTGTAGATATTGCCATGTTTATTCAGATAGCGGTGTAGATACATCCATGTTTATAGAGATAGCGGTGTAATTATTTCCATGTTTATAGAGATGGCGGTGGAGATATTTCCATGTTTATAGAGATGGCAGTGTAGATATTTCCATGTTTATACAGATGGCGGTGTAGTTATTTCCATGTTTATACTGGTGGCGGTGTAGTTATTTCCATATTCATACAGATGGCGTTGTAGATATTTCAATGTTTATAGAGATGGCGGTGTAGACATTTCCATGTTTATACAGATGGCGGTGTAGTTATTTCCATGTTTATACAGATAGCGGTGTAGGTATTTCCATGCTTATACAGATAGCGGTGTAGATATTTCCATGTTCATACAGATAGCGTTGTAAATATTTCCATGTTTATACAGATAGCGGTGTAGATATTTCCATGTTTATAGAGATAGCGGTATAGATATTTCCATGTTGATACACATAGCGGTGTAGATATTTCCATGTTTATAGAGATAGCGGTGTAGATATTTCCAAGTTTATAGAGATGGCGGCTTGGATATTTCCATGTTTATATATGTGGCGGTGTATATATTTCCGTGTTTATGCAGATGGCGGTGTAGATATTTCCATGTTTATACAGATGGCGGTGTAGATATTTCCATGTTTATACAGATGGCGGTGTAGATACTTCCATATTTATACAGATGGCGCTGTAGATATTTTCATGTTCATACAGATAGCGGTGTAGATATTTCCATGTTTATAGAGATGGCGCTGTAGATATTTCCTTGTTTATACACATAGCAGTGTAGATATTTCCATGTTTAAAGAGATGGCGGTGTAGATATTTCCATGTTTGTACAGGTAGCGGTGAAGATATTTCCATATTTATACAGGTAGCGGTACAGATATGTGAATTCATTAAACCTCTTTTTCTTTATAAATTACCCAGTCTTGGGTATGTCTTTATCAGCAGCATGAAAATTGACTAATACACTCACTGTCCATGAATGATACTCTGTTAGCCCATTTGCATTGTTATAAAGAAATACCTGAGGCTGGGTTATTTATAAAGAAATGCGGTTTATTTGGCTCCTTGTTGTGAAGGCTGTACATGAAGCATAGTACTGGCACCTGCTTCCAGGGAGGGCATCAGGAACCTTCCAATCATGGTGGAAGGTGAAGGGAAACCAGCATATCACATGGTGAGAGCGGAAGCAAGAGAGACAGGGAGGAGGTGTCAGTCTCTTTTAAACAACCAGATATCGCATGAACTCACAGGGTAAGAACTCATTCATTACCAAGAGGACAGCACCAAGCCATTCAGGAGGCATCTATCTCCAACATTGGGGATCACATTTTAACGTGAGATTTGAAGGGGACAAACATCCAAACTATGTCAGATACCAAAGCTGACAATGCTTAGTATCTTTAGCTGTTCCAGGTTCTGGGAAAAGGGAGAGAGTTAGCTTCCCTCGTCTATGCTGTGCTACTCCATATTATATTAGTAATTATTGTTCTCTAAAGGTTTTTGAAAGCAAATAAACAAATGCAAGGCAAAATATACGAAATGCAAGGCAAAACATACGAAATGCAAGGCAAATGCATTAAAAACTTTTGAGTGTTAATATATAGATTTTATTTTATCTTTTTAATTTCTTTTGCTTAACCAAATAGATTATGTAGTTTTGATTAACTGGCCATGAAATAGCTCTGCCTACATAGAATTTCCCATGAATAATTGGTTGTGGAGACTTTTATGTGTAACCCAAATCCTCCCTCAAAACTGAAGTTTGCCCAGCTATTGGGAGTGTTGGCAAATCATGCCTCTCAGCTGATTCTCTCTAGAATTTATTCTCAGGAGATCTAATTAATAACTTGTCAAGCTGATGTCCATCCTTGGGGACAACTCGTATCTGAAGAATGGCCAGTGAAAGGTATTAAAACTCCATACTCCTGCCTCAATTTAGGGCAACTCTGAAGGGTCGCCCCAGCTTCTCAGCTCCCCCTTGATATTAGCTGAGGTATTTGTTGTGACTGCCTCACATCTCAACTCCCTTTGTCCAATTCAGCTTTTTCGCCACAGTTGTTGGTTCCTAGGATTTTACCCAGTTAAATGTTCTCTACACAAATCTCTATCTCAAATCTGCTTTACAGGGAATGTGGCCTCAGACAGGTTTTCATTAGGTTCTGGACGTAACTCTCATTAGTCATTGATATGATTCGGCTGTGTCTCCATCCGAATCTCACCTTGATTGTAATTATCCCCGCATGTCAAGGATGGAGTCAGGTGGAGATCATTGAATCATAGGGGCGGGTTCCCCCTACTGTTCTCCTGGTAGCGAATAAGTCTCACGAGATCTGATGCTTTTAAAATGGGAGCTTCCCTACACAAGCTTTCTTCTCTGCTACCATTTAAGATGTGCCTTTGCTTCTTTTTTGCCTTCTGCCGTGACTGTGAGGCCTCCCCAGCCATGTGGAATTGTGAGTTCATTAAACCTCTTTCCTTTCTAAATTACCCGGTCTTGGGTATGACTTTATTAGCAGCATGACAACAAACTAGTGCAGTCTGTTCTATAAGCCCAAGTCGGATCACAGAGTCCCGCTTTCTGTTTTTTTTTTCTAGCCCATATTTCTACTAAAACTTGACTCATATAGACTTAAAACAAAATAATTAAGCATGGCTAGTAATTATTTAATATTTTATACGTGTCAGGTACTGTATTTTGTAACTTATCTTTTAATAATCTTTCCAAATCTCTAAAAGGAGAATTCTGCTCTTTTATAGAGAAAACAAGGATGGCTCAATCTTTTGATTTTTATTACAAGCTTTATTTTGTATAACATATAATAAACTAAAAATATTGAAAGTTTAGAAACCATCAGCACACAATCGAGGTGATGGAAATATACTTCACCTCCAGTTTCCTGATGCCTCTTTATAATACATTTCTCTGGCCCCTCATTCCTGGCCCTTAAAAACCACCAAACTGCTTTCTGTCACTGGACAGTAATTTATGCAGTCAAAAAATGTATATAAATAAAATTTTACACTATGCACTTTTTTGTCTGACATTTTATGTTTTTTTCTCTGCATGTTTTACCTCTAGAGTCTGCCTTGTTTCACTTAGTATAGTTATTTTGAGATTCATTCATGTTATAGTATGTATCCATAATTAATTCGGATAAAGCAAGTTAATTCATTAATGTATTGATTGATATTTAGACTGTTTCTAGTTTGGGCTATTATGAATACATGTGCTATGAACATTTGTGTTGATATCATTATATGAACACCTACTTTTATCTCTCTTGGGTAAATACCCAGGAGTGCAATGGCTGAGTCTTACGGCAGAAGTATGTTTAACTTTTTAAGGGACTCTTAAACTGTTTTTCAAAGGTTACACTTTTTTGTATTCCCATCAGCAGTGTATGAGAGTTTCAGCTTCTCCACATCCAAGCCAGTGCTTGGCTATTATCAGTCATGCTAATCTTAGCTATTTAAAAATAGATAGTGGCGTCTCATTTTGGTTTTAATTTGCATTGCCCTAAGCATTAATTATGTTGAGCATATGTGCTTATTTACCAAACAAATGTCTACTTTGAAATGTCTGTTCCAGTCTTTCACCCAAGTTTTAAATGGGGTTGTTTGTTTTTCATTATTAAATTTTGAGCTTTTAAAATATATTTTTGATGCAAGCCTTTCATCAGATATATGAATTGCAAATATTTTCTCCCAGCCTGCAGCTTGTCTTTTCAGTCTCTTAATAGATTCTTTTGAAGAGCAGATTCTTTTTTTTAAATTTGATGAGTTCTTCTTATCAATATATTATTATATAAATCATGCTGTGGGGTCATATCAAAGAAAGCTTTGCCTGACTCAAAGTCCCAAATGTTTTCACATCTTCCCTCTCCTCTCCTTTGGGAACTGAGATTACACATAAATTCAGTTACTTGAAATTTACTGTCTACTATTGCTCTGTTCATGTTTTTTAAAAGTTTATTTTCTCTCTATATTTTATTTTGAGAGGTGTCTATCTTTTCTTCTTTAATGACTAACGTGCTATCAGCCTACCATGTAGCTGGGACTACAGCCGCATGCTACTATGCCCCGCTAATTTTTGTATTTTTAGTAGAGATGGGATTTCACCATATTGGTCAGGCTGGTCCTGAACTCCTGACTTCGTGATCCACCTGCCTCGGCCTCACAAAATGCTGAGATTACAGGCGTGAGCCACTGTGCCCAGCCTCCTTTAGTGTATCTTGCATGTCTCTATTTTAGAACATATAGAATACTGTTTCAATAAGCATTTGAATGTTCTTAACTGATAACTCTGGCACCTTGATTTACTCTGGATCAGTTCTGACTCAGTGATTTTTCTCCTTATTATGAGCCACGTTCTTCTGTCTTTTGTTGTTACTGTTGTGTCTCTGCTAAACTGTGTCTGGATGTCAGATATGGTGACTTTTATCTTATTGAGTGCTGGAAGTATATATAAATATTCTTGATCTTTGTATTGGTATGTATTTAAGTTTAGTTGGAAAGAGTTTGACTCTTTTTGGTCTTGCTTTAAAAATTCATTAGGTGGGATCAGACCAGTTCTCATTTTAGAGCTAATCACTCCCAACTAGTGAGGCAAGATCCTTCTGGGTATCCCTGGGAATCTTGAGGTGTTCCTGGTTTGGCTGATAAAATAAGCACTATTACTGGACCTTGGTGAGCATGTGTACTGTTACTTTTCATCTTATCTGGGTGTTGTTTCCCCAACCGTAGGTACTTTTCTCTAGGCCTGTCCTAACAATTACTTAGCTATGTACTTTAGGGGGACCCTTTGCAGAGCTCTGGAGTTCTCTTTCTGTGCAGCCCCTTCTTCTCGGAAACCTTGTCCTGAGAGCTCATGTCAACATGGTTTCTGTGGACTCTCAGCTCTGTCCCCTCAGCTCAGGGAGAACGATGGGCTCCTCTTGGGCTTTTCTCCTGGAGTAGTGGGCTGGAAAACTTTCTCCAGGCATAAATTAGGGCAGTTGATAGGCTCACCTTGTTTGAGACTGACTTTACAGGGTCTTGCAAACTTTTGTGGCATACATTTTGGCCATTTTTTTGGTTGTTTCAGGAGGGAGAGAAAGTCTAGTTCTTGTTACTCCATCATGGTCATTGCAGAAGTCAACCTAACTGATATTTATCAATACAGTCTGTTGCTACACATTGAACTTGCTTAAGATAATTTTTAGATGGCACAGAACTTTCTGTCCATTGAATGAGACTCTCTGCTTATTTTGCAAGTGCTCATTTGTATGGAGACATTTGTATGGAGAAACTTCAAAAAGTTTGTGGAAAAATGAAGTTAAAAGATAAACATTGAAAATGTGATCTTCGGTTTTCATCCCTAAAGAACTGATGGTCCTGGGAACTTAACAATGTCAATGCAGTCTCTTATACATTATTAACTTAAGAAAAATGGGTGCCCTTTCCACATTTGTTGAGATTGGGAAACAAAAAGAAGTCAGAAGGAGCCAAATCAGAGCTGTAAGGTGGATGCCTGACAATTTCCCATTGAGACTCTCACAAAATTGCCTTTGCTCGATGACAGGAATGAGCAGAAACATTGTGGTGTTAGAGGACTGTCTACTAAAGCTTTCCCAGGTATTTTGCCCTAAAACTTTGGCTAACTTATTCAAAACACTCTCATGATATGCAGATATTATTGTTCTTTGACCTTCCACAAAGTCAACAAGCAAAATGCCTGGAATGTCCCCAAAAAACTGTTGCCGTGACCTTTGCTCTTGAGTGATCCCCTTTAGCTTTGACTGGACCACTTCCACCTTTGGTAGCCATTGCTTTGATTGTGTTTTGCCCTCAGGATCATACTGGGAAAGCCATGTTTTATCTTCTGTTACAATTCTTCAAAGAAATCCTTCAGGATCTTGACCCTAGTTCTTTAAAATTTCCATTGAGAGCTCTCCTCTTGTCTGCAGCTGATCTGAGCACAACACTTTTGGCACCCATGCAGTGGAAAGTTGGTTCAACTTTAATTTTTTAGTCAGAACTGTGTAAGCTGAACCAATTAAGATGTCTACGATGTTGGCTATTGTTTGTGCTGTTGATTATCAGTCCTCTTCAATTAGGGCACAAACAAGATTAATTTTTTTCCTTGCAAATTGATATGGATGATCTGTCCCTGTGGACTTCATCTTCCACATCATCTCGTTTCTTCTTTAAAAAAGCTGTCCGCTTGTGAACTACTGATTTCTTTGGTGCATTGTCCCCTCAAGCTTCTTGTAAAGCATCAGTGATTTCACCATTCTTTCACTCAAGCTTCATCATAATCTAATGTTTGTTCTTGCTTCAATTTTAGCAGAATTTACATTGCTCTGCTAGGGGCTCTTTTCAAACTAATGTCTACTCCTTCTTACTGTCTCAAACTAGATCCTGTTCAAACATGCTATAATAAATTAGTATGAGTTTATTTTGCTGCCAAAATTGAAACCTTTGCATAGTTTTTTTCATAATATACATTTTCCATGAACTTTTTAAGGCCTCTCATGTATCCACAGGTAGAGTGCCTTACCTATTCTGACTTCAGTCAATTATTCAAGACCTTTCCTTGTCAGTGATACATTAGAAAGGTAGAGTATTGAAAAATAAGAGTAGCTTCTGCTGATTAAGAAATACTATATCTTTTTCTACTTCTTTCTTTCTTTTTTTTCTTTTTCTTTTTTTTTTTTTGAGACAGCATCTTTCTCTGTCACCCAGGCTGGAGTGCAGTGGTGTGATCTCAGCTCACTGCAACCTCTGCCTCCCAGGGTCAAGTGATTCTCCTGCCTCAGCCTCCCGAGTAGCTGGGACTATAGGTGCCTGCCACCACACCCAGCTAATTTTTGTATTTTTAGTGGAGACAAGGTTTTACCATATTGGCCAGGCTGGTCTTGAACTCCTGACCTTGTGATCTGCCTGATTCGGCCTCCCAAAGCGCTGGGATTACAGTCATGAGCCACCGTACCTAGCTTTCTACTTCTTTCTTATTATTTTCCTCCTCTCTCATTCCTATATTCTCTCCTTTCTCCTACTTTCCTCCCCACTCCCTGTTTCCTTCCTTTCATCTTTCCTATTTTCAAGACTTAATATTTCTTGAACCTCCGATGTTATCATAGTATGTTATTTGTTTAATTTTCACATAACAATAATAGTTTAAATACAAATAATATTTATTTTCATCCCCATGTTATCAGTATAACAGTAAAGATGTGGAGAGGCCAGCTGGGCATGGTGGCTCAAGCCTGTAATCCCAGCACATTGGGAGGCCGAGGTGGGTGGATCACGAGGTCAGGAGATCGAGACCATCCTGGCTAACATGGTGAAACCCCATCTCTACTAAAAAATAGAAAAAATTAGCTGGGCGTGGTGGCACGTGCCTGTAGTCCCAGCTACTCGGGAGGCTGAGGCAGGAGAATAGTGTGAACCCGGGAGGCAGAACTTGCAGTGAGCCAAGATCACGCCACTGCACTCCAGCCTGGGTGACAGAGCGAGACTCTGTCTCAGAAAATAAATAAATAAATAAATGAAAATAAAATTAAAAAAATGATGTGGAGAGGCCAAACCAATGGCTCTTATATCCACGTTCTTTCTTCTAAATGATTTCACCTTAGTTTTGGTCTGCATCTCTAACCATAGCTAGTTGCAGCAGGACTTCTATCTGGCCTTGCTGCTCTCATTTTTGGACCTCCTCACTGAAATCAAATTGATCTTTCTAAAATGCAAACCTGGTCTTAGTATTTTATTACTTAAAACCCATTGGTGGCTTTCCATGATTTATGGAATAAAGTCAAAATTCCTGTTTTTGCCCATGTTTCTGTGTGCCTCTCATCCCTACATTTACTGATTCCTGTGTGCCATAAATTGCCAGTTGTCCAGAGTTCATTCTCTTTTTGTACTTGGGAGGACTTCTGCATCCTGCAACTTTTCCCCTGAAACGTGCTTGGAAAATACCTACTCATTTTTTTCAGATTCAGGTTAGCTTTTTACTTCAGTTTCTTTTCCTGAAGCTTATACTGACTGCTCCATATGGCTTTGGGGATTAGCTACTCATTCCTTTGTGCCCTTTGTAGATACACATTTATCATGGAGTCTTTTTTTTTTTTTTTTTTTTTTGAGACAGAGTCTCACTCTGTCACCAGGCTGGAGTGCAGTGGTGTGATCTCAGCTCACTGCAACCTTTACCTTCCAGGTTCAACTGATTCTCTTGCCTCAGCCTCCCAAGTAACTACAGGCGTGCACCACCGTGCCCAGCTAATTTTTGTATTTTTAGTAGAGACGGGGTTTCACTATGTTGGCCAGGATGGTCTCGATCTCTTGACCTCGTGATCTGCCCACGTTGGCCTCCCAAAGTGCTGGGATTACAGGCATGAACCACCGCTCCCAATCAGTCATGCAGTCTTTATACTTACTTGTTTACTTGCCTGTGAGCTCACTGAATGCAGGGACTATTTCCTTGTTGCTCTAGCACCTACACCAGTACCTGGTATCCAGAAGCTGTATGCTAAATGTTTGTTGAGTGGCTGTTTGACTGAATGATTGTACTCCTAATTAGTAGATAGAAAGCCATGAACTTCCCAGTTCATCATTCTTTGTGCTCAATTCTGGTTTCTTTATTGTGTTCAAAAGAGTTCCTTAGTGACATAAAACTATGGAGCTAGTATGTCAGCTCATTTAAGCAATGATTGGTTTATGTATATAAGAGACTTCAATAATTATATATTTTTATTTCAGTTTCAATAAATGATCAATTGATTAATTTTCTCTGTTTTGGCTTATTGTTCACATTTAATATCAAATAAAAGTGTTTTACTTAAAATTTTTCATGCCAATTATGACAGTTAGGTGAATATTACTTTGATTTACATTCCAGTAGTAGTTTTGGTTGAACCCTGAATATGCTAAGACGTCCCTTTTCTTTTTTCTTATGAACAGGCTACTGTGTTTACATATATTATTAAAATCTTCTTTGAAAATACGAAGAATGTTACATTTCTTATATTTAGTTCTCTGTGCTTCAGAATTCCTGTGATACTTGCACTTAAGTCCTTCTGAGCAGTTGATGTTGATATTTATGTGGTTAATTTCATGAAACGTGGTGGTTTTCATTTCTATCATTAATTTATACAGGAGATAGACTGTTTTCCAGGTGTAAGCTCAGTCATATAATTAGAAAATTTATAAGCAGAAAGGAGTTATTTGGTCTAACCCATTTATTCTACAGATAGAGAAATTAGAGTCCAGAAACTCTGTCTTCTTTAAAGTCTTACAGGTATTTAAGAAAAAAGAATAGACTTGAGGTTTCTGTGCTCTGAACCCAGTGATCTTGACACTGTAACGATCTTCATCCATATTATTCACAGAAGTAAATATAATCACATATTAAATAAGAAACAAAAATACTAAGGAGATATTATACTGAAAAATGAAATAATATTATCTTAATTATTTTGATCAGATTCAATCTATAGCAGCTTGAAGGCTAATAATTCCAATGATTCTCTGAATAAACCATTTTTCTAATAAGATTACAGGTTTTAGTAATCTAATTATTTTGACTGATGCAAATGTTACCCCGCCAGTCTGAAAAATGTGTTTATTTATATGTCATAAAGAATAATTTATTCCAAAAAGGCTAATTTTCAAAATATATGTATCTTCTGAAACTGTATCTATTTTTTCCCCACGTTTTCTAAATATATTTTAGAGGGCATTTGTAGATTTTCATGGTGCTGAAAAATTAAGGTATAATGGTCTCATGAAGGAGAATAATGTCATTTAGACATTGTAATTTTGGAGGATCACAATACTTTTTGGAATGTGGTTGTTGCAGCACTGGTCACTTATACTAATTATATAATAACATACTATACTAATGCAATAATATACCATATGAAATTATTCAGTGGTAAATTTGTCTTAAATCCTCTAGAATACTGCAAAGAAATAGTTTATATAAGAAAGAGTACCATAGCAGATGTGAACACAATATTTCCTATTTTTTTCTTCTTTTTTATTTTTTTGAAGACAAGTTCTCACTCTGTTGCCCAGACTGGAGTTCAGTGCCATGTTCATAGTTCACTGCAACCTCAAACTCCCAAGCTCAAGTGATCCTCTTGATTCAGCCTCTGAAGTAGCTGTGCCTATAGGTGTGCACCACCACACCGGCTAAGTTTTAAAATTTTTTATAGATATGTTGCCCAAGCTGGTCTCAAATTCTTGAGCTCAAGAGATCTTCTCACCTTGGCCTCCCAGAGTGTTGGGATTACAGGCATGAGCCACCATACTCAGCCAATATTTCTTTTGTAAAAGACATTTTCTAACATACTTCTCATTTTAACTAACATAATATTCAAAGTGTAGATCTGAGAAAGAGATAGTGCCTGCAGATCTGGGATCCTACATGCTAATATTATGGGATGCATTCAGATTTGATCAGCAGATATTCCATTTATTCTAGAACACCACCAGCAGAAGAATGTAATTACGTCTATCACTAAAACTTTGCGTCAATACAGACTACTGTATTTGTTATCATAGATGGTCCTTGGATGGCAGCCTTCAGCAATTTTAAACCTAGACAGGTGATGTACTTTTTCTTCTTGGATAATTTTCATGGTTTTATCTAATTTGGTTGTAACTAATGTGTTTAATATGGCTTGCTTGTTTTTTAAAAAGTTGTTCAGTATCCTTAGAACTCAGTGCTGATTTCTTTTTCTAGCAGGCCTTTTATATAGGACATCTCACTTTCTCCTGGCTCTCTACTACTAGCATGAGGTCTCTGAAAAATCAAGACAGCAAAATAATTTGTTATAGAACAGCCTATGTAGAGGGACAGGGGAGGAGTCATATTCCAAGAGGGAAAGACCTTTGAGCCAGGCTCAATTTGTAGAGGCTGTTGAATGAAAATGAGAGAGAGAGAATGCACACTTTATTGCACTATTAAAGCAAAATTCTGACAATAACTTCTAAAAATGATTCCACTCTTATACACTGAGAATATGACAGACCTTCCAAAAGTATAATTTCTTATATGAACGTCCAGGTATATAAGGAAAAATAACTATTTCATACCAATATCTCCAGCCGCCTTTATTGTTGGTTCACCACATAGGTTTTTATCAGAATCGCAGAACATTAATTTTTTAAAGTAGCTACCATTACAACTAGCTTGAGAAGAACTTTCTTTTTAATAATTCGACCCAGATGCATTCTAGATACTCCAGTGTTACGAATCGATGGCTTCATGAGGAGCCGCTGTTGACTCATGCTATCTCTGGACACACTGACAGGAAACGTTTTCTTACACCTGTTTTCCTCCTGCTTTTCCTTGGTAGGACTTAGTGCCTTGGCATAGTTCAGTATCAATGGCAGTCATAGAGAAGTGTTACAGAAACCCAGCTTATTCCAACTTGTGAATTATTTGGCACCCAGGAACCAGGTCTTACAATCTTCAACCCACTTTTTCCTAACATGGCCCCTTTTCTGAAATGTTTATTTATATATGATGTAGGCCTGGGGAAAGGACATGGACTTTCAAAGAAAATATTCTCCAATAGATCTCTCAACTCCAGAGAACCTTCTGACTAAATCTGAAAGAATTCCACTGTGCTCTGATAACATCCTTTAATAATGAAGGAAAAGATATTTTTCCCCCAGGAGGATTTTGTAGTGAAAGAGATGGCATAATTTTCTTAAAAAATGTTGTTTATAATCTCATTTGTTTTTTCATTTGTGGGGTGTGTCTTAAATCCTAAATGGTACATCCTTTTTAAAATACTTCTAGTAATAAAATGTTTCTGAAGTTATGTTGTAAGTATCATTGGACTATGTTTAATAATGTTAAGTTGATCCCACTTCCCCTGAAATTATATACATAAATGCTGAAAGTATAAATTTACATATACAACTTCATGGAACATTTTTCTTCCAAGTGTGCATTTGCTAGAATTTGCATTGAAAGGTTTTGGAAGGAGCCTGTTGGTATGAATCCTGTGTGAGCAACACTCAGATTTGTTGCATACTGAACAGCATGCTAAATCTCACTTCACAATCTTAGATTTCTCATCTACCATCTTGAGCTGAATTTAAAATGTAACTGCAGTTTATTATGTCACCTGTTCGTCAAACACTGATGCAAAGCTTAGTTTTCAGTGTGAAGAACCCATGACTAGAGAAGGGAAGAAGAAAGGGTCAAGCAGACCTCATTAAAGAGTGTATGGGCAAGAAAACACATCAGATGTCTTGATAGGTTTTTTAAAGTCCTGTTAGACTTGTCATGATTTCCAAAACACTAAATGCCATCTAGTATTTTGGACCCTCCAAAATTACAGTAGAATATTATTATGGGTCATCTTAATTGGAAATATACAGGGAAATCCTGATGATTAATGTAGACTAGTGATAGCTCTCACACATTTATATAACCTATGTTGAAAAGAAAGAAGAAAGGCAGGAAGGAAAGAAGGAAAAAGAGCGGAGAGAGAGGAACAAGAAAACACGTGGATTTGTGGAAATGAAAATTTTTAAATTACTAATTTGCAAGAATGGGTAAGAAAAATACCGAGTATGAACATAAATGCTTTCAATTCCGTTTGTCTCTTAATCCTTCTCAGTCCGTGGCCAGTTTTGAAACTTGGTGTAACTTCCTTCCTTTATTCCTCCCTCCCTTGCTCCCTCCATCCCTTCTTGCCAGCCTCCTTCCCTTCCTCTCTCCTTGAGTTTCCTTCTTCTTTCTTGTTCCCTCCCTCCCTCCCTCTCTCTTTTTTCCCCTTAGTTTCCCCAGAAGCACATATACCAGCCATTTGAATGCTTTCTGCTCATAGATACTGTCAAGCCCCCTCACCCAGACTGCTGACTAGATTTGGTAGAATGGAGTGAGAAACATAGACTTTGTGTCTGTGGCGGCCACCTCTGATGTTGCAGACTTTTGCCGTGATTATGCACTCCAGCCGAGGGACGCTAGAGAGGTTGAAATTTCAACTGTGGGATTTGCCATTTTGGAATTTGCAGAAATGTACTGGATATGCTAACAGCAGCCTGGCTAGCCTCCACTTCACAAGGAAGTATTTAAATATACACGTGTAATATGAAGAAAATTGCATTAGATCATAAGGGATGAATTATTTTGTAAATGACTATACCATCAAATACCATACCTGATATCAATCATCTTCATCAGACAGTATCTGTGTATGTAAGTAGATAAACAAAAAAGCAGGAGTTTATTTCTCTCTAATGTATCCTCGACTCTCTAGCAGTGACCTCTGAAATGTCTCTTCTGATCCAGACTTGTTTGAATCATGTGCAACATTTTAGATTTGTCTTTTCTCTGCAAGTTTTTTTTCGTTAAGTACCATAACATATTGAACCAAATAGTTTTGCTTGCTTTCTATTGATGACACATGATTTTGGCTTTTATCTTCAGTGGAAAATCAATGTGTCACACGGAGTTCACTAAGAAAAAGGTATGGGGCCTCTTTGTAATTCTTTGTCAGATGATTGCTTTATCTTGATTTATGCCTTCAAACTTTTTCCCATTCAGCAGAAAATATTGTGTCGCTATCTGTGAGAGCAAAGCGATCTATACCAATTTATGCTCTAAGTGTAGCCTCCTTCCAGAACTGCTTATGGAACATATCAACTCACTATAGATTAGGGACATAATGGATTCTTCTTTCTTAAAAGTGGCAGATTGACAATTTTAGTTCATATACAAGCTTTTATATTAACATTAAAACAATATTTCTATGTAAAGTAAAATATTGTAGTTGATTATTATTTGAGGGCCTCCCAGAATTTCAAGGTCTGAAAATAAATTCAGTGTTCCTGGTGGTAACAAAATTGCCCCTACTTCCTTGTATCAGGACTGCCATTTGGAACTGCTGGGGAAGCTCTTTTCAGAAATTATTTTCAAAACAGCATTGTTGCCTTTTGCCAAACTGAAATCTGGTTGTAAACTTTTGAAAACTAGTTCCTTGGAATGGAATTCAAGTTGTCTTCTAAGCAATTTTTTTTAACTCAAACATACATTCTATCTTGCTTTATTATGTCGCTATTTGTGTAGGAAACATATTTCTATTTTTACCATTTTCAATTTATTTACATTTACATTTACATTTGTGTGTATATATATATACACACATACATACACTTTAAGTTCTGGGATACATTTGCAGAACTTGCAGTTTTGTGAAATAGGTATACATGTGCTGTCGTGGTTTGCTGCACCCATCAACTCGTCATCTACATTAAGTATTTCTCCTAATGCTATCCCTCCTCTTTCCTTCCTACCCACTGACAGGCCCCAGTGTGTGATGTTCCCCTCCCTGTGTCTATGTGTTCTCATTGTTCGACTCCCACTTATGAGTGAGAACATGTGGTGTTTGGTTTTCTGTTCTTGTGATAGTTTGCTGAGAATGATGGTTTCCAGCTTCATCCATGTCTCTGCAAAAGACATTAATCCATCCTTTTTTATAGCTGCATGGTATTCCATGGTGTATATGTGCCACATATTCTTTATCCAGTCTATCATTGATGGGCATTTGGGTTGGTTCCTAGTCTTTGCTCTTGTGAATAGTGCTGCAATAAACATATGTGTGAATGTGTCTTTATAGTAGAATGATTTATAATCCTTTGGATGTGTACCTAGTAATGAGACTGTTAGGTCAAATGATATTTCTAGTTCTGGATCCTTGAGGAATTGCTACACTGTCTTCCACAATGGTTGAACTAATTTACACTCCCACCAACAGTGTAAAAGCATTCCTATTTCTCCACATCCTCTCTAGCACCTGTTGTTTCCTGACTTTTTAATGATTGCCATTCTAACTGGCGCGAGATGGTATCTCATTGGACCAGGGGTGATGAGCTTTTTTTTTTTTTTCTTCGAGACAGCCTCACTCTGTCACCCAGGGTGGAGTGCAGTGGCACAATTTCGGCTCACTGCAACCTCCACCTAATGGGTTCAAGCAATTCTCCTGTCTTAGCCTCTTGAGTAGCTGGGATTACAGATATATACCACCACGCCTGGCTAAAGTTTTTTTGTGTGTTTTTGGTAGAGACAGAGTTTCACCATAGTGGCCAGGCAAGTCTCAAACTCCTGACCTTGTGATCCACTCGCCTTGGCCTCCCAAAGTGATGGGATTACAGGCGTGAGCCACCACGCCCAGCCTATGATGAGCTTTTTCTCATGTGTTTATTGGCCGCATAAATGTCTTCTTTTGAGAAGTGTCTGTTCATATCCTTTTCCCACTTTTTGATGGGGTTGTTTTTTTCTTGTAAATTTGTTTAAGTTCCTTGTAGATTCTGGATATTAGCCCTTTGTTAGATGGATAGATTGCAAAAATTTTCTCCCACTCTGTAGGTTGTGTGTTCACTCCGATGATAGTGTCTTTTGCTGTGCAGAAGCTATCTTTAGTTTAATTAGATCCCATTTCTCAATTTTGGCTTTTGTTGCCACTGCTTTTGGTGTTTTAGTCGTGAAGTCTTTGCCTATGCCTATGTTCTGAATGGTATTGGCTAGGTTGTCTTCTAGAGTTTTTATGGTTTTAGATCTTATGTTTAAGTCTTTAATCCATCTTGAGTTAATTATTTTATAAGGTGTAAGGAAGGGGTCCACTTTCAGCTTTCTTCATTTGGCTAGCCAGTTTTCCCATCACCATTTATTAAATAGTCAATCTTTCCCCATTGTTTGTTTTCGTCAGGTGTGTCAGAGATATGTTGTATATTTCATGGTACAATGCCTTCTGTCAATGGGGAAAAATAACAAGCATATATGGGATGAATGAAGTCTGCTATGGTTAAGGTTGAGAATATTTACTGATCCTTGAGTTCAGTCTCCAGGAATGTTGGAAATAGAGAATGGAGATAATGGAGATAAAGAAAAGTTCTGAAAATGACACTTCCCATAGTGTCAAAATTGTGATCTATTGCAGAATTCTGTGATACATCAAAATCTCTGTTTATACTGAGGTTTGTTATTGTGTATGAGCATATCTTTATCAGGTGTAGGCTATTTCTATACTTTCATGTCTTTAAATCAATGTTTCTATTCACATATGTATATGTGCAAATAGAAGCATGTTAATATTATATATATATTTTCTGTCATTACCATGATTGCTATGATTATCATTAGCATGTATTATTAGTGTGACCGAAGTATCATCAGTATCAGTTTCTTTCTCACTGCAGTGCTCCTGTAATGCTTCATTTCTACAGAGCCAACCTACACCCACCGTTTCCCTGACTATAACTTTACCTAAAGTATAAGCCCTTATAAAGCCATGAAAGCCTACCAAGAATTGTCAAAGAAGCTAGGCAGCAGCCAGGCTCTGCCTTAGGAAAAGATTTTACTTTTTATTATCATGTGCAGTACTTAACTACTTGTTTTGACCTCTAAGATTTTGCTCTCCTATATTTCTATCCCCTGGCTTTCTGATATTTCATGTGATTATATTTGAAATTTTAACCTTGCTTTTCTTTTTGGAATCTCTGATATCTCTGCTGCCACAGGTAATGACAGGTTCCTCTCTAACTGTTGGTGTTATCCCTGGTCAGATTATTACTGATGACAGAAGTAGATGTTTTACGTGGATTCTCTCGATATCAGAAACAAATACAGATATCACAACTCAAAAATGACAGACTGATAACCATTATGAACTTAGATGCAACATTCTTAATACAATATTAGCAAATTGAGTCTAGGAATATTTAAAAATGATAATGTGTTTTAACCAAGTGGGGTTTATCTCAAGTTGGTTTCAACAACTGAAAATCTACCATGCTGACAGAAAAAAGAAAAATCACGTGACACTCTCAATAGATGCAAAAAAGGAATTTACAAAATGTAACACATTTTTTAAATTAAAAACTCCCAGCAAACTGAGGATAGAAAAGTACATTTTCAAACTGATTATGTGTTTACAAAAAATCTATAGCAAACATCTTACTTAAAATGGTGAAAGCCTTAATACTTTCTACATAAGATTATGAAAAATGCAATGATGTCCTCTCTCCCTAGTTCTTTAAAGTATTGCATTCAATATTAAATAAGTGGAAATATATACCAAGTTCATTGATAAATATTTAATACTTATGAGATGATAATTCTCCTGAAATTGATCTCTAGATTCAGTGGAATTCCCATGAAACCTTATAGGTCCTTTTGGATAAATTACAAAACTGATTCTAAAACAGGGAGAAAGAAAGAAGGGAAGGAAGGAGGAATGGACAGAAAGAAGAAAGAAATAAAGAGAAAAGAAAAGAAAATAAGAAATAAGTGACACCCAAGTTGGGAAGAAAGAAAAATACTATTCTCACGTGATGTAAACATATACATAGAAAATCCTTAGGCATCTGCAGAAGTGTGCTAGAGGTATGAAGTGAATTTAACAAAGTTGTAGGATGAAAGATCAATAAATAAAATCAATTGTGTTTCTATACACAATCAACACCAATTAGAAAATAAAATTATGTAAGCAATTTAACTTATAATAGCCTCAAAAATAATAAAATAATTCAGAATAAATTTAATAAAAGGTATGCTGATCCAAAATTTCTAAATCACTAATACGAGAGATTGAATAGGTAGAAATATGTATCAAGTTCATTGGTAAATATACATGTCATACTTATTAGATGATAATTCTTCTGAAACTGATCTCCAGATTTGGCACAATCCCAGTCAAACCTATAGGCCTTTTTGGAGAAATTACAAAGCTGATTCTAATTTTTTTTTTTTAAATGCAGAAGTCCTAGAATAGCCAGAGCATGTTTTAGAAAGAAGAATAAAGTTGGAAAACTTTCCAAATTTCAAGACATATTGTAAAGCTACACTAAACAGTACAGTAAACTTACTGGCATGAAGAAGACATATATATCAGTGAAACAGAATAAATAATTTAGAAATATATCCTGCCTTACATGGCCAAAGTTGCCAAAATATTTCAATAAGGAAATCAATGTCTTTATAAAGATGGTACTATTAAAATTGGATATTAAATGGAGAATATGAACTTCAGAATTACCTCACACCATATCCTCAAATTAACTCAACATGTATTTTATACATAATGTAAATATAAAAAGTATAAAGCTTACTGAATAGGAAAAATTTTTAATAATCTTACTATAGCTAAAAATTATTTAGATAAGAAAAGGATGGATGAAAATGGAAAAAAATAGTAAGTTGGACTTCATGAAATTAAGACTTTTGCAACTTAAAACATAGCATCAAAAAATGAAAAGGCAAACCACAGATTGGGACAGAATAATTTTAAATATGTCTGATAAAGAACTTTCATCTAGAATGTACACATAACTAAAAAACTAAATAACAAAACACAAATAACTCATTTAACGTAATATTTTGACCTAAATGGGCCAAATATTTGTACAGATATTTTAATTTAAAAAGAGATGGTGTCCAATACACAAATGAAAAGATACTTAACATTACCCGTCATCAGGGAAATTCAAGTTAAAACCACATTGAGGTACCACTGTACACCCACTGGAGTGGCTGACACGAGCAGAACTGACCATACCACATGATGTGAAGAATTGCTATTCACACCTGGCTAGTGGGACTTCAAAATGGTACAGACATTTTGGAAAGCAGTTTGGCAGTTTCTTTTAATGTTAAACTTAGTACTGATCATATAGCCAAATAATTCCACTGCGACTCAAAATAAATAAAAACATATCCGTACCAAGCCTCATCCTTGAAGTTCATAGCAGATGTGTCCATCAACTTGTAAATGGATAAACCAGTTGTAGATGGAGTACCACTCAACAATAAAAAGGAGCAAACTGATACAACAGCAATATAAATGAATATCAAAAGCATTATGCTCAGTGAAAGAAGCTAGACATGAAAGACACCAATGTATCATTCCACTAATAGGATACTCTAGAAAATGCAAACTGTAGAAACAGAAGCAGATTAGTGGTTGCCTGTGTTCAGGAATGGAGAAAAGATCAAATGCAAAACAGCAAAAGAAAACGTTTTGTGATGATGCAGATTTTCTGTATCTTGATCATGATTGTGGTCAAATGATGATATTCATCTGCCATAACCCATTAAATTGCAGATTGAAAAGGGTGAATTTTACTGTGTGTACATTATACTTAAATGGAGCTGTAAATATGTTTGGAGCTTATCTGTGAACATTAGTTGCAGAGCAGGAGTTACTTTTATAGAGTGGAAATCTGCTGAGTGCCAACTTGAGAAGGGTTGAAAAAAATTAGAACCTTCTTCCAACACATTTCAGTTAGAACACTCTTAGGATGTCGTTACAGCTGCGCTCTATATTGGTGTCTCTGATGAAATCACATGTCTGACGATCTCAGCATGCCTTTAATCAACAGAATATACACGTGTTTTCTTTTATTACTATAAAGGATATACCAAACAACTTTTTCAAGACTTTACTTCAAAAAGGCACGTAGTTTTGCAACATTTTTGGTAAGTCTTTAATTATTTCAAAATGAAAAATTGAAAATAAAATGCAATTATTTACTCAGGCCCCCCAAAAAAAGGTCTGTACGGGGAATGCATGTGGTGTGTGTGTGTGTGTGTGTGTGTGTAAGTGTGTGATTTGAAGAATTGAAAAAATTTTAGTGGGGTTTTGTAGCATCACTTTGATAGCATCCTGTAATTTTGTATTGTGTTTGAAATAAAAATAAAGTGAATACACTGATAAAAGAATTTGAAAAGAATTTGCATTATTGCCTAAATTATGTGTGGTTTCCACAGTGGCATGAATCGAGCATCTTTAACCTACATAACAATATATCAGAAGTATTAGGTAAAAAATAAGTAAACTAGTATAACAAAGTTAAATATTTCTAAAGTAAAATTATAGCTTTATTTTTTTTCCTGAAATGTTTTGAGGAGATATTTACACCAAAAGATATTATCACTGATCAATGAAACTTTTTAAGAATTTGCTTGTGTCCCACCAATATTTGATTACATAGTGCTTCTGTGAGTTCCATTTCATTAATTTAGCTTTGACAGGAGAGAAGGCAATGGCTCTGCAGCCTCTCTCGGTGTGGCATGATCCTGGTTCCGCTGGCTGATCTCTATTAGAACCATGGCCTTAATCATGCCTTTCATGCTTCTAACTTGATTTGCATTTGTTGTGTGATCCAAATTTATTCTCTCGTTTAGTCGCTTCCACCCATAGAAAAGCAGGTCTTTTTCATTTCTCCTTCACCATTGCCCCCATTTTTTCTTTTTGTCCTCCCATGATGAAAAACAAGACAGAAAACAAACTATAACAACAACAGACACCTTTTGTCTGTGGTCACCAATGCATTGTAGCACTAAACTTTGTTAAAAATCTCTAGATCTGACCTCTATATCTGCTGTTCCCAGAGTTTTTCAATGTGTTCTCTAGACTGCTGTGACCCACTGACAGAAAGTCTAGCTATATTTAATTGAAAGTTATTACTGTCTGATATGGTTTGGCTGTGTCCCCACTGAAATCTCATCTTGCACTGTAGCTCCCATAATTCACATGTTGTGGGAGGGACCCAGTGAGAGGTAAGTGGATCATGGGGGCAGTTTTCCCCACACTGTTCTAGTGGTAGTGAATAAGTCTCATGAGATCTGATGGTTTTATAAGGGGAAACCCCTTTCGCCTTTCACTTGGTTCTCATTTGCTGTTTGCCTGCTGCCATGTAAGATGCGCCTTTCGCCTTCTGCCATAACTGTGAGGCCTCCTCAGCCATGTGGAACTGTGAATTCATTAAACCTCTTTTTCTTTATAAATGACCCAGTCTTGGGTATGTCTTTATCAGCAGCATGAAAATTGACTAATACACTCACTGTCCATGAATGATACTCTGTTAGCCCATTTGCATTGTTATAAAGAAATACCTGAGGCTGGGTAATTTATAAAGAAATGCGGTTTATTTGGCTCCTTGTTGTGAAGGCTGTACATGAAGCATAGTACTGGCACCTGCTTCCAGGGAGGGCCTCAGGAACCTTCCAATCATGGTGGAAGGTGAAGGGAAACCAGCATATCACATGGTGAGAGCGGAAGCAAGAGAGACAGGGAGGAGGTGTCAGTCTCTTTTAAACAACCAGATATCGCATGAACTCACAGGGTAAGAACTCATTCATTACCAAGAGGACAGCACCAAGCCATTCAGGAGGCATCTATCTCCAACATTGGGGATCACATTTTAACGTGAGATTTGAAGGGGACAAACATCCAAACTATGTCAGATACCAAAGCTGACAATGCTTAGGATCTTTAGCTGTTCCAGGTTCTGGGAAAAGGGAGAGAGTTAGCTTCCCTCGTCTATGCTGTGCTACTCCATATTATATTAGTAATTATTGTTCTCTAAAGGTTCTTAAAAGCAAATAAACAAATGCAAGGCAAAACATATAAAAGGCAAGGCAAAACATACGAAATGCAAGGCAAATGCATTAAAAAACTTTTGAGTGTTAATACATAGATTTTATTTTATCTTTTTAATTTCTTTTGCTTAACCAAATAGATTATGTAGTTTTGATTAACTGGCCATGAAATAGCTCTGCCTACATAGAATTTCCCATGAATAATTGGTTGTGGAGACTTTTGTGTGTGACCCAAATCCTCCCTCAAAACTGAAGTTTGCCCAGCTATTGGGAGTGTTGGCAAATCATGCCTCTCAGCTGATTCTCTCTAGAATTTATTCTCAGGAGATCTAATTAATAACTTGTCAAGCTGATGTCCATCCTTGGGGACAACTCTTATCTGAAGAATGGCCAGTGAAAGGTATTAAAACTCCATACTCCTGCCTCAATTTAGGGCAACTCTGAAGGGTCGCCCCAGCTTCTCAGCTCCCCCTTGAGATTAGCTGAGGTATTTGTTGTGACTGCCTCACATCTCAACTCCCTTTGTCCAATTCAGCTTTTTCGCCACAGTTGTTGGTTCCTAGGATTTTACCCAGTTAAATGTTCTCTACACAAATCTCTATCTCAAATCTGCTTTACAGGGAATGTGGCCTCAGACAGGTTTTCATTAGGTTCTGGACGTAACTGTCATTAGTCATTGATATGATTCGGCTGTGTCTCCATCCGAATCTCACCTTGATTGTAATTATCCCCGCATGTCAAGGATGGAGTCAGGTGGAGATCATTGAATCATAGGGGCGGGTTCCCCCTACTGTTCTCCTGGTAGCGAATAAGTCTCACGAGATCTGATGCTTTTAAAATGGGAGCTTCCCTACACAAGCTTTCTTCTCTGCTACCATTTAAGATGTGCCTTTGCTTCTTTTTTGCCTTCTGCCGTGACTGTGAGGCCTCCCCAGCCATGTGGAATTGTGAGTTCCTTAAACCTCTTTCCTTTCTAAATTACCCGGTCTTGGGTATGACTTTATTAGCAGCATGAGAACAAACTAGTGCAGTCTGTTCTATAAGCCCAAGTCGGATCACAGAGTCCCGCTTTCTGTTTTTTTTTTCTAGCCCATATTTCTACTAAAACTTGACTCATATAGACTTAAAACAAAATAATTAAGCATGGCTAGTATTTATTTATTATTTTATACGTGTCAGGTACTGTATTTTGTAACTTATCTTTTAATAATCTTTCCAAATCTCTAAAAGGAGAACTCTGCTCTTTTATAGAGAAAATAAGGATGGCTCTGAAAATGTTAGCATTAGGGGAAGTAGAGTGAGGGACATAGGGGGCACTTTGTGTTATTTGTGCATTTTGCTATCAATCTAAATTCAGGTCAAAATAAAAATTAAAAAAATGGGTAGTAGAAGCAGGTTGTTAAGATTTTCAGTGTGACTCTAGAATTTTTTTGTTTGTTGTTTGTTTTGGAGTGTAGTGGTAAGATCTCTGCTCACTGCAACCTCCACTTCCCAGGCTCAAGCAATTCTCCTGCCTCAGTCTCCCAAGTAGCTGGGATTATAGGTGCCCGCCACCACACCCAGCTAAGTTTTCTATTTTTTTTTTTTTTAGTAGAGATGGGGTTTCAGCATGTTGGCCAGTCCAGTCTCCTACTCCTGACTTCAAGTCATCCGCCCGCCTCAGCCTCCCGAAGTGCTGGGATTATAGGCATGAGCTCCCACTCCTGGCCCAAAGTTCATATTTTAACTACTAACCTAAATTATTTTAAAAACAAAAGCCTCCTTGGACTCAAACCAGGTCAGAGTGACATGATCATGTGCCTGTTTTGTGCAGGGTGAAGTGAGATTATTATCTAGGAAATAGCTGAAATGTCTTGTTGTGGGCATACATATTTCATATAAATTCTAAGCTTCATATTAGCACTTAGATTATAATTATCTAAAGAATAGAGAACAATTTCATATAATTTTCAGTGTATCAGGCGAATCAAAAGTATACATACAAGCATGCAGATGAATTTCAGTGAATATAGTGGTGACAATGCTCAACAGAATATATGTCCCCCACCCAACCCTGCTTCTTGCTCTTTCACTGTCCTAAAGATAGAACAAAATGGTTCAGGCATCCAGCTTGTCCCCTCCACACTTCACACTTTTACTTAATAGCAGCTTATCTTTAACACTTTGTCATCTTTAAGATGTTGCTAATTCTTTCTGGTAGATCCCAGGACTGAGGATGAGGAAGAATGATTTTATTTAAATAAAGTTGCTTAATAAAAAACAATTTTTTTAGTTTTAAAATATTTTCATTATTTTATAAAATTTTTGTGGGTACATAGGAGGTTTATATATTTGTGGGGTACATGAGATGTTTTGATACAGGCATGCAGTGTGAAATAATCACGTCATGAGGAATGGGCTTTCCATCCCCTCAAGCATTTATCCTCTGAGTTAAAAACTATTCAATTGGCTGGGCACGGTGGCTCACGCCTGTAGTCCCAGCTCTTTGGGAGGCCGAGGTTGGCGGATCGCCTGAGGTCAGGAGTTTGAGACCAGCCTGGCCAACATGATGAAACCCCATCTCTACTAAAAATACAAAAATTAGCCGGGTGTGGTGGCGAGTGCCTGTCATCCCAGCTACTCGGGAGGCTGAGACAGGAGAATCATTTGAACCTGGGAGGTGGAGGTTACAGTGAGCCGAGATCATGCCATTGTACTCCAGCCTGAGTGACAAGAGTGAAACTCCATGTCAAAAACAAACAAAAATCAATTACATTCTTTAAGTTATTAAAATTAAACATTGTAAATGATTTTTTTTCCCAAAGCTTTTTCAAAGAAAAAAAAGTAGAAACAAAGACACTTTCTACTGATTTCCAATATGGTGACTCTGTATTTCTAGCATGTGTTAAGGTGAAAAATTGATTTTATGTTTAATACAAAACATAGCATAATGTAATGAAAAGCAAGATTGTAATGATAAAGGAAAATAACACTAGTGCTAATTTTTTTCAATTTGAAGCATTGGATTAAAATGAATTAGGTTATATTCCAACATGTTTATATTGAATTTCTTTTTTCTCCAATTGGTTTCTTTTTATTAATGGGTGAGTGTTGCATTTGTATAAGGTTTCCCTATTATATTCAATTGTTTTGAGATGCTTTTAATGTGAAGTTTTTATGTTTTCTTTTTGATGTATACATGTTATGCTTTTATGCTGAATTTGATAATTGGTGCTGTATATGCAAAGCAAATGTAATTTCCCAGCTTTTATTTTTTAAAGCCCTGGGAAGCAACATAATAAAGTAGAAATAGTATCAAGACAGGAGTTAGAATACCTGGATTCTAAAATTTAAATTAAATTAGGATCTAGTGACATTATAGGTGTTCCTTGATCTTCTGATGACCTGATTCCTCAAAAGAAAAATAAAATAATCTATAAATTGTTTCTAATTCTAAAACTCTATAAATCCTATTTTTAAAATTATAATTAGTTGAACTCTATAAGGTCACAAAAATCCCTATTAAGAAACTAAAATAAAATTTTATCATATCTTAAAAATACTCTGATCTTTTTTTATATGCTGACATGAATTCTAATTATTTTTGAGCCCCTAAAAAACATTTAAGATCACAGTTTATGTTTTATTATTGACTTTCAGATAATTAACATTTTACTGATAGATATGAACAAATCTACTCTAACAGAGATAGTCATTAGTTTATTTCTCTCTTTTCAGTATCAATAAAAAGTATCGATTTACCAATAACAATGAATTAATTGCCTGAAATAAATGAAACGTAAGCAGCAAAAGTGAACTTTTTAGTATAACTCTTCTTGTAAACATTGACTTAGTTCAAAGGGAGCTTATCTTTAAAAAAAAAAGCGCTAATTCATGTCTATTGGTATAGATATAATCTTTTTTTCCTTGAAAATAGATCCTACTATACTCCAGACACTATGCCACTAGGTGCAGATATTAACACAAATAGCAGGTGATCATTGTCCTCATGGAGTTTATTTTAAAGAGAACAAAGTGAGACAAAGGCACACAAGCAAAGAACTACAATACAAAGGGGATGGCATCTGACTCAGCATGGAGGTGTCACGGAAGGTGTTGTTTTGCTTAGGTTTTGAAGTGTGGGTAGGAGATGGCCCATGTTGAGAGTGGGAACTGGGAATTAAAAAGATGAGGAGGTCTCTGCAAATCTACATGGATGGGAAGTAGCATGCTGATGTGGGAAACAACTAAAAAGTTCCAGAATGCATGGTTTATAAAGCGTGAGTCAGAGAGGGCTAGACCAGTAGCCAGATCAAGGATATCTCAGATGTTATAGTCATGAATTAGTGCATTGACCTGCAGGCCATGGGAGTCACTGAAGGTTTCAGTCAGGTAAGTGAGCTGATCAGAACAGTCCTTTAGATAGGCCGCTCTTTTGGCTGTAATGGGGACACGTTTGAAGTAGGGCTATAGCTAAAAATATACAGACACTTCCTCTTGTCTACAGCCCTGCTGGCATCTGTTGTATTTTGACTTTTTAATAATAGCCATTCCAACCGGTATGAAATGGTATCTCATTGTGTTTTGATTTGCATTTTTCTGATGATTAGTGATTCTAAGCATTTTTTTTTTCGTGTATTTGTTGGCCATTTGTATGTGTTCTTTTGAGAAGTGTTTGTTCATGTCCTTTGCCCATTTTTTAATTGGGTTATTTTTTTTTCTAATTGATTTAAGTTCCCTGTAGATTCTGGATACTAAAAAACAAACAAAAACCAGAAGTAAATAAATTCTCAGGACACACACACCCACACCCACACCCACAGAGAGAGAGAGAGAGAGAGAGAGAGCGCGCCTAGGTAAGAGGCCACCAACCACCAGGGTCTAAACTGGGAACACTTTCTAGTACAGAATGAATGGAAAGGATTCATGAAATATCTAGAAAGTAACGTTAATGAGATTTACATGTATGGAGTGAATGAGGAGAAACAGGGATCATTCAGGATTCTGGTGGGAATAACAGGGGGAGCCATTAGTTGAAATTTTGAAGTGGGAGAAGGAGAGGGAGTTTTAGGGAGAAAGATGAGTTGTTTTTTTAGGTATTTCAAACCCTTGAAGCTTCTATGGGACATCGAAGTGGAAATAACAGTCTGTGGGTTGGGACAATAAAGAAAGAAATTGGTTGAAGACTAGGGGAAGAGTATAGAGCAAAGAAATATTTAAGATAATAAACATATAGAGATAGCTGAAAATGTGGGACTGGATTACAAAGGAAGAATGATTTAGTTATGAAGCCCAAGGGCTGACAGGAATGGGTGACTAGTCGAGGAGTTCATATGCATCTGTTATTGTATGAATAAAAAAAATTATCTGTTCCTTCCTAAAGATATCTTCAACCTGTTTTTGGATACATATGGGCACTGCTTTTCACTCTCTTAGCCCCATTTCTTATTTTAGCCTCTGCTGTAGCGATCAGTTCTGCACAGGCTTTGACCCAGGCTTTGACTAGTTGGTGCAGGTGTGATATGACACTTACCTGGAATGGCCCACAGTTTGTGGCTGCTCTTACTTAAGCAGGTGGGATGCTCATGTAGGTGTAACCTAGCAG
This sequence comes from Gorilla gorilla gorilla, assembly GCF_029281585.2. Lineage (NCBI taxonomy): Eukaryota > Metazoa > Chordata > Mammalia > Primates > Hominidae > Gorilla > Gorilla gorilla. Next base: position 129,922,259 of record NC_073238.2, read on the forward strand.
CTTGGTAGAGTTTATGCCCATGGGGCAACCTGTGACCACTCAAAAATAAAGCCCTTTCCTCCTCCCAGATTGAGGAGTCTTGCATTATGTAATAAAACTCCTTAGAAGGCCTATTAGGTTCCAATACAGCATTAGGCAACTTGATAAGGTATCCCATCATCAGCCTTCCTTTCTTCCCTCATTCCTCTGCCTCTCACTCTTTCTTCCTAAGTTAACTTCTTAGATAAAATGCCAACTTTCTATATTTTGTCTCACATCAGGGAAAATAATTGTATACCCCATTTCAAAAGCACATAAAAAGGTTACTGTATAGAAAATTTGTCTTTAAGAGATTAAGCTGTAATTTTCCAAATACTTTAAAATTTTATTTCAGATACGTTTTTCATTTTTATAAGCTTCATCTAAAAGCAGAGTTCACCTAAGAATATACCTAAGAGCATATTACATAGAATATATTTTATATTTCAGTAGTTTAGCTAGGATTCTTTCAAAATTGAGAGGATCTACAAATATTTCTAACACATTAGTTTTCAGTCTTAAGGCTGAGTCAAGAACAAAGCTCCTAAACTTTGCATTGGTGATTGAGAACATTTTAAAATTGTTATTTAATTCATTAATTTATTTTTAAAAAAATTTCACATTGTAATTATATAGATTTATAGGATACAATTTGATGTTTCAATGAATATGTATGTTGTCTAATGATCCAATAAGGATAGTTAGTGTATTAATTACCTCATGCATTCATCATTTCTTTTTAATAAGAAATTTCAAAATCCTTTCTTCTAGATACTTTGTAATATACAATACTTTACTTTTAACTATAGTCACCCTGCTTTGCAAAGAACACTACAACTTATTCTTCCTATATAATTGTGATTTCATAACTGTTAACCAATCTATCTCCATTTTGCCCTCCCCACTTCTTCCTCACTGTTTGGTAACCACTATTCTACTCTACTTCTCTATTAACATTTTTTTTTTTAAGATTCCACATATGAGTGAGATCATGCGGTATTTGCTTTCTGTGTCTGGCTTATTTCACTTAACATTGTATCCTACAGGGTCATCCATGTTGTTGCAACTGGCAGAATTTCATTCTTTTTTTATGGCTGAATAGTATTTCATTGTGTGTGTGTCCATATATATATATATATATACATATATAATTTTATGTATAATTATAATTACACATAAAATTATATATCATTATAATTAATTTTATGCATAATTATAATTACACATAAAATTATATATAATTATAATTATAATTATATATAATTATATATAATAATATATATTATATGTAATATATAATATACATAACATACATAATGTATATTATATATAATATACATAACGTATATTATATACATTATACATTATATATATTATAATATACATAATATATATTATGTATATAATATACATAATATGTATTATATATAAAATATACATAATATATAATGTATATTATACATATAATATATATTATATATTAATAAAATATTAATATTAATATTAATATTATTAATTATTAATAATTATTATTTATTATTAATATTATTAATATTAATATATAATATATTAATATTAATAATATATTAATATATAATATATTATACATAATATATTATATATAATATACATAATATGTATTATATATAATATACATAATATATATTATATATATATAATTCACTTGTTTGTTTTTATACACATAGGTTGATTCCATATCTGATTATTAGAAATAGTGCTACAGTAAACATAAGAGTGCAGATATTTTTCAAACACAATGATTTCATTTCCTATGGATATATACCCAGTAGTGGGATTGCTGGGTTATGTGATCGAATGATTTTTTTTTTTTATTTTTTATTTTTTAGCGAACTTCCATAAAGTTTTGCTTAATGGTTGTACTAGTTTACAACCCCATCAACAGTGCGTAAGTGTTCCGTTTTCTCCACTTCCTTGCCAACTCTTGTTATCTTTTACCTTTTTGCTAATAGCCATTCTAATGGGTGAACTGGTATCTCATTGCGGTTTTGATTTGCATTTCCCTGATGGTTAGTGATGTTGAACATGATTTTATTATATATTCGTCTTGACCCTTTCTATATTTTCTCTTGTGGCATTTCTTTTAGTTTATTTTGTCCTTTTTTTTTTTTTTTTTGCGAAGGAGTCTTGCTCTGTTGCCCAAGCTGGAGTGCAGTGGTGCAATCGGGGCTCACGGCAACCTCCATCTCCCTGGTTCAAGCAATTCCCCTGCCTCAGCCTGCTGAGTAGCTGGGGTTACAGGCACACGCCATCATGTTTGGCTAAATTTTTGTATTTTTAGTAGAGAAATGATTTCACCATATTGGTCAGGCTGGTCTCAAACTCCTGACCTCAGGCAATCCGCCTGCCTCAGCCTCCCAGTTTTGCCCATTTTTAAATAAGTTATTTATGTTTTTGCTGTTGAGTTGTTTAAGTTTGTTATATAATCTGGGCATTAACTCCTTAGCAGATGTATAGTTTGCAAATATTGTATCCCATTCTGTAAGTTGTTTTTTCACTCTGTTAAGTTTCCTTTGCTGTGCAAAAGCATTTTAGTTTGATGAAACCCCATTTATCTCTTTTTGCTTTTGTTGCCTGTGCTTTTGACGTCTCATTTAAAAAATCCTTGTAGAACCCAAAGTTATAGAGAATTTCCCACATGTTATCTTCTAGTAGTTTTTCATAGTTTTCAATCTTACCTTTAGGTCTTTAATCGCATTTGAGTTGATTTTTGTATAAGGTAAAAGATAGGGGTCTAATTTCATTATCCCACATGTAGATATCCAATCTTCTCAGTACCATTTAATGAAGAGACTGTCTTTACCCCTGTGTGTGCTCTTGACTCCTTTTTTGAAAATCAGTTGACTTTAGGTATGAGAATTTATTTCTGAGCTGTATATTCTCTTCCATTGGTCTATGTGTTTGCTTTATGGCAGTGCCATGCTGTTTTGCTTACTATGGCTTTGTAGTATATTTTGAAGTCAGGTAGTGTGGTGCCTCCAGCTTTGTTATTTTTGCACAGGATTGCTTTGGTTATTTGGGGTCTTTTCTGGTTTCATACAAATTTTAGGGTATTTTTTTCTATTTCTGTGAAGAATTTCATTGGTATTTTGATAGGGATTGCATTGAATCTGTAGGACATTTTGTTAGTATGGTCATTTCAATAGTATCAGTTCTTCCATTCCATGAGTATATAGTGTCCATTTTTTGTGGATCGTAAATTTTTCCATCAGTGTGTTATAGTTTTCATTGTAGAGATCTTTCACGACCTTGATTAAATTTATCTGCAGATTTCTTGGTAGCTATTGTAAATGGAATTCCTTTCTTGATGACTTTTTCAGATAGTTCACTATTAGTGTATAGAAACAACACTGAATTTTCTGTGTTGATTTTGTATACTACAACTTTACTGAATTTATTTATGATTTCTAGTAGTTTTTGGTCAAGTCTTTAGGGTTCTCACTCTATATAAGTATATATAGAAAGAACCCTAAAGAGAGAGAGATCATATATATCTATATGATCATATATATAGATGTATACATATGTATGTGAGATCACATTTTCTACAAACAGAAACAATCTGACTTCCTTCTTTCCAGTTTGGATCCCTCTTATTTATTTCTTTTGTCTAATTGCTCTGGCTCTGACCTCCAGTACTATGCTAAATAGAAGTGGTAGAAGTTGACATCCTTGTCTTCCTCCATATCATAGAGGAAAAGCATTTAACTATTCACCATAAATAAGATGTTAGCTGTGGGTTTGTCACCTATGGCCTTTACTGCGTTGAGGTACACTCCTATACCTACTTTCTTGACAGTTTTTATCATAAAGGAATGTTGACTTTTGTCAAGTGTTCTTTTTGCATCTGTTGAAATGATCACATGGTTTTTGTTCTTCTTTCTATTGTGGTGGTGTATCATATTTACTGATTGGTGCATGTTAAGCCATCCTTTCATCCCTGGGATGAACCCCACTTGATTATAGTGAATACTCTTTTTAGTGTGCTGTCGAAGTCAGTTCACTTGTATCTTGTTGAGAATTTTTGTATCTATGTTCTTCAGGAATATTGGCCTGTTATTTTCATTTTGTGCGTGTCTTTGTCTGGTTTTAGAATCAGGATGTTGCGAGCCTCATAAGATGAGTATGGAAGTATTCCTTCCTCATTACTTTTGTGGAAAAGTTTGTGGAGAATTGGTAGTTATTCTTTAACTGTTTGGTAGAATTCAGCAGTGAAGACATCAGGTCCTGGGTGTTGGTTGTTGTTGTTGTTGTTTTGATGGAAGATGTTTTATTATTGATTCAATTTCCAAACTCATTATTGATGTGTTCAGATGTTATATTTCCTCACAATTTAATCTGGGTAGTTGTATGTGTGCAGAAATTTATTCATTTTATTCTACATTATCAAATTTGTTGGCATATAGTTATGAGTAATGTCTTACAATCCCTTCTATTTCTGTGGTGTATCAGTTGTAATGTCTCCTTTTTCATCTTTTATTTATTTGAATTTTCTCTCCTTTTGTCTTAGTTTAGCTAAAGGTTTGTCAGTTTTACCTTTACACTTTGTCTTATTTATCTTTTGAAATATTTTTTAGTGTCTGTTTCATTTATATCTGCTGTGAGCTTTATTATTTCCTTCCTTCTACCAATTTTGGGTTTAGTTTGTTTTTGATGTTCTAGTTACTTGAAGTGTATAATTTTGCTTTGTGATTTGAAAATCTTTCTTCTTTTTTGGTGTAGGCTTTTATTGCTATAAATTTCCCTCTTAGAACTGCTTTTGCTACGTTCCATAGGTTTGGGTATGTTGGATTTTCATTCTTACTTGTCTCAGTGACTTTTGAAATTTTCCTATTAATGTCTTAATGAGACCTATTGATTTCTTGGGTGCGTGCTATTTAATTTCCATGTTTTTATAAAATTTCCAAGGGCTTTCCTGTTGTTGATTTCTGACTTTATATCCCTGTAATCAGAAAAGATACTTCATATGATATCTGTCTTCTTAAGTTTGTTAAGACTTATTATGTGTCATAATGTATGATTGGTCCTAGAGAATGTTTGGTGTACAGTTGAGAATAATTTGTATTCTGCAGCTGTTGGATGATGTATTAGTCTGTTTTCATACTGCTGATAAAGACATACCCGAGACTGGGTAATTTACAGAGAAAAAGAGGTTTAGTGGACTCATAGTTCCACGTGGCTGGGGAGGTCTCCCAATCATGATGGAAGGCGAAAGACACATCTTACATGGTAGCAAACAAAATAGAATTGAGAACCAAGTGAAAGGGTTCCCCCTTATAAAACCATCAGATCTTGTTAGACGTATTCACTACCACAAGAACAGTATGGGGGAACCGCCCCCATGATTCAATTATCTCCCACTGGTTCCCTCCCACAACATGTATGAATTATGGGAGCTATAATCAAGATGAGATTTGGGTGGGGATATACAGCCAAACCATATCAGGTGAGATCTTCTTTACCTGCTAGGTCCATTTGGTCTATGGTATAGTTTGAGTCTGTCATTTTTTGGTTGATTTTCTCTTCATAGAATCTGTCCATTTTTAAAGTGGAGTGTTGAAATTTCCTACTAATATTGTATTGCAGTCTATCTCTACCTTTAAATCTAATATTTGCTTTATATATCTGGTTGTTCTGGTGTTGGGTACATATATAGTTACACCTAAGTAATATATATGTTATGTCCTCGTATTGAATTGGGCCTTTTATCATTTCATTATACAGTGACATTCTTTTTTTATATAGTTTTTTTATTTAAAGCCTTTTACAATATGACATGACTGTGGCTACTCCTGCTTGCTTTTCATTTGTTTGCATAAAATATATTTTTCCATCTCTTCACTTTCAGTCTATTTGTCTTTAATAGTGAGGTAAGTATCATGTAGGCAGCATATAGGTGGGTTTTGCTATCTGAATCCATTCATCCACTTTATATCTTTTAAGTAGAGTTTAATCCACTTCTATTCAAGTTTATTATTGATAAATTAGGACTTCCTTCTACCATTTCATTAGTTGTTTTTTAGATTACTTGTTCACTTCTTCCTTTCTTATTGTTTATCCCTCTAGTTTGGTGGTTTTCTGTGGTGCTAAGCTTTGTTTCTTTTCCCTTTTTTGGTGTGTGTGTGTGTATCTGCTGTAATTTCTTTCTTTCTGGTTAGTGAAACTAACATACAGAGTCCTGTATTTGTAACAGACTATTTTACACTGATAACAACTTAACTTCTGTCACATAAAAATACTCTTGACTTCTCCCCCCCACACACATAATTTATATTTTTGTTACCTTACATTGCATCTTTATGAACGGTAGACTCCATGGAACATAGGATCTATGTCACAACTAAATCAATTATTTAATGGCAGCATTAAAGCAGCCCAAAGAATGTGAAAAACTGGTGTGGGTGTATTTAACTTTTTAAAAACTATGTTTCATAATGTTTTCATTAAAAAGTCTTTATCAGTTTGCTAATGCCTAATTTTTACAACCAGCCACCATAGATTTTACAGGATAAATATATTATTTCAGTGGTAATTGAAGCAGAATTTTTGTTGCTCTTCTTACCCTTAGAGATTGTGTATTATCCTCAGACGTAATTCTTTGATTTTTTTTTCTTTTCATGTTGTTACACATAGTTACCAACAATCAACGTGAGAATAACCTTTGAATATTTTCAAGCATTAAGATTTGTTTATACAGCTGCACAATTAGACAACCAACACTCTTGGGTCTTTACCTCTCAGCATACACCTGATTATTAACTTAAAGGTATGATGGGAAAAGTATCAATTTTTGTTGGTCACCTAGATTTGGAAATATGTAATAACTATAAGCTTGGGTCTGCTTCTTCAGAAGCCTAGGAATTGGAGTGATGGTTCTCTGAAGAGGCTGGAAACAAAGTATGTGTTTCCAGAAGGCTTAATAGAATATGTTGAGACATAGGCCATTAACACAAAAGTGAAAGAAATGCAAAAAATGTATGAAAGTAAGGATTTGAGAAGGGAAATTTTATTTTTAAGTCTAAGATTCCTATGAATTATATGAAAATAAATGTCCTATCCTTAAAATTAGCCAAAGGAAGCACTTTACTTATCAATATGATATGACTTTTCATACTCTTATCTAAAGATATCCTAAACTAAGATCCAGTTTTCTAAGTAAAGACCTTTTACTCATGCTTTAAAGCATGTTAGATGATTCCTACCACATCACATCATGTTGTTTACATGTATGATTTGAACTGCATTTATTCTTCAACTCACTGGTTCCTTAGGCTTCTTATCTTTCCTTGCACGCTTAGATAATTTTATGTTAAATTGATTTTTAGAAGATTAGTTGCTGGGCGTAGTGGCTGTCGCCTGTAAACCCAGTACTTTGGGAATTCAAGGCAGGTGGATTGCTTGAGTCTTGGAGTTTGAGGCCTGCCTGGGAAAGATGACAAACCCCATTGGTACAAAAATAAAAATATTAGCTGGATATGGTGGCACATGCCTGTGGTCCCAGCTACTCCAAGGCTGAGGTGGGAGGATGGCTTGAGTCCGAGAGGCAGAGGTGTGAGCCAAGATCATGCCCTGCTCTTCAGCCTGGGCAACCAAGCCAGACCCTGTTTCAAAAAAAAAAAATCTAGTGAGATTTGATTTCTATTTCTATGTGATTCAAAACTAGAAGAGCTTCAAGGCTAATGACTATTAAAAAACGGCCATTGCTACTTGCATTTTCTATGAAGCCAGCATACACAGCAACGTGCAACCTAAAAACCAAGCTATTTAATAAGTAGCTTAGATTTCAGGTTTGATTGTCTTTGAGGTTTGATTATTGTAGAGATCAATTGCCAGAAAAAATATAGACTAATTCTGTATTTGGTCTTTTTATCACATGAAACATCCCATCGTTGGGTATAAATTAAGAGCAAATACGGATGTTTATACCGATAGCGGTGCAGATATTTCCATGTTTATACAGATAGCGGTGTAGATATTTCCATGTTCATACAGATAGTGGTGTAGATATTTCCATGTTCATACAGATAGCGGTGTAGCTATTTCCATGTTCATACAGATAGCGGTGTAGATATTTCCATGTTCATCCAGATGGCTGTGTAGATATATCCATGTTCATACAGATGGCGGTGAAGATATTTCCATGCTCATACAGATAGCGGTGTAGATATTTCCATATTCATACAGATAGTGGTGTAGATATTTCCATGTTCATACAGATAGAGGGGCTGATATTTCCATGTTCATACAGATAGCGGTGCTGATATTTCCATGTTTATACAGGTAGCGGTGTAGATATTTCCATGTTTATACAGATAGCGGTGTAGGTATTTCCATGTTTATACAGATAGCGGTGTAGATATTTCCATGTTTATACAGATAGCGGTGCAGATTTCTCCATCTTAATACAGATGGCGGTGCAGATATTTATATGTTCATACAGATGGCCGTGCAGATATTTCCATGTTCATACAGATAGCGGTGTAGTTATTTCCATGTGTAAAGAGATAGCTGTGTAGATATTTCCATGTATATGCAGATAGCTGTGAAGATATTTCCATTTTCATGAAGATTGTGGTTTAGATATTTCCATGTTCAAACAGATAGCGGTGTAGATATTTCCATGTTCATACAGATAGCGGTGTAGATATTTCCATGTTTATACAGATAGCGGTGAAGATGTATGCATGTTTACACAGATAGCGGTGTAGATATTTCCATGTTCATACAGATAGCGGTGTAGATATTTCCATGTTCATCCAGATGGCTGTGTAGATATATCCATGTTCATACAGATAGTGGTGTAGATATTTCCATGTTCATACAGATAGCGCTGTAGACATTTCCATGTTCAAACAGATAGCGGTGTAGATATTTCCATGTTCATACAGATAGCTTTGTAGATATATCCATGTTTATACAGATAGTGGCGAAGATGTATGCATGTTTACACTGATAGCGGTGTAGATATTTCCATGTTTATACAGATAGCGGTGTAGATATTTCCATGTTCATCCAGATGGCTGTGTAGATATATCCATGTTCATACAGATAGCGGTGTAGATATTTCCATGTTCATACAGATAGCGGTGCAGCTATTTCCATGTTCATACAGATAGCGGTGTAGATATTTCCATGTTCGTACAGATAGCGGTGTAGATATTTCCATGTTCATACAGATAGAGGGGCTGATATTTCCATGTTTATACAGATAGCGGTGTAGATATTTCCATGTTTACACAGATAACGGTGTAGATATTTCCATGTTTATACAGATAGCGATGTAGATATTTCCAAGTTTATACAGATAGTGGTGTAGATATCTCCATCTTAATAAAGATGGCGGTGTAGATACTTATATGTTCATACAGATGGCGGTGCAGATATTTCCATGTTGATACAGATGGCGGTGTAGATATTTCCATGTTTATAGAGATAGTGGTGTAGTTATTTCCATGTGTAAAGAGATAGCTTTGTAGATATTTCCATGTATATGCAGATAGCTGTGTAGATATTACCATTTTCATGCAGATAGCGGTGTAGATATTTCCATGTTCAAACAGATAGCGGTGTAGAAATTTCCATGTTCATACAGGTAGTGGTGTAGATATTTCCATGTTCATACAGATAGCAGTGTAGCTATTTCCATGTTCATACAGATAGCGGTTTAGATATTTCCATGTTCAAACAGATAGCGGTGTAGATATATCCATGTTCATACAGATGGCGGTGCTGATATTTCCAAGTTTATACAGTTAGCGGTGTAGATATCTCCATCTTAATACAGATGGCGGTGTAGATATTTATATGTTCATACAGATGGCAGTGCAGATATTTCCATGTTCATACAGATGGCGGTATAGATATTTCCATGTTTTTAGAGATAGTGGTGTAGTTATTTCCATGTGTAAAGAGATAGCTTTGTAGATATTTCCATGTATATGCAGATAGCTGTGTAGATATTTCCATTTTCATGCAGATAGCGGTGTAGATATTTCCATGTTCAAACAGATAGCGGTGTAGAAATTTCCATGTTCATACAGATAGTGTTGTAGATATTTCCATGTTCATACAGATAGCAGTGTAGCTATTTCCATGTTCATACAGATAGCGGTGCAGCTATTTCCATGTTCATACAGATAGCGGTGTAGATATTTCCATGTTCGTACAGATAGCGGTGTAGATATTTCCATGTTCATGCAGATAGCGGTGCTGATATTTCCATGTTTATACAGGTAGCGGTGTAGATATTTCCATGTTTATACAGGTAGCGGTGTAGATATTTCCATGTTTATACAGATAGCGGTGTAGATATTTCCATGTTTATACAGATAGCGGTGTAGGTATCTCCATCTTAATACAGATGGCAGTTTAGATATTTATATGTTCATACAGATGGCCGTGCAGATATTTCCATGTTCATACAGATGGCGGTGTAGATATTTCCATGTTCATACAGATAGCGGTGTAGTTATTTCCATATGCAAAGAGATAGCTATGTAGATATTTCCATGTATATGCAGATAGCTGTGTAGATATTTCCATTTTCATGCAGATAGCGGTTTAGATATTTCCATGCTCAGATAGCGGTGTAGATATTTCCATGTTCATAAATATAGCGGTGTAGATATTTCCATGTTTATGCAGATAGCGGTGAAGATGTATGCCGGTTTACACAGATAGCGGTGTAGATATTTCCATGTACATACAGATAGCGGTGTAGATATTTCCATGTTCATCCAGATGGCTGTGTAGATATATCCATGTTCATACAGATAGAGGTGTAGATATTTCCATGTTTATACAGATAGTGGTGTAGATATTTCCATGTTCATACAGATAGCGGTGTATCTATTTCCATGCTCATACAGATAGCGATGTAGATATTTCCATGTTCGTACAGATAGCGGTGTAGATATTTCCATGTTCATACAGATAGCGGTGCTGATATTTCCATGTTTATACAGGCAGCGGTGTGGATATTTCCATGTTTATACAGATAACGTTGTGGATATTTCCATGTTTATACAGATAGCGGTGTAGATATTTCCAGGTTTATACAGATAGCGGTTTAGATATTTCCATCTTAAAACGTATGGCGGTGTAGATATTTATATGTTCATACAGATGGCGGTGCAGATATTTCCATGTTCATACAGATGGCGGTGTAGCTATTTCCATGTTCATACAGATAGCGGTGTAGCTATATCCATGTTCATGCAGATAGCGGTGTAGATATTTCCATGTTCATCCTTATGGCTGAGTAGATATATCCATGTTCATACAGATGGCGGTGAAGATATTTCCATGTTCATACAGATAGCGGTGTAGATATTTCCATGTTCATACCGATAGCGGTGTAGATATTTCCATGTTCATACAGATAGCGGTGTAGCTATTTCCATGTTCATGCAGATAGCGGTGTAGATATTTCCATTTTCATCCATATGGCTGTGTAGATATATCCATGTTCATACAGATGGCGGTGAAGATATTTCCATGTTCATACAGATAGCGGTGTAGATATTTCCATGTTCATACAGATGGTGGTGTAGGTATTTCCATGTTCATACAGAGAGCGGTGTAGTTATTTCCATGTGTAAAGAGATAGCTGTGTAGATATTTCCATGAATATGCAGATAGCTGTGAAGATATTTCCATTTTCATGCAGATTGCGGTTTAGATATTTCCATGTTCAAACAGATAGCAGTGTAGATATTTCCATGTTTATACAGATAGCGGTGTAGATATTTCCATGTTTATACAGATAGCGGTGAAGATGTATGCATTTTTACACAGATAGCGGTGTAGATATTTCCATGTTCATACAGATGGTGGTGTGGGTATTTCCATGTTCATACAGAGAGCGGTGTAGTTATTTCCATGTGTAAAGAGATAGCTGTGTAGATATTTCCATGTATATGCAGATAGCTGTGAAGATATTTCCATTTTCATGCAGATTGCGGTTTAGATTTTTCCATGTTCAAACAGATAGCAGTGTAGATATTTCCATGTTTATACAGATAGCGGTGTAGATATTTCCATGTTTATACAGATAGCGGTGAAGATGTATGCATTTTTACACAGATAGCGGTGTAGATATTTCCATGTTCATACAGATAGCGGTGTAGATATTTCCATGTTCATCCAGAGGGCTGTGTAGATATATCCATGTTCATACAGATAGCGGTGTAGATATTTCCATGTTCATACAGATAGCTGTGCTGATATTTCCATGTTTATACAGGTTGCGGTGTGGATATTTCCATGTTTATACAGATAGCGGTGTAGATTTTTCCATGTTTATACAGATAGCGGTGAAGATGTATGCATGTTTACACAGATAGTTTTGTAGATATTTCCATGTTCATACAGATAGCAGTGTAGATATTTCCATGTTCATCCAGATGGCTGTGTAGATATATCCAAGTTCATACAGATGGCGGTGAAGATATTTCCATGCTCATTCAGATAGCAGTGTAGATATTTCCATGTTCACACAGATAGTGGTGTAGATATATCCATGTTCATTCAGATAGAGGGGCTGATATTTCCATGTTCATACTGATAGTGGTGCTGATTTTTCCATGTTTATTCAGGTAGCGGAGTAGATATTTCCATGTTTATAAAGACAGCGGTGTAGATATTTCCATGTTTATACAGATAGCGGTGTACATATTTCCATGTTTATACAGATAGCGGTGTAGATATCTCCATCTTTATACAGATGGCGGTGTAGATATTTATATGTTCATACAGATGGCCGTGCAGATATTTCCATATTCATACAGATGCCGGTGTAGATATTTCCATGTTCATACAGATAGCGGTGTAGTTATTTCCATGTGTAAAGAGATAGCTGTGTAGATATTTCCATTTTCATGCAGATAGCGGTTTAGATATTTCCATGTTCAAACAGATAGCTGTGTAGATATTTCCATGTTCATACAGATAGCGGTGTAGTTATTTCCATGTTTATACAGATAGCAGTGTAGATGTATGCATGTTTACACAGATAGCGGTGTAGATATTTCCATGTTCATACAGATAGCGGTGTAGATATTTCCATGTACATCCAGATGGCTGTGTAGATATATCCATGTTCATTCAGATAGCGGTGTAGATATTTCCATGTTCATACAGATAGTGCTGTAGATATTTCCATGTTCATTCAGATAGCGGTGTAGCTATTTCCATGTTCATACAGATAGCGGTGTAGATATTTCCATGTTCGTACAGATAGCGGTGTAGATATTTCCATGTTCATACAGATAGCGGTGCTTATATTTCCATGTTTATACAGGTAGCGGTGTAAATATTTCCATGTTTATACAGATAGCGGTGTAGATATTTCCATGTTTATATAGATAGCGGTGTAGATACTTCCATGTTCATCCAGATGGTTGTGTAGATATATCCATGTTCATACAGATGGCTGTGAAGATATTTCCATGTTCATACAGATAGCGGTGTAGATATTTCCGTGTTCATACAGATAGTGGTGTAGATATTTCCATGTTCATACAGATAGTGGTGTAGCTATTTCCATGTTCATACAGATAGCGGTGTAGATATTTCCATGTTCATCCAGATGGCTGTGTATACATATCCATGTTCACACAGATGGTGGTGAAGATAATTCCATGTTCATACAGATAGCGGTGTAGATATTTCCATGTTCATACAGATAGTGGTGTAGATATTTCCATGTTCATACAGATAGAGCGGCTGATATTTCCATGTTCATACAGATAGCGGTGCGTATATTTCCATGTTTATACTGGTAGCAGTGTAGATATTTCCATGTTTACACAGATAGCGGTGTAGATATTTCCATGTTTATACACATAGCGGTGTAGATATCTCCATCTTAATACAGATGGCGGTGTAGATATTTATATGTTCATACAGATGCCGGTGCAGATATTTCCATGTTCATACAGATGGCGGTGTAGATATTTCCATGTTTATAGAGATAGTGGTGTAGTTATTTCCATGTGTAAAGAGATAGCTTTGAAGATATTTCCATGTATATGCAGATATCTGTGTAGATATTTCCATTTTCATGCAGATAGCGGTGCTTATATTTCCATGTTTATACAGGTAGCGGTGTAGATATTTCCATGTTTATACAGATAGCAGTGTAGATATTTCCATGTTTATACAGATAGCGGTGTAGATATCTCCTTCTTAATACAGATGGCGGTGTAGATATTTATATGTTCATACAGATGGCGGTGAAGATATTTCCATGTTCATACAGATAGCGGTGCTGATATTTCCATGTTTATACAGGTAGCGGTGTAGATATTTCCAGGTTTATACAGATAGCGGTGTAGACATTTCCATGTTTATACAGATAGCGGTGTTGATATTTCCATGTTTATACAGACAGCGGTGTAGATATCTCCATCTTAATACATATGGCGGTGTAGATATTTATATGTTCATACAGATGGCCGTGCAGATATTTCCATGTTCATACAGATAGCGGTGTAGTTATTTCCATGTGTAAAGAGATAGGTGTGTAGATAATTCCATGTATATGCAGATAGCTGTGTAGATATTTCCATTTTCATGCAGATAGCGGTTTAGATATTTCCATGTTCAAACAGATAGCGGTGTAGATATTTCAATGTTCATGCAGATAGCGGTGTAGATATATCCATGTTTATACAGATAGCGGTGAAGATGTATGCATGTTTACACAGATAGCGGTGTATATATTTCCATGTTCATACAGATAGCGGTGTATATATTTCCATGTTCATCCAGATGGCTGTGTAGATATATCCATGTTCATACAGATAGCAGTGTAGATATTTCCATGTTCATGCAGATAGTGCTGTAGATATTTCCATGTTCATACAGATAGCGGTGTAGATATTTCCATGTTTATACAGATAGCGGTGTAGATATTTCCATGTTCATCCAGATGTCTTTGTAGACATATCCATGTTCATACAGATGGTGGTGAAGATAATTTCATGTTCATACAGATAGCGGTGTAGATATTTCCATGTTCATACAGATAGAGGGGCTGATATTTCCATGTTCATACAGATAGCGGTGCGTATATTTCCATGTTTATACAGGTAGCGGTGTAGATATTTCCATGTTCATACAGATAGTGGTGTAGATATTTCCATGTTCATACAGATAGAGGGGCTGATATTTCCAAGTTCATACAGATAGCGGTCCGTATATTTCCATGTTTATACAGGTAGCGGTGTAGATATTTCCATGTTTTTACAGATAGCGGTGTAGATATTTCCATGTTTATACAGATAGCGGTGTAGGTATCTCCATCTTAATACAGATGGCAGTTTAGATATTTATATGTTCATACAGATGGCCGTGCAGATATTTCCATGTTCATACAGATGGCGGTGTAGATATTTCCATGTTCATACAGATAGCGGTGTAGTTATTTCCATATGCAAAGAGATAGCTATGTAGATATTTCCATGTATATGCAGATAGCTGTGTAGATATTTCCATTTTCATGCAGATAGCGGTTTAGATATTTCCATGCTCAGATAGCGGTGTAGATATTTCCATGATCATAAATATAGCGGTGTAGATATTTCCATGTTTATGCAGATAGCGGTGAAGATGTATGCCGGTTTACACAGATAGCGGTGTAGATATTTCCATGTACATACAGATAGCGGTGTAGATATTTCCATGTTCATCCAGATGGCTGTGTAGATATATCCATGTTCATACAGATAGAGGTGTAGATATTTCCATGTTTATACAGATAGTGGTGTAGATATTTCCATGTTCATACAGATAGCGGTGTATCTATTTCCATGCTCATACAGATAGCGATGTAGATATTTCCATGTTCGTACAGATAGCGGTGTAGATATTTCCATGTTCATACAGATAGCGGTGCTGATATTTCCATGTTTATACAGGCAGCGGTGTGGATATTTCCATGTTTATACAGATAACGTTGTGGATATTTCCATGTTTATACAGATAGCGGTGTAGATATTTCCAGGTTTATACAGATAGCGGTTTAGATATTTCCATCTTAAAACGGATGGCGGTGTAGATATTTATATGTTCATACAGATGGCGGTGCAGATATTTCCATGTTCATACAGATGGAGGTGTAGCTATTTCCATGTTCATACAGATAGCGGTGTAGCTATATCCATGTTCATGCAGATAGCGGTGTAGATATTTCCATGTTCATCCTTATGGCTGAGTAGATATATCCATGTTCATACAGATGGCGGTGAAGATATTTCCATGTTCATACAGATAGCGGTGTAGATATTTCCATGTTCATACCGATAGCGGTGTAGATATTTCCATGTTCATACAGATAGCGGTGTAGCTATTTCCATGTTCATGCAGATAGCGGTGTAGATATTTCCATTTTCATCCATATGGCTGTGTAGATATATCCATGTTCATACAGATGGCGGTGAAGATATTTCCATGTTCATACAGATAGCGGTGTAGATATTTCCATGTTCATACAGATGGTGGTGTAGGTATTTCCATGTTCATACAGAGAGCGGTGTAGTTATTTCCATGTGTAAAGAGATAGCTGTGTAGATATTTCCATGAATATGCAGATAGCTGTGAAGATATTTCCATTTTCATGCAGATTGCGGTTTAGATATTTCCATGTTCAAACAGATAGCAGTGTAGATATTTCCATGTTTATACAGATAGCGGTGTAGATATTTCCATGTTTATACAGATAGCGGTGAAGATGTATGCATTTTTACACAGATAGCGGTGTAGATATTTCCATGTTCATACAGATGGTGGTGTGGGTATTTCCATGTTCATACAGAGAGCGGTGTAGTTATTTCCATGTGTAAAGAGATAGCTGTGTAGATATTTCCATGTATATGCAGATAGCTGTGAAGGTATTTCCATTTTCATGCAGATTGCGGTTTAGATTTTTCCATGTTCAAACAGATAGCAGTGTAGATATTTCCATGTTTATACAGATAGCGGTGTAGATATTTCCATGTTTATACAGATAGCGGTGAAGATGTATGCATTTTTACACAGATAGCGGTGTAGATATTTCCATGTTCATACAGATAGCGGTGTAGATATTTCCATGTTCATCCAGAGGGCTGTGTAGATATATCCATGTTCATACAGATAGCGGTGTAGATATTTCCATGTTCATACAGATAGCTGTGCTGATATTTCCATGTTTATACAGGTTGCGGTGTGGATATTTCCATGTTTATACAGATAGCGGTGTAGATTTTTCCATGTTTATACAGATAGCGGTGAAGATGTATGCATGTTTACACAGATAGTTTTGTAGATATTTCCATGTTCATACAGATAGCAGTGTAGATATTTCCATGTTCATCCAGATGGCTGTGTAGATATATCCAAGTTCATACAGATGGCGGTGAAGATATTTCCATGCTCATTCAGATAGCAGTGTAGATATTTCCATGTTCACACAGATAGTGGTGTAGATATATCCATGTTCATTCAGATAGAGGGGCTGATATTTCCATGTTCATACTGATAGTGGTGCTGATTTTTCCATGTTTATTCAGGTAGCGGAGTAGATATTTCCATGTTTATAAAGACAGCGGTGTAGATATTTCCATGTTTATACAGATAGCGGTGTAGATATTTCCATGTTTATACAGATAGCGGTGTAGATATCTCCATCTTTATACAGATGGCGGTGTAGATATTTATATGTTCATACAGATGGCCGTGCAGATATTTCCATATTCATACAGATACCGGTGTAGATATTTCCATGTTCATACAGATAGCGGTGTAGTTATTTCCATGTGTAAAGAGATAGCTGTGTAGATATTTCCATTTTCATGCAGATAGCGGTTTAGATATTTCCATGTTCAAACAGATAGCTGTGTAGATATTTCCATGTTCATACAGATAGCGGTGTAGTTATTTCCATGTTTATACAGATAGCAGTGTAGATGTATGCATGTTTACACAGATAGCGGTGTAGATATTTCCATGTTCATACAGATAGCGGTGTAGATATTTCCATGTACATCCAGATGGCTGTGTAGATATATCCATGTTCATTCAGATAGCGGTGTAGATATTTCCATGTTCATACAGATAGTGCTGTAGATATTTCCATGTTCATTCAGATAGCGGTGTAGCTATTTCCATGTTCATACAGATAGCGGTGTAGATATTTCCATGTTCGTACAGATAGCGGTGTAGATATTTCCATGTTCATACAGATAGCGGTGCTTATATTTCCATGTTTATACAGGTAGCGGTGTAAATATTTCCATGTTTATACAGATAGCGGTGTAGATATTTCCATGTTTATATAGATAGCGGTGTAGATACTTCCATGTTCATCCAGATGGTTGTGTAGATATATCCATGTTCATACAGATGGCTGTGAAGATATTTCCATGTTCATACAGATAGCGGTGTAGATATTTCCGTGTTCATACAGATAGTGGTGTAGATATTTCCATGTTCATACAGATAGTGGTGTAGCTATTTCCATGTTCATACAGATAGCGGTGTAGATATTTCCTTGTTCATCCAGATGGCTGTGTATACATATCCATGTTCACACAGATGGTGGTGAAGATAATTCCATGTTCATACAGATAGCGGTGTAGATATTTCCATGTTCATACAGATAGTGGTGTAGATATTTCCATGTTCATACAGATAGAGCGGCTGATATTTCCATGTTCATACAGATAGCGGTGCGTATATTTCCATGTTTATACTGGTAGCAGTGTAGATATTTCCATGTTTACACAGATAGCGGTGTAGATATTTCCATGTTTATACAGATAGCGGTGTAGATATCTCCATCTTAATACAGATGGCGGTGTAGATATTTATATGTTCATACAGATGCCGGTGCAGATATTTCCATGTTCATACAGATGGCGGTGTAGATATTTCCATGTTTATAGAGATAGTGGTGTAGTTATTTCCATGTGTAAAGAGATAGCTTTGAAGATATTTCCATGTATATGCAGATATCTGTGTAGATATTTCCATTTTCATGCAGATAGCGGTGCTTATATTTCCATGTTTATACAGGTAGCGGTGTAGATATTTCCATGTTTATACAGATAGCGGTGTAGATATTTCCATGTTTATACAGATAGCGGTGTAGATATCTCCTTCTTAATACAGATGGCGGTGTAGATATTTATATGTTTATACAGATGGCGGTGAAGATATTTCCATGTTCATACAGATAGCGGTGCTGATATTTCCATGTTTATACAGGTAGCGGTGTAGATATTTCCAGGTTTATACAGATAGCGGTGTAGACATTTCCATGTTTATACAGATAGCGGTGTTGATATTTCCATGTTTATACAGACAGCGGTGTAGATATCTCCATCTTAATACATATGGCGGTGTAGATATTTATATGTTCATACAGATGGCCGTGCAGATATTTCCATGTTCATACAGATAGCGGTGTAGTTATTTCCATGTGTAAAGAGATAGGTGTGTAGATAATTCCATGTATATGCAGATAGCTGTGTAGATATTTCCATTTTCATGCAGATAGCGGTTTAGATATTTCCATGTTCAAACAGATAGCGGTGTAGATATTTCAATGTTCATGCAGATAGCGGTGTAGATATATCCATGTTTATACAGATAGCGGTGAAGATGTATGCATGTTTACACAGATAGCGGTGTATATATTTCCATGTTCATACAGATAGCGGTGTATATATTTCCATGTTCATCCAGATGGCTGTGTAGATATATCCATGTTCATACAGATAGCAGTGTAGATATTTCCATGTTCATGCAGATAGTGCTGTAGATATTTCCATGTTCATACAGATAGCGGTGTAGATATTTCCATGTTTATACAGATAGCGGTGTAGATATTTCCATGTTCATCCAGATGTCTTTGTAGACATATCCATGTTCATACAGATGGTGGTGAAGATAATTTCATGTTCATACAGATAGCGGTGTAGATATTTCCATGTTCATACAGATAGAGGGGCTGATATTTCCATGTTCATACAGATAGCGGTGCTTATATTTCCATGTTTATACAGGTAGCGGTGTAGATATTTCCATGTTCATACAGATAGTGGTGTAGATATTTCCATGTTCATACAGATAGAGGGGCTGATATTTCCAAGTTCATACAGATAGCGGTCCGTATATTTCCATGTTTATACAGGTAGCGGTGTAGATATTTCCATGTTTACACAGATAGCGGTGTAGATATTTCCATGTTTATACAGATAGCGCTGTAGATATCTCCATCTTAATACAGATGGCGGTGTAGATATTTATATGTTCATACAGATGGCCGTGCAGATATTTCCATGTTTGTACAGATAGCGGTGTAGATATTTCCATGTTCATACAGATAGCGGTGCTTATATTTCCATGTTTATACAGGTAGCGGTGTAAATATTTCCATGTTTATACAGATAGCGGTGTAGATATTTCCATGTTTATATAGATAGCGGTGTAGATACTTCCATGTTCATCCAGATGGTTGTGTAGATATATCCATGTTCATACAGATGGCTGTGAAGATATTTCCATGTTCATACAGATAGCGGTGTAGATATTTCCGTGTTCATACAGATAGTGGTGTAGATATTTCCATGTTCATACAGATAGTGGTGTAGCTATTTCCATGTTCATACAGATAGCGGTGTAGATATTTCCATGTTCATCCAGATGGCTGTGTATACATATCCATGTTCACACAGATGGTGGTGAAGATAATTCCATGTTCATACAGATAGCGGTGTAGATATTTCCATGTTCATACAGATAGTGGTGTAGATATTTCCATGTTCATACAGATAGAGCGGCTGATATTTCCATGTTCATACAGATAGCGGTGCATATATTTCCATGTTTATACTGGTAGCAGTGTAGATATTTCCATGTTTACACAGATAGCGGTGTAGATATTTCCATGTTTATACAGATAGCGGTGTAGATATCTCCATCTTAATACAGATGGCGGTGTAGATATTTATATGTTCATACAGATGCCGGTGCAGATATTTCCATGTTCATACAGATGGCGGTGTAGATATTTCCATGTTTATAGAGATAGTGGTGTAGTTATTTCCATGTGTAAAGAGATAGCTTTGAAGATATTTCCATGTATATGCAGATATCTGTGTAGATATTTCCATTTTCATGCAGATAGCGGTGCTTATATTTCCATGTTTATACAGGTAGCGGTGTAGATATTTCCATGTTTATACAGATAGCGGTGTAGATATTTCCATGTTTATACAGATAGCGGTGTAGATATCTCCTTCTTAATACAGATGGCGGTGTAGATATTTATATGTTCATACAGATGGCGGTGAAGATATTTCCATGTTCATACAGATAGCGGTGCTGATATTTCCATGTTTATACAGGTAGCGGTGTAGATATTTCCAGGTTTATACAGATAGCGGTGTAGACATTTCCATGTTTATACAGATAGCGGTGTTGATATTTCCATGTTTATACAGACAGCGGTGTAGATATCTCCATCTTAATACATATGGCGGTGTAGATATTTATATGTTCATACAGATGGCCGTGCAGATATTTCCATGTTCATACAGATAGCGGTGTAGTTATTTCCATGTGTAAAGAGATAGGTGTGTAGATAATTCCATGTATATGCAGATAGCTGTGTAGATATTTCCATTTTCATGCAGATAGCGGTTTAGATATTTCCATGTTCAAACAGATAGCGGTGTAGATATTTCAATGTTCATGCAGATAGCGGTGTAGATATATCCATGTTTATACAGATAGCGGTGAAGATGTATGCATGTTTACACAGATAGCGGTGTATATATTTCCATGTTCATACAGATAGCGGTGTATATATTTCCATGTTCATCCAGATGGCTGTGTAGATATATCCATGTTCATACAGATAGCAGTGTAGATATTTCCATGTTCATGCAGATAGTGCTGTAGATATTTCCATGTTCATACAGATAGCGGTGTAG
This sequence comes from Gorilla gorilla gorilla, assembly GCF_029281585.2. Taxonomy (NCBI): domain Eukaryota; kingdom Metazoa; phylum Chordata; class Mammalia; order Primates; family Hominidae; genus Gorilla; species Gorilla gorilla. Next base: position 129,944,296 of record NC_073238.2, read on the forward strand.
ATATTTCCATGTTTATACAGATAGCGGTGTAGATATTTCCATGTTCATCCAGATGTCTTTGTAGACATATCCATGTTCATACAGATGGTGGTGAAGATAATTTCATGTTCATACAGATAGCGGTGTAGATATTTCCATGTTCATACAGATAGAGGGGCTGATATTTCCATGTTCATACAGATAGCGGTGCGTATATTTCCATGTTTATACAGGTAGCGGTGTAGATATTTCCATGTTCATACAGATAGTGGTGTAGATATTTCCATGTTCATACAGATAGAGGGGCTGATATTTCCAAGTTCATACAGATAGCGGTCCGTATATTTCCATGTTTATACAGGTAGCGGTGTAGATATTTCCATGTTTACACAGATAGCGGTGTAGATATTTCCATCTTTATACAGATAGCGCTGTAGATATCTCCATCTTAATACAGATGGCGGTGTAGATATTTATATGTTCATACAGATGGCCGTGCAGATATTTCCATGTTCATACAGATGGCGGTGTAGGTATTTCCATGTTCATACAGATAGCGGTGTAGTTATTTCCATGTGTAAAGAGATAGCTGTGTAGATATTTCCATGTATATGCAGATAGCTGTGTAGATATTTCCATTTTCATGCAGATAGCGGTTTAGATATTTCCATGTTCAAACAGATAGCGATGTAGATATTTCCATGTTCATACAGATAGCTTTGTAGATATATCCATGTTTATACAGATAGCGGTGAAGATGTATGCATGTTTACACAGATAGCGGTGTAGATATTTCCATGTTCATACAGATAGCGGTGTAGATATTTCCATGTACATCCAGATGGCTGTGTAGATATATCCATGTTCATACAGATAGCGGTGAAGATATTTCCATGTTCATACAGATAGTGGTGTAGATATTTCCATGTTCATACAGATAGCTGTGCAGCTATTTCCATGTTCATACAGATAGCGGTGTAGATATTTCCATGTTCGTACAGATAGCGGTGTAGATATTTCCATGTTCATACAGATAGCGGTGCTTATATTTCCATGTTTGTACAGGGAGCGGTGTAGATATTTCCATGTTTATACAGATAGCGGTGTAGATATTTCCAAGTTTATACAGATAGCGGTGTAGATATCTCCATCTTAATACAAATGGCGGTGTAGATATTTATATGTTCATACAGATGGCGGTGCAGATATTTCCATGTTCATACAGATGGCGGTGTAGATATTTCCATGTTTATAGAGATAGTGGTGTAGTTATTTCCATGTGTAAAGAGATAGCTTTGTAGATATTTCCATGTATATGCAGATAGCTGTGTAGATATATCCATTTTCATGCAGATAGCGGTGTAGATATTTCCATGTTCATACAGATAACGGTGTAGATATTTCCATGTTCATACAGATAGTGGTGTAGATAATTCCATGTTCATACAGATAGCGGTGTAGCTATTTCCATGTTCATACAGATAGCGGTGTAGATATTTCCATGTTCATCCAGATGGCTGTGTAGACATATCCATGTTCATACATATGGCGGTGAAGATACTTCCATGTTCATACAGATAGCGGTGTAGATATTTCCATGTTCATACAGATAGTGGTGTGGATATTTCCATGTTCATACAGATAGAGGGGCTGATATTTCCATGTTCATACAGATAGCGGTGCTGATATTTCCATGTTTATACAGGTAGCGGTGTAGATATTTCCATGTTTATACAGATAGAAGTGTAGGTATTTCCAGGTTTATACAGATAGCGGTGTAGATATCTCCATCTTAATACTGATGGCGGTGTAGTTATTTATATGTTCATACAGATGGCGGTGCAGATATTTCCGTGTTCGTACAGATGGCGTTGTAGATATTTGCATGTTCATACAGATGGCGGTATAGCTATTTCCATGTTCATGGAGATAGCGTTGTAGATATTTCCATGTTAATCCAGATGGCTGTGTAGAGATATTCATGTTCATACAGATGGCGGTGAAGATATTTCCATGTTTATACAGATAGCGGTGTAGATATTTCCATGTTCATACAGATAGTGGTGTAGATATTTCCATGTTCATACAGATAGGGCGGCTGATATTTCCATGTTAATACAGAAAGCGGTGCTGATATTTCCATGTTTATACAGGTAGCGGTGTAGATATTTCCAGGTTTATACAGATAGTGGTGTAGACATTTCCATGTTTATACAGATAGCGGTTTAGACATTTCCATGTTTATACAGATAGCGGTGTAGATATCTCTATCTTAATACAGATGGCGGAGTAGATATTTATATGTTCATACAGATGGCCATGCAGATATTTCCATGTTCATACAGATGGCGGTGTAGTTATTTCCATGTGTAAAGAGATAGCTGTGTAGATATTTCCATGTATATGCAGATAGCTGTGTATATATTTCCATTTTCATGCAGATAGCGGTTTAGATATTTCCATGTTCAAACAGATAGCCGTGTAGATATTTCCATGTTCATACAGATAGCTTTGTAGATATATCCATGTTTTTACAGATAGCGGCGAAGATGTATGCATGTTTACACAGATAGCGGTGTAGATATTTCCATGTTTATACAGATAGCGGTGTAGATATTTCCATGTTCATCCAGATGGCTGTGTAGACATATCCATGTCTTTACAGATAGCGGTGTAGATATTTCCATGTTCATACAAATAGTGCTGTAGATATTTCCATGTTCATACAGATAGCGGTGCAGCTATTTCCATGTTCATACAGATAGCGGTGTAGATATTTCCATGTTCGTACAGATAGCGGTGTACATATTTCCATGTTCATACAGATAGCGGTGCTTATATTTCCATGTTTATACAGATAGCGGTGTAGATATTTCCATGTTTATACAGATAGCGGTGTAGATATTTCCATGTTTATTGAGATAGCGGTGTAGATATTTCCAAGTTTATACAAATAGCGGTGTAGATATCTCCATCTTAATACAGATGGCGGTGTAGATATTTATATGTTCATACAGATGGCCGTGCAGATATTTCCATGTTCATACAGATGGCGGTGTTGATATTTCCATGTTTATAGAGATAGTGGTGTAGTTATTTCCATGTGTAAAGAGATAGCTTTGTAGATATTTCCATGTATATGCAGATAACTGTGTAGATATTTCCATTTTAATGCAGATAGCGGTGTAGATATTTCCATGTTCAAACAGATAGCGGTGTAGATATTTCCATGTTCATACAGATGGTGGTGTGGGTATTTCCATGTTCATACAGAGAGCGGTGTAGTTATTTCCATGTGTAAAGAGATAGCTGTGTAGATATTTCCATGTATATGCAGATAGCTGTGAAGATATTTCCATTTTCATGCAGATTGCGGTTTAGATTTTTCCATGTTCAAACAGATAGCAGTGTAGATATTTCCATGTTTATACAGATAGCGGTGTAGATATTTCCATGTTTATACAGATAGCGGTGAAGATGTATGCATTTTTACACAGATAGCGGTGTAGATATTTCCATGTTCATACAGATAGCGGTGTAGATATTTCCATGTTCATCCAGAGGGCTGTGTAGATATATCCATGTTCATACAGATAGCGGTGTAGATATTTCCATGTTCATACAGATAGCTGTGCTGATATTTCCATGTTTATACAGGTTGCGGTGTGGATATTTCCATGTTTATACAGATAGCGGTGTAGATTTTTCCATGTTTATACAGATAGCGGTGAAGATGTATGCATGTTTACACAGATAGTTTTGTAGATATTTCCATGTTCATACAGATAGCAGTGTAGATATTTCCATGTTCATCCAGATGGCTGTGTAGATATATCCAAGTTCATACAGATGGCGGTGAAGATATTTCCATGCTCATTCAGATAGCAGTGTAGATATTTCCATGTTCACACAGATAGTGGTGTAGATATATCCATGTTCATTCAGATAGAGGGGCTGATATTTCCATGTTCATACTGATAGTGGTGCTGATTTTTCCATGTTTATTCAGGTAGCGGAGTAGATATTTCCATGTTTATAAAGACAGCGGTGTAGATATTTCCATGTTTATACAGATAGCGGTGTACATATTTCCATGTTTATACAGATAGCGGTGTAGATATCTCCATCTTTATACAGATGGCGGTGTAGATATTTATATGTTCATACAGATGGCCGTGCAGATATTTCCATATTCATACAGATGCCGGTGTAGATATTTCCATGTTCATACAGATAGCGGTGTAGTTATTTCCATGTGTAAAGAGATAGCTGTGTAGATATTTCCATTTTCATGCAGATAGCGGTTTAGATATTTCCATGTTCAAACAGATAGCTGTGTAGATATTTCCATGTTCATACAGATAGCGGTGTAGTTATTTCCATGTTTATACAGATAGCAGTGTAGATGTATGCATGTTTACACAGATAGCGGTGTAGATATTTCCATGTTCATACAGATAGCGGTGTAGATATTTCCATGTACATCCAGATGGCTGTGTAGATATATCCATGTTCATTCAGATAGCGGTGTAGATATTTCCATGTTCATACAGATAGTGCTGTAGATATTTCCATGTTCATTCAGATAGCGGTGTAGCTATTTCCATGTTCATACAGATAGCGGTGTAGATATTTCCATGTTCGTACAGATAGCGGTGTAGATATTTCCATGTTCATACAGATAGCGGTGCTTATATTTCCATGTTTATACAGGTAGCGGTGTAAATATTTCCATGTTTATACAGATAGCGGTGTAGATATTTCCATGTTTATATAGATAGCGGTGTAGATACTTCCATGTTCATCCAGATGGTTGTGTAGATATATCCATGTTCATACAGATGGCTGTGAAGATATTTCCATGTTCATACAGATAGCGGTGTAGATATTTCCGTGTTCATACAGATAGTGGTGTAGATATTTCCATGTTCATACAGATAGTGGTGTAGCTATTTCCATGTTCATACAGATAGCGGTGTAGATATTTCCATGTTCATCCAGATGGCTGTGTATACATATCCATGTTCACACAGATGGTGGTGAAGATAATTCCATGTTCATACAGATAGCGGTGTAGATATTTCCATGTTCATACAGATAGTGGTGTAGATATTTCCATGTTCATACAGATAGAGCGGCTGATATTTCCATGTTCATACAGATAGCGGTGCGTATATTTCCATGTTTATACTGGTAGCAGTGTAGATATTTCCATGTTTACACAGATAGCGGTGTAGATATTTCCATGTTTATACAGATAGCGGTGTAGATATCTCCATCTTAATACAGATGGCTGTGTAGATATTTATATGTTCATACAGATGCCGGTGCAGATATTTCCATGTTCATACAGATGGCGGTGTAGATATTTCCATGTTTATAGAGATTATGGTGTAGTTATTTCCATGTGTAAAGAGATAGCTTTGAAGATATTTCCATGTATATGCAGATATCTGTGTAGATATTTCCATTTTCATGCAGATAGCGGTGCTTATATTTCCATGTTTATACAGGTAGCGGTGTAGATATTTCCATGTTTATACAGATAGCGGTGTAGATATTTCCATGTTTATACAGATAGCGGTGTAGATATCTCCTTCTTAATACAGATGGCGGTGTAGATATTTATATGTTCATACAGATGGCGGTGAAGATATTTCCATGTTCATACAGATAGCGGTGCTGATATTTCCATGTTCATACAGATAGTGGTGTAGATATTTCCATGTTCATACAGATAGGGCGGCTGATATTTCCATGTTAATACAGAAAGCGGTGCTGATATTTCCATGTTTATACAGGTAGCGGTGTAGATATTTCCAGGTTTATACAGATAGTGGTGTAGACATTTCCATGTTTATACAGATAGCGGTTTAGACATTTCCATGTTTATACAGATAGCGGTGTAGATATCTCTATCTTAATACAGATGGCGGAGTAGATATTTATATGTTCATACAGATGGCCATGCAGATATTTCCATGTTCATACAGATGGCGGTGTAGTTATTTCCATGTGTAAAGAGATAGCTGTGTAGATATTTCCATGTATATGCAGATAGCTGTGTATATATTTCCATTTTCATGCAGATAGCGGTTTAGATATTTCCATGTTCAAACAGATAGCCGTGTAGATATTTCCATGTTCATACAGATAGCTTTGTAGATATATCCATGTTTATACAGATAGCGGCGAAGATGTATGCATGTTTACACAGATAGCGGTGTAGATATTTCCATGTTTATACAGATAGCGGTGTAGATATTTCCATGTTCATCCAGATGGCTGTGTAGACATATCCATGTCTTTACAGATAGCGGTGTAGATATTTCCATGTTCATACAAATAGTGCTGTAGATATTTCCATGTTCATACAGATAGCGGTGCAGCTATTTCCATATTCATACAGATAGCGGTGTAGATATTTCCATGTTCGTACAGATAGCGGTGTACATATTTCCATGTTCATACAGATAGCGGTGCTTATATTTCCATGTTTATACAGATAGCGGTGTAGATATTTCCATGTTTATACAGATAGCGGTGTAGATATTTCCATGTTTATTGAGATAGCGGTGTAGATATTTCCAAGTTTATACAAATAGCGGTGTAGATATCTCCATCTTAATACAGATGGCGGTGTAGATATTTATATGTTCATACAGATGGCCGTGCAGATATTTCCATGTTCATACAGATGGCGGTGTTGATATTTCCATGTTTATAGAGATAGTGGTGTAGTTATTTCCATGTGTAAAGAGATAGCTTTGTAGATATTTCCATGTATATGCAGATAACTGTGTAGATATTTCCATTTTAATGCAGATAGCGGTGTAGATATTTCCATGTTCAAACAGATAGCGGTGTAGATATTTCCATGTTCATACAGATAGTGGTGTAGATATTTCCATGTTCATACAGATAGCGGTGCAGCTATTTCCATGTTCTTCCAGATGGCTGTGTAGTTATATCCATGTTCATACAGATGGCGGTGAAGATATTTCCATGTTCATACAGATAGCGGTGTAGATATTTCCATGTTCATACAGATAGTGGTGTAGATATTTCCATGTTCATACAGATAGAGGGGCTGATATTTCCATGTTCATACAGATAGCGGTGCTGATATTTCCATGTTTATACAGGTAGCGGTGTAGATATTTCCAAGTTTATACAGATAGCGGTGCAGACATTTTCATGTTCATACAGATAGCGGTGTAGATATCTCCATCTTAATACAGATGGCGGTTTAGATATTTATATGTTCATACAGATGGCCGTGCAGATATTTCCATGTTCATACAGATGGCGGTGTAGATATTTCCATGTTCATCCATATGTCTGTGTAGATATATCCATGTTCATACAGATGGCGGTGAAGATAATTCCATGTTCATACAGATAGCGGTGCTGATATTTCCATGTTCATACAGATAGCGGTGTAGATATTTCCATGTTCATACAGATAGTGGTGTAGATATTTCCATGTTCATACAGATAGCGGTGTAGTTATTTCCATGTGTGAAGAGATAGCTGTGTAGATATTTCCATGTATATGCAGATAGCTCTGAAGATATTTCCATTTTCATGCAGATTGCGGTTTAGATATTTCCATGTTCAAACAGATAGCGGTGTAGATATTTCCATGTTCATACAGATAGCGGTGTAGATGTTTCCATGTTTATACAGATAGCAGTGAAGATGTATGCATGTTTACACAGATAGCGGTGTAGATATTTCCATGTTCATACAGATAGCGGTGTAGATATTTCCATGTTCATCCAGATGGCTGTGTAGATATATCCATGTTCATACAGATAGCGGTGTAGATATTTCCATGTTCATACAGATAGTGCTGTAGATATTTCCATGTTCATATAGATAGCGGTGTAGCTATTTCCATGTTCATACAGATAGCGGTGTAGTTATTTCCATGTTCAAACAGATAGAGGTGTAGATATTTCCATGTTTATACAGATAGCGGTGCTTATATTTCCATGTTTATACAGGTAGCGGTGTAGATATTTCCATGTTCATACAGATAGCGGTGCTTATATTTCCATGTTTATACAGGTAGCGGTGTAGATATTTCCATGTTCATACAGATAGATGTGCTGATATTTCCATGTTTATACAGGTAGCGGTGTGGATATTTCCATGTTTATACAGATAGCGGTGTAGATTTTTCCATTTTTATACAGATAGCGGTGTAGATATTTCCAAGTTTATACAGATAGTGGTGTAGATATCTCCATCTTAATACAGATGGCGGTGTAGATATTTATATGTTCATACAGATGGCGGTGCAGATATTTCCATGTTCATACAGATGGCGGTGTAGCTATTTCCATGTTCATACAGATAGCGGTGTAGCTATTTCCATGTTCATGCAGATAGCGGTGTAGATATTTCCATGTTCATCCATATGGCTGTGTAGATATATCCATGTTCATACAGATGGCGGTGAAGATATTTCCATGTTCATAGAGATAGCAGTGTAGATATTTCCATGTTCATCCAGATTGCTGTGTAGATATATCCAAGTTCATACAGATGGCGGTGAAGATATTTCCATGCTCATACAGATAGCAGTGTAGATATTTCCATGTTCACACAGATAGTGGTGTAGATATATCCATGTTCATTCAGATGGAGGGGCTGATATTTCCATGTTCATACTGATAGTGGTGCTGATATTTCCATGTTTATACAGGTAGCAGAGTAGATATTTCCATGTTTATAAAGACAGCAGTGTAGATATTTCCATCTTTATACAGATAGCGGTGTAGATATTTCCATGTTTATACAGATAGCGGTGTAGATATCTCCATCTTTATACAGATGGCGGTGTAGATATTTATATGTTCATACAGATGGCCGTGCAGATATTTCCATATTCATACAGATGCCGGTGTAGATATTTCCATGTTCATACAGATAGCGGTGTAGTTATTTCCATGTGTAAAGAGATAGCTGTGTAGATATTTCCATTTTCATGCAGATAGCGGTTTAGATATTTCCATGTTCAAACAGATAGCGGTGTAGATATTTCCATGTTCATACAGATAGCGGTGTAGTTATTTCCATGCTTATACAGATAGCAGTGTTGATGTATGCATGTTTACACAGATAGCGGTGTAGATATTTCCATGTTCATACAGATAGCGGTGTAGATATTTCCATGTACATCCAGATGGCTGTGTAGATATATCCATGTTCATTCAGATAGCGGTGTAGATATTTCCATATTCATACAGATAGTGCTGTAGATATTTCCATGTTCATTCAGATAGCGGTGTAGCTATTTCCATGTTCATACAGATAGCGGTGTAGATATTTCCATGTTCGTACAGATAGCGGTGTAGATATTTCCATGTTCACACAGATAGCGGTGCTTATATTTCCATGTTTATACCGGTAGCGGTGTAAATATTTCCATGTTTATACAGATAGCGGTGTAGATATTTCCATGTTTATACAGATAGCGGTGTAGATATTTCCATGTTCATCCAGATGGCTGTGTAGATATATCCATGTTCATACAGATGGCGGTGAAGATAATTCCATGTTCATACAGATAGCGGTGTAGATATTTCCATGTTCATACAGATAGTGGTGTAGATATTTCCATGTTCATAGAGATAGAGGGGCTGATATTTCCATGTTCATACAGATAGCGGTGCTGATATTTCCATGTTTATACAGATAACCGTGTAGATATTTCCATGTTTATACAGATAGCGGTGTAGATATTTCCATGTTTATAGAGATAGCGGTGTAGATATCTCCATCTTAATACAGATGGCGGTGTAGATATTTATATGTTCAAACAGATGGCCGTGGAGACATTTCCATGTTCCTACAGATGGCGGTGTAGATATTTCCATGTTCATACAGAGAGCGGTGTAGTTATTTCCATGTGTAAAGAGATAGCTGTGTAGATATTTCCATGTATATGCAGATAACTGTGTAGATATTTCCATTTTCATGCAGATAGCGGTTTAGATATTTCTATGTTCCAACAGATAGCGGTGTAGATATTTCCATGTTCATACAGATAGTGGTGTATATATATCCATGTTTATACAGATAGCGGTGAAGATGTGTGCATGTTTACACAGATAGCGGTGTAGATATTTCCATGTTCATACAGATAGCAGTGTAGATATTTCCACGTTCATGCAGATAGTGCTGTAGATATTTCCATGTTCATACAGATAGCGGTGTAGCTATTTCCATGTTCATACAGATAACGGTGTAGATATTTCCATGTTCAAACAGATAGCGGTGTAGATATTTCCATGTTCATACAGATAGCGGTGCTTCTATTTCCATGTTTATACAGGTAGCGTTGTAGATATTTCCATGTTTATATAGATAGCGGTGTAGATATTTCCATGTTTATACAGATAGCGTTGTAGATATTTCCACGTTCATCCAGATGGCTGTGTAGACATATCCATGTTCATACATACGGCGGTGAAGATACTTCCATGTTCATACAGATAGCGGTGTAGATATTTCCATGTTCATACAGATAGTGGTGTGGATATTTCCATGTTCATACAGATAGAGGGGCTGATATTTCCATGTTCATACAGATAGCGGTGCTGATATTTCCATGTTTATACAGGTAGCGGTGTAGATATTTCCATGTTTATACAGATAGCAGTGTAGGTATTTCCAGGTTTATACAGATAGCGGTGTAGATATCTCCATCTTAATACAGATGGCGGTGTAGTTATTTATATGTTCATACAGATGGCGGTGCAGATATTTCCGTGTTCGTACAGATGGCGTTGTAGATATTTGCATGTTCATACAGATGTCGGTATAGCTATTTCCATGTTCATGGAGATAGCGTTGTAGATATTTCCATGTTAATCCAGATGGCTGTGTAGAGATATTCATGTTCATACAGATGGCGGTGTAGATATTTCCATGTTTATACAGATAGCGGTGTAGATATTTCCATGTTTATTGAGATAGCGTTGTAGATATTTCCAAGTTTATACAAATAGCGGTGTAGATATCTCCATCTTAATACAGATGGCGGTGTAGATATTTATATGTTCATACAGATGGCCGTGCAGATATTTCCATGTTCATACAGATGGCGGTGTTGATATTTCCATGTTTATAGAGATAGTGGTGTAGTTATTTCCATGTGTAAAGAGATAGCTTTGTAGATATTTCCATGTATATGCAGATAACTGTGTAGATATTTCCATTTTAATGCAGATAGCGGTGTAGATATTTCCATGTTCATACAGATAGCGGTGTAGATATTTCCATGTACATCCAGATGGCTGTGTGGATATATCCATGTTCATTCAGATAGCGGTGTAGATATTTCCATGTTCATACAGATAGTGCTGTAGATATTTCCATGTTCATTCAGATAGCGGTGTAGCTATTTCCATGTTCATACAGATAGCGGTGTAGATATTTCCATGTTCGTACAGATAGCGGTGTAGATATTTCCATGTTCACACAGATAGCGGTGCTTATATTTCCATGTTTATACCGGTAGCGGTGTAAATATTTCCATGTTTATACAGATAGCGGTGTAGATATTTCCATGTTTATATAGATAGCGGTGTAGATATTTCCATGTTCATCCAGATGGCTGTGTAGATATATCCATGTTCATACAGATGGCGGTGAAGATAATTCCATGTTCATACAGATAGCGGTGTAGATATTTCCATGTTCATACAGATAGTGGTGTAGATATTTCCATGTTCATACAGATAGAGGGGCTGATATTTCCATGTTCATACAGATAGCGGTGCTGATATTTCCATGTTTATACAGATAACCGTGTAGATATTTCCATGTTTATACAGATAGCGGTGTAGATATTTCCATGTTTATAGAGATAGCGGTGTAGATATCTCCATCTTAATACAGATGGCGGTGTAGATATTTATATGTTCAAACAGATGGCCGTGGAGACATTTCCATGTTCATACAGATGGCGGTGTAGATATTTCCATGTTCATACAGAGAGCGGTGTAGTTATTTCCATGTGTAAAGAGATAGCTGTGTAGATATTTCCATGTATATGCAGATAACTGTGTAGATATTTCCATTTTCATGCAGATAGCGGTTTAGATATTTCTATGTTCCAACAGATAGCGGTGTAGATATTTCCATGTTCATACAGATAGTGGTGTATATATATCCATGTTTATACAGATAGCGGTGAAGATGTGTGCATGTTTACACAGATAGCGGTGTAGATATTTCCATGTTCATACAGATAGCAGTGTAGATATTTCCATGTTCATACAGATAGTGCTGTAGATATTTCCATGTTCATACAGATAGCGGTGTAGCTATTTCCATGTTCATACAGATAGCGGTGTAGATATTTCCATGTTCAAACAGATAGCGGTGTAGATATTTCCATGTTCATACAGATAGCGGTGCTTCTATTTCCATGTTTATACAGGTAGCGTTGTAGATATTTCCATGTTTATATAGATAGCGGTGTAGATATTTCCATGTTTATACAGATAGCGTTGTAGATATTTCCATGTTCATCCAGATGGCTGTGTAGACATATCCATGTTCATACATATGGCGGTGAAGATACTTCCATGTTCAAACAGATAGCAGTGTAGATATTTCCATGTTCATCCAGATGGCTGTGTAGGTATATCCAAGTTCATACAGATGGCGGTGAAGATATTTCCATGCTCATACAGATAGCAGTGTAGATATTTCCATGTTCACACAGATAGTGGTGTAGATATATCCATGTTCATTCAGATAGAGGGGCTGATATTTCCATGTTCATACTGATAGTGGTGCTGATATTTCCATGTTTACACAGGTAGCAGAGTAGATATTTCCATGTTTATAAAGACAGCAGTGTAGATATTTCCATGTTTATACAGATAGCGGTGTAGATATTTCCATGTTTATACTGATAGCGGTGTAGATATCTCCATCTTTATACAGATGGCGGTGTAGATATTTATATGTTCATACAGATGGCCGTGCAGATATTTCCATATACATACAGATGCCGGTGTAGATATTTCCATGTTCATACAGATAGCGGTGTAGTTATTTCCATGTGTAAAGAGATAGCTGTGTAGATATTTCCATTTTCATGCAGATAGCGGTTTAGATATTTCCATGTTCAAACAGATAGCGGTGTAGATATTTCCATGTTCATACAGATAGCGGTGTAGTTATTTCCATGCTTATACAGATAGCAGTGTTGATGTATGCATGTTTACACAGATAGCGGTGTAGATATTTCCATGTTCATACAGATAGCGGTGTAGATATTTCCATGTACATCCAGATGGCTGTGTAGATATATCCATGTTCATTCAGATAGCGGTGTAGATATTTCCATGTTCATACAGATAGTGCTGTAGATATTTCCATGTTCATTCAGATAGCGGTGTAGCTATTTCCATGTTCATACAGATAGCGGTGTAGATATTTCCATGTTCGTACAGATAGCGGTGTAGATATTTCCATGTTCACACAGATAGCGGTGCTTATATTTCCATGTTTATACCGGTAGCGGTGTAAATATTTCCATGTTTATACAGATAGCGGTGTAGATATTTCCATGTTTATATAGATAGCGGTGTAGATATTTCCATGTTCATCCAGATGGTTGTGTAGATATATCCATGTTCATACAGATGGCTGTGAAGATATTTCCATGTTCATACAGATAGCGGTGTAGATATTTCCGTGTTCATACAGATAGTGGTGTAGATATTTCCATGTTCATACAGATAGTGGTGTAGCTATTTCCATATTCATACAGATAGCGGTGTAGATATTTCCATGTTCATCCAGATGGCTGTGTATACATATCCATGTTCACACAGATGGTGGTGAAGATAATTCCATGTTCATACAGATAGCGGTGTAGATATTTCCATGTTCATACAGATAGTGGTGTAGATATTTCCATGTTCATACAGATAGAGGGGCTGATATTTCAATGTTCATACAGATAGCGGTGCGTATATTTCCATGTTTATACTGGTAGCAGTGTAGATATTTCCATGTTTACACAGATAGCGGTGTAGATATTTCCAAGTTTATACAGATAGCGGTGTAGATATCTCCATCTTAATACAGATGGCGGTGTAGATATTTATATGTTCATACAGAAGCCGGTGCAGATATTTCCATGTTCATACAGATGGCTGTGTAGATATTTCCATGTTTATAGAGATAGTGGTGTAGTTATTTCCATGTGTAAAGAGATAGCTTTGAAGATATTTCCATGTATATGCAGATAGCTGTGTAGATATTTCCATTTTCATGCAGATAGCGGTGTAGATATTTCCATGTTCAAACAGATAGCGCTGTAGATATTTCCATGTTCATACAGATAGTGGTGTAGATATTTCCATGTTCATACAGATAGCGGTGTAGCTATTTCCATGTTCATACACATAGCGGTGTAAATATTTCCATGTTCATCCAAATGGCTGTGTAGATATATCCATGTTCATACAGAAGGCGGTGAAGATATTTCCATGTTCATACAGATAGCGGTGTAGATATTTCCATGTTCATACAGATAGTGGTGTAGATATTTCCATTTTCATACAGATTGATGGGCTGATATTTCCATGTTCATACAGATAGCGGTGCTGATATTTCCATGTTTATACAGGTAGCGGTGTAGATATTTCCAGGTTTATACAGATAGCGGTGTAGACATTTCCATGTTTATACAGATAGCGGTGTTGATATTTCCATGTTTATACAGATAGCGGTGTAGATATCTCCATCTTAATACAGATGGCGGTGTAGATATTTATATGTTCATACAGATGGCCGTGCAGATATTTCCATGTTCATACAGATAGCGGTGTAGTTATTTCCATGTGTAAAGAGATAGCTGTGTAGATATTTCCATGTATATGCAGATAGCTGTGTAGATATTTCCATTTTCATGCAGATAGCGGTTTAGATATTTCCATGTTCAAACAGATAGCGGTGTAGATATTTCCATGTTCATGCAGATAGCGGTGTAGATATATCCATGGTTATACAGATAGCGGTGAAGATGTATGCATGTTTACACAGATAGCGGTGTATATATTTCCATGTTCATACAGATAGCGATGTGTATATTTCCATGTTCATCCAGATGGCTGTGTAGATATATCCATGTTCATACAGATAGCAGTGTAGATATTTCCATGTTCATGCAGATAGTGCTGTAGATATTTCCATGTTCATACAGATAGCGGTGTAGTTATTTCCATGCTTATACAGATAGCAGTGTTGATGTATGCATGTTTACACAGATAGAGGTGTAGATATTTCCATGTTCGTACAGATAGCGGTGTAGATATTTCCATGTACATCCAGATGGCTGTGTAGATATATCCATGTTCATTCAGATAGCGGTGTAGATATTTCCATGTTCATACAGATAGTGCTGTAGATATTTCCATGTTCATTCAGATAGCGGTGTAGCTATTTCCATGTTCATACAGATAGCGGTGTAGATATTTCCATGTTCGTACAGATAGCGGTGTAGATATTTCCATGTTCACACAGATAGCGGTGCTTATATTTCCATGTTTATACCGGTAGCGGTGTAAATATTTCCATGTTTATACAGATAGCGGTGTAGATATTTCCATGTTTATATAGATAGCGGTGTAGATATTTCCATGTTCATCCAGATGGTTGTGTAGATATATCCATGTTCATACAGATGGCTGTGAAGATATTTCCATGTTCATACAGATAGCGGTATAGATATTTCCGTGTTCATACAGATAGTGGTGTAGATATTTCCATGTTCATACAGATAGTGGTGTAGCTATTTCCATATTCATACAGATAGCGGTGTAGATATTTCCATGTTCTTCCAGATGGCTGTGTATACATATCCATGTTCACACAGATGGTGGTGAAGATAATTCCATGTTCATACAGATAGCGGTGTAGATATTTCCATGTTCATACAGATAGTGGTGTAGATATTTCCATGTTCATACAGATAGAGGGGCTGATATTTCCATGTTCATACAGATAGCGGTGCGTATATTTCCATGTTTATACTGGTAGCAGTGTAGATATTTCCATGTTTACACAGATAGCGGTGTAGATATTTCCAAGTTTATACAGATAGCGGTGTAGATATCTCCATCTTAATACAGATGGCGGTGTAGATATTTATATGTTCATACAGATGCCGGTGCAGATATTTCCATGTTCATACAGATGGCGGTGTAGATATTTCCATGTTTATAGAGATAGTGGTGTAGTTATTTCCATGTGTAAAGAGATAGCTTTGAAGATATTTCCATGTATATGCAGATAGCTGTGTAGATATTTCCATTTTCATGCAGATAGCGGTGTAGATATTTCCATGTTCAAACAGATAGCGCTGTAGATATTTCCATGTTCATACAGATAGTGGGGTAGATATTTCCATGTTCATACAGATAGCGGTGTAGCTATTTCCATGTTCATACACATAGTGGTGTAAATATTTCCATGTTCATCCAAATGGCTGTGTAGATATATCCATGTTCATACAGAAGGCGGTGAAGATATTTCCATGTTCATACAGATAGCGGTGTAGATATTTCCATGTTCATACAGATAGTGGTGTAGATATTTCCATTTTCATACAGATTGATGGGCTGATATTTCCATGTTCATACAGATAGCGGTGCTGATATTTCCATGTTTATACAGGTAGCGGTGTAGATATTTCCAGGTTTATACAGATAGCGGTGTAGACATTTCCATGTTTATACAGATAGCGGTGTTGATATTTCCATGTTTATACAGATAGCGGTGTAGATATCTCCATCTTAATACAGATGGCGGTGTAGATATTTATATGTTCATACAGATGGCCGTGCAGATATTTCCAAGTTCATACAGATAGCGGTGTAGTTATTTCCATGTGTAAAGAGATAGCTGTGTAGATATTTCCATGTATATGCAGATAGCTGTGTAGATATTTCCATTTTCATGCAGATAGCGGTTTAGATATTTCCATGTTCAAACAGATAGCGGTGTAGATATTTCCATGTTCATGCAGATAGCGGTGTAGATATATCCATGGTTATACAGATAGCGGTGAAGAAGTATGCATGTTTACACAGATAGCGGTGTATATATTTCCATGTTCATACAGATAGCGGTGTGTATATTTCCATGTTCATCCAGATGGCTGTGTAGATATATCCATGTTCATACAGATAGCAGTGTAGATATTTCCATGTTCATGCAGATAGTGCTGTAGATATTTCCATGTTCATACAGATAGCGGTGTAGATATTTCCATGTTCAAACAGACAGAGGGGCTATTTCCATGTTCATACAGATAGCGGTGCGTATATTTCCATGTTTATACAGGTAGCGGTGTGGATATTTCCATGTTCATACAGATAGTGGTGTAGATATTTCCATGTTCATACAGATAGAGGGGCTGATATTTCCAAGTTCATACAGATAGCGGTGCGTATATTTCCATGTTTATACAGGTAGCGGTGTAGATATTTCCATGTTTACACAGATAGCGGTGTAGATATTTCCATGTTTATACAGATAGCGCTGTAGATATCTCCATCTTAATACAGATGGCGGTGTAGATATTTATATGTTCATACAGATGGCCGTGCAGATATTTCCATGTTCATACAGATGGCGGTGTAGGTATTTCCAAGTTCATACAGATAGCGGTGTAGTTATTTCCATGTGTAAAGAGATAGCTGTGTAGATATTTCCATGTATATGCAGATAGCTGTGTAGATATTTCCATTTTCATGCAGATAGCGGTTTAGATATTTCCATGTTCAAACAGATGGCGGTGTAGATATTTCCATGTTCATACAGATAGCTTTGTAGATATATCCATGTTTATACAGATAGCGGTGAAGATGTATGCATGTTTACACAGATAGCGGTGTAGATATTTCAATGTTCATACAGATAGCGGGGTAGATATTTCCATGTTCATCCAGATGGCTGTGTAGATATATCCATGTTCATACAGATAGCGGTGAAGATATTTCCATGTTCATACAGATAGTGGTGTAGATAATTCCATGTTCATACAGATAGCGGTGCAGCTATTTCCATGTTCATACACATAGCGGTGTAGATATTTCCATGTTTATACAGATAGCGGTGTAGATATTTCCATGTTCATCCAGATCGCTGTGTAGATATATCCATGTTCATACAGATGGCGGTGAAGATATTTCCATGTTCATACAGATAGCGGTGCTTATATTTCCATGTTTGTACAGGTAGCGGTGTAGATATTTCCATGTTTATACAGATAGCGGTGTAGATATATCCATGTTCATTCAGATAGCGGTGTAGATATTTCCAAGTTTATACAGATAGCGGTGTAGATATATCCATCTTAATACAGATGGCGGTGTAGATATTTATATGTTCATACAGATGGCGGTGCAGATATTTCCATGTTCATACAGATGGCGGTGTAGATATTTCCATGTTTATAGAGATAGTGGTGTAGTTATTTCCATGTGTAAAGAGATAGCTTTGTAGATATTTCCATGTATATGCAGATAGCTGTGTAGATATATCCATTTTCATGCAGATAGCGGTGTAGATATTTCCATGTTCATACAGATGGCGGTGAAGTTATTTCCATGTTCATACACATAGTGGTATAGATAATTCCATGTTCATACAGATAGCGGTGTAGCTATTTCCATGTTCATAAAGATAGCGGTGTAGATATTTCCATGTTCATCCAGATGGCTGTGTTGATATATCCATGTTCATACAGATGGCGGTGAAGATATTTCCATGTTCATACAGATAGCGGTGTAGATATTTCCATGTTCATACAGATAGTGGTGTAGATATTTCCATGTTCATACAGATAGATGGGCTGATATTTCCATGTTCATACAGATAGCGGTGCTGATATTTCCATGTTTATACAGGTAGCGGTGTAGGTATTTCCAAGTTTATACAGATAGCGGTGGAGACATTTCCATGTTTATACAGATAGCGGTGTAGATATTTCCATGTTTATACAGATAGCGGTGTAGATATCTCCATCTTAATACAGATGGCGGTGTAGATATTTATATGTTCAAACAGATGGCCGTGGAGACATTTCCATGTTCATACAGATGGCGGTGTAGATATTTCCATGTTCATACAGATAGCGGTGTAGTTATTTCCATGTGTAAAGAGATAGCTGTGTAGATATTTCCATGTATATGCAGATAGCTGTGTAGATATTTCCATTTTCATGCAGATAGCGGTTTAGATATTTCTATGTTCCAACAGATAGCGGTGTAGATATTTCCATGTTCATACAGATAGCGGTGTATATATATCCATGTTTATACAGATAGCGGTGAAGATGTGTGCATGTTTACACAGATAGCGGTGTAGATATTTCCATGTTCATACAGATAGCAGTGTAGATATTTCCATGTTCATACAGATAGTGCTGTAGATATTTCCATGTTCATACAGATAGCGGTGTAGCTATTTCCATGTTCATACAGATAGCGGTGTAGATATTTCCATGTTCAAACAGATAGCGGTGTAGATATTTCCATGTTCATACAGATAGCGGTGCTTATATTTCCATCTTTATACAGGTAGCGTTGTAGATAATTCCATGTTTATACAGATAGCGGTGTAGATATTTCCATGTTTATACAGATAGCGTTGTAGATATTTCCATGTTCATCCAGATGGCTGTGTAGACATATCCATGTTCATGCAGATGGCGGTGAAGATACTTCCATGTTCATACAGATGGCGGTGTAGATATATCCATGTTCATACAGATAGCGGTGTAGTTATTTCCATGTGTAAAGAGATAGCTGTGTAGATATTTCCATGTATATGCAGATAGCTGTGTAGATATTTCCATTTTCATGCAGATAGCGGTTTAGATATTTCCATGTTCAAACAGATAGCCGTGTAGATATTTCCATGTTCATACAGATAGCTTTGTAGATATATCCATGTTTATACAGATAGCGGCGAAGATGTATGCATGTTTACACAGATAGCGGTGTAGATATTTCCATGTTTATACAGATAGCGGTGTAGATATTTCCATGTTCATCCAGATGGCTGTGTAGATATATCCATGTTCATACAGATAGCGGTGTAGATATTTCCATATTCATACAAATAGTGCTGAAGATATTTCCATGTTCATACAGATAGCGGTGCAGCTATTTCCATGTTCATACAGATAGCGGTGTAGATTTTTCCATGTTCGTACAGATAGCGGTGTACATATTTCCATGTTCATACAGATAGCGGTGCTTATATTTCCATGTTTATACAGATAGCGGTGTAGATATTTCCATGTTTATACAGATAGCGGTGTAGATATTTCCATGTTTATTGAGATAGCGGTGTAGATATTTCCAAGTTTATACAGATAGCGGTGTAGATATCTCCATCTTAATACAGATGGCAGTGTAGATATTTATATGTTTATACAGATGGCCGTGCAGATATTTCCGTGTTCATACAGATGGCGGTGTTGATATTTCCATGTTTATAGAGATAGTGGTGTAGTTATTTCCATGTGTAAAGAGATAGCTTTGTAGATATTTCCATGTATATGCAGATAACTGTGTAGATATTTCCATTTTCATGCAGATAGCGGTGTAGATATTTCCATGTTGAAACAGATATCGGTGTAGATATTTCCATGTTCATACAGATAGTGGTGTAGATATTTCCATGTTCATACAGGTAGCGGTGTAGCTATTTCCATGTTCATCCAGATGGCTGTGTAGATATATCCATGTTCATACAGATGGCGGTGAAGATATTTCCATGTTCATACAGATAGCGGTGTAGATATTTCCACGTTCATACAGATAGTGGTGTAGATATTTCCATGTTCATACAGATAGAGGGGCTGATATTTCCATGTTCATACAGATAGCGGTGCTGATATTTCCATGTTTATACAGGTAGCGGTGTAGATATTTCCAAGTTTATACAGATAGCGGTGTAGACATTTTCATGTTTATAGAGATAGCGGTGTAGATATCTCCATCTTAATACAGATGGCGGTTTAGATATTTATATGTTCATACAGATGGCCGTGCAGATATTTCCATGTTCATACAGATGGCGGTGTAGATATTTCCATGTTCATCCATATGTCTGTGTAGATATATCCATGTTCATACAGATGGCGGTGAAGATACTTCCATGTTCATACAGATAGCGGTGCTGATATTTCCATGTTCATACAGATAGCGGTGTAGATATTTCCATGTTCATACAGATAGTGGTGTAGATATTTCCATGTTCATACGGATAGCGGTGTAGTTATTTCCATGTGTGAAGAGATAGCTGTGTAGATATTTCCATGTATATGCAGATAGCTCTGAAGATATTTCCATTTTCATGCAGATTGCAGTTTAGATATTTCCATGTTCAAACAGATACCGGTGTAGATATTTCCATGTTCATACAGATAGCGGTGTAGATGTTTCCATGTTTATACAGATAGCAGTGAAGATGTATGCATGTTTACACAGATAGCGGTGTAGATATTTCCATGTTCATACAGATAGCGGTGTAGATATTTCCATGTTCATCCAGATGGCTGTGTAGATATATCCATGTTCATACAGATAGCGGTGTAGATATTTCCATGTTCATACAGATATTGGTGTAGATATTTCCATGTTCATACAGATAGCGGTGTAGCTATTTCCATGTTCATACAGATAGCGGTGTAGTTATTTCCATGTTTATACAGATAGCGGTGTAGATATTTCCATGTTTATACAGATAGCGGTGCTTATATTTCCATGTTTATACAGGTAGCGGTGTAGATATTTCCATGTTTATACAGATAGCGGTGTAGATATTTCCATGTTTATACAGATAGCGGTGTAGATATTTCCATGTTCATCCAGATGGCTGTGTAGATATATCCATGTTCATACAGATGGCGGTGAAGATAATTCCATGTTCATACAGATAGCGGTGTAGATATTTCCATGTTCATACAGATAGTGGTGTAGATATTTCCATGTTCATACAGATAGAGGGGCTGATATTTCCATGTTCATACAGATAGCGGTGCTGATATTTCCATGTTTATACAGGTAACCGTGTAGATATTTTCATGTTTCTACAGATAGCGCTGTAGATATTTCCATGTTTATACAGATAGCGGTGTAGATATCTCCATTTTAATACAGATGGCAGTGTAGATATTTATATGTTCATACAGATGGCCGTGCAGATATTTCCATGTTCATACAGATGGCGGTGTAGATATTTCGATGTTCATACAGATAGCGGTGTAGTTATTTCCATGTGCAAAGAGATAGCTATGTAGATATTTCCATGTGTATGCAGATAGCTGTGTAGATATTTCCATTTTCATGCAGATAGCGGTTTAGATATTTCCATGTTCAAACAGATAGCGGTGTAGATATTTCCATGTTCATACAGATAGCGGTGTAGATATTTCCATGTTTATACAGATAGCGGTGAAGATGTATGCATGTTTACACAGATAGCTGTGTAGATATTTCCATGTTCATACAGATAGCGGTGTAGATATTTCCATGTTCATCCAGATGGCTGTGTAGATATATCCATGTTCATACAGATAGCGGTGTAGATATTTCCATGTTCATACAGATAGTGGTGTAGATATTTCCATGTTCATACAGATAGCGGTGTATCTATTTCCATGTTCATACAGATAGCGGTGTAGATATTTCCATGTTCGTACAGATAGCGTTGTAGATATTTCCATGTTCATACAGATAGCGGTGCTGATATTTCCATGTTTATACAGTCAGCGGTGTGGATATTTCCATGTTTATACAGATAGCGCTGTGGATATTTCCATGTTTATGCAGATAGCGGTGTAGATATTTCCAGGTTTATACAGATAGCGGCGTAGATATCTCCATCTTAATATGGATGGCGGTGTAGATATTTATATGTTCATACAGATGTTGGTGCAGATATTTCCATGTTCATACAGATGGCGGTGTAGCTATTTCCATGTTCATACAGATAGCGGTGTAGCTATATCCATGTTCATGCAGATAGCGGTGTAGATATTTCCATGTTCATCCATATGGCTGCGTAGATATATCCATGTTCATTCAGATAGCGGTGTAGATATTTCTATGTTCATACAGATAGTGCTGTAGATATTTCCATGTTCATACAGATAGCGGTGTAGCTATTTCCATGTTCATACTGATAGCGGTGTAGATATGTCCATGTTCAAACAGATAGCGGTGTAGATATTTCCATGTTCATACAGATAGCGGTGCTTATATTTCCATGTTTATACAGGTAGCGGTGTAGATATTTCCATGTTCATACAGATAGCGCTGTAGATATTTCCATGTTTATACAGATAGCGGTGTAGATATTTCCATGCTCATACAGATAGCGGTGTAGATATATCCATGTTCATACAGATGGCTGTGTAGATATATCCATGTTCATACAGATAGCGGTGAAGATATTTCCATGTTCATACAGATAGCGGTGTAACTATTTCCATGTTCATACAGATAGCGGTGTAGTTATTTCCATGTTCAAACAGATAGCGGTGTAGATATTTCCATGTTTATACAGATAGCGGTGCTTATATTTCCATGTTTATACAGGTAGTGGTGTAGATATTTCCATGTTTATACAGATAGCGGTGTAGATATTTCCATGTTTATACAGATAGCGGTGTAGATATTTCCATGTTCATCCAGATGGCTGTGTAGATATATCCATGTTCATACAGATGGCTGTGAAGATAATTCCATGTTCATACAGATAGCGGTGTAGATATTTCAATGTTCATACAGATAGTGGTGTAGATATTTCCATGTTCATACAGACAGAGTGTCTGATATTTCCATGTTCATACAGATAGCGGTGCTGATATTTCCATGTTTATACAGGTAGCAGTGCCGATATTTCCATCTTTATACAGATAGCGGTGTAGATATATCCATGTTTATACAGATAGCGGTGTAGATATCTCCATCTTAATACAGATGGCAGTGTAGATATTTATATGTTCATACAGATGGCCGTGCAGATATTTCCATGTTCATACAGATGGCGGTGTAGATATTTCCATGTTCATACAGATAGCGGTGTAGTTATCTCCATGTGCAAAGAGATAGCTATGTAGATATTTCCATGTGTATGCAGATATCTGTGTAGATATTTCCATTTTCATGCAGATAGCTGTTTAGATATTTCCATGTTCAAACAGATAGCGGTGTAGATATTTCCATGTTCATACAGATAGCGGTGTAGATATTTCCATGTTTATACAGATAGTGGTGAAGATGTATGCATGTTTACATAGATAGCGGTGTAGATATTTCCATGTTCATACAGATAGCGGTGTAGATATTTCCATGTTCATCCAGATGGCTGTGTAGATATATCCATGTTCATACTGATAGCGGTGTAGATATTTCCATGTTCATACAGATAGTGGTGTAGATATTTCCATGTTCATACAGTTAGCGGTGTATCTATTTCCATGTTCGTACAGATAGCGGTGTAGATATTTCCATGTTCATAGAGATAGCGGTGCTGATATTTCCATGTTTATACAGTCAGCGGTGTGGATATTTCCATGTTTATATAGATAGCGGTGTGGATATTTCCATGTTTATGCAGATAGCGGTGTAGATATTTCCAGGTTTATACAGATAGCGGTGTAGATATCTCCATCTTAATACGGATGGCGGTGTAGATATTTATATGTTCATACAGATGGTGGTGCAGATATTTCCATGTTCATACAGATGGCGGTGTAGCTATTTCCATGTTCATACAGATAGCGGTGCTTATATTTCCATGTTTATACAGATAGCGGTGTAGATATTTCCATGTTTATACAGATAGCGGTGTAGATATTTCCATGTTTATTGAGATAGCGGTGTAGATATTTCCAAGTTTATACAGATAGCGGTGTAGATATCTCCATCTTAATACAGATGGCAGTGTAGATATTTATATGTTTATACAGATGGCCGTGCAGATATTTCCGTGTTCATACAGATGGCGGTGTTGATATTTCCATGTTTATAGAGATAGTGGTGTAGTTATTTCCATGTGTAAAGAGATAGCTTTGTAGATATTTCCATGTATATGCAGATAACTGTGTAGATATTTCCATTTTCATGCAGATAGCGGTGTAGATATTTCCATGTTGAAACAGATATCGGTGTAGATATTTCCATGTTCATACAGATAGTGGTGTAGATATTTCCATGTTCATACAGGTAGCGGTGTAGCTATTTCCATGTTCATCCAGATGGCTGTGTAGATATATCCATGTTCATACAGATGGCGGTGAAGATATTTCCATGTTCATACAGATAGCGGTGTAGATATTTCCATGTTCATACAGATAGTGGTGTAGATATTTCCATCTTCATACAGATAGAGGGGCTGATATTTCCATGTTCATACAGATAGCGGTGCTGATATTTCCATGTTTATACAGGTAGCGGTGTAGATATTTCGAAGTTTATACATATAGCGGTGTAGACATTTTCATGTTTATAGAGATAGCGGTGTAGATATCTCCATCTTAATACAGATGGCGGTTTAGATATTTATATGTTCATACAGATGGCCGTGCAGATATTTCCATGTTCATACAGATGGCGGTGTAGATATTTCCATGTTCATCCATATGTCTGTGTAGATATATCCATGTTCATACAGATGGCGGTGAAGATACTTCCATGTTCATACAGATAGCGGTGCTGATATTTCCATGTTCATACAGATAGCGGTGTAGATATTTCCATGTTCATACAGATAGTGGTGTAGATATTTCCATGTTCATACAGATAGCGGTGTAGTTATTTCCATGTGTGAAGAGATAGCTGTGTAGATATTTCCATGTATATGCAGATAGCTCTGAAGATATTTCCATTTTCATGCAGATTGCAGTTTAGATATTTCCATGTTCAAACAGATACCGGTGTAGATATTTCCATGTTCATACAGATAGCGGTGTAGATGTTTCCATGTTTATACAGATAGCAGTGAAGATGTATGCATGTTTACACAGATAGCGGTGTAGATATTTCCATGTTCATACAGATAGCGGTGTAGATATTTCCATGTTCATCCAGATGGCTGTGTAGATATATCCATGTTCATACAGATAGCGGTGTAGATATTTCCATGTTCATACAGATATTGGTGTAGATATTTCCATGTTCATACAGATAGCGGTGTAGCTATTTCCATGTTCATACAGATAGCGGTGTAGTTATTTCCATGTTTATACAGATAGCGGTGTAGATATTTCCATGTTTATACAGATAGCGGTGCTTATATTTCCATGTTTATACAGGTAGCGGTGTAGATATTTCCATGTTTATACAGATAGCGGTGTAGATATTTCCATGTTTATACAGATAGCGGTGTAGATATTTCCATGTTCATCCAGATGGCTGTGTAGATATATCCATGTTCATACAGATGGCGGTGAAGATAATTCCATGTTCATACAGATAGCGGTGTAGATATTTCCATGTTCATACAGATAGTGGTGTAGATATTTCCATGTTCATACAGATAGAGGGGCTGATATTTCCATGTTCATACAGATAGCGGTGCTGATATTTCCATGTTTATACAGGTAACCGTGTAGATATTTTCATGTTTCTACAGATAGCGCTGTAGATATTTCCATGTTTATACAGATAGCGGTGTAGATATCTCCATCTTAATACAGATGGCAGTGTAGATATTTATATGTTCATACAGATGGCCGTGCAGATATTTCCATGTTCATACAGATGGCGGTGTAGATATTTCGATGTTCATACAGATAGCGGTGTAGTTATTTCCATGTGCAAAGAGATAGCTATGTAGATATTTCCATGTGTATGCAGATAGCTGTGTAGATATTTCCATTTTCATGCAGATAGCGGTTTAGATATTTCCATGTTCAAACAGATAGCGGTGTAGATATTTCCATGTTCATACAGATAGCGGTGTAGATATTTCCATGTTTATACAGATAGCGGTGAAGATGTATGCATGTTTACACAGATAGCTGTGTAGATATTTCCATGTTCATACAGATAGCGGTGTAGATATTTCCATGTTCATCCAGATGGCTGTGTAGATATATCCATGTTCATACAGATAGCGGTGTAGATATTTCCATGTTCATACAGATAGTGGTGTAGATATTTCCATGTTCATACAGATAGCGGTGTATCTATTTCCATGTTCATACAGATAGCGGTGTAGATATTTCCATGTTCGTACAGATAGCGTTGTAGATATTTCCATGTTCATACAGATAGCGGTGCTGATATTTCCATGTTTATACAGTCAGCGGTGTGGATATTTCCATGTTTATACAGATAGCGCTGTGGATATTTCCATGTTTATGCAGATAGCGGTGTAGATATTTCCAGGTTTATACAGATAGCGGCGTAGATATCTCCATCTTAATATGGATGGCGGTGTAGATATTTATATGTTCATACAGATGGTGGTGCAGATATTTCCATGTTCATACAGATGGCGGTGTAGCTATTTCCATGTTCATACAGATAGCGGTGTAGCTATATCCATGTTCATGCAGATAGCGGTGTAGATATTTCCATGTTCATCCATATGGCTGCGTAGATATATCCATGTTCATTCAGATAGCGGTGTAGATATTTCTATGTTCATACAGATAGTGCTGTAGATATTTCCATGTTCATACAGATAGCGGTGTAGCTATTTCCATGTTCATACTGATAGCGGTGTAGATATGTCCATGTTCAAACAGATAGCGGTGTAGATATTTCCATGTTCATACAGATAGCGGTGCTTATATTTCCATGTTTATACAGGTAGCGGTGTAGATATTTCCATGTTCATACAGATAGCGCTGTAGATATTTCCATGTTTATACAGATAGCGGTGTAGATATTTCCATGCTCATACAGATAGCGGTGTAGATATATCCATGTTCATACAGATGGCTGTGTAGATATATCCATGTTCATACAGATAGCGGTGAAGATATTTCCATGTTCATACAGATAGCGGTGTAACTATTTCCATGTTCATACAGATAGCGGTGTAGTTATTTCCATGTTCAAACAGATAGCGGTGTAGATATTTCCATGTTTATACAGATAGCGGTGCTTATATTTCCATGTTTATACAGGTAGTGGTGTAGATATTTCCATGTTTATACAGATAGCGGTGTAGATATTTCCATGTTTATACAGATAGCGGTGTAGATATTTCCATGTTCATCCAGATGGCTGTGTAGATATATCCATGTTCATACAGATGGCGGTGAAGATAATTCCATGTTCATACAGATAGCGGTGTAGATATTTCAATGTTCATACAGATAGTGGTGTAGATATTTCCATGTTCATACAGACAGAGTGTCTGATATTTCCATGTTCATACAGATAGCGGTGCTGATATTTCCATGTTTATACAGGTAGCCGTGCAGATATTTCCATCTTTATACAGATAGCGGTGTAGATATATCCATGTTTATACAGATAGCGGTGTAGATATCTCCATCTTAATACAGATGGCAGTGTAGATATTTATATGTTCATACAGATGGCCGTGCAGATATTTCCATGTTCATACAGATGGCGGTGTAGATATTTCCATGTTCATACAGATAGCGGTGTAGTTATCTCCATGTGCAAAGAGATAGCTATGTAGATATTTCCATGTGTATGCAGATATCTGTGTAGATATTTCCATTTTCATGCAGATAGCTGTTTAGATATTTCCATGTTCAAACAGATAGCGGTGTAGATATTTCCATGTTCATACAGATAGCGGTGTAGATATTTCCATGTTTATACAGATAGTGGTGAAGATGTATGCATGTTTACATAGATAGCGGTGTAGATATTTCCATGTTCATACAGATAGCGGTGTAGATATTTCCATGTTCATCCAGATGGCTGTGTAGATATATCCATGTTCATACTGATAGCGGTGTAGATATTTCCATGTTCATACAGATAGTGGTGTAGATATTTCCATGTTCATACAGTTAGCGGTGTATCTATTTCCATGTTCGTACAGATAGCGGTGTAGATATTTCCATGTTCATAGAGATAGCGGTGCTGATATTTCCATGTTTATACAGTCAGCGGTGTGGATATTTCCATGTTTATATAGATAGCGGTGTGGATATTTCCATGTTTATGCAGATAGCGGTGTAGATATTTCCAGGTTTATACAGATAGCGGTGTAGATATCTCCATCTTAATACGGATGGCGGTGTAGATATTTATATGTTCATACAGATGGTGGTGCAGATATTTCCATGTTCATACAGATGGCGGTGTAGCTATTTCCATGTTCATACAGATAGCGGTGTAGCTATATCCATGTTCATGCAGATAGCGGTGTAGATATTTCCATGTTCATCCATATGGCTGTGTAGATATATCCATGTTCATACAGATAGCGGTGTAGATATTTCCATGTTCATACAGATAGTGCTGTAGATATTTCCATGTTCATACAGATAGCGGTGTAGCTATTTCCATGTTCATACAGATAGCGGTGTAGATATGTCCATGTTCAAACAGATAGCGGTGTAGATATTTCCATGTTCATACAGATAGCGGTGCTTATATTTCCATGTTTATACAGGTAGCGGTGTAGATATTTCCATGTTCATACAGATAGCGGTGTAGATATTTCCATGTTTATACAGATAGCGGTGTAGATATTTCCATGTTCATACAGATAGCGGTGTAGATATTTCCATGTTTATACAGATAGCGGTGAAGATGTATGCATGTTTACACAGATAGCGGTGTAGATATTTCAATGTTCATACAGATAGCGGTGTAGATATTTCCATGTTCATACAGATGGCTGTGTAGATATATCCATGTTTATACAGATAGCGGTGAAGATATTTCCATGTTCATACAGATAGTGGTGTAGATAATTCCATGTTCATACAGATAGCGGTGCAGCTATTTCCATGTTCATACACATAGCGGTGTAGATATTTCCATGTTCGTACAGATAGCGGTGTAGATATTTCCATGTTCATACAGATAGCGGTGCTTATATTTCCATGTTTGTACAGGTAGCGGTGTAGATATTTCCATGTTTATACAGATAGCGGTGTAGATATATCCATGTTCATACAGATAGCGGTGTAGATATTTCCAAGTTTATACAGATAGCGGTGTAGATATCTCCATCTTAATACAGATGGCGGTGTAGATATTTATATGTTCATACAGATGGCGGTGCAGATATTTCCATGTTCATACAGATGGCGGTGTAGATATTTCCATGTTTATAGAGATAGTGGTGTAGTTATTTCCATGTGTAAAGAGATAGCTTTGTAGATATTTCCATGTATATGCAGATAGCTGTGTAGATATATCCATTTTCATGCAGATAGCGGTGTAGATATTTCCATGTTCATACAGATGGCGGTGAAGTTATTTCCATGTTCATACACATAGTGGTATAGATAATTCCATGTTCATACAGATAGCGGTGTAGCTATTTCCATGTTCATAAAGATAGCGGTGTAGATATTTCCATGTTCATCCAGATGGCTGTGTTGATATATCCATGTTCATACAGATGGCGGTGAAGATATTTCCATGTTCATACAGATAGCGGTGTAGATATTTCCATGTTCATACAGATAGTGGTGTAGATATTTCCATGTTCATACAGATAGATGGGATGATATTTCCATGTTCATACAGATAGCGGTGCTGATATTTCCATGTTTATACAGGTAGCGGTGTAGGTATTTCCAAGTTTATACAGATAGCGGTGGAGACATTTCCATGTTTATACAGATAGCGGTGTAGATATTTCCATGTTTATACAGATAGCGGTGTAGATATCTCCATCTTAATACAGATGGCGGTGTAGATATTTATATGTTCAAACAGATGGCCGTGGAGACATTTCCATGTTCATACAGATGGCGGTGTAGATATTTCCATGTTCATACAGATAGCGGTGTAGTTATTTCCATGTGTAAAGAGATAGCTGTGTAGATATTTCCATGTATATGCAGATAGCTGTGTAGATATTTCCATTTTCATGCAGATAGCGGTTTAGATATTTCTATGTTCCAACAGATAGCGGTGTAGATATTTCCATGTTCATACAGATAGCGGTGTATATATATCCATGTTTATACAGATAGCGGTGAAGATGTGTGCATGTTTACACAGATAGCGGTGTAGATATTTCCATGTTCATACAGATAGCAGTGTAGATATTTCCATGTTCATACAGATAGTGCTGTAGATATTTCCATGTTCATACAGATAGCGGTGCTGATATTTCCATGTTTATACAGGTAGCGGTGTAGATATTTCCATGTTTATACAGATAGCGGTGTAGTTATTTCCAGGTTTATACAGATAGCGGTGTAGATATCTCCATCTTAATACAGATGGCGGTGTAGTTATTTATATGTTAATACAGATGGCGGTGCAGATATTTCCGTGTTCATACAGATGGCAGTGTAGATATTTGCATGTTCATACAGATGGCGGTATAGCTATTTCCATGTTCATGGAGATAGCGTTGTAGATATTTCCATGTTAATCCAGATGGCTGTGTAGAGATATTCATGTTCATACAGATGGCGGTGAAGATATTTCCATGTTCATACAGATAGCGGTGTAGATATTTCCATGTTCATACAGATAGTGGTGTAGATATTTCCATGTTCATACAGATTGGGCGGCTGATATTTCCATCTTAATACAGAAAGCGGTGCTGATATTTCCATGTTTATACAGGTAGCGGTGTAGATATTTCCAGGTTTATACAGATAGTGGTGTAGACATTTCCATGTTTATACAGATAGCGGTGTAGATATTTCCATGTTTATACAGATAGCGGTGTAGATATCTCTATCTTAATACAGATGGCGGAGTAGATATTTATATGTTCATACAGATGGCCGTGCAGATATTTCCATGTTCATACAGATGGCGGTGTAGATATATCCATGTTCATACAGATAGCGGTGTAGTTATTTCCATGTGTAAAGAGATAGCTGTGTAGATATTTCCATGTATATGCAGATAGCTGTGTAGATATTTCCATTTTCATGCAGATAGCGGTTTAGATATTTCCATGTTCAAACAGATAGCCGTGTAGATATTTCCATGTTCGTACAGATAGCTTTGTAGATATATCCATGTTTATACAGATAGCGGCGAAGATGTATGCATGTTTACACAGATAGCGGTGTAGATATTTCCATGTTTATACAGATAGCGTTGTAGATATTTCCATGTTCATCCAGATGGCTGTGTAGATATATCCATGTTCATACAGATAGCGGTGTAGATATTTCCATATTCATACAAATAGTGCTGAAGATATTTCCATGTTCATACAGATAGCGGTGCAGCTATTTCCATGTTCATACAGATAGCGGTGTAGATATTTCCATGTTCGTACAGATAGCGGTGTACATATTTCCATGTTCATACAGATAGCGGTGCTTATATTTCCATGTTTATACAGATAGCGGTGTAGATATTTCCATGTTTATACAGATAGCGGTGTAGATATTTCCATGTTTATTGAGATAGCGGTGTAGATATTTCCAAGTTTATACAGATAGCGGTGTAGATATCTCCATCTTAATACAGATGGCAGTGTAGATATTTATATGTTTATACAGATGGCCGTGCAGATATTTCCGTGTTCATACAGATGGCGGTGTTGATATTTCCATGTTTATAGAGATAGTGGTGTAGTTATTTCCATGTGTAAAGAGATAGCTTTGTAGATATTTCCATGTATATGCAGATAACTGTGTAGATATTTCCATTTTCATGCAGATAGCGGTGTAGATATTTCCATGTTGAAACAGATAGCGGTGTAGATATTTCCATGTTCATACAGATAGTGGTGTAGATATTTCCATGTTCATACAGGTAGCGGTGTAGCTATTTCCATGTTCATCCAGATGGCTGTGTAGATATATCCATGTTCATACAGATGGCGGTGAAGATATTTCCATGTTCATACAGATAGCGGTGTAGATATTTCCATGTTCATACAGATAGTGGTGTAGATATTTCCATGTTCATACAGATAGAGGGGCTGATATTTCCATGTTCATACAGATAGCGGTGCTGATATTTCCATGTTTATACAGGTAGCGGTGTAGATATTTCCAAGTTTATACAGATAGCGGTGTAGACATTTTCATGTTTATAGAGATAGCGGTGTAGATATCTCCATCTTAATACAGATGGCGGTTTAGATATTTATATGTTCATACAGATGGCCGTGCAGATATTTCCATGTTCATACAGATGGCGGTGTAGATATTTCCATGTTCATCCATATGTCTGTGTAGATATATCCATGTTCATACAGATGGCGGTGAAGATACTTCCGTGTTCATACAGATAGCGGTGCTGATATTTCCATGTTCATACAGATAGCGGTGTAGATATTTCCATGTTCATACAGATAGTGGTGTAGATATTTCCATGTTCATACAGATAGCGGTGTAGTTATTTCCATGTGTGAAGAGATAGCTGTGTAGATATTTCCATGTATATGCAGATAGCTCTGAAGATATTTCCATTTTCATGCAGATTGCGGTTTAGATATTTCCATGTTCAAACAGATACCGGTGTAGATATTTCCATTTTCATACAGATAGCGGTGTAGATGTTTCCATGTTTATACAGATAGCAGTGAAGATGTATGCATGTTTACACAGATAGCGGTGTAGATATTTCCATGTTCATACAGATAGCGGTGTAGATATTTCCATGTTCATCCAGATGGCTGTGTAGATATATCCATGTTCATACAGATAGCGGTGTAGATATTTCCATGTTCATACAGATATTGGTGTAGATATTTCCATGTTCATACAGATAGCGGTGTAGCTATTTCCATGTTCATACAGATAGCGGTGTAGTTATTTCCATGTTTATACAGATAGCGGTGTAGATATTTCCATGTTTATACAGATAGCGGTGCTTATATTTCCATGTTTATACAGGTAGCGGTGTAGATATTTCCATGTTTATACAGATAGCGGTGTAGATATTTCCATGTTCATACAGATAGCGGTGTAGATATTTCCATGTTCATCCAGATGGCTGTGTAGATATATCCATGTTCATACAGATGGCTGTGTAGATATTTCCATGTTCATACAGATAGTGGTGTAGATATTTCCATGTTCATACAGATAGCGGTGTATCTATTTCCATGTTCATACAGATAGCGGTGTAGATATTTCCATGTTCGTACAGATAGCGTTGTAGATATTTCCGTGTTCATACAGATAGCGTTGCTGATATTTCCATGTTTATACAGTCAGCGGTGTGGATATTTCCATGTTTATACAGATAGCGCTGTGGATATTTCCATGTTTATGCAGATAGCGGTGTAGATATTTCCAGGTTTATACAGATAGCGGCGTAGATATCTCCATCTTAATATGGATGGCGGTGTAGATATTTATATGTTCATACAGATGGTGGAGCAGATATTTCCATGTTCATACAGATGGCGGTGTAGCTATTTCCATGTTCATACAGATAGCGGTGTAGCTATATCCATGTTCATGCAGATAGCGGTTTAGATATTTCCATGTTCATCCATATGGCTGCGTAGATATATCCATGTTCATTCAGATAGCGGTGTAGATATTTCTATGTTCATACAGATAGTGCTGTAGATATTTCCATGTTCATACAGATAGCGGTGTAGCTATTTCCATGTTCATACTGATAGCGGTGTAGATATGTCCATGTTCAAACAGATAGCGGTGTAGATATTTCCATGTTCATACAGATAGCGGTGCTTATATTTCCATGTTTATACAGGTAGCGGTGTAGATATTACCATGTTCATACAGATAGCGCTGTAGATATTTCCATGTTTATACAGATAGCGGTGTAGATATTTCCATGCTCATACAGATAGCGGTGTAGATATATCCATGTTCATACAGATGGCTGTGTAGATATATCCATGTTCATACAGATAGCGGTGAAGATATTTCCATGTTCATACAGATAGCGGTGTAACTATTTCCATGTTCATACAGATAGCGGTGTAGTTTTTTCCATGTTCAAACAGATAGCGGTGTAGATATTTCCATGTTAATACCGATAGCGGTGCTTACATTTCCATGTTTATACAGGTAGTGGTGTAGATATTTCCATGTTTATACAGATAGCGGTGTAGATATTTCCATGTTTATACAGATAGCGGTGTAGATATTTCCATGTTCATCCAGATGGCTGTGTAGATATATCCATGTTCATACAGATGGCGGTGAAGATAATTCCATGTTCATACAGATAGCGGTGTAGATATTTCAATGTTCATACAGATAGTGGTGTAGATATTTCCATGTTCATACAGACAGAGTGTCTGATATTTCCATGTTCATACAGATAGCGGTGCTGATATTTCCATGTTTATACAGGTAGCCGTGCAGATATTTCCATCTTTATACAGATAGCGGTGTAGATATATCCATGTTTATACAGATAGCGGTGTAGATATCTCCATCTTAATACAGATGGCAGTGTAGATATTTATATGTTCATACAGATGGCCGTGCAGATATTTCCATGTTCATACAGATGGCGGTGTAGATATTTCCATGTTCATACAGATAGCGGTGTAGTTATCTCCATGTGCAAAGAGATAGCTATGTAGATATTTCCATGTGTATGCAGATATCTGTGTAGATATTTCCATTTTCATGCAGATAGCTGTTTAGATATTTCCATGTTCAAACAGATAGCGGTGTAGATATTTCCATGTTCATACAGATAGCGGTGTAGATATTTCCATGTTTATACAGATAGTGGTGAAGATGTATGCATGTTTACATAGATAGCGGTGTAGATATTTCCATGTTCATACAGATAGCGGTGTAGATATTTCCATGTTCATCCAGATGGCTGTGTAGATATATCCATGTTCATACTGATAGCGGTGTAGATATTTCCATGTTCATACAGATAGTGGTGTAGATATTTCCATGTTCATACAGTTAGCGGTGTATCTATTTCCATGTTCGTACAGATAGCGGTGTAGATATTTCCATGTTCATAGAGATAGCGGTGCTGATATTTCCATGTTTATACAGTCAGCGGTGTGGATATTTCCATGTTTATATAGATAGCGGTGTGGATATTTCCATGTTTATGCAGATAGCGGTGTAGATATTTCCAGGTTTATACAGATAGCGGTGTAGATATCTCCATCTTAATACGGAGGGCGGTGTAGATATTTATATGTTCATACAGATGGTGGTGCAGATATTTCCATGTTCATACAGATGGCGGTGTAGCTATTTCCATGTTCATACAGATAGCGGTGTAGCTATATCCATGTTCATGCAGATAGCGGTGTAGATATTTCCATGTTCATCCATATGGCTGTGTAGATATATCCATGTTCATACAGATAGCGGTGTAGATATTTCCATGTTCATACAGATAGCGGTGCAGCTATTTCCATGTTCATAAAGATAGCGGTGTAGATATTTCCATGTTCGTAAAGATAGCGTTGTAGATATTTCCATGTTCGTACAGATAGCTGTGTAGATATTTCCATGTTCGTACAGATAGCTGTGTAGATATTTCCATGTTCATACAGATAGCGGTGCTGATATTTCCATGTTTATGCAGATAGCGGTGTAGAAATTTCTATGTTCATACAGATAGTGCTGTAGATATTTCCATGTTCATACAGATAGCGGTGTAGCTATTTCCATGTTCATACTGATAGCGGTGTAGATATGTCCATGTTCAAACAGATAGCGGTGTAGATATTTCAATGTTCATACAGATAGAGGTGTAGATATTTCCATGTTCATACAGACAGAGTGGCTGATATTTCCATGTTCATACAGATAGCGGTGCTGATATTTCCATGTTTATACAGGTAGCGGTGCAGATATTTTCATCTTTATACAGATAGCGGTGTAGATATATCCATGTTTATACAGATAGCGGTGGAGATATCTCCTTCTTAAAACAGATGGCAGTGTAGATATTTATATGTTCATACAGATGGCCGTGCAGATATTTCCATGTTCATACAGATGGCGGTGTAGATATTTCCATGTTCATACAGATAGCGGTGTAGTTATCTCCATGTGCAAAGAGATAGCTATGTAGATATTTCCATGTGTATGCAGATATCTGTGTAGATATTTCCATTTTCATGCAGATAGCTGTTTAGATATTTCCATGTTCAAACAGATAGCGGTGTAGATATTTCCATGTTCATACAGATAGCGGTGTAGATATTTCCATGTTTATACAGATAGTGGTGAAGATGTATGCATGTTTACACAGATAGCGGTGTAGATATTTCCATGTTCATACAGATAGCGGTGTAGATATTTCCATGTTCATCCAGATGGCTGTGTAGATATATCCATGTTTATACTGATAGCGGTGTAGATATTTCCATGTTCATACAGATAGTGGTGTAGATATTTCCATGTTCATACAGTTAGCGGTGTATCTATTTCCATGTTCATACAGATAGCGGTGTAGATATTTCCATGTTCGTACAGATAGCGGTGTAGATATTTCCATGTTCATAGAGATAGCGGTGCTGATATTTCCATGTTTATACAGTCAGCGGTGTGGATATTTCCATGTTTATACAGATAGCGGTGTGGATATTTCCATGTTTATGCAGATAGCGTTGTAGATATTTCCAGGTTTATACAGATAGCGGTGTAGATATCTCCATCTTAATACGGATGGCGGTGTAGATATTTATATGTTCATACAGATGGCGGTGCAGATATTTCCATGTTCATACAGATGGCGGTGTAGCTATTTCCATGTTCATACAGATAGCGGTGTAGCTATATCCATGTTCATGCAGATAGCGGTGTAGATATTTCCATGTTCATCCATATGGCTGTGTAGATATATCCATGTTCATACAGATAGCGGTGTAGATATTTCTATGTTCATACAGATAGTGCTGTAGATATTTCCATGTTCATACAGATAGCGGTGTAGCTATTTCCATGTTCATACTGATAGCGGTGTAGATATGTCCATGTTCAAACAGATAGTGGTGTAGATATTTCCATGTTCATACAGATAGCGGTGCTTATATTTCCATGTTTATACAGGTAGCGGTGTAGATATTTCCATGTTCATACAGATAGCGCTGTAGATATTTCCATGTTTATACAGATAGCGGTGTAGCTATATCCATGTTCATGCAGATAGCGGTGTAGATATTTCCATGTTCATCCATATGGCTGTGTAGATATATCCATGTTCATACAGATAGCGGTGTAGATATTTCCATGTTCATACAGATAGCGGTGCAGCTATTTCCATGTTCATAAAGATAGCGGTGTAGATATTTCCATGTTCGTACAGATAGCTGTGTAGATATTTCCATGTTCGTACAGATAGCTGTGTAGATATTTCCATGTTCATACAGATAGCGGTGCTGATATTTCCATGTTTATGCAGATAGCGGTGTAGAAATTTCTATGTTCATACAGATAGTGCTGTAGATATTTCCATGTTCATACAGATAGCGGTGTAGCTATTTCCATGTTCATACTGATAGCGGTGTAGATATGTCCATGTTCAAACAGATAGCGGTGTAGATATTTCAATGTTCATACAGATAGAGGTGTAGATATTTCCATGTTCATACAGACAGAGTGGCTGATATTTCCATGTTCATACAGATAGCGGTGCTGATATTTCCATGTTTATACAGGTAGCGGTGCAGATATTTTCATCTTTATACAGATAGCGGTGTAGATATATCCATGTTTATACAGATAGCGGTGGAGATATCTCCTTCTTAAAACAGATGGCAGTGTAGATATTTATATGTTCATACAGATGGCCGTGCAGATATTTCCATGTTCATACAGATGGCGGTGTAGATATTTCCATGTTCATACAGATAGCGGTGTAGTTATCTCCATGTGCAAAGAGATAGCTATGTAGATATTTCCATGTGTATGCAGATATCTGTGTAGATATTTCCATTTTCATGCAGATAGCTGTTTAGATATTTCCATGTTCAAACAGATAGCGGTGTAGATATTTCCATGTTCATACAGATAGCGGTGTAGATATTTCCATGTTTATACAGATAGTGGTGAAGATGTATGCATGTTTACACAGATAGCGGTGTAGATATTTCCATGTTCATACAGATAGCGGTGTAGATATTTCCATGTTCATCCAGATGGCTGTGTAGATATATCCATGTTTATACTGATAGCGGTGTAGATATTTCCATGTTCATACAGATAGTGGTGTAGATATTTCCATGTTCATACAGTTAGCGGTGTATCTATTTCCATGTTCATACAGATAGCGGTGTAGATATTTCCATGTTCGTACAGATAGCGGTGTAGATATTTCCATGTTCATAGAGATAGCGGTGCTGATATTTCCATGTTTATACAGTCAGCGGTGTGGATATTTCCATGTTTATACAGATAGCGGTGTGGATATTTCCATGTTTATGCAGATAGCGTTGTAGATATTTCCAGGTTTATACAGATAGCGGTGTAGATATCTCCATCTTAATACGGATGGCGGTGTAGATATTTATATGTTCATACAGATGGCGGTGCAGATATTTCCATGTTCATACAGATGGCGGTGTAGCTATTTCCATGTTCATACAGATAGCGGTGTAGCTATATCCATGTTCATGCAGATAGCGGTGTAGATATTTCCATGTTCATCCATATGGCTGTGTAGATATATCCATGTTCATACAGATAGCGGTGTAGATATTTCTATGTTCATACAGATAGTGCTGTAGATATTTCCATGTTCATACAGATAGCGGTGTAGCTATTTCCATGTTCATACTGATAGCGGTGTAGATATGTCCATGTTCAAACAGATAGTGGTGTAGATATTTCCATGTTCATACAGATAGCGGTGCTTATATTTCCATGTTTATACAGGTAGCGGTGTAGATATTTCCATGTTCATACAGATAGCGCTGTAGATATTTCCATGTTTATACAGATAGCGGTGTAGATATTTCCATGCTCATACAGATAGCGGTGTAGATATATCCATGTTCATACAGATGGCTGTGTAGATATATCCATGTTCATACAGATAGCGGTGAAGATATTTCCATGTTCATACAGATAGCGGTGTAACTATTTCCATGTTCATACAGATAGCGGTGTAGTTTTTTCCATGTTCAAACAGATAGCGGTGTAGATATTTCCATGTTTATACAGATAGCGGTGCTTATATTTCCATGTTTATACAGGTAGTGGTGTAGATATTTCCATGTTTATACAGATAGCGGTGTAGATATTTCCATGTTTATACAGATAGCGGTGTAGATATTTCCATGTTCATCCATATGGCTGTGTAGATATATCCATGTTCATACAGATAGCGGTGTAGATATTTCCATGTTCATACAGATAGCGGTGCAGCTATTTCCATGTTCATAAAGATAGCGGTGTAGATATTTCCATGTTCGTACAGATAGCTGTGTAGATATTTCCATGTTCGTACAGATAGCTGTGTAGATATTTCCATGTTCATACAGATAGCGGTGCTGATATTTCCATGTTTATGCAGATAGCGGTGTAGAAATTTCTATGTTCATACAGATAGTGCTGTAGATATTTCCATGTTCATACAGATAGCGGTGTAGCTATTTCCATGTTCATACTGATAGCGGTGTAGATATGTCCATGTTCAAACAGATAGCGGTGTAGATATTTCAATGTTCATACAGATAGAGGTGTAGATATTTCCATGTTCATACAGACAGAGTGGCTGATATTTCCATGTTCATACAGATAGCGGTGCTGATATTTCCATGTTTATACAGGTAGCGGTGCAGATATTTTCATCT
Organism: Gorilla gorilla gorilla; assembly: GCF_029281585.2. Classification (NCBI taxonomy): domain Eukaryota; kingdom Metazoa; phylum Chordata; class Mammalia; order Primates; family Hominidae; genus Gorilla; species Gorilla gorilla. The sequence goes on from NC_073238.2 coordinate 129,985,201, forward strand.
TTATACAGATAGCGGTGTAGATATATCCATGTTTATACAGATAGCGGTGGAGATATCTCCTTCTTAAAACAGATGGCAGTGTAGATATTTATATGTTCATACAGATGGCCGTGCAGATATTTCCATGTTCATACAGATGGCGGTGTAGATATTTCCATGTTCATACAGATAGCGGTGTAGTTATCTCCATGTGCAAAGAGATAGCTATGTAGATATTTCCATGTGTATGCAGATATCTGTGTAGATATTTCCATTTTCATGCAGATAGCTGTTTAGATATTTCCATGTTCAAACAGATAGCGGTGTAGATATTTCCATGTTCATACAGATAGCGGTGTAGATATTTCCATGTTTATACAGATAGTGGTGAAGATGTATGCATGTTTACACAGATAGCGGTGTAGATATTTCCATGTTCATACAGATAGCGGTGTAGATATTTCCATGTTCATCCAGATGGCTGTGTAGATATATCCATGTTTATACTGATAGCGGTGTAGATATTTCCATGTTCATACAGATAGTGGTGTAGATATTTCCATGTTCATACAGTTAGCGGTGTATCTATTTCCATGTTCATACAGATAGCGGTGTAGATATTTCCATGTTCGTACAGATAGCGGTGTAGATATTTCCATGTTCATAGAGATAGCGGTGCTGATATTTCCATGTTTATACAGTCAGCGGTGTGGATATTTCCATGTTTATACAGATAGCGGTGTGGATATTTCCATGTTTATGCAGATAGCGTTGTAGATATTTCCAGGTTTATACAGATAGCGGTGTAGATATCTCCATCTTAATACGGATGGCGGTGTAGATATTTATATGTTCATACAGATGGCGGTGCAGATATTTCCATGTTCATACAGATGGCGGTGTAGCTATTTCCATGTTCATACAGATAGCGGTGTAGCTATATCCATGTTCATGCAGATAGCGGTGTAGATATTTCCATGTTCATCCATATGGCTGTGTAGATATATCCATGTTCATACAGATAGCGGTGTAGATATTTCTATGTTCATACAGATAGTGCTGTAGATATTTCCATGTTCATACAGATAGCGGTGTAGCTATTTCCATGTTCATACTGATAGCGGTGTAGATATGTCCATGTTCAAACAGATAGTGGTGTAGATATTTCCATGTTCATACAGATAGCGGTGCTTATATTTCCATGTTTATACAGGTAGCGGTGTAGATATTTCCATGTTCATACAGATAGCGCTGTAGATATTTCCATGTTTATACAGATAGCGGTGTAGCTATATCCATGTTCATGCAGATAGCGGTGTAGATATTTCCATGTTCATCCATATGGCTGTGTAGATATATCCATGTTCATACAGATAGCGGTGTAGATATTTCCATGTTCATACAGATAGCGGTGCAGCTATTTCCATGTTCATAAAGATAGCGGTGTAGATATTTCCATGTTCGTACAGATAGCTGTGTAGATATTTCCATGTTCGTACAGATAGCTGTGTAGATATTTCCATGTTCATACAGATAGCGGTGCTGATATTTCCATGTTTATGCAGATAGCGGTGTAGAAATTTCTATGTTCATACAGATAGTGCTGTAGATATTTCCATGTTCATACAGATAGCGGTGTAGCTATTTCCATGTTCATACTGATAGCGGTGTAGATATGTCCATGTTCAAACAGATAGCGGTGTAGATATTTCAATGTTCATACAGATAGAGGTGTAGATATTTCCATGTTCATACAGACAGAGTGGCTGATATTTCCATGTTCATACAGATAGCGGTGCTGATATTTCCATGTTTATACAGGTAGCGGTGCAGATATTTTCATCTTTATACAGATAGCGGTGTAGATATATCCATGTTTATACAGATAGCGGTGGAGATATCTCCTTCTTAAAACAGATGGCAGTGTAGATATTTATATGTTCATACAGATGGCCGTGCAGATATTTCCATGTTCATACAGATGGCGGTGTAGATATTTCCATGTTCATACAGATAGCGGTGTAGTTATCTCCATGTGCAAAGAGATAGCTATGTAGATATTTCCATGTGTATGCAGATATCTGTGTAGATATTTCCATTTTCATGCAGATAGCTGTTTAGATATTTCCATGTTCAAACAGATAGCGGTGTAGATATTTCCATGTTCATACAGATAGCGGTGTAGATATTTCCATGTTTATACAGATAGCGGTGAAGATGTATGCATGTTTAGACAGATAGCGGTGTAGATATTTCCATGTTCATACAGATAGCGGTGTAGATATTTCCATGTTCATCCAGATGGCTGTGTAGATATATCCATGTTTATACTGATAGCGGTGTAGATATTTCCATGTTCATACAGATAGTGGTGTAGATATTTCCATGTTCATACAGTTAGCGGTGTATCTATTTCCATGTTCATACAGATAGCGGTGTAGATATTTCCATGTTCGTACAGATAGCGGTGTAGATATTTCCATGTTCATAGAGATAGCGGTGCTGATATTTCCATGTTTATACAGTCAGCGGTGTGGATATTTCCATGTTTATACAGATAGCGGTGTGGATATTTCCATGTTTATGCAGATAGCGTTGTAGATATTTCCAGGTTTATACAGATAGCGGTGTAGATATCTCCATCTTAATACGGATGGCGGTGTAGATATTTATATGTTCATACAGATGGCGGTGCAGATATTTCCATGTTCATACAGATGGCGGTGTAGCTATTTCCATGTTCATACAGATAGCGGTGTAGCTATATCCATGTTCATGCAGATAGCGGTGTAGATATTTCCATGTTCATCCATATGGCTGTGTAGATATATCCATGTTCATACAGATAGCGGTGTAGATATTTCTATGTTCATACAGATAGTGCTGTAGATATTTCCATGTTCATACAGATAGCGGTGTAGCTATTTCCATGTTCATACTGATAGCGGTGTAGATATGTCCATGTTCAAACAGATAGTGGTGTAGATATTTCCATGTTCATACAGATAGCGGTGCTTATATTTCCATGTTTATACAGGTAGCGGTGTAGATATTTCCATGTTCATACAGATAGCGCTGTAGATATTTCCATGTTTATACAGATAGCGGTGTAGATATTTCCATGCTCATACAGATAGCGGTGTAGATATATCCATGTTCATACAGATGGCTGTGTAGATATATCCATGTTCATACAGATAGCGGTGAAGATATTTCCATGTTCATACAGATAGCGGTGTAACTATTTCCATGTTCATACAGATAGCGGTGTAGTTTTTTCCATGTTCAAACAGATAGCGGTGTAGATATTTCCATGTTTATACAGATAGCGGTGCTTATATTTCCATGTTTATACAGGTAGTGGTGTAGATATTTCCAGGTTTATACAGATAGCGGTGTAGATATTTCCATGTTTATACAGATAGCGGTGTAGATATTTCCATGTTCATCCAGATGGCTGTGTAGATATATCCATGTTCATACAGATGGCGGTGAAGATAATTCCATGTTCATACAGATAGCGGTGTAGATATTTCAATGTTCATACAGATAGTGGTGTAGATATTTCCATGTTCATACAGACAGAGTGGCTGATATTTCCATGTTCATACAGATAGCGGTGCTGATATTTCCATGTTTATACAGGTAGCGGTGCAGATATTTCCATCTTTATACAGATAGCGGTGTAGATATATCCATGTTTATACAGATAGCGGTGTAGATATCTCCATCTTAATACAGATGGCAGTGTAGATATTTATATGTTCATACAGATGGCCGTGAAGATATTTCCATGTTCATACAGATGGCGGTGTAGATATTTCCATGTTCATACAGATAGCGGTGTAGTTATCTCCATGTGCAAAGAGATAGCTATGTAGATATTTCCATGTGTATGCAGATATCTGTGTAGATATTTCCATTTTCATGCAGATAGCTGTTTAGATATTTCCATGTTCAAACAGATAGCGGTGTAGATATTTCCATGTTCATACAGATAGCGGTGTAGATATTTCCATGTTTATACAGATAGCGGTGAAGGTGTATGCATGTTTACATAGATAGCGGTGTAGATATTTCCATGTTCATACAGATAGCGGTGTAGATATTTCCATGTTCATCCAGATGGCTGTGTAGATATATCCATGTTCATACTGATAGCGGTATAGATATTTCCATGTTCATACAGATAGTGGTGTAGATATTTCCATGTTCATACAGTTAGCGGTGTATCTATTTCCATGTTCATACATATAGCGGTGTAGATATTTCCATGTTCGTACAGATAGCGGTGTAGATATTTCCATGTTCATAGAGATAGCGGTGCTGATATTTCCATGTTTATACAGTCAGTGGTGTGGATATTTCCATGTTTATACAGATAGCGGTGTGGATATTTCCATGTTTATGCAGATAGCGGTGTAGATATTTTCAGGTTTATACAGATAGCGGTGTAGATATCTCCATCTTAATACGGATGGCGGTGTAGATATTTATATGTTCATACAGATGGTGGTGCAGATATTTCCGAGTTCATACAGATGGCGGTGTAGCTATTTCCATGTTCATACAGATAGCGGTGTAGCTATATCCATGTTCATGCAGATAGCGGTGTAGATATTTCCATGTTCATCCATATGGCTGTGTAGATATATCCATGTTCATACAGATAGCGGTGTAGATATTTCCATGTTCATACAGATAGTGCTGTAGATATTTCCATGTTCATACAGATAGCGGTGTAGCTATTTCCATGTTCATACAGATAGCGGTGTAGATATGTCCATGTTCAGATAGCGGTGTAGATATTTCCATGTTCATACAGATAGCGGTGCTTATATTTCCATGTTTATACAGGTAGCGGTGTAGATATTTCCATGTTCATACAGATAGCGGTGTAGATATTTCCATGTTTATACAGATAGCGGTGTAGATATTTCCATGTTCATCCAGATGGCTGTGTAGATATATCCATGTTCATACAGATGGCTGTGAATATATTTCCATGTTCATACAGATAGCGGTGTAGATATTTCCATGTTCACACAGATAGCTGTGTAGCTGTTTCCATGTTCATACAGATAGCGGTGTAGTTATTTCCATGTTCAAACAGATAGCGGTGTAGATATTTCCATGTTTATACAGATAGCGGTGCTTATATTTCCATGTTTATACAGGTAGCGGTGTAGATATTTCCATGTTTATACAGATAGCGGTGTAGATATCTCCATGTTCATACAGATAGCGGTGTAGATATTTCCATGTTCATCCCGATGGCTGTGTAGATATATCCATGTTCATACAGATGGCGGTGAAGATAATTCCATGTTCATACAGATAGCGGTGTAGATATTTCCATGTTCATACAGATAGTGGTGTAGATATTTCCATGTTCATACAGATAGAGGGGCTGATATTTCCATGTTCATACAGATAGCTGTGCTGATATTTCCATGATTATACAGGTAGCGGTGTAGATATTTCCATGTTTATACAGATAGCGGTGTAGATATTTCCATGTTTATACAGATAGCGGCGGAGATATCTCCATCTTAATACAGATGGCAGTGTAGATATTTATATGTTCATACAGATGGCCGTGCAGATATTTCAATGTTCATACAGATGGCGGTGTAGATATTTCCATGTTCATACAGATAGCGGTGTAGTTATTTCCATGTGCAAAGAGATAGATATGTAGATATTTCCATGTGTATGCAGATAGCTGTGTAGATATTTCCATTTTCATGCAGATAGCGGTTTTGATATTTCCATGTTCAAACAGATAGCGGTGTAGATATTTCCATGTTCATACAGATAGTGGTGTAGTTATTTCCATGTTTATACAGATAGCGGTGGAGATGTATGCATGTTTACACAGATAGCGGTGTAGATATTTCCATCTTCATACAGATAGCGGTGTAGATATTTCCATGTTCATCCAGAAGGTTGTGTAGATATATCCATGTTCATACAGATAGCGGTGTAGATATTTCCATGTTCATACAGATAGTGGTGTAGATATTTCCATGTTCATACAGATAGCGGTGTAGATATTTCCATGTTCGTACAGATAGCGGTGTAGATATTTCCATGTTCATACATATAGCGGTGCTATTTCCATGTTTATACAGACAGCGGTGTGGATATTTCCATGTTTATGCAGATAGCGGTGTAGATATTTCCATGTTTATACAGATAGCGGTGAAGATGTATGCATGTTTACACAGATAGCGGTGTAGATATTTCCATGTTTATACAGAAAGCGGTGTAGATATTTCCATGTTTATACAGATAGCGGTGTAGATTTCTCCATCTTAATACAGATGGCAGTGTAGATATTTATATGTTCATACAGATGGCCGTGCAGATATTTCCATGTTCATACAGATGGCGGTGTAGATATTTCCATGTTCATTCAGATAGCGGTGTAGTTATTTCCATGTGTAAAGAGATAGCTGTGTAGATATTTCCATGTATATGCAGATAGCTGTGAAGATATTTCCATTTTCATGAAGATTGTGGTTTAGATATTTCCATGTTCAAACAGATAGCGGTGTAGATATTTCCATGTTCATACAGATAGCGGTGTAGATATTTCCATGTTTATACAGATAGCGGTGAAGATGTATGCATGTTTACACAGATAGCGGTGTAGATATTTCCATGTTCATACAGATAGCGGTGTAGATATTTCCATGTTCATCCAGATGGCTGTGTAGATATAATCATGTTCATACAGATAGTAGTGTAGATATTTCCATGTTCATACAGATAGCGCTGTAGATATTTCCATGTTCAAACAGATAGCGGTGTAGATATTTCCATGTTCATACAGATAGCTTTGTAGATATATCCATGTTTATACAGATAGTGGCGAAGATGTATGCATGTTTACACTGATAGCGGTGTAGATATTTCCATGTTTATACAGATAGCGGTGTAGATATTTCCATGTTCATCCAGATGGCTGTTTTGATATATCCATGTTCATACAGATAGCGGTGTAGATATTTCCATGTTCATACAGATAGCGGTGCAGCTATTTCCATGTTCATACAGATAGCGGTGTAGATATTTCCATGTTCGTACAGATAGCTGTGTAGATATTTCCATGTTCATACAGATAGCGGTGCTGATATTTCCATGTTTATACAGATAGCGGTGTAGATATTTCCATGTTTATACAGATAACGGTGTAGATATTTCCATGTTTATACAGATAGCGATGTAGATATTTCCAAGTTTATACAGATAGCAGTGTAGATATCTCCATCTTAATAAAGATGGCGGTGTAGATACTTATATGTTCATACAGATGGCGGTGCAGATATTTCCATGTTGATACAGATGGCGGTGTAGATATTTCCATGTTGATAGAGATAGTGGTGTAGTTATTTCCATGTGTAAAGAGATAGCTTTGTAGATATTTCCATGTATATGCAGATAGCTGTGTAGATATTTCCATTTTCATGCAGATAGCGGTGTAGATATTTCCATGTTCAAACAGATAGCAGTGTAGAAATTTCCATGTTCATACAGATAGTGGTGTAGATATTTCCATGTTCATACAGATAGCAGTGTAGCTATTTCCATGTTCATACAGATAGCGGTGTAGATATTTCCATGTTCAAACAGATAGCGGTGTAGGTATATCCATGTTCATACAGATGGCGGTGCTGATATTTCCATGTTTATACAGGTAGCGGTGTAGATATTTCCTTGTTCATACAGATAGTGTTGTAGATAATTCCATGTTCATACAGATAGCGGTGCAGCTATTTCCATGTTCATACAGATATCGGTGTAGATATTTCCATGTTCATACAGATAGCGGTGTAGATATTTCCATGTTCATACAGATAGCGGTGCTTATATTTCCATGTTTATACAGATAGCGGTGTAGATATTTCCTTGTTTATACAGATAGCGGTGTAGATATTTCCAAGTTTATACAGTTAGCGGTGTAGATATCTCCATCTTAATACAGATGGCGGTGTAGATATTTATATGTTCATACAGATGGCAGTGCAGATATTTCCATGTTCATACAGATGGCGGTATAGATATTTCCATGTTTTTAGAGATAGTGGTGTAGTTATTTCCATGTGTAAAGAGATAGCTTTGTAGATATTTCCATGTATATGCAGATAGCTGTGTAGATATTTCCATTTTCATGCAGATAGAGGTGTAGATATTTCCATGTTCAAACAGATAGCGATGTAGATATTTCCATGTTCATACATGTAGTGGTGTAGATATTTCCATGTTCATACAGATAGCGTTGTAGATATTTCCATGTTCATCCAGATGGCTGTGTAGATATATCCATGTTCATACAGATGGCGGTGAAGATATTTCCATGTTCATACAGATAGCGGTGCAGATATTTCCATGTTCATACAGATAGCGGTGTAGATATTTCCATGTTCATACAGATATTGGTGTAGATATTTCCATGTTCATACAGATGGCGGTGTTGATATTTCCATGTTCATTCAGATAGCGGTGTAGTTATTTCCATGTGTAAAGTGATAGCTGTGTAGATATTTCCATGTATATGCAGATAGCTGTGAAGATATTTCCATTTTCATGCAGATTGCGGTTTAGATATTTCCATGTTGAAACAGAGAGCGGTGTAGATATTTCCATGTTCATACAGATAGCGGTGTAGATATTTCCATGTTTATACAGATAGCGGTGAAGATGTATGCATGTTTACACCGATAGCGGTGTAGATATTTCCATGTTCATACAGATAGCGTTGTAGATATTTCCATGTTCATCCAGATGGCTGTGTAGATATATCCATGTTCATGCAGATAGCAGTGTAGATATTTCCATGTTCATACAGATAGTGCTGTAGATATTTCCATGTTCATACAGATAGCGGTGTAGCTATTTCCATGTTTATACATGTAGTGGTGGAAATATTTCCATGTTTATACAGATAGCTGTGTAGATATTTCCATGTTTATACAGATAGCGGTGTAGATATTTCCAGCTTTATACAGAGAGCGGTGTAGATATGTCCATCTTAATACAGATGGCGGTGTAGTTATTTATATGTTCATACAGATTGCCGTGCAGATATTTCCATGTTCATACAGATAGCGGTGTAGATATTTGCATGTTCATACAGATGGCGGTATAGCTATTTCCATGTTCATGGAGATAGCGGTGTAGATATTTCCATGTTAATCCAGATGGCTGTGTAGAGATATCCATGTTCATACAGATGGCGGTGAAGATATATCCATGTCCATACAGATAGTGGTGTAGATATTTCCATGTTCATACAGATGGGGTGGCTGATATTTCCATGTTCATACAGATAGCGGTGCTGATATTTCCATGTTTATACAGGTAGCGGTGTAGATATTTCCAGGTTTATACAGATAGCGGTGTAGACATTTCCATGTTTATACAGATAGCGGTGTAGATATTTCCATGTTTATACCGATAGCGGTGTAGATATCTCTATCTTAATACAGATGGCGATGTAGTTATTTATATGTTCATACAGATGGCCATGCAGATATTTCCATGTTCATACAGATGGCGGTGTAGATATATCCATGTTTATACAGATAGCGGTGTAGTTATTTCCATGTGTAAAGAGAGAGCTGTGTAGATATTTCCATGTATATGCAGATAGCTGTGTAGATATTTCCATTTTCATGCAGATAGCGGTTTAGATATTTCCATGTTCAAACAGATAGCGGTGTAGATATTTCCATGTTCATACAGATAGCTTTGTAGATATATCCATGTTTATACAGATAGTGCCGAAGATGTATGCATGTTTACACTGATAGCGGTGTAGATATTTCCATGTTTATACAGATAGCGGTGTAGATATTTCCATGTTCATCCAGATGGCTGTGTAGATATATCCATGTTCATACAGATAGCGGTGTAGATATTTCCATGTTCATACAGATAGCTTTGTAGATATATCCATGTTTATACAGATAGTGGCGAAGATGTATGCATGTTTACACTGATAGCGGTGTAGATATTTCCATGTTTATACAGATAGCGGTGTAGATATTTCCATGTTCATCCAGATGGCTGTGTAGATATATCCATGTTCATACAGATAGCGGTGTAGATATTTCCATGTTCATACAGATAGTGCTGTAGATATTTCCATGTTCATACAGATAGCGGTGCAGCTGTTTCCATGTTCATACAGATAACGGTGTAGATATTTCCATGTTCGTACAGATAGCGGTGTAGATATTTCCATGTTCATACAGATAGCGGTGCTGATATTTCCATGTTTATACAGATAGCGGTGTAGATATTTCCATGTTTATACAGATAACGGTGTAGATATTTCCATGTTTATACACATAGCGATGTAGATATTTCCAAGTTTATACAGATAGCGGTGTAGATAACTCCATCTTAATAAAGATGGCGGTGTAGATACTTATATGTTCATACAGATGGCGGTGCAGATATTTCCATGTTCATACAGATGGCGGTGTAGATATTTCCATGTTTATATATATAGCGGTGTAGATATTTCCATGTTCATCCAGATGGTTGTGTAGATATATCCATGTTAATACAGATGGCTGTGAAGATATTTCCATGTTCATACAGATAGCGGTGTAGATATTTCCATGTTCATCCAGATGGCTGTGTATACATATCCATGTTCACACAGATGGTGGTGAAGATAATTCCATGTTCATACAGATAGCGGTGTAGATATTTCCATGTTCATACAGATAGTGGTGTAGATATTTCCATGTTCATACAGATAGAGGGGCTGATATTTCCATGTTCATTCAGATAGCGGTGCGTATATTTCCATGTTTATACTGGCAGCAGTGTAGATATTTCCATGTTTACACAGATAGCGGTGTAGATATTTCCATGTTTATACAGATAGCGGTGTAGATATCTCCATCTTAATACAGATGGCGGAGTAGATATTTATATTTTCATACAGATGCCGGTGCAGATATTTCCATGTTCATACAGATGGCGGTGTAGATATTTCCATGTTTATAGAGATAGTGGTGTAGTTATTTCCATGTGTAAAGAGATAGCTTTGAAGATATTTCCATGTATATGCAGATATCTGTGTAGATATTTCCATTTTCATGCAGATAGCGGTGCTTGTATTTCCATGTTTATACAGGTAGCGGTGTAGATATTTCCATGTTTATACAGATAGCGGTGTAGATATTTCCATGTTTATACAGATAGCGGTGTAGATATTTCCAAGTTTATTCAGATAGCGGTGTAGATATCTCCATCTTAATACAGATGGCGATGTAGATATTTATATGTTCACACAGATGCCGGTGCAGATATTTCCATGTTCATACAGATGGCGGTGTAGATATTTCCATGTTTATAGAGATAGTGGTGTAGTTATTTCCATGTGTAAAGAGATAGCTTTGAAGATATTTCCATGTATATGCAGATAGCTGTGTAGATATTTCCATTTTCATGCAGATAGCGGTGTAGGTATTTCCATGTTCAAACAGATAGCGGTGTAGATATTTCCATGTTCATACACATAGTGCTGTAGATATTTCCATGTTAATACAGATAGCGGTGTAGCTATTTCCATGTTCATCCAGATGGCTGTGTAGATATATCCATTTTCATGCAGATTGCGGTTTAGATATTTCCATTTTCAAACAGATACCGGTGTAGATATTTCCATGTTCATACAGATAGCGGTGTAGATGTTTCCATGTTTATACAGATAGCAGTGAAGATGTATGCATGTTTACACAGATAGCGGTGTAGATATTTCCATGTTCATACAGATAGCGGTGTAGATATTTCCATGTTCATCCAGATGGCTGTGTAGATATATCCATGTTCATACAGATAGCGGTGTACATATTTCCATGTTCATACAGATAGTTCTGTAGATATTTCCATGTTCATACAGATAGCGGTGTAGCTATTTCCATGTTCATACAGATAGCGGTGTAGATATTTCCATGTTCAAACAGATAGAGGTGTAGATATTTCCATCTTTATACAGATAGCGGTGCTTATATTTCCATGTTTATACAGGTAGCGGTGTAGATATTTCCATGTTTATACAGATAGCGGTGTAGATATTTCCATGTTTATACAGATAGCGGTGTAGATATTTCCATGTTCATCCAGATGGCTGTGTAGATATATCCATGTTCATACAGATGGCGGTGAAGATAATTCCATGTTCATACAGATAGCGGTGTAGATATTTCCATGTTCATACAGATAGTGGTGTAGATATTTCCATGTTCATACAGATAGAGGGGCTGATATTTCCATGTTCATACAGATAGCGGTGCTGATATTTCCATGTTTATACAGGTAACCGTGTAGATATTTCCATGTTTATACAGATAGCGGTGTAGATATTTCCATGTTTATACAGATAGCGGTGTAGATATCTCCATCTTAATACAGATGGCAGTGTAGATATTTATATGTTCATACAGATGGCCGTGCAGATATTTCCATGTTCATACAGATGGCGGTGTAGATATTTCCATGTTCATACAGATAGCGGTGTAGTTATTTAAATGTGCAAAGAGATAGCTATGTAGATATTTCCATGTGTATGCAGATATCTGTGTAGATATTTCCATTTTCATGCAGATAGCTGTTTAGATATTTCCATGTTCAGATAGCAGTGTAGATATTTCCATGTTCATACAGATAGCGGTCTAGATATTTCCATGTTTATACAGATAGTGGTGAAGATGTTTGCATGTTTACATAGATAGAAGTGTAGATATTTCCATGTTCATACAGATAGCGGTGTAGATATTTCCATGTTCATCCAGATGGCTGTGTAGATATATCCATGTTCATACAGATAGCGGTGTAGATATTTCCATGTTCATACAGATAGCGGTGTAGATATTTCCATGTTCATACAGATAGCGGTGTATCTATTTCCATGTTTATACAGATAGCGGTGTAGATATTTCCATGTTCGTACAGATAGCGGTGTAGGTATTTCCATGTTCAAACAGGTAGCGGTGCTGATATTTCCATGTTTATACAGTCAGCGGTGTGGATATTTCCATGTTTATACAGATAGCGGTGTGGATATTTCCCTGTTTATGCAGATAGCGGTGTAGATATTTCCAGGTTTATACAGATAGCGGTGTAGATATCTCCATCTTAATACGGATGGCGGTGTAGATATTTATATGTTCATACAGATGGTGGTGCAGATATTTCCATGTTCATACAGATGGCGGTGTAGCTATTTCCATGTTCATACAGATAGCGGTGTAGCTATATCCATGTTCATGCAGATAGCTGTGTAGTATTTCCATGTTCATCCATATGGCTGTGTAGATATATCCATGTTCATACAGATAGCGGTGTAGATATTTCCATGTTCATACAGATAGTGCTGTAGATATTTCCATGTTCATACAGATAGCGGTGTAGCTATTTCCATGTTCATACAGATAGCGGTGCAGCTATTTCCATGTTCATACAGATAGCGGTGTAGATATTTCCATGTTCGTACAGATAGCGGTGTACATATTTCCATGTTCATACAGATAGCGGTGCTTATATTTCCATGTTTATACAGATAGCATTGTAGATATTTCCATGTTTATACAGATAGCTGTGTAGATATTTCCATGTTTATTGAGATAGCGGTGTAGATATTTCCAAGTTTATACAGATAGCGGTGTAGATATCTCCATCTTAATACAGATGGCGGTGTAGATATTTATATGTTCATACAGATGGCCGTGCAGATATTTCCATGTTCATACAGATGGCGGTGTTGATATTTCCATGTTTATAGAGATAGTGGTGTAGTTATATCCATGTGTAAAGAGATAGCTTTGTAGATATTTCCATGTATATGCAGATAACTGTGTAGATATTTCCATTTTCATGCAGATAGCGGTGTAGATATTTCCATGTTTAACCAGATAGCGGTGTAGATATTTCCATGTTCATACAGATAGTGGTGTAGATATTTCCATGTTCATACAGATAGCGGTGTAGCTATTTCCATGTTCATCCAGATGGCTGTGTAGATATATCCATTTTCATGCAGATTGCGGTTTAGATATTTCCATGTTCAAACAGATACCGGTGTAGATATTTCCATGTTCATACAGATAGCGGTGTAGATGTTTCCATGTTTATACAGATAGCAGTGAAGATGTATGCATGTTTACACAGATAGCGGTGTAGATATTTCCATGTTCATACAGATAGCGGTGTAGATATTTCCATGTTCATCCAGATGGCTGTGTAGATATATCCATGTTCATACAGATAGCGGTGTACATATTTCCATGTTCATACAGATAGTGCTGTAGATATTTCCATGTTCATACAGATAGCGGTGTAGCTATTTCCATGTTCATACAGATAGCGGTGTAGATATTTCCATGTTCAAACAGATAGAGGTGTAGATATTTCCATCTTTATACAGATAGCGGTGCTTATATTTCCATGTTTATACAGGTAGCGGTGTAGATATTTCCATGTTTATACAGATAGCGGTGTAGATATTTCCATGTTTATACAGATAGCGGTGTAGATATTTCCATGTTCATCCAGATGGCTGTGTAGATATATCCATGTTCATACAGATGGCGGTGAAGATAATTCCATGTTCATACAGATAGCGGTGTAGATATTTCCATGTTCATACAGATAGTGGTGTAGATATTTCCATGTTCATACAGATAGAGGGGCTGATATTTCCATGTTCATACAGATAGCGGTGCTGATATTTCCATGTTTATACAGCTAACCGTGTAGATATTTCCATGTTTATACAGATAGCGGTGTAGATATTTCCATGTTTATACAGATAGCGGTGTAGATATCTGCATCTTAATACAGATGGCAGTGTAGATATTTATATGTTCATACAGATGGCCGTGCAGATATTTCCATGTTCATACAGATGGCGGTGTAGATATTTCCATGTTTATACAGATAGCGGTGTAGTTATTTCCATGTGCAAAGAGATAGCTATGTAGATATTTCCATGTGTATGCAGATATCTGTGTAGATATTTCCATTTTCATGCAGATAGCGGTTTAGATATTTCCATGTTCAGATAGCGGTGTAGATATTTCCATGTTCATACAGATAGCGGTGTAGATATTTCCATGTTTATACAGATAGTGGTGAAGATGTTTGCATGTTTACATAGATAGCGGTGTAGATATTTCCATGTTCATACAGATAGCGGTGTAGATATTTCCATGTTCATCCAGATGGCTGTGTAGATATATCCATGTTCATACAGATAGCGGTGTAGATATTTCCATGTTCATACAGATAGCGGTGTAGATATTTCCATGTTCATACAGATAGCGGTGTATCTATTTCCATGTTCATACAGATAGCGGTGTAGATATTTCCATGTTCGTACAGATAGCGGTGTAGGTATTTCCATGTTCATACAGATAGCGGTGCTGATATTTCCATGTTTATACAGTCAGCGGTGTGGATATTTCCATGTTTATACAGATAGCGGTGTGGATATTTCCATGTTTATGCAGATAGCGGTGTAGATATTTCCAGGTTTATACAGATAGCGGTGTAGATATCTCCATCTTAATACGGATGGCGGTGAAGATATTTATATGTTCATACAGATGGTGGTGCAGATATTTCCATGTTCATACAGATGGCGGTGTAGCTATTTCCATGTTTACACAGATAGCGGTGTAGCTATATCGATGTTCATGCAGATAGCGGTGTAGATATTTCCATGTTCATCCATATGGCTGTGTAGATATATCCATGTTCATACAGATAGCGGTGTAGATATTTCCATGTTCATACAGATAGTGCTGTAGATATTTCCATGTTCATACAGATAGCGGTGTAGCTATTTCCATGTTCATACAGATAGCGGTGTAGATATGTCCTTGTTCAAACAGATAGCGGTGTAGATATTTCCATGTTCATACAGATAGCGGTGTAGATATTTCCATGTTTATACAGATAGCGGTGTAGATATTTCCATGTTCATCCAGATGGCTGTGTAGATATATCCATGTTCATACAGATGGCGGTGTAGATATTTCCATGTTCATACAGATAGCGGTGTAGCAGTTTCCATGTTCATACAGATAGCGGTGTAGATGTTTCCATGTTCAAACAGATAGCGGTGTAGATATTTCCATGTTTATACAGATAGCGGTGCTTATATTTCCATGTTTATACAGGTAGCGGTGTAGATATATCCATCTGTATACAGATAGCGGTGTAGATATCTCCATGTTTATACAGATAGCGGTGTAGATATTTCCATGTTCATCCAGATGGCTGTGTAGATATATCCATGTTCATACAGATGGCGGTGAAGATAATTCCATGTTCATACAGAGAGCGGTGTAGATATTTCCATGTTCATACCGATAGTTGTGTAGATATTTCCATGTTCATATAGATAGAGGGGCTGATATTTCCATGTTCATACAGATAGCGGTGCTGATATTTCCATGTTTATACAGGTAGCGATGTAGATATTTCCATGTTTATACAGATAGCGGTGTAGATATTTCCATGTTTATACAGATAGCGGCAGAGATATCTCCATCTTAATACAGATGGCAGTGTAGATATTTGTATGTTCATACAGATGGCCGTGCAGATATTTCCATGTTCATACAGATGGCGGTGTAGATATTTCCATGTTCATACAGATAGCGGTGTAGTTATTTCCATGTGCAAAGAGATAGATATGTAGATATTTCCATGTGTATGCAGATAGCTGTGTAGATATTTCCATTTCCATGCAGATAGCGGTTTAGATATTTCCATGTTCAAACAGATAGCGGTGTAGATAGTTCCATGTACATACAGATAGCGGTGTAGATATTTCCATGTTTATACAGATAGTGGTGAAGATGTATGCATGTTTACACAGATAGCGGTGTAGATATATCCATGTTCATACAGATTGCGGTTTAGATATTTCCATGTTCATACAGATAGTGGTGTAGATATTTCCATGTTCATACAGATAGCGGTGTATCTATTTCCATGTTCATACAGATAGCGGTGTAGATATTTCCATGTTCGTACAGATAGCGGTGTAGATATTTCCATGTTCATACATATAGCGGTGCTGATATTTCCATGTTTACACAGTCAGCGGGGTGGATATTTCCATGTTTATACAGATAGCGGTGTGGATATTTCCATGTTTATGCACATAGCCGTGTAGATATTTCCAGGTTTATACAGATAGCGGTGTAGATATCTCCATCTTAATACGGATGGCGGTGTAGATATTTATATGTTCATACAGATGGTGGTGCAGATATTTCCATGTTCATACAGATGGCGGTGTAGTTATTTCCATGTTCATACAGATAGCGGTGTAGCTATATCCATGTTCATGCAGATAGCGGTGTAGATATTTCCATGTTCATCCATATGGCTGTGTAGATATATCCCTGTCCATACAGATAGCGGTGTAGATATTTCCATGTTCATACAGATAGTGCTGTAGATATTTCCATGTTCAAACAGATAGCGGTGTAGATATTTCCATGTTCATACAGATAGCGGTGCTTATATTTCCATGTTTATACAGGTAGCGGTGTAGATATTTCCATGTTCATACAGATAGCGGTTTAGATATTTATATGTTCATACAGATGGCAGTGCAGATATTTCCATGTTCATACAGATGGCGGTGTAGATATTTCCATGTTTATAGAGATAGTGTTGTAGTTATTTCCATGTGTAAGGAGATAGCTTTGTAGATATTTCCATGTATATGCAGATAGCTGTGCAGATATTTCCATTTTCAAGCAGATAGCGGTGTAGATATTTCCATGTTCAAACAGATAGCGGTGTAGATATTTCCATGTTCATACAGATAGTGGTGTAGATATTTCCATGTTCATACAGATAGCGGTGTAGCTATTTCCATGTTGATACAGATAGCGGTGTAGATATTTCCATGTTCATCCAGATGGCTGTGTAGATATATCCATGTTCATAGAGATGGCGGTGAAGATATTTCCATGTTCATACAGATAGCGGTGTAGATATTTCCATGTTTATACAGATAGTGGTGCAGATATTTCCATGTTCATACAGATAGAGGGGCTGAGATTTCCATGTTCATACAGATAGCGGTGCTGATATTTCCATGTTTATACAGATAGCGGTGTGGATATTTCCATGTTTATGCAGATAGCGGTGTAGATATTTCCAGGTTTATACAGATAGCGGTGTAGATATCTCCATCTTAATACGGATGGCGGTGAAGATATTTATATGTTCATACAGATGGTGGTGCAGATATTTCCATGTTCATACAGATGGCGGTGTAGCTATTTCCATGTTCATACAGATAGCGGTGTAGCTATATCGATGTTCATGCAGATAGCGGTGTAGATATTTCCATGTTCATCCATATGGCTGTGTAGATATATCCATGTTCATACAGATAGCGGTGTAGATATTTCCATGTTCATACAGATAGTGCTGTAGATATTTCCATGTTCATACAGATAGCGGTGTAGCTATTTCCATGTTCATACAGATAGCGGTGCAGCTATTTCCATGTTCATACAGATAGCGGTGTAGATATTTCCATGTTCGTACAGATAGCGGTGTACATATTTCCATGTTCATACAGATAGCGGTGCTTATATTTCCATGTTTATACAGATAGCTTTGTAGATATTTCCATGTTTATACAGATAGCTGTGTAGATATTTCCATGTTTATTGAGATAGCGGTGTAGATATTTCCAAGTTTATACAGATAGCGGTGTAGATATCTCCATCTTAATACAGATGGCGGTGTAGATATTTATATGTTCATACAGATGGCCGTGCAGATATTTCCATGTTCATACAGATGGCGGTGTTGATATTTCCATGTTTATAGAGATAGTGGTGTAGTTATTTCCATGTGTAAAGAGATGGCTTTGTAGATATTTCCATGTATATGCAGATAACTGTGTAGATATTTCCATTTTCATGCAGATAGCGGTGTAGATATTTCCATGTTTAAACAGATAGCGGTGTAGATATTTCCATGTTCATACAGATAGTGGTGTAGATATTTCCATTTTCATACAGATAGCGGTGTAGCTATTTCCATGTTCATCCAGATGGCTGTGTAGATATATCCATTTTCATGCAGATTGCGGTTTAGATATTTCCATGTTCAAACAGATACCGGTGTAGATATTTCCATGTTCATACAGATAGCGGTGTAGATGTTTCCATGTTTATACAGATAGCAGTGAAGATGTATGCATGTTTACACAGATAGCGGTGTAGATATTTCCATGTTCATACAGATAGCGGTGTAGATATTTCCATGTTCATCCAGATGGCTGTGTAGATATATCCATGTTCATACAGATAGCTGTGTACATATTTCCATGTTCATACAGATAGTGCTGTAGATATTTCCATGTTCATACAGATAGCGGTGTAGCTATTTCCATGTTCATACAGATAGTGGTGTAGATATTTCCATGTTCAAACAGATAGAGGTGTAGATATTTCCATCTTTATACAGATAGCGGTGCTTATATTTCCATGTTTATACAGGTAGCGGTGTAGATATTTCCATGTTTATACAGATAGCGGTGTAGATATTTCCATGTTTATACAGATAGCGGTGTAGATATTTCCATGTTCATCCAGATGGCTGTGTAGATATATCCATGTTCATACAGATGGCGGTGAAGATAATTCCATGTTCATACAGATAGCGGTGTAGATATTTCCATGTTCATACAGATAGTGGTGTAGATATTTCCATGTTCATACAGATAGAGGGGCTGATATTTCCATGTTCATACAGATAGCGGTGCTGATATTTCCATGTTTATACAGGTAACCGTGTAGATATTTCCATGTTTATACAGATAGCGGTGTAGATATTTCCATGTTTATACAGATAGCGGTGTAGATATCTGCATCTTAATACAGATGGCAGTGTAGATATTTATATGTTCATACAGATGGCCGTGCAGATATTTCCATGTTCATACAGATGGCGGTGTAGATATTTCCATGTTTATACAGATAGCGGTGTAGTTATTTCCATGTGCAAAGAGATAGCTATGTAGATATTTCCATGTGTATGCAGATATCTGTGTAGATATTTCCATTTTCATGCAGATAGCGGTTTAGATATTTCCATGTTCAGATAGCGGTGTAGATATTTCCATGTTCATACAGATAGCGGTGTAGATATTTCCATGTTCATCCAGATGGCTGTGTAGATATATCCATGTTCATACAGATAGCGGTGTAGATATTTCCATGTTCATACAGATAGCGGTGTAGATATTTCCATGTTCATACAGATAGCGGTGTATCTATTTCCATGTTCATACAGATAGCGGTGTAGATATTTCCATGTTCGTACAGATAGCGGTGTAGGTATTTCCATGTTCATACAGATAGCGGTGCTGATATTTCCATGTTTATACAGTCAGCGGTGTGGATATTTCCATGTTTATACAGATAGCGGTGTGGATATTTCCATGTTTATGCAGATAGCGGTGTAGATATTTCCAGGTTTATACAGATAGCGGTGTAGATATCTCCATCTTAATACGGATGGCGGTGAAGATATTTATATGTTCATACAGATGGTGGTGCAGATATTTCCATGTTCATACAGATGGCGGTGTAGCTATTTCCATGTTCACACAGATAGCGGTGTAGCTATATCGATGTTCATGCAGATAGCGGTGTAGATATTTCCATGTTCATCCATATGGCTGTGTAGATATATCCATGTTCATACAGATAGCGGTGTAGATATTTCCATGTTCATACAGATAGTGCTGTAGATATTTCCATGTTCATACAGATAGCGGTGTAGCTATTTCCATGTTCATACAGATAGCGGTGTAGATATGTCCTTGTTCAAACAGATAGCGGTGTAGATATTTCCATGTTCATACAGATAGCGGTGTAGATATTTCCATGTTTATACAGATAGCGGTGTAGATATTTCCATGTTCATCCAGATGGCTGTGTAGATATATCCATGTTCATACAGATGGCGGTGTAGATATTTCCATGTTCATACAGATAGCGGTGTAGCAGTTTCCATGTTCATACAGATAGCGGTGTAGATATTTCCATGTTCAAACAGATAGCGGTGTAGATATTTCCATGTTTATACAGATAGCGGTGCTTATATTTCCATGTTTATACAGGTAGCGGTGTAGATATTTCCATCTTTATACAGATAGCGGTGTAGATATCTCCATGTTTATACAGATAGCGGTGTAGATATTTCCATGTTCATCCAGATGGCTGTGTAGATATATCCATGTTCATACAGATGGCGGTGAAGATAATTCCATGTTCATACAGAGAGCGGTGTAGATATTTCCATGTTCATACCGATAGTTGTGTAGATATTTCCATGTTCATACAGATAGAGGGGCTGATATTTCCATGTTCATACAGATAGCGGTGCTGATATTTCCATGTTTATACAGGTAGCGATGTAGATATTTCCATGTTTATACAGATAGCGGTGTAGATATTTCCATGTTTATACAGATAGCGGCAGAGATATCTCCATCTTAATACAGATGGCAGTGTAGATATTTGTATGTTCATACAGATGGCCGTGCAGATATTTCCATGTTCATACAGATGGCGGTGTAGATATTTCCATGTTCATACAGATAGCGGTGTAGTTATTTCCATGTGCAAAGAGATAGATATGTAGATATTTCCATGTGTATGCAGATAGCTGTGTAGATATTTCCATTTCCATGCAGATAGCGGTTTAGATATTTCCATGTTCAAACAGATAGCGGTGTAGATAGTTCCATGTACATACAGATAGCGGTGTAGATATTTCCATGTTTATACAGATAGTGGTGAAGATGTATGCATGTTTACACAGATAGCGGTGTAGATATATCCATGTTCATACAGATAGCGGTTTAGATATTTCCATGTTCATACAGATAGTGGTGTAGATATTTACATGTTCATACAGATAGCGGTGTATCTATTTCCATGTTCATACAGATAGCGGTGTAGATATTTCCATGTTCGTACAGATAGCGGTGTAGATATTTCCATGTTCATACATATAGCGGTGCTGATATTTCCATGTTTACACAGTCAGCGGGGTGGATATTTCCATGTTTATACAGATAGCGGTGTGGATATTTCCATGTTTATGCACATAGCCGTGTAGATATTTCCAGGTTTATACAGATAGCGGTGTAGATATCTCCATCTTAATACGGATGGCGGTGTAGATATTTATATGTTCATACAGATGGTGGTGCAGATATTTCCATGTTCATACAGATGGCGGTGTAGTTATTTCCATGTTCATACAGATAGCGGTGTAGCTATATCCATGTTCATGCAGATAGCGGTGTAGATATTTCCATGTTCATCCATATGGCTGTGTAGATATATCCCTGTCCATACAGATAGCGGTGTAGATATTTCCATGTTCATACAGATAGTGCTGTAGATATTTCCATGTTCAAACAGATAGCGGTGTAGATATTTCCATGTTCATACAGATAGCGGTGCTTATATTTCCATGTTTATACAGGTAGCGGTGTAGATATTTCCATGTTCATACAGATAGCGGTTTAGATATTTATATGTTCATACAGATGGCAGTGCAGATATTTCCATGTTCATACAGATGGCGGTGTAGATATTTCCATGTTTATAGAGATAGTGTTGTAGTTATTTCCATGTGTAAGGAGATAGCTTTGTAGATATTTCCATGTATATGCAGATAGCTGTGCAGATATTTCCATTTTCAAGCAGATCGCGGTGTAGATATTTCCATGTTCAAACAGATAGCGGTGTAGATATTTCCATGTTCATACAGATAGTGGTGTAGATATTTCCATGTTCATACAGATAGCGGTGTAGCTATTTCCATGTTGATACAGATAGCGGTGTAGATATTTCCATGTTCATCCAGATGGCTGTGTAGATATATCCATGTTCATAGAGATGGCGGTGAAGATATTTCCATGTTCATACAGATAGCGGTGTAGATATTTCCATGTTTATACAGATAGTGGTGCAGATATTTCCATGTTCATACAGATAGAGGGGCTGAGATTTCCATGTTCATACAGATAGCGGTGCTGATATTTCCATGTTTATACAGATAGCGGTGTGGATATTTCCATGTTTATGCAGATAGCGGTGTAGATATTTCCAGGTTTATACAGATAGCGGTGTAGATATCTCCATCTTAATACGGATGGCGGTGAAGATATTTATATGTTCATACAGATGGTGGTGCAGATATTTCCATGTTCATACAGATGGCGGTGTAGCTATTTCCATGTTCATACAGATAGCGGTGTAGCTATATCGATGTTCATGCAGATAGCGGTGTAGATATTTCCATGTTCATCCATATGGCTGTGTAGATATATCCATGTTCATACAGATAGCAGTGTAGATATTTCCATGTTCATACAGATAGTGCTGTAGATATTTCCATGTTCATACAGATAGCGGTGTAGCTATTTCCATGTTCATACAGATAGCGGTGTAGATATGTCCTTGTTCAAACAGATAGCGGTGTAGATATTTCCATGTTCATACAGATAGCGGTGTAGATATTTCCATGTTTATACAGATAGCGGTGTAGATATTTCCATGTTCATCCAGATGGCTGTGTAGATATATCCATGTTCATACAGATGGCGGTGAAGATATTTCCAAGTTCATACAGATGGCGGTGTAAATATTTCCATGTTCATACAGATAGCGGTGTAGCAGTTTCCATGTTCATACAGATAGCGGTGTAGTTATTTCCATGTTCAAACAGATAGCGGTGTAGATATTTCCATGTTTATACAGATAGCGGTGCTTATATTTCCATGTTTATACAGGTAGCGGTGTAGATATTTCCATCTTTATACAGATAGCGGTGTAGATATCTCCATGTTTATACAGATAGCGCTGTAGATATTTCCATGTTCATCCAGATGGCTGTGTAGATATATCCATGTTCATACAGATGGCAGTGAAGATAATTCCATGTTCATACAGAGAGCGGTGTAGATATTTCCATGTTCATACAGATAGTGGTGTAGATATTTCCATGTTCATACAGATAGCGGTGTAGATATTTCCATGTTCAAACAGATAGAGGTGTAGATATTTCCATCTTTATACAGATAGCGGTGCTTATATTTCCATGTTTATACAGGTAGCGGTGTAGATATTTCCATGTTTATACAGATAGCGGTGTAGATATTTCCATGTTTATACAGATAGCGGTGTAGATATTTCCATGTTCATCCAGATGGCTGTGTAGATATATCCATGTTCATACAGATGGCGGTGAAGATAATTCCATGTTCATACAGATAGCGGTGTAGATATTTCCATGTTCATACAGATAGTGGTGTAGATATTTCCATGTTCATACAGATAGAGGGGCTGATATTTCCATGTTCATACAGATAGCGGTGCTGATATTTCCATGTTTACACAGGTAACCGTGTAGATATTTCCATGTTTATACAGATAGCGGTGTAGATATTTCCATGTTTATACAGATAGCGGTGTAGATATCTCCATCTTAATACAGATGGCAGTGTAGATATTTATATGTTCATACAGATGGCCGTGCAGATATTTCCATGTTCATACAGATGGCGGTGTAGATATTTCCATGTTCACACAGATAGCGGTGTAGTTATTTCCATGTGCAAAGAGATAGCTATGTAGATATTTCCATGTGTATGCAGATATCTGTGTAGATATTTCCATTTTCATGCAGATAGCGGTTTAGATATTTCCATGTTCAGATAGCGGTGTAGATATTTCCATGTTCATACAGATAGCGGTGTAGATATTTCCATGTTTATACAGATAGTGGTGAAGATGTTTGCATGTTTACACAGATAGCGGTGTAGATATTTCCATGTTCATACAGATAGCGGTGTAGATATTTCCATGTTCATCCAGATGGCTGTGTAGATATATCCATGTTCATACAGATAGCGGTGTAGATATTTCCATGTTCATACAGATAGCGGTGTAGATATTTCCATGTTCATACAGATAGCGGTGTATCTATTTCCATGTTCATACAGATAGCGGTGTAGATATTTCCATGTTTGTACAGATAGCGGTGTAGGTATTTCCATGTTCATACAGATAGCGGTGCTGATATTTCCATGTTTATACAGTCAGCGGTGTGGATATTTCCATGTTTATACAGATAGCGGTGTGGATATTTCCATGTTTATGCAGATAGCGGTGTAGATATTTCCAGGTTTATACAGATAGCGGTGTAGATATCTCCATCTTAATACGGATGGCGGTGTAGATATTTATATGTTCATACAGATGGTGGTGCAGATATTTCCATGTTCATACAGATGGCGGTGTAGCTATTTCCATGTTCATACAGATAGCGGTGTAGCAATATCCATGTTCATGCAGATAGCTGTGTAGATATTTCCATGTTCATCCATATGGCTGTGTAGATATATCCATGTTCATACAGATAGCGGTGTAGATATTTCCATGTTCGTACAGATAGTGCTGTAGATATTTCCATGTTCATACAGATAGCGGTGTAGCTATTTCCATGTTCATACAGATAGCGGTGTAGATATGTCCATGTTCAAACAGATAGCGGTGTAGATATTTCCATGTTCATACAGATAGCGGTGTAGATATTTCCATGTTTATACAGATAGCGGTGTAGATATTTCCATGTTCATCCAGATGGCTGTGTAGATATATCCATGTTAATACAGATGGCGGTGAAGATATTTCCATGTTCATACAGATGGCGGTGTAGATATTTCCATGTTCATACAGATAGCGGTGTAGCAGTTTCCATGTTCATACAGATAGCGGTGTAGTTATTTCCATGTTCAAACAGATAGCGGTGTAGATATTTCCATGTTTATACAGATAGCGGTGCTTATATTTCCATGTTTATACAGGTAGCGGTGTAGATATTTCCATCTTTATACAGATAGCGGTGTAGATATCTCCATGTTTATACAGATAGCGGTGTAGATATTTCCATGTTCATCCAGATGGCTGTGTAGATATATCCATGTTCATACAGATGGCGGTGAAGATAATTCCATGTTCATACAGAGAGCGGTGTAGATATTTCCATGTTCATACCGATAGTTGTGTAGATATTTCCATGTTCATACAGATAGAGGGGCTGATATTTCCATGTTCATACAGATAGCGGTGCTGATATTTCCATGTTTATACAGGTAGCGATGTAGATATTTCCATGTTTATACAGATAGCGGTGTAGATATTTCCATGTTTATACAGATAGCGGCAGAGATATCTCCATCTTAATACAGATGGCAGTGTAGATATTTGTATGTTCATACAGATGGCCGTGCAGATATTTCCATGTTCATACAGATGGCGGTGTAGATATTTCCATGTTCATACAGATAGCGGTGTAGTTATTTCCATGTGCAAAGAGATAGATATGTAGATATTTCCATGTGTATGCAGATAGCTGTGTAGATATTTCCATTTCCATGCAGATAGCGGTTTAGATATTTCCATGTTCAAACAGATAGCGGTGTAGATAGTTCCATGTACATACAGATAGCGGTGTAGATATTTCCATGTTTATACAGATAGTGGTGAAGATGTATGCATGTTTACACAGATAGCGGTGTAGATATATCCATGTTCATACAGATAGCGGTTTAGATATTTCCATGTTCATACAGATAGTGGTGTAGATATTTCCATGTTCATACAGATAGCGGTGTATCTATTTCCATGTTCATACAGATAGCGGTGTAGATATTTCCATGTTCGTACAGATAGCGGTGTAGATATTTCCATGTTCATACATATAGCGGTGCTGATATTTCCATGTTTACACAGTCAGCGGGGTGGATATTTCCATGTTTATACAGATAGCGGTGTGGATATTTCCATGTTTATGCACATAGCCGTGTAGATATTTCCAGGTTTATACAGATAGCGGTGTAGATATCTCCATCTTAATACTGATGGCGGTGTAGATATTTATATGTTCATACAGATGGTGGTGCAGATATTTCCATGTTCATACAGATGGCGGTGTAGTTATTTCCATGTTCATACAGATAGCGGTGTAGCTATATCCATGTTCATGCAGATAGCGGTGTAGATATTTCCATGTTCATCCATATGGCTGTGTAGATATATCCCTGTCCATACAGATAGCGGTGTAGATATTTCCATGTTCATACAGATAGTGCTGTAGATATTTCCATGTTCAAACAGATAGCGGTGTAGATATTTCCATGTTCATACAGATAGCGGTGCTTATATTTCCATGTTTATACAGGTAGCGGTGTAGATATTTCCATGTTCATACAGATAGCGGTTTAGATATTTATATGTTCATACAGATGGCAGTGCAGATATTTCCATGTTCATACAGATGGCGGTGTAGATATTTCCATGTTTATAGAGATAGTGTTGTAGTTATTTCCATGTGTAAGGAGATAGCTTTGTAGATATTTCCATGTATATGCAGATAGCTGTGCAGATATTTCCATTTTCAAGCAGATAGCGGTGTAGATATTTCCATGTTCAAACAGATAGCGGTGTAGATATTTCCATGTTCATACAGATAGTGGT
This sequence comes from Gorilla gorilla gorilla, assembly GCF_029281585.2. Classification (NCBI taxonomy): domain Eukaryota; kingdom Metazoa; phylum Chordata; class Mammalia; order Primates; family Hominidae; genus Gorilla; species Gorilla gorilla. The sequence continues at coordinate 130,012,809 of NC_073238.2, forward strand.
GTAGATATTTCCATGTTCATACAGATAGCGGTGTAGCTATTTCCATGTTGATACAGATAGCGGTGTAGATATTTCCATGTTCATCCAGAAGGCTGTGTAGATATATCCATGTTCATAGAGATGGCGGTGAAGATATTTCCATGTTCATACAGATAGCGGTGTAGATATTTCCATGTTTATACAGATAGTGGTGCAGATATTTCCATGTTCATACAGATAGAGGGGCTGAGATTTCCATGTTCATAGAGATAGCGGTGCTGATATTTCCATGTTTATACAGATAGCGGTGTGGATATTTCCATGTTTATGCAGATAGCGGTGTAGATATTTCCAGGTTTATACAGATAGCGGTGTAGATATCTCCATCTTAATACGGATGGCGGTGAAGATATTTATATGTTCATACAGATGGTGGTGCAGATATTTCCATGTTCATACAGATGGCGGTGTAGCTATTTCCATGTTCATACAGATAGCGGTGTAGCTATATCCATGTTCTGCAGATAGCGGTGTAGATATTTCCATGTTCATCCATATGGCTGTGTAGATATATCCATGTTCATACAGATAGCGGTGTAGATATTTCCATGTTCATACAGATAGTGCTGTAGATATTTCCATGTTCATACAGATAGCGGTGTAGCTATTTCCATGTTCATACAGATAGCGGTGTAGATATGTCCTTGTTCAAACAGATAGCGGTGTAGATAGTTCCATGTTCATACAGATAGCGGTGTAGATATTTCCATGTTTATACAGATAGCGGTGTAGATATTTCCTTGTTCATCCAGATGGCTGTGTAGATATATCCATGTTCATACAGATGGCGGTGAAGATATTTCCAAGTTCATACAGATGGCGGTGTAGATATTTCCATGTTCATACAGATAGCGGTGTAGCAGTTTCCATGTTCATACAGATAGCGGTGTAGTTATTTCCATGTTCAAACAGATAGCGGTGTAGATATTTCCATGTTTATACAGATAGCGGTGCTTATATTTCCATGTTTATACAGGTAGCGGTGTAGATATTTCCATCTTTATACAGATAGCGGTGTAGATATCTCCATGTTTATACAGATAGCGCTGTAGATATTTCCATGTTCATCCAGATGGCTGTGTAGATATATCCATGTTCATACAGATGGCAGTGAAGATAATTCCATGTTCATACAGAGAGCGGTGTAGATATTTCCATGTTCATACAGATAGTGGTGTAGATATTTCCATGTTCATACAGATAGAGGGGCTGATATTTCCATGTTCATACAGATAGCGGTGCTGATATTTCCATGTTTATACAGGTAGCGGTGTAGATATTTCCATGTTTATACAGATAGCGGTGTAGATATTTCCATGTTTATACAGATAGCGGCAGAGATATCTCCATCTTAATACAGATGGCAGTGTAGATATTTGTATGTTCATACAGATGGCCGTGCAGATATTTCCATGTTCATACAGATGGCGGTGTAGATATTTCCATGTTCATACAGATAGCGGTGTTGTTATTTCCATGTGCAAAGAGATAGATATGTAGATATTTCCATGTGTATGCAGATAGCTGTGTAGATATTTCCATTTCCATGCAGATAGCGGTTTAGATATTTCCATGTTCAAACAGATAGCGGTGTAGATAGTTCCATGTACATACAGATAGCGGTGTAGATATTTCCAAGTTTATACAGATAGCGGTGAAGATGTATGCATGTTTACACAGATATCGGTGTAGATATTTCCATCTTCATACAGATAGCGGTGTAGATATATCCATGTTCATACAGATAGCGGTGTAGATATTTCCAAGTTTATACAGATAGCGGTGAAGATGTATGCATGTTTACACAGATATCGGTGTAGATATTTCCATCTTCATACAGATAGCGGTGTAGATATTTCCATGTTCATCCAGATGGCTGTGTAGATATATCCATGTTCATACAGATAGCGGTGTAGCTATATCCATGTTCATACAGATAGCGGTGAAGATATTTCCATGTTCATACAGATAGCGGTGTATCTATTTCCATGTTCATACAGATTGCGGTGTAGATATTTCCATGTTCGTACAGATAGCGGTGTAGATATTTCCATGTTCATACATATAGCGGTGCTCATATTTCCATGTTTATACAGTCAGGGTGTGGATATTTCCATGTTTATACAGATAGCGGTGTGGATATTTCCATGTTTATGCAGATAGCGGTGTAGATAATTCCAGGTTTATACAGATAGCGGTGTGGATATCTCCATCTTAATACGGATGGCGGTGTAGATATTTATATGTTCATACAGATGGTGGTGCAGATATTTCCATGTTCATACAGATGGCGGTGTAGCTATTTCCATGTTCATACAGATAGCGGTGTAGCTATATCCATGTTCATGCAGATAGCGGTGTAGATATTTCCATGTTCATCCATATGGCTGTGTAGATATATCCATGTCCATACAGATAGCGGTGTAGATATTTCCATGTTCATACAGATAGTGCTGTAGATATTTCCATGTTCAAACAGATAGCGGTGTAGATATTTCCATGTTCATACAGATAGCGGTTTAGATATTTATATGTTCATACAGATGGCAGTGCAGATATTTCCATGTTCATACAGATGGCGGTGTAGATATTTCCATGTTTATAGAGATAGTGTTGTAGTTATTTCCATGTGTAAGGAGATAGCTTTGTAGATATTTCCATGTATATGCAGATAGCTGTGCAGATATTTCCATTTTCATGCAGATAGCGGTGTAGATAATTCCATGTTCATACAGAGAGCGGTGTAGATATTTCCATGTTCATACCGATAGTTGTGTAGATATTTCCATATTCATACAGATAGAGGGGCTGATATTTCCATGTTCATACAGATAGCGGTGCTGATATTTCCATGTTTATACAGGTAGCGATGTAGATATTTCCATGTTTATACAGATAGCGGTGTAGATATTTCCATGTTTATACAGATAGCGGCAGAGATATCTCCATCTTAATACAGATGGCAGTGTAGATATTTGTATGTTCATACAGATGGCCGTGCAGATATTTCCATGTTCATACAGATGGCGGTGTAGATATTTCCATGTTCATACAGATAGCGGTGTAGTTATTTCCATGTGCAAAGAGATAGATATGTAGATATTTCCATGTGTATGCAGATAGCTGTGTAGATATTTCCATTTCCATGCAGATAGCGGTTTAGATATTTCCATGTTCAAACAGATAGCGGTGTAGATAGTTCCATGTACATACAGATAGCGGTGTAGATATTTCCATATTTATACAGATAGTGGTGAAGATGTATGCATGTTTACACAGATAGCGGTGTAGATACATCCATGTTCATACAGATAGCGGTGTAGATATTTCCATGTTCATACAGATAGTGGTGTAGATATTTACATGTTCATACAGATAGCGGTGTATCTATTTCCATGTTCATACAGATAGCGGTGTAGATATTTCCATGTTCGTACAGATAGCGGTGTAGATATTTCCATGTTCATACATATAGCGGTGCTGATATTTCCATGTTTACACAGTCAGCGGGGTGGATATTTCCATGTTTATACAGATAGCGGTGTGGATATTTCCATGTTTATGCACATAGCCGTGTAGATATTTCCAGGTTTATACAGATAGCGGTGTAGATATCTCCATCTTAATACGGATGGCGGTGTAGATATTTATATGTTCATACAGATGGTGGTGCAGATATTTCCATGTTCATACAGATGGCGGTGTAGTTATTTCCATGTTCATACAGATAGCGGTGTAGCTATATCCATGTTCATGCAGATAGCGGTGTAGATATTTCCATGTTCATCCATATGGCTGTGTAGATATATCCCTGTCCATACAGATAGCGGTGTAGATATTTCCATGTTCATACTGATAGTGCTGTAGATATTTCCATGTTCAAACAGATAGCGGTGTAGATATTTCCATGTTCATACAGATAGCGGTGCTTATATTTCCATGTTTATACAGGTAGCGGTGTAGATATTTCCATGTTCATACAGATAGCGGTTTAGATATTTATATGTTCATACAGATGGCAGTGCAGATATTTCCATGTTCATACAGATGGCGGTGTAGATATTTCCATGTTTATAGAGATAGTGTTGTAGTTATTTCCATGTGTAAGGAGATAGCTTTGTAGATATTTCCATGTATATGCTGATAGCTGTGCAGATATTTCCATTTTCATGCAGATAGCGGTGTAGATATTTCCATGTTCAAACAGATAGCGGTGTAGATATTTCCATGTTCATACAGATAGTGGTGTAGATATTTCCATGTTCATACAGATAGAGGTGTAGCTATTTCCATGTTCATACAGATAGCGGTGTAGATATTTCCATGTTCATCCAGATGGCTGTGTAGATATATCCATGTTCATAGAGATGGCGGTGAAGATATTTCCATGTTCATACAGATAGCGGTGTAGATATTTTCATGTTTATACAGATAGCGGTGCAGATATTTCCATGTTCATACAGATAGAGGGGCTGATATTTCCATGTTTATACAGGTAGCGGTGTAGATATTTCCAAGTTTATACAGATAGCGGTGTAGACATTTCCATGTTTATACAGATAGCGGTGTAGATATTTCTATGTTTATACAGATAGCGGTGTAGATATCTCCATCTTAATACAGATGGCGGTTTAGATATTTATATGCTCATACAGATGGCCGTGCAGATATTTCCATGTTCATACAGATGGCGGTGTAGATATTTCCATGTTCATACCGATAGCGGTGTAGTTATTTCCATGTGTAAAGAGATAGCTGTGTAGATATTTCCATGTATATGCAGATAGCTGTGTAGATATTTCCATTTTCATGCAGATAGCGGTTTAGATATTTCCATGTTCGTACAGATAGCGGTGTAGATATATCCATGTTTATACAGATACCGGTGAAGATGTATGCATGTTTACACAGATAGCGGTGTAGATATTTCCATGTTCATACAGATAGCGGTGTAGATATTTCCATGTTCATCCTGATGGTTGTGTAGATATATCCATGTTCATACAGATAGCGGTGTAGATATTTCCATGTTCATACAGATAGCGGTGTAGATATTTCCATGTTCGTACAGATAGCGGTGTAGATATATCCATGTTCATACAGATAGCGGTGTAGTTATTTCCATGTGCAAAGAGATAGCTATGTAGATATATCCATGTATATGCAGATAGCTGTGTAGATATTTCCATTTTTATGCAGATAGCTGTTTAGATATTTCCATGTTCAAACAGATAGCGGTGTAGATATTTGCATGTTCATACAGATAGCGGTGTAGATATTTCCATGTTTATGCAGATAACGGTGAAGATGTATGCATGTTTACATAGATAGCGGTGTAGATATTTCCATGTTCATACAGATAGCGGTGTAGATATTTCCATGTTCATCCAGATGGCTGTGTAGATATATCCATGTTCATACAGATAGCGGTGTAGATATTTCCATGTTCATACAGATAGTGGTGTAGATATTTCCATGTTCATACAGATAGCGGTGTATCTATTTCCATGTTCATACAGATAGCGGTGTAGATATTTCCATGTTCGTACAGATAGCGGTGTAGATATTTCCATGTTCATACAGATAGCGGTGCTGATATTTCCATGTTTATACAGTCAGCGGTGTGGATTTTTCCATGTTTATACAGATAGCGGTGTGGATATTTCCATGTTTATGCAGATAGCGGTGTAGATATTTCCAGGTTTATACAGATAGCGGTGTAGATATCTCCATCTTAATACGGATGGCGGTGTAGATATTTATATGTTCATACAGATGGTGGTGCAGATATTTCCATGTTCATACAGATGGCGGTGTAGCTATTTCCATGTTCATACAGATAGCAGTGTAGCTATATTCATGTTCATACAGGTAGCGGTGTAGATATTTCCATGTTCATCCATATGGCTGTGTAGATATATCCATGTTCATACAGATAGCGGTGTAGATATTTCCATGTTCATAAAGATAGTGCTGTAGATATTTCCATGTTCATACAGATAGCGGTGTAGCTATTTCCATGTTCATACAGACTGCGGTGTAGATATGTCCATGTTCAAACAGATAGCGGTGTAGATCTTTCCATGTTCATACAGATAGCGGTGCTTATCTTTCTATGTTTATACAGGTAGCAGTGTAGATATTTCCATGTTCATACAGATAGCGGTGTAGATATTTCCATCTTCATACAGATAGCGGTGTAGATAGTTCCATGTTCATCCAGATGGCTGTGTAGATATATCCATGTTCATACAGATAGCGGTGTAGAGTTTTCCATGTTCATACAGATAGTGGTGTAGATATTTCCATGTTCATACACATAGCGGTGTATCCATTTCCATGTTCATACAGATAGCGGTGTAGATATTTCCATGTTCGTACAGATAGCGGTGTAGATATTTCCATGTTCATACATATAGCGGTGCTGATATTTCCATGTTTATACAGTCAGCGGTGTGGATATTTCCATGTTTATACAGATAGCGGTGTGGATATTTCCATGTTTATGCAGATAGCGGTGTAGATATTTCCAGGTTTATACAGATAGCGGTGAAGATATCTCCATCTTAATAAGGATGGCGGTGTAGATATTTATATGTTCATACAGATGGTGGTGCAGATATTTCCATGTTCATACAGATGGCGGTGTAGCTATTTCCATGTTCATACAGATAGCGGTGTAGCTATATCGATGTTCATGCAGATAGCGGTGTAGATATTTCCATGTTCATCCATATGGCTGTGTAGATATATCCATGTTCATACAGATAGCGTTGTAGATATTTCCATGTTCATACAGATAGTGCTGTAGATATTTCCATGTTCATACAGATAGCGGTGTAGCTATTTCCTTGTTCATACAGATAGCGGTGTAGATATGTCCATGTTCAAACAGATATCGGTGTAGATATTTCCATGTTCATACAGATAGCTGTGCTTATATTTCCATGTTTATACAGGTAGCGGTGTAGATATTTCCATTTTCATACAGATAGCGGTTTAGATATTTATATGTTCATACAGATGGCGGTGCAGATATTTCCATGTTCATACAGATGGCGGTGTAGATATTTCCATGTTTATTGAGATAGTGTTGTAGTTATTTCCATGTGTAAAGAGATAGCTTTGTAGATATTTCCATGTATATGCAGATAGCTGTGTAGATATTTCCATTTTCATGCAGATAGCGGTGTAGATATTTCCATGTTCAAACAGATAGCGGTGTAGATATTTCCAAGTTCATACAGATAGTGGTGTAGATATTTCCATGTTCATACAGATAGCGGTGTAGCTATTTCCATGTTGATACAGATAGCGGTGTAGATATTTCCATGTTCATCCAGATGGCTGTGTAGATATATCCATGTTCATAGAGATTGCGGTGAAGATATTTCCATGTTCATTCAGATAGCGGTGTAGATATTTCCATGTTTATACAGATAGTGGTGCAGATATTTCCATGTTCATACAGATAGAGGGGCTGACATTTCCATGTTCATACAGATAGCGGTGCTGATATTTCCATGTTTATACAGGTAGCGGTGTAGATATTTCCAAGTTTATACAGATAGCGGTGGAGACATTTCCATGTTTATACAGATAGCGGTGTAGATATTTCCATGTTTATACAGATAGCGGTGTAGATATCTCCATCTTAATACAGATGGCGGTTTAGATATTTATATGCTCATACAGATGGCCGTGCAGATATTTCCATGTTCATACAGATGGCGGTGTAGATATTTCCATGTTCATACCGATAGCGGTGTAGTTATTTCCATGTGTAAAGAGATAGCTGTGTAGATATTTCCATGTATATGCAGATAGCTGTGTAGATATTTCCATGTTCATACAGATAGTGGTGTAGATATTTCCATGTTCATACAGATAGCGGTGTAGATATTTCCATGTTCATACAGATAGCGGTGTAGATATTTCCATGTTCATACAGATAGCTGTGTAGTTATTTCCATGTGCGAAGAGATAGCTATTTAGATATATCCATGTGTATGCAGATAGCTGTGTAGATATTTCCATTTTCATGCAGATAGCTGTTTAGATATTTCCATGTTCAAACAGATAGCGGTGTAGATATTTCCATGTTCATACAGATAGCGGTGTAGATATTTCCATGTTTATACAGATAGCGGTGAAGATGTATGCATGTTTACATAGATAGCGGTGTAGATATTTCCATGTTCATATAGATAGCGGTGTATCTATTTCCATGTTCATACAGATAGCGGTGTAGATATTTCCATGTTCATACAGATAGCGGTGTAGATATTTCCATGTTCATACAGATAGCGGTGCTGATATTTCCATGTTTATACAGTCAGCCGTGTGGATTTTTCCATGTTTATACAGATAGCGGTGTGGATATTTCCATGTTTATGCAGACAGCGGTGTAGATATTTCCAGGTTTATAGAGATAGCGGTGTAGATATCTCCATCTTAATACGGATGGCGGTGTAGATATTTATATGTTCATACAGATGGTGGTGCAGATATTTCCATGTTCATACAGTTGGCGGTGTAGATATGTCCATGTTCAAAAAGATAGCGGTGTAGATATTTCCATGTTCATACAGATAGCAGTGCTTATATTTCCATGTTTATACAGGTAGCAGTGTAGATATTTCCATGTTCATACAGATAGCGGTGTAGATATTTCCATCTTCATTCAGATAGTGGTGTAGATATTTCCATGTTTATACAGATAGCGGTGAAGAAGTATGCATGTTTACACAGATAGCGGTGTAGCTATTTCCATGTTCATACAGATAGCGGTGTAGATATTTCCATGTTCGTACAGATAGCGGTGTAGATATTTCCATGTTCATACAGATAGCGGTGTAGATATTTCCATGTTTATACAGATAGCGGTGTAGATATTTCCATGTTCATCCAGATGGCTGTGTAGATATATCCATGTTCATACAGATGGCGGTGAAGATATTTCCATGTTCATACAGATAACGGTGTAGATATTTCCATGTTCATACAGATAGCGGTGTAGCTATTTCCATGTTCATACAGATAGCGGTGTAGTTATTTCCATGTTCAAACAGATAGCGGTGTAGATATTTCCATGTTTATACAGATAGCAGTGCTTATATTTCCATGTTTATACAGGTAGCGGTGTAGATATTTCCATGTTTATACAGATAGCTTTGTAGATATTTCCATGTTCATCCAGATGGCTGTGTAGATATATCCATGTTCATACAGATGGCGGTGAAGATAATTCCATGTTCATACAGATAGCGGTGTAGATATTTCCATGTTCATACAGATAGTGGTGTAGATATTTCCATGTTCATACAGATAGAGGGGCTGATATTTCCATGTTCATACAGATAGCGGTGCTGATATTTCCATGTTTATACTGGTAGCGGTATAGATATTTCCATGTTTATTGAGATAGCGGTATAGATATTTCCAAGTTTATACAGATAGCGGTGTAGATATCTCCATCATAATACAGATGGCAGTGTAGATATTTATATGTTCATACAGATGGCCGTGCAGATATTTCCATGTTCATACAGATGGCGGTGCAGATATTTCCATGTTCATACAGATGGCGGTGTTGATATTTCCATGTTTATAGAGATAGTGGTGTAGTTATTTCCATGTGTAAAGAGATAGCATTGTAGATATTTCCATGTATATGCAGATAGCTGTGTAGATATTTCCATTTTCATGCAGATAGCGGTGTAGATATTTCTATGTTCAAACAGATAGAGGTGTAGATATTTCCATGTTCATACAGATAGTGGTGTAGATATTTCCATGTTCATACATATAGCGGTGTAGCTATTTCCATGTTCATACAGATAGCGGTGTAGATATTTCCATGTTCATCCAGATGGCTGTGTAGATATGTCCATGTTCATACAGATGGTGGTGAAGATATTTCCATGTTCAAACAGATAGCGGTGTAGATATTTCCATGTTCATACAGATAGTGGTGTAGATATTTCCATGTTCATACAGATAGAGGGGCTGATATTTCCATGTTCATGCAGATAGCGGTGCTGATATTTCCATGTTTATACAGGTAGCTGTGTAGATATTTCCAAGTTTATACAGATAGCGGTGTAGACATTTCCATGTTTATACAGATAGCGGTGTAGATATTTTCATGTTCATACAGATAGCGGTGTAGATATCTCCATCTTAATACAGATGGCGGTGTAGATATTTATATGTTCATACAGATGGCCGTGCAGATATTTCCATGTTCATACAGATTGCGGTGTAGATATCTCCATGTTCATCCATATGTCTGTGTAGATATATCCATGTTCATACAGATGGCGGTGAAGATATTTCCATGTTCATACAGATAGCGGTGTAGATATTTCCATGTTCATACAGATAGCGGTGTAGATATTTCCATGTTCATACAGATAGTGGTGTAGATATTTCCATGTTCATACAGATGGCGGTGTAGATATTTCCATGTTCATACAGATAGCGGTGTAGTTATTTCCATGTGTGAAGAGATAGCTGTGTAGATATTTCCATGTATATGCAGATAGCTCTGAAGATATTTCCATTTTCATGCAGATTGCTGTTTAGATATTTCCATGTTCAAACAGATAGCGGTGTAGATATTTCCATTTTCGTACAGATAGCGGTGTAGATATTTCCATGTTTATACAGATAGCGGTGAAGCTGTATGCAGGTTTACACAGATAGCGGTGTAGATATTTCCATGTTCATACAGATAGCGGTGTAGATATTTCCATGTTCATCCAGATGGCTGTGTAGATATATCCATGTTCATAGAGATGGCGGTGAAGATATTTCCATGTTCATACAGATAGCGGAGTAGATATTTCCATGTTCATACAGATAGTGGTGCAGATATTTCCATGTTCATACAGATAGAGGGGCTGACATTTCCATGTTCATACAGATAGCGGTTCTGATATTTCCATGTTTATACAGGTAGCGGTGTAGATATTTCCAAGTTTATACAGATAGCGGTGTAGACATTTCCATGTTTATACAGATAGCGGTGTAGATATTTCCATGTTTATACAGATAGCGGTGTAGATATCTCCATCTTAATACAGATGGCGGTTTAGATATTTATATGTTCATACAGATGGCCGTGCAGATATTTCCATGTTCATACAGATGGCGGTGTAGATATTTCCATGTTCATACCGATAGCGGTGTAGTTATTTCCATTTGCAAAGAGATAGCTGTGTAGGTATTTCCATGTATATGCAGATAGCTGTGTCGATATTTCCATTTTCAGGCAGATAGTGGTTTAGATATTTCCATGTTCATACAGATAACGGTGTAGATATTTCCATGTTCATACAGATAGCGGTGTAGCTATTTCCATGTTCATTCAGATAGCGGTGTAGTTATTTCCATGTTCAAACAGATAGCGGTGTAGATATTTCCATGTTTATACAGATAGCGGTGCTTATATTTCCATGTTTATACAGGTAGCGGTGTAGATATTTCCATGTTTATACAGATAGCGGTGTAGATATTTCCATGTTTATACAGATAGCGGTGTAGATATTTCCATGTTCATCCAGATGGCTGTGTAGATATATGCATGTTCATACAGATGGCGGTGAAGATAATTCCATGTTCATACAGATAGTGGTGTAGATATTTCCATGTTCATACAGATAGTGGTGTAGATATTTCCATGTTCATACAGATAGAGGGGCTGATATTTCCATGTTCATACAGATAGCGGTGCTGATATTTCCATGTTTATACAGGTAGCGGTATAGATATTTCCATGTTTATTGAGATAGCGGTATAGATATTTCCAAGTTTATACAGATAGCGGTGTAGATATCTCCATCATAATACAGATGGCGGTGTAGATATTTATATGTTCATACAGATGGCGGTGCAGATATTTCCATGTTCATACAGATGGCGGTGTTGATATTTCCATGTTTATAGAGATAGTGGTGTAGTTATTTCCATGTGTAAAGAGATAGCTTTGTAGATATTTCCATGTATATGCAGATAGCTGTGTAGATATTTCCATTTTCATGCAGATAGCGGTGTAGATATTTCCATGTTCAAACAGATAGCGGTGTAGATATTTCCATGTTCGTACAGATAGCGGTGTAGATATTTCCATGTTCATACAGATAGCGGTGCTTATATTTCCATGTTTATACAGGTAGCGGTGTGGATATTTCCATGTTTATACAGATAGCGGTGTAGATATTTCCATGTTTATACAGATAGCGGTGTAGATATTTCCAAGTTTATACAGATAGCGGTGTAGATATCTCCATCTTAATACAGATGGTGGTGTAGATATTTATATGTTCATACAGATTGCGGTGCAGATATTTCTATGTTCATACAGATGGCGGTGTAGATATTTCCATGTTTATAGAGATAGTGGTGTAGTTATTTCCATGTGTAAAGAGATAGCTTTGTAGATATTTCCATGTATATGCAGATAGCTGTGTAGATATTTCCATTTTCACGCAGATAGCGGTGTAGATATTTCCATGTTCAAACAGATAGCGGTGTAGTTATTTCCATGTTCATACAGATAGCGGTGTAGATATTTCCATGTTTATACAGATAGCGGTGAAGATGTTTGCATGTTTACACAGATAGCGGTGTAGATATTTCCATGGTCATGCAGATAGCGGTGTAGATATTTCCATGTTCATCCAGATGGCTGTGTAGATATATCCATGTTCATACAGATGGCGGTGAAGATACTTCCATGTTCATACAGATAGCGGTGTAGATATTTCCATGTTTATACAGATAGTGCTGTAGATATTTCCATGTTCATACAGATAGCGGTGTAGCTATTTCCATGTTCATACAGATAGCGGTGCAGATATTTCCATGTTCATCCAGATGGCTGTGTAGACATATCCATGTTCATACAGATGGCGGTGAAGATAATTCCATATTCATACAGATAGCGGTGTAGATATTTCCATGTTCATACAGATAGTGGTGTAGACATTTGCATGTTCATACAGATAGAGGGGCTGATATTTCCATGTTCATACAGATATCGGTGCTGATATTTCCATGTTTATACAGGTAGCGGTGTAGATATTTCCATGTTCATAGAGATAGCGGTGTAGATATTTCCATGTTTATACAGATAGCTGTGTAGATATCTGCATCTTAATACAGATGGCGGTGTAGGTATTTATATGTTCATACAGATGGCCGTGCAGATATTTCCATGTTCATACAGATGGCGGTGTAGATATTTCCATGTTCATACAGATAGCGGTGTAGATATTTCCATGTGTAAAGAGATAGCGGTGTAGATATTTCCATGTATATGCAGATAGCTGTGTAGATATTTCAATTTCATGCAGATATCGGTTTAGATATTTCCATGTTCAAAACAGATATCGGTGTAGATATTTCCATGTTCATACAGATAGCGGTGTAGATATTTCCATGTTTATACAGATAGCGGTGAAGGAGTATGCATGTTTACACAGATAGCGGTGTAGCTATTTCCATGTTCATACAGATAGCGGTGTAGATATTTCCATGTTCGTACAGATAGCGGTGTAGATATTTCCATGTTCATACAGATAGCGGTGCTTATATTTCCATGTTTATACAGGTAGCGGTGTAGATATTTCCATGTTCATACAGATAGCGGTGTAGATATTTCCATGTTTATACAGATAGCGTTGTAGATATTTCCATGTTCATCCAGATGGCTGTGTAGATATATCCATGTTCATACAGATGGCGGTGAAGATATTTCCATGTTCATACAGATAGCGGTGTAGATATTTCCATGTTCATACAGATAGTGGTGTAGCTATTTCCATGTTCATACAGATAGCGGTGTAGTTATTTCCAGGTTCATACAGATAGCGGTGTAGATATTTCCATGTTTATACAGATAGCGGTGCTTATATTTCCATGTTTATACATGTAGCGGTGTAGATATTTCCATGTTTATACAGATAGCGGTGTAGATATTTCCATGTTTATACAGATAGCGGTGTAGATATTTCCATGTTCATCCAGATGGCTGTGTAGATATATCCATGTTCATACAGATGGCGGTGAAGATAATTCCATGTTCATACAGATAGCGGTGTAGATATTTCCATGTTCATACAGATAGTGGTGTAGATATTTCCATGTTCATACAGATAGAGGGGCTGATATTTCCATGTTTTTACAGATAGCGGTGCTGATATTTCCATGTTTATACAGGTAGCGGTATAGATATTTCCATGTTTATTGAGATAGCGGTGTAGATATTTCCAAGTTTATACAGATGGCGGTGTAGATATCTCCATCTTAATACAGATGGCGGTGTAGATATTTATATGTTCATACAGATGGCGGTGCAGATATTTCCATGTTCATACAGATGGCGGTGTTGATATTTCCATGTTTATAGAGATAGTGGTGTATTTATTTCCATGTGTAAAGAGATAGCTTTGTAGATATTTCCATGTATATGCAGATAGCTGTGTAGATATTTCCATTTTCATGCAGATAGCGGTGTAGATATTTCCATGTTGAAACAGATAGCGGTGTAGATATTTCCATGTTCATACAGATAGTGGTGTAGATGTTTCCATGTTCATAGAGATAGCGGTGTAGCTTTTTCCATGTTCATACAGATAGCGGTGTAGATATTTCCATGTTCATCCAGATGGCTGTGTAGACATATCCATGTTCATACAGATGGCGGTGAAGATATTTCCATGTTCATACAGATAGCGGTGTAGATATTTCCATGTTCATACAGATAGTGGTGTAGATATTTCCATGTTCATACAGATAGAGGGGCTGATATTTCCATGTTCATACAGATAGCGGTGTAGATATTTTCATGTTCGTACAGATAGCGGTGTAGATATGTCCATCTTAATACAGATGGCAGTTTAGTTATTTATATGTTCATACAGATGGCCGTGCAGATATTTCCATGTTCATACAGATGGCGGTGCAGATATTTCCATGTCCATCCATATGTCTGTGTAGATATATCCATGTTGATACAGATGGCGGTGAAGATATTTCCATGTTCATACAGATAGCGGTGTAGATATTTCCATGTTCATACAGATAGCGTTGTAGATATTTCCATGTTCATACAGATAGTGGTGTAGATATTTCCATGTTCATACAGATGGCGGTGTAGATATTTCCATGTTCATACAGATAGTGGTGTAGTTATTTCCATGTGTGAAGAGATAGCTGTGTAGATATTTCCATGTATATGCAGATAGCTCTGAAGATATTTCCATTTACATGCAGATTGCGGTTTAGATATTTCCATGTTCAAACAGATAGCGGTGTAGATATTTCCATGTTCATACAGATAGCGGTGTAGATATTTCCATGTTTATACAGGTAGCGGTGAAGATGTATGCATGTTTACACAGATAGCGGTGTAGATATTTCCATGTTCATACAGATAGCGGTGTAGATATTTCCATGTTCATCCAGATGGCTGTGTAGATATATCCATGTTCATACGGATAGCGGTGTAGATATTTCCATTTTCATACAGATAGCGGTGTAGCTATTTCCATGTTCATACAGATAGCGGTGTAGTTATTTCCATGTTCAAACAGATAGCGGTGTAGATATTTCCATGTTTATACAGATAGCGGTGTAGATATTTCCATGTTTATACAGGTAGCGGTGTAGATATTTCCATGTTTATACAGATAGCGGTGTAGATATTTCCATGTTTATACAGATAGCGGTGTAGATACTTCCATGTTCATCCACATGGCTGTGTAGATATATCCATGTTCATACAGATGGCGGTGAAGATAATTCCATGTTCATACAGATAGCGGTGTAGATATTTCCATGTTCATACAGATAGTGGTGTAGATATTTCCATGTTCATACAGATAGAGGGGCTGATATTTCCATGTTCATACAGATAGCGGTGCTGATATTTCCATGTTTATACCGGTAGCGGTGTAGATATTTCCATGTTTATACAGATAGCGGTGTAGATATTTCCGTGTTTATACAGATAGCGGTGTAGATATCTCCATCTTAATACAGATGGCAGTGTAGATATTTATATGTTCATACAGATGGCCGTGGAGATATTTCCATGTTCATACAGATGGCGGTGTAGATATTTTGATGTTCATACAGATAGCGGTGTAGTTATTTCCATGTGCAAAGAGATAGCTATGTAGATATTTCCATGTGTATTCAGATAGCTGCGTAGATATTTCCATTTTCATGCAGATAGCGGTTTAGATATTTCCATGTTCAAACAGACAGCGGTGTAGATATTTCCATGTTCATACAGATAGCGGTGTAGATATTTCCATGTTTATACAGATAGTTGTGAAGATGTATGCATGTTTACACAGATAGCGGTGTAGATATTTCCATGTTCATACAGATAGCGGTGTAGATCTTTCCATGTTCATCCAGATGGCTGTGTAGATATATCCATGTTCATACAGATAGCGGTGTAGATATTTCCATGTTCATACAGTTAGCGGTGTAGATATTTCCATGTTCATACAGATAGCGGTGTATCTATTTCCATGTTCATACAGATAGCGGTGTATCTATTTCCATGTTCATACAGATAGCGGTGTAGATATTTCCATGTTCGTACAGATAGCGGTGTAGATATTTCCATGTTCATACAGATAGCGGTGCTGATAATTCCATGTTTATACAGTCAGCGGTGTGGATATTTCCATGTTTATACAGATAGTGGTATGGATATTTCCATGTTTATGCAGACAGCGGTGTAGATATTTCCAGGTTTATACACATAGCGGTGTAGATATCTCCATCTTAATACGGATGGCGGTGTAGATATTTATATGTTCATACAGATGGTGGTGCAGATATTTCCATGTTCATACAGACGCGGGGTAGCTATTTCCATGTTCATACAGATAGCGGTGTAGCTATATCCATGTTCATGAAGATAGCGGTGTAGATATTTCCATGTTCATTCATAAGGCTGTGTAGATATATCCATGTTCATACAGATAGCGGTGTAGATATTTCCATGTTCATACAGATAGTGCTGTAGATATTTCCATGTTCATACAGATAGCGGTGTAGCTATTTCCATGTTCATACAGATAGCGGTGTAGATATGTCCATGTTCAAACAGATAGTGGTGTAGATATTTCCATGTTCATACAGATAGCGGTACTTATATTTCCATGTTTATACAGGTAGCGGTGTAGATATTTCCATGTTCATACAGATAGCGGTGTAGATATTTCCATGTTTATACAGATAGCGGTGTAGATATTTCCATGTTCATCCAGATCGCTGTGTAGATATATCCATGTTCATACAGATGGCGGTGAAGATATTTCCATGTTCATACAGATAGCGGTGTAGATATTTCCATGTTCATACAGATAGCGGTGTAGCTATTTCCATGTTCATACAGATAGCGGTGTAGTTATTTCCATGTTCAAACAGATAGCGGTGTAGATATTTCCATGTTTATACAGATAGCGGTGCTTATATTTCCATGTTTATACAGGTAGCGGTGTAGATATTTCCATGTTTTTACAGATAGCGGTGTAGATACTTCCACGTTTATACAGATAGCGGTGTAGATATTTCCATGTTCATCCAGATGGCTGTGTAGATATATCCATGTTCATACAGATGGCGGTGAAGATAATTCCATGTTCATACAGATAGCGGTGTAGATATTTCCATGTTCATACAGATAGTGGGGTAGATATTTCCATGTTCATACAGATAGATGGGCTGATATTTCCATGTTCATATAGATAGCGGTGCTGATATTTCCATGTTCATACAGATGGCGGTGTAGATATTTCCATGTTCATACAGATAGCGGTGTAGTTATTTCCATGTGCAAAGAGATAGATATGAAGATATTTCCATGTGTATGCAGATAGCTGTGTAGATATTTCCATTTTCATGCAGATAGCGGTTTAGATATTTCCATGTTCAAACAGATAGCGGTGTAGATATTTCCATGTTCATACAAATAGCGGTGTAGATATTTCCATGTTTATACAGATAGCGGTGAAGATGTATGCATGTTTACACAGATAGCGGTGTAGATATTTCCATCTTCATACAGATAGCGGTGTAGATATTTCCATGTTCATCCAGATGGCTGTGTAGATATATCCTTGTTCATACAGATAGCGGTGTAGATATTTCCATGTTCATGCAGATAGTGGTGTAGATATCTCCATGTTCATACAGATAGCGGTGTATCTATTTCCATGTTCATACAGATAGCGGTGTAGATATTTCCATGTTCGTACAGATAGCGGTGTAGATATTTCCATGTTCATACATATAGTGGTGCTGATATTTCCATGTTTATACAGTCAGCGGTGTGGATATTTCCATGTTTATACAGATAGCGGTGTGGATATTTCCATGTTTATGCAGATAGCGGTGTAGATATTTCCAGGTTTATACAGATAGCGGTGTAGATATCTCCATCTTAATACGGATGGCGGTGTAGATATTTATATGTTCATACAGATGGTGGTGCAGATATTTCCATGTTCATACAGATGGCGGTGTAGCTATTTCCATGTTCATACAGATAGCGGTGTAGCTATATCCATGTTCATGCAGATAGCGGTGTAGATATTTCCATGTTCATCCATATGGCTGTGTAGATATATCCATGTTCATACAGATAGCGGTGTAGATATTTCCATGTTCATAGAGATACTGCTGTAGATATTTCCATGTTCATACAGATAGCGGTGTAGATATTTCCATGTTTATACAGATAGCGGTGTAGATATGTCCATGTTCAAACAGATAGCGGTGTAGATATTTCCATGTTCATACAGATAGCGGTTTAGATATTTATATGTTCATAGAGATGGCGGTGTAGATATTTCCATGTTCATACAGATGGCGGTATAGATATTTCCATGTTTATAGAGATAGTGGTGTAGTTATTTCCATGTGTAAAGAGATAGCTTTGAAGATATTTCCATGTATATGCAGATAGCTGTGTAGATATTTCCATTTTCATGCAGATTGCGGTGAAGATATTTCCATGTTCAAACAGATAGCGGTGTAGATATTTCCATGTTCATACAGATAGTGGTGTAGATATTTCCATGTTCATACAGATAGTGGTGTAGCTATTTCCATGTTCATACAGATAGCGGTGTAGATATTTCCATGTTCTTCCAGATGGCTGTGTAGATATATCCATGTTCATAGAGATGACGGTGAAGATATTTCCATGTTCATACAGATAGCGGTGTAGATATTTCCATGTTTATACAGATAGTGGTGCAGATATTTCCATGTTCATACAGATAGAGGGGCTGATATTTCCATGTTCTTACAGAGAGCGGTGCTGATATTTCCATGTTTATACAGGTAGCGGTGTAGATATTTCCAAGTTTATACAGATAGCGGTGTAGACATTTCCATGTTTATACAGATAGCGGTGTAGATATTTCCATGTTTATACAGATAGCGGTGTAGATATCTCCATCTTAATACAGATGGCGGTTTAGATATTTATATGCTCATACAGATGGCCGTGCAGATATTTCCATGTTCATACAGATGGCGGTGTAGATATTTCCATGTTCATACCGATAGCGGTGTAGTTATTTCCATGTGTAAAGAGATAGCTGTGTAGATATTTCCATGTATATGCAGATAGCTGTGTAGATATTTCCATTTTCATGCAGATAGCGGTTTAGATATTTCCATGTTCAAACAGATAGCGGTGTAGATATTTCCATGTTCATACAGATAGCGGTGTAGATATATCCATGTTTATAGAGATACCGGTGAAAATGTATGCATGTTTACACAGATAGCGGTGTAGATATTTCCATGTTTATACAGATAGCGGTGTAGATATTTCCATGTTCATCCTGATGGCTGTGTAGATATATCCATGTTCATACAGATAGCGTTGTAGATATTTCCATGTTCATACAGATAGGGCTGTAGATATTTCCATGTTCATACAGATAGGGCTGTAGATATTTCCATGTTCATACAGATAGCGGTGCAGCTATTTCCATGTTCATACAGATAGCGGTGTAGATATTTCCACGTTCGTACAGATAGCGGTGTAGATATTTCCATGCTCATACAGATAGCGGTGTAGTTATTTCCATGTGCAAAGAGATAGCTTTGTTGATATATCCATGTGTATGCAGATAGCTGTGTAGATATTTCCATTTTCATGCAGATAGCTGTTTAGATATTTCCATGTTCAAACAGATAGCGGTGCTGATATTTCCATGTTTATACTGTCAGCGGTGTGGATTTTTCCATGTTTATACAGATAGCGGTGTGGATATTTCCGTGTTTATGCAGATAGCGGTGTAGATATTTCCAGGTTTACACAGATAGCGGTGTAGATATCTCCATCTTAATACGGATGGCGGTGTAGATATTTATATGTTCATACAGATGGTGGTGCAGATATTTCCATGTTCATACAGATGGCGGTGTAGCTATTTCCATGTTCATCCATATGGCTGTGTAGATATATCCATGTTCATACAGATAGCGGTGTAGATATTTCCATGTTCATACAGATAGTGCTGTAGATATTTCCATGTTCATACAGATAGCGGTGTAGCTATTTCCATGTTCATACAGATTGCGGTGTAGATATGTCCGTGTTCAAACAGATAGCGTTGTAGATATTTCCATGTTCATACAGATAGCGGTGCTTATATTTCCATGTTTATACAGGTAGCGGTGTAGATATTTCCATGTTCATACAGATAGCGGTGTAGATATTTCCATGTTCATACAGATAGCTGTGTTGGTATTTCCATGTTCATCCAGATGGCTGTGTAGATATACCCATGTTCATACAGATAGAGATATAGAGATTTCCATGTTCATACAGATAGTGGTGTAGATATTTCCATGTTCATACAGATAGCGGTGTATCTATTTCCGTGTTCATACAGATAGCGGTGTAGATATTTCCATGTTCTTACAGTTAGCTTTGTAGATATTTCCATGTTCATACATATAGCGGTGCTGATATTTCCATGTTTATACAGTCAACGGTGTGGATATTTCCATGTTTATACAGATAGCCGTGTGGATATTTCCATGTTTATGCAGATAGCGGTGTAGATATTTCCAGGTTTATACAGATAGCGGTGTAGATATTTCCATCTTAATACGGATGGCGGTGTAGATATTTCCATGTTCATCCATATGGCTGTGTAGATATATCCATGTTCATACAGATAGCGTTGTAGATATTTCCATGTTCATACAGATAGTGCTGTAGATATTTCCATGTTCATACAGATAGTGGTGTAGCTATTTCCATGTTCATACAGATAGCGATGTAGATATATCCATGTTCAAACAGATAGCGGTGTAGATATTTCCATGTTCATACAGATAGCGGTGCTTATTTTTAAATGTTTATACAGGTAGCGGTGTAGATATTTCCATGTTCATACAGATAGCGGTTTAGATATTTATATGTTCATACAGATGGCGGTGCAGATATTTCCATGTTCATACAGATGGCGGTGTAGATATTTCCATGTTTATAGAGATAGTGGTGTAGTTATTTCCATGTGTAAAGAGATAGCTTTGTAGATATTTCCATGTATATGCAGATAGCTGTGTAGATATTTCCATTTTCATGCAGATAGCGGTGTAGATATTTCCATGTTCAAACAGATAGCGGTGTAGATATTTCCATGTTCTTACAGATTGTGGTGTAGATATTTCCATGTTCATACAGATAGCGGTGTAGCTATTTCCATGTTCATACAGATAGCGGTGTAGATATTTCCATGTTCATCCAGATGGCTGTGTAGATATATCCATGTTCATAGAGATGGCGGTGAAGATATTTCCATGTTCATACAGATAGCGGTGTAGATATTTCCATGTTCATACAGATAGTGGTGCAGATATTTCCATGTTCATACAGACAGAGGGGCTGACAATTCCATGTTCATACAGATAGCGGTGCTGATATTTCCATGTCTATACAGGTAGCAGTGTAGATATTTCCAAGTTTATACAGATAGCGGTGTAGACATTTCCATGTTTATACAGATAGCGGTGTAGATATTTCCATGTTTATACAGATAGCGGTGTAGATATCTCCATCTTAATACAGATGGCGGTTTAGATATTTATATGTTCATACAGATAGCCGTGCAGATATTTCCATGTTCATACAGATGGCGGTGTAGATATTTCTATGTTCAAACAGATAGCGGTGTAGATATTTCCATGTTCATACAGATAGCGGAGTAGATATATCCATGTTTATACAGATACCTGTGAAGACGTATGAATGTTTACACAGATAGCGGTGTAGATATTTCCATGTTCATACAGATAGCGGTGTAGATATTTCCATGTTCATCCTGATGGCTGTGTAGATATATCCATGTTGATACAGATAGCGGTGTAGATATTTCCATGTTCATACAGATAGTGGTGTAGATATTTCCATGTTCATACAGATAGCGGTGTAGATATCTCCATCTTAATACAGATGGCGGTGTAGATATTTATATGTTCATACAGATGGCGGTGCAGATATTTCTATGTTCATACAGATGGCGGTGTAGATATTTCCATGTTTATAGAGATAGTGGTGTAGTTATTTCCATGTGTAAAGAGATAGCTTTGTAGATATTTCCATGTATATGCAGATAGCTGTGTAGATATTTCCTTTTTCATGCAGATAGCGGTGTAGATATTTCCATGTTCAAACAGATAGCGGTGTAGATATTTCCATGTTCATACAGATAGCGGTGTAGATATTTCCATGTTTATACAGATAGCGGTGAAGATGTTTGCATGTTTACACAGATAGCGGTGTAGATATTTTCATGTTCATGCAGATAGCGGTGTAGATATTTCCATGTTCATCGAGATGGCTGTGTAGATTTATCCATGTTCATATAGATGGCGGTGAAGATATTTCCATACTCATACAGATAGCAGTGTAGATATTTCCATGTTCATACAGATAGTGGTGTATATATTTCCATGTTCATACAGATAGAGGGGCTGATATTTCCATGTTCATACAGATAGCGGTGCTGATATTTCCATGTTTATACAGGTAGCGGTGTAGATATTTCCATTTTTATAAAGATAATGGTGTAGATATTTCCATGTTTATACAGATAGCGGTGTAGATATTTCCATGTTTATACAGATAGCGGTGTAGATATCTCCATCTTGATACAGATGGCGGTGTAGATATTTATATGTTCATACAGATGGCCGTGCAGATATTTCCATGTTCATACAGATGCCGGTGTAGATATTTCCATGTTCATAAAGATAGCCATGTAGTTATTTCCATGTGTAGAGAGATAGCTGTGTAGATATTTCCATGTATATGCAGATAGCTGTGTAGATATTTCCATTTTCATGCAGATAGCGGTTTAGATATTTCCATGTTCATAGAGATAGCGATGTAGATCTTTCCATGTTCATACGGATCATGGTGTAGGTATTTCCATATTTAAAGGGATAGCGGTGTAGTTATTTCCATGTTCATAGAGATAGCGGTGTAGATATTTCCATGTATATACAGATAACGGTGTAGATATTTCCATGTTCATACGGATGGCGGTGTAGATATTTCCATGTGCAAAGAGATAGCTGTGTAGATATTTCCATGTATATGCAGATATCTGTGTAGATATTTCCATTTTCATGCAGATAGCGGTTTAGATATTTCCAAGTTCAAACAGATAGCGGTGTAGATATTTCCATGTTCATACAGATAGTGGTGTAGATATTTCCAAGTTTATACAGATAGCGGTGAAGATGTATGCATGTTTACACAGAAAGCGGTGTAGATATTTCAATGTTCCCACAGATAGCGGTGTAGATATTTCCGTGTTCATCCAGATGGCTGTGTAGATATATCCATGTTCATACAGATAGCGGTGTAGACATTTCCATGTTCATACAGATAGTGGTGTAGATATTTCCATGTTCATACAGATAGCGGTGTAGCTATTTCCATGTTCATACAGATAGCGGTGTAGATATTTCCATGTTCGTACAGATAGCGGTGTGGATATTTCCATGTTCATACAGATAGCGGTGCTGATATTTCCATGTTTATACAGGTAGCGGTGCAGATATTTCCATGTTTATACAGATAGCGGTGTAGATATTTCCATGTTTATACAGATAGCGGTGTAGATATTTCCAGGTTTATACAGATAGCGGTGTAGATATCTCCATCTTAATACAGATGGCGATGTAGTTATTTATATGTTCATACAGATGGTGGTGCAGATATTTCCATGTTCATACAGATGGCGGTGTGGATATTTGCATGTTCATACAGATGGCGGTGTAGCTATTTCCATGTTCATGGAGATAGCGGTGTAGATATTTCCATGTTCATCCAGATGGCTGTGTAGAGATATCCATGTTCATACAGATGGCGGTCAAGATATTTCCATGTTCATACAGATAGCGGTGTAGATATTTCCATGTTCATACAGATAGTGGTGTAGATATTTCCATGTTCATACAGATAGGGGGGCTGATATTTCCATGTTCATACAGATAGCGGTGCTGATATTTCCGTGTTTATACAGGTAGCGGTGTAGCTATTTCCAAGTTTATACAGATAGCGGTGTAGATATCTCCATCTTAATACAGATGGCGGTGTAGATATATGTTCATACAGATGGCGGTGCAGATATTTCCATGTTCATACAGATGGCGGTGTAGATATTTCCATGTTTATAGAGATAGTGGTGTAGTTATTTCCATGTGTAAAGAGATAGCTTTGTAGATATTTCCATGTATATGTAGATAGCTGTGTAGATATTTCCATTTCCATGCAGATAGCGGTGTAGATATTTCCATGTTCAAACAGATAGCGGTGTAGATATTTCCATGTTCATACAGATAGTGGTGTAGATATTTCCATGTTCATACAGATAGCGGTGTAGCTATTTCCATGTTCATACAGATAGCGGTGTAGATATTTCCATGTTCATCCAGATGGCTGTGTAGATATCTCCATCTTAATACAGATGGCGGTGAAGATATTTCCATGTTCATACAGATAGCGGTGTAGTTATTTCCATGTTCATAGAGATAGTGGTGTAGATATTTCCATGTTCATACAGATAGATGGGGTGATATTTCCATGTTCATACAGATAGCGGTGCTGATATTTCCATGTTTATACAGGTAGCGGTGTAGATATTTTCAAGTTTATACAGATAGTGGTGTAGACATATCCATGTTTATACAGATAGCGGTGTAGATATTTCCATGTTTATACAGATAGCGGTGGAGATATCTCCATCTTAATACAGATGGCGGTGTAGATATTTATATGTTCATACAGAAGGCTGTGCAGCCATTTCCATGTTCATACAGATGGCGGTGTAGATATTTCCATGTTCATACCGATAGCGGTGTAGTTATTTCCATGTGTAAAGAGATAGCTGTGTAGATATTTCCATGTATATGCAGATAGCTGTGTAGATATTTCCATTTTCATGCAGATAGCGGTTTAGATATTTCCATGTTCAAACAGATAGCGGTGTAGATATTTCCATGTTCATACAGATAGCTTTGTAGATATATCGATGTTTATACAGATAGCGGCGAAGATGTATGCATGTTTACACAGATAGCGGTGTAGATATTTCCAAGTTTATACAGATAGCGGTGTAGATATTTCCATGTTCATCCAGATGGCTGTGTAGATATATCCATGTTCATACAGATAACGGTGTAGGTATTTCCATGTTCATACAGATAGTGCTGTAGATATTTCCATGTTCATACAGATAGCGGTGCAGCTATTTCCATGTTCATACAGATAGCGGTGTAGTTATTTCCATGTTCGTACAAATAGCGGTTTAGATATTTCCATGTTCATTCAGATAGCGGTGCTTATATTTCCATGTTTATACAGATAGCGGTGTAGATATTTCCATGTTTATACAGATAGCGGTGTAGATATTTCCATGTTTATAGAGATAGCGGTGTAGATATTTCCAAGTTTATAGAGATTGCGGTGTAGATATCTCCATCTTAATACAGATGGCGGTGTAGATATTTATATGTTCATACAGATGGCGGTGCAGATATTTCCATGTTTATACAGATGGCGGTGTTGATATTTCCATGTTTATAGAGATAGTGGTGTAGTTATTTCCATGTGTAAAGAGATAGCTTTGTAGATATTTCCATGTATATGCAGATAGCTGTGTAGATATTTCCATTTTCATGCAGATAGCGGTGTAGATATTTCCATGTTCAAACAGATAGCGGTGTAGATATTTCCATGTTCATACAGATAGTGGTGTAGATATTTCCATGTTCATACAGATAGCGGTGTAGATATCTCCATCTTAATACAGATGGCGGTGTAGATATTTATATGTTCATACAGATGGCGGTGCAGATATTTCTATGTTCATACAGATGGCGGTGTAGATATTTCCATGTTTATAGAGATAGTGGTGTAGTTATTTCCATGTGTAAAGAGATATCTTTGTAGATATTTCCATGTATATGCAGATAGCTGTGTAGATATTTCCTTTTTCATGCAGATAGCGGTGTAGATATTTCCATGTTCAAACAGATAGCGGTGTAGATATTTCCATGTTCATACAGATAGCGGTGTAGATATTTCCATGTTTATACAGATAGCGGTGAAGATGTTTGCATGTTTACACAGATAGCGGTGTAGATATTTTCATGTTCATGCAGATAGCGGTGTAGATATTTCCATGTTCATCCAGATGGCTGTGTAGATTTATCCATGTTCATATAGGTGGCGGTGAAGATATTTCCATACTCATACAGATAGCAGTGTAGATATTTCCATGTTCATACAGATAGTGGTGTATATATTTCCATGTTCATACAGATATAGGGGCTGATATTTCCATGTTCATACAGATAGCGGTGCTGATATTTCCATGTTTATACACGTAGCGGTGTAGATATTTCCATTTTTATAAAGATAATGGTGTAGATATTTCCATGTTCATACAGATAGAGGGGCTGATATTTCCATGTTCATACAGATAGCGGTGCGTATATTTCCATGTTTATACTGGCAGCAGTGTAGATATTTCCATGTTTACACAGATAGCGGTGTAGATATTTCCATGTTTATACAGATAGCGGTGTAGATATCTCCATCTTAATACAGATGGCGGAGTAGATATTTATATGTTCATACAGATGCCGGTGCAGATATTTCCATGTTCATACAGATGGCGGTGTAGATATTTCCATGTTTATAGAGATAGTGGTGTAGTTATTTCCATGTGTAAAGAGATAGCTTTGAAGATATTTCCATGTATATGCAGATATCTGTGTAGATATTTCCATTTTCATGCAGATAGCGGTGCTTATATTTCCATGTTTATACAGGTAGCGGTGTAGATATTTCCATGTTTATACAGATAGCGGTGTAGATATTTCCATGTTCATCCAGATGGCTGTGTAGATATATCCATGTTCATAGAGATGGCGGTGAAGATATTTCCATGTTCATACAGATAGCGGTGTAGATATTTTCATGTTTATACAGATAGCGGTGCAGATATTTCCATGTTCATACAGATAGAGGGGCTGATATTTCCATGTTTATACAGGTAGCGGTGTAGATATTTCCAAGTTTATACAGATAGCGGTGTAGACATTTCCATGTTTATACAGATAGCGGTGTAGATATTTCTATGTTTATACAGATAGCGGTGTAGATATCTCCATCTTAATACAGATGGCGGTTTAGATATTTATATGCTCATACAGATGGCCGTGCAGATATTTCCATGTTCATACAGATGGCGGTGTAGATATTTCCATGTTCATACCGATAGCGGTGTAGTTATTTCCATGTGTAAAGAGATAGCTGTGTAGATATTTCCATGTATATGCAGATAGCTGTGTAGATATTTCCATTTTCATGCAGATAGCGGTTTAGATATTTCCATGTTCGTACAGACAGCGGTGTAGATATATCCATGTTTATACAGATACCGGTGAAGATGTATGCATGTTTACACAGATAGCGGTGTAGATATTTCCATGTTCATACAGATAGCGGTGTAGATATTTCCATGTTCATCCTGATGGTTGTGTAGATATATCCATGTTCATACAGATAGCGGTGTAGATATTTCCATGTTCATACAGATAGCGGTGTAGATATTTCCATGTTCGTACAGATAGCGGTGTAGATATTTCCATGTTCATACAGATAGCGGTGTAGTTATTTCCATGTGCAAAGAGATAGCTATGTAGATATATCCATGTATATGCAGATAGCTGTGTAGATATTTCCATTTTTATGCAGATAGCTGTTTAGATATTTCCATGTTCAAACAGATAGCGGTGTAGATATTTGCATGTTCATACAGATAGCGGTGTAGATATTTCCATGTTTATGCAGATAACGGTGAAGATGTATGCATGTTTACATAGATAGCGGTGTAGATATTTCCATGTTCATACAGATAGCGGTGTAGATATTTCCATGTTCATCCAGATGGCTGTGTAGATATATCCATGTTCATACAGATAGCGGTGTAGATATTTCCATGTTCATACAGATAGTGGTGTAGATATTTCCATGTTCATACAGATAGCGGTGTATCTATTTCCATGTTGATACAGATAGCGGTGTAGATATTTCCATGTTCGTACAGATAGCGGTGTAGATATTTCCATGTTCATACAGATAGCGGTGCTGATATTTCCATGTTTATACAGTCAGCGGTGTGGATTTTTCCATGTTTATACAGATAGCGGTGTGGATATTTCCATGTTTATGCAGATAGCGGTGTAGATATTTCCAGGTTTATACAGATAGCGGTGTAGATATCTCCATCTTAATACGGATGGCGGTGTAGATATTTATATGTTCATACAGATGGTGGTGCAGATATTTCCATGTTCATACAGATGGCGGTGTAGCTATTTCCATGTTCATACAGATAGCAGTGTAGCTATATTCATGTTCATACAGATAGCGGTGTAGATATTTCCATGTTCATCCATATGGCTGTGTAGATATATCCATGTTCATACAGATAGCGGTGTAGATATTTCCATGTTCATAAAGATAGTGCTGTAGATATTTCCATGTTCATACAGATAGCGGTGTAGCTATTTCCATGTTCATACAGACTGCGGTGTAGATATGTCCATGTTCAAACAGATAGCGGTGTAGATCTTTCCATGTTCATACAGATAGCGGTGCTTATCTTTCTATGTTTATACAGGTAGCAGTGTAGATATTTCCATGTTCATACAGATAGCGGTGTAGATATTTCCATCTTCATACAGATAGCGGTGTAGATATTTCCATGTTCATCCAGATGGCTGTGTAGATATATCCATGTTCATACAGATAGCGGTGTAGAGTTTTCCATGTTCATACAGATAGTGGTGTAGATATTTCCATGTTCATACACATAGCGGTGTATCCATTTCCATGTTCATACAGATAGCGGTGTAGATATTTCCATGTTCGTACAGATAGCGGTGTAGATATTTCCATGTTCATACATATAGCGGTGCTGATATTTCCATGTTTATACAGTCAGCGGTGTGGATATTTCCATGTTTATACAGATAGCGGTGTGGATATTTCCATGTTTATGCAGATAGCGG
This sequence comes from Gorilla gorilla gorilla, assembly GCF_029281585.2. NCBI lineage: Eukaryota > Metazoa > Chordata > Mammalia > Primates > Hominidae > Gorilla > Gorilla gorilla. The sequence continues at coordinate 130,042,497 of NC_073238.2, forward strand.
TGTAGATATTTCCAGGTTTATACAGATAGCGGTGAAGATATCTCCATCTTAATAAGGATGGCGGTGTAGATATTTATATGTTCATACAGATGGTGGTGCAGATATTTCCATGTTCATACAGATGGCGGTGTAGCTATTTCCATGTTCATACAGATAGCGGTGTAGCTATATCGATGTTCATGCAGATAGCGGTGTAGATATTTCCATGTTCATCCATATGGCTGTGTAGATATATCCATGTTCATACAGATAGCGTTGTAGATATTTCCATGTTCATACAGATAGTGCTGTAGATATTTCCATGTTCATACAGATAGCGGTGTAGCTATTTCCTTGTTCATACAGATAGCGGTGTAGATATGTCCATGTTCAAACAGATATCGGTGTAGATATTTCCATGTTCATACAGATAGCTGTGCTTATATTTCCATGTTTATACAGGTAGCGGTGTAGATATTTCCATTTTCATACAGATAGCGGTTTAGATATTTATATGTTCATACAGATGGCGGTGCAGATATTTCCATGTTCATACAGATGGCGGTGTAGATATTTCCATGTTTATTGAGATAGTGTTGTAGTTATTTCCATGTGTAAAGAGATAGCTTTGTAGATATTTCCATGTATATGCAGATTGCTGTGTAGATATTTCCATTTTCATGCAGATAGCGGTGTAGATATTTCCATGTTCAAACAGATAGCGGTGTAGATATTTCCAAGTTCATACAGATAGTGGTGTAGATATTTCCATGTTCATACAGATAGCGGTGTAGCTATTTCCATGTTGATACAGATAGCGGTGTAGATATTTCCATGTTCATCCAGATGGCTGTGTAGATATATCCATGTTCATAGAGATTGCGGTGAAGATATTTCCATGTTCATTCAGATAGCGGTGTAGATATTTCCATGTTTATACAGATAGTGGTGCAGATATTTCCATGTTCATACAGATAGAGGGGCTGACATTTCCATGTTCATACAGATAGCGGTGCTGATATTTCCATGTTTATACAGGTAGCGGTGTAGATATTTCCAAGTTTATACAGATAGCGGTGGAGACATTTCCATGTTTATACAGATAGCGGTGTAGATATTTCCATGTTTATACAGATAGCGGTGTAGATATCTCCATCTTAATACAGATGGCGGTTTAGATATTTATATGCTCATACAGATGGCCGTGCAGATATTTCCATGTTCATACAGATGGCGGTGTAGATATTTCCATGTTCATACCGATAGCGGTGTAGTTATTTCCATGTGTAAAGAGATAGCTGTGTAGATATTTCCATGTATATGCAGATAGCTGTGTAGATATTTCCATGTTCATACAGATAGTGGTGTAGATATTTCCATGTTCATACAGATAGCGGTGTAGATATTTCCATGTTCATACAGATAGCGGTGTAGATATTTCCATGTTCATACAGATAGCTGTGTAGTTATTTCCATGTGCGAAGAGATAGCTATTTAGATATATCCATGTGTATGCAGATAGCTGTGTAGATATTTCCATTTTCATGCAGATAGCTGTTTAGATATTTCCATGTTCAAACAGATAGCGGTGTAGATATTTCCATGTTCATACAGATAGCGGTGTAGATATTTCCATGTTTATACAGATAGCGGTGAAGATGTATGCATGTTTACATAGATAGCGGTGTAGATATTTCCATGTTCATATAGATAGCGGTGTATCTATTTCCATGTTCATACAGATAGCGGTGTAGATATTTCCATGTTCGTACAGATAGCGGTGTAGATATTTCCATGTTCATACAGATAGCGGTGCTGATATTTCCATGTTTATACAGTCAGCGGTGTGGATTTTTCCATGTTTATACAGATAGCGGTGTGGATATTTCCATGTTTATGCAGACAGCGGTGTAGATATTTCCAGGTTTATAGAGATAGCGGTGTAGATATCTCCATCTTAATACGGATGGCGGTGTAGATATTTATATGTTCATACAGATGGTGGTGCAGATATTTCCATGTTCATACAGTTGGCGGTGTAGATATGTCCATGTTCAAAAAGATAGCGGTGTAGATATTTCCATGTTCATACAGATAGCAGTGCTTATATTTCCATGTTTATACAGGTAGCAGTGTAGATATTTCCATGTTCATACAGATAGCGGTGTAGATATTTCCATCTTCATTCAGATAGTGGTGTAGATATTTCCATGTTTATACAGATAGCGGTGAAGAAGTATGCATGTTTACACAGATAGCTGTGTAGCTATTTCCATGTTCATACAGATAGCGGTGTAGATATTTCCATGTTCGTACAGATAGCGGTGTAGATATTTCCATGTTCATACAGATAGCGGTGTAGATATTTCCATGTTTATACAGATAGCGGTGTAGATATTTCCATGTTCATCCAGATGGCTGTGTAGATATATCCATGTTCATACAGATGGCGGTGAAGATATTTCCATGTTCATACAGATAACGGTGTAGATATTTCCATGTTCATACAGATAGCGGTGTAGCTATTTCCATGTTCATACAGATAGCGGTGTAGTTATTTCCATGTTCAAACAGATAGCGGTGTAGATATTTCCATGTTTATACAGATAGCAGTGCTTATATTTCCATGTTTATACAGGTAGCGGTGTAGATATTTCCATGTTTATACAGATAGCTTTGTAGATATTTCCATGTTCATCCAGATGGCTGTGTAGGTATATCCATGTTCATACAGATGGCGGTGAAGATAATTCCATGTTCATACAGATAGCGGTGTAGATATTTCCATGTTCATACAGATAGTGGTGTAGATATTTCCATGTTCATACAGATAGAGGGGCTGATATTTCCATGTTCATACAGATAGCGGTGCTGATATTTCCATGTTTATACTGGTAGCGGTATAGATATTTCCATGTTTATTGAGATAGTGGTATAGATATTTCCAAGTTTATACAGATAGCGGTGTAGATATCTCCATCATAATACAGATGGCAGTGTAGATATTTATATGTTCATACAGATGGCCGTGCAGATATTTCCATGTTCATACAGATGGCGGTGCAGATATTTCCATGTTCATACAGATGGCGGTGTTGATATTTCCATGTTTATAGAGATAGTGGTGTAGTTATTTCCATGTGTAAAGAGATAGCTTTGTAGATATTTCCATGTATATGCAGATAGCTGTGTAGATATTTCCATTTTCATGCAGATAGCGGTGTAGATATTTCTATGTTCAAACAGATAGAGGTGTAGATATTTCCATGTTCATACAGATAGTGGTGTAGATATTTCCATGTTCATACATATAGCGGTGTAGCTATTTCCATGTTCATACAGATAGCGGTGTAGATATTTCCATGTTCATCCAGATGGCTGTGTAGATATATCCATGTTCATACAGATGGTGGTGAAGATATTTCCATGTTCAAACAGATAGCGGTGTAGATATTTCCATGTTCATACAGATAGTGGTGTAGATATTTCCATGTTCATACAGATAGAGGGGCTGATATTTCCATGTTCATGCAGATAGCGGTGCTGATATTTCCATGTTTATACAGGTAGCTGTGTAGATATTTCCAAGTTTATACAGATAGCGGTGTAGACATTTCCATGTTTATACAGATAGCGGTGTAGATATTTTCATGTTCATACAGATAGCGGTGTAGATATCTCCATCTTAATACAGATGGCGGTGTAGATATTTATATGTTCATACAGATGGCCGTGCAGATATTTCCATGTTCATACAGATTGCGGTGTAGATATCTCCATGTTCATCCATATGTCTGTGTAGATATATCCATGTTCATACAGATGGCGGTGAAGATATTTCCATGTTCATACAGATAGCGGTGTAGATATTTCCATGTTCATACAGATAGCGGTGTAGATATTTCCATGTTCATACAGATAGTGGTGTAGATATTTCCATGTTCATACAGATGGCGGTGTAGATATTTCCATGTTCATACAGATAGCGGTGTAGTTATTTCCATGTGTGAAGAGATAGCTGTGTAGATATTTCCATGTATATGCAGATAGCTCTGAAGATATTTCCATTTTCATGCAGATTGCTGTTTAGATATTTCCATGTTCAAACAGATAGCGGTGTAGATATTTCCATGTTCGTACAGATAGCGGTGTAGATATTTCCATGTTTATACAGATAGCGGTGAAGCTGTATGCAGGTTTACACAGATAGCGGTGTAGATATTTCCATGTTCATACAGATAGCTGTGTAGATATTTCCATGTTCATCCAGATGGCTGTGTAGATATATCCATGTTCATAGAGATGGCGGTGAAGATATTTCCATGTTCATACAGATAGCGGAGTAGATATTTCCATGTTCATACAGATAGTGGTGCAGATATTTCCATGTTCATACAGATAGAGGGGCTGACATTTCCATGTTCATACAGATAGCGGTTCTGATATTTCCATGTTTATACAGGTAGCGGTGTAGATATTTCCAAGTTTATACAGATAGCGGTGTAGACATTTCCATGTTTATACAGATAGCGGTGTAGATATTTCCATGTTTATACAGATAGCGGTGTAGATATCTCCATCTTAATACAGATGGCGGTTTAGATATTTATATGTTCATACAGATGGCCGTGCAGATATTTCCATGTTCATACAGATGGCGGTGTAGATATTTCCATGTTCATACCGATAGCGGTGTAGTTATTTCCATGTGCAAAGAGATAGCTGTGTAGGTATTTCCATGTATATGCAGATAGCTGTGTCGATATTTCCATTTTCAGGCAGATAGTGGTTTAGATATTTCCATGTTCATACAGATAACGGTGTAGATATTTCCATGTTCATACAGATAGCGGTGTAGCTATTTCCATGTTCATTCAGATAGCGGTGTAGTTATTTCCATGTTCAAACAGATAGCGGTGTAGATATTTCCATGTTTATACAGATAGCGGTGCTTATATTTCCATGTTTATACAGGTAGCGGTGTAGATATTTCCATGTTTATACAGATAGCGGTGTAGATATTTCCATGTTTATACAGATAGCGGTGTAGATATTTCCATGTTCATCCAGATGGCTGTGTAGATATATGCATGTTCATACAGATGGCGGTGAAGATAATTCCATGTTCATACAGATAGTGGTGTAGATATTTCCATGTTCATACAGATAGTGGTGTAGATATTTCCATGTTCATACAGATAGAGGGGCTGATATTTCCATGTTCATACAGATAGCGGTGCTGATATTTCCATGTTTATACAGGTAGCGGTATAGATATTTCCATGTTTATTGAGATAGCGGTATAGATATTTCCAAGTTTATACAGATAGCGGTGTAGATATCTCCATCATAATACAGATGGCGGTGTAGATATTTATATGTTCATACAGATGGCGGTGCAGATATTTCCATGTTCATACAGATGGCGGTGTTGATATTTCCATGTTTATAGAGATAGTGGTGTAGTTATTTCCATGTGTAAAGAGATAGCTTTGTAGATATTTCCATGTATATGCAGATAGCTGTGTAGATATTTCCATTTTCATGCAGATAGCGGTGTAGATATTTCCATGTTCAAACAGATAGCGGTGTAGATATTTCCATGTTCGTACAGGTAGCGGTGTAGATATTTCCATGTTCATACAGATAGCGGTGCTTATATTTCCATGTTTATACAGGTAGCGGTGTGGATATTTCCATGTTTATACAGATAGCGGTGTAGATATTTCCATGTTTATACAGATAGCGGTGTAGATATTTCCATGTTTATACAGATAGCGGTGTAGATATCTCCATCTTAATACAGATGGCGGTTTAGATATTTATATGTTCATACAGATGGCCGTGCAGATATTTCCATGTTCATACAGATGGCGGTGTAGATATTTCCATGTTCATACCGATAGCGGTGTAGTTATTTCCATGTGCAAAGAGATAGCTGTGTAGGTATTTCCATGTATATGCAGATAGCTGTGTCGATATTTCCATTTTCAGGCAGATAGTGGTTTAGATATTTCCATGTTCATACAGATAACGGTGTAGATATTTCCATGTTCATACAGATAGCGGTGTAGCTATTTCCATGTTCATTCAGATAGCGGTGTAGTTATTTCCATGTTCAAACAGATAGCGGTGTAGATATTTCCATGTTTATACAGATAGCGGTGCTTATATTTCCATGTTTATACAGGTAGCGGTGTAGATATTTCCATGTTTATACAGATAGCGGTGTAGATATTTCCATGTTTATACAGATAGCGGTGTAGATATTTCCATGTTCATACAGATGGCTGTGTAGATATATGCATGTTCATACAGATGGCGGTGAAGATAATTCCATGTTCATACAGATAGTGGTGTAGATATTTCCATGTTCATACAGATAGTGGTGTAGATATTTCCATGTTCATACAGATAGAGGGGCTGATATTTCCATGTTCATACAGATAGCGGTGCTGATATTTCCATGTTTATACAGGTAGCGGTATAGATATTTCCATGTTTATTGAGATAGCGGTATAGATATTTCCAAGTTTATACAGATAGCGGTGTAGATATCTCCATCATAATACAGATGGCGGTGTAGATATTTATATGTTCATACAGATGGCGGTGCAGATATTTCCATGTTCATACAGATGGCGGTGTTGATATTTCCATGTTTATAGAGATAGTGGTGTAGTTATTTCCATGTGTAAAGAGATAGCTTTGTAGATATTTCCATGTATATGCAGATAGCTGTGTAGATATTTCCATTTTCATGCAGATAGCGGTGTAGATATTTCCATGTTCAAACAGATAGCGGTGTAGATATTTCCATGTTCGTACAGATAGCGGTGTAGATATTTCCATGTTCATACAGATAGCGGTGCTTATATTTCCATGTTTATACAGGTAGCGGTGTGGATATTTCCATGTTTATACAGATAGCGGTGTAGATATTTCCATGTTTATACAGATAGCGGTGTAGATATTTCCAAGTTTATACAGATAGCGGTGTAGATATCTCCATCTTAATACAGATGGTGGTGTAGATATTTATATGTTCATACAGATTGCGGTGCAGATATTTCTATGTTCATACAGATGGCGGTGTAGATATTTCCATGTTTATAGAGATAGTGGTGTAGTTATTTCCATGTGTAAAGAGATAGCTTTGTAGATATTTCCATGTATATGCAGATAGCTGTGTAGATATTTCCATTTTCATGCAGATAGCGGTGTAGATATTTCCATGTTCAAACAGATAGCGGTGTAGTTATTTCCATGTTCATACAGATAGCGGTGTAGATATTTCCATGTTTATACAGATAGCGGTGAAGATGTTTGCATGTTTACACAGATAGTGGTGTAGATATTTCCATGGTCATGCAGATAGCGGTGTAGATATTTCCATGTTCATCCAGATGGCTGTGTAGATATATCCATGTTCATACAGATGGCGGTGAAGATACTTCCATGTTCATACAGATAGCGGTGTAGATATTTCCATGTTTATACAGATAGTGCTGTAGATATTTCCATG